>NC_091460.1:52133259-53333259 GCF_027789765.1 Dendropsophus ebraccatus | reverse complement strand
CCCAATACCACCCTATGTCTAATAAACATGTATAACCTATCTTGCACCCTTTTCCTGTTTGTTTGTTTTTCCCCTCTCATTCCTATCCACTCTGAATGTCTAAAATCCTCTACTCTAGGTACACTTTGACCACTCTTAGCTCCATCACCCCCCCCCCCCCTCCCTTTGTAATCACAGGATATGTAATCTCCTTTCTTGGGGGCGGTTTAGCTGTCTATTGACTTGGTAACCCGACCCCCAGGAGACATTATCTGCATCCTCTCCATGCACCTGTGCTGCTTCCATAGGCTTACATGTGTCCCTGAGTCTAGGTTTCTGTAATATGAAAAGTCATAGGTCTATCTATGCTTGCTGTTAGTGAATGCAGGCATATGTACCTGTCTTTGTGTCACAGCTCTGTATATTGTGTTATAGATGTTCTAAGAGTCTGGATGGAACTAGAATGCTTTCTTTCACAATCAGCAAGCAGAGATCCCCCCCCCCCCCATTATGCCTGTTATGCGGCACATAGTTACACCATGCGCGCGTCAGCTCTGCTAAAGCATCAGCTAGTATGGAATATATATTGGGGTGATGTGATGCAAAATCAGTGAAAAAAAAAACAATCCTGTGTTTACTGTGCAATAGAAATGACAGCAGTGGGCAGCAAAGAAAGCTAAGGGGGCGAGTACGCAAATGGACCAATCAGAGAAATGCATGATGGGAAAGGTAGTTTCCTATGTTGCTTATACTGTAGATCGGCTTTTAAAAACACTTGTAACTCAGGAATAGCAGCAGCTAGAAAGACAGGAGATGGCTCAAAAAACTCAGGGAGACTTGGTGAGTAAGACCAGCTAGCATTTCATTTTTCTTTCTTAGGTGGATAACCACTTTAACTTTATATAAATAAACAAATACAGGAACTAGAAAGCAATGTAATGACAACAGAAGAATACACAAGACTACTAAGATTGTCCCTTGAGATTTCCACTTGGTGCATACTCGGTTGATTTTTGAATTATTAATTTCCCTTCATCAATTTAAAGGGGTTGTTCACCATTTTTTTTCTTTCAAATAAACTGGTGCCATAAAGTGCCAGAGATTTGTAATTCACTTCTATTAAAAAATCTTAAGTTTTTCAGTACTTATCAGCTGCTGTGTGTCCTGCAGAAAGTGGTGTTTTCTTTCCTGTCTGACACAGTGCTCTCTGTTGCTTCCTCTGTCCATGTCAGGAACTGTCCAGAGCAGCAGAAAATCCTCATAGAAAACCTCTCCTGCTCTCCAGACTGGAAATAATACAACTTCCTGCTGGGCATACAGCAGCTGATAAGTACTGGAAGGCTTGAGATTTTGTAATAGAAGTAAATTACAAATCTCTGGCACTTTATGGCAGCAGTTGATTTGAAAGAATTTTTTTGGGGTGTACAACCCCTTTAAGATACTGTCACACACTTTAGGAGTGAGTCTGAAATTTAGCATGGCTTATTGCCAATCTCTCCAACATTGTTTCCTCTGAATTATGTGATTACTGTTCCCCATGTCTTCCCAAAATCTACCAGACAAAATAGACTTAAAGGTCAGGATTTCCAAACTATTAATAAGATGTTTGTATAAATTATTTTCAATGTCACATCATTATTACAGTCCCACACTATAGAAATAAAGCAGAACAATTAACCATATGCCATGATTAGTAACCTAATTAAAATCTGTTGTTTTTTTATGAAGCCGTAGAAAGGTTAAATAAACTGTCAACATGTGTGACAAGAGTGAGAAATGGAAATTAGTAGTTCAGTGGCAGCAAGGCATCTTAATAAGTTCAAGTGTTAAGTTTGCACTCCAAAAAGTTATTGATCATCAACTTTTTTCTCTAATTAACAAAAGAAAAGCAACAAGGTGCTAAAGTTCATTATCTAGTTAAAGACGTTGATAAAAAAAAAGAAATCTCACCACCACCTTTTCGCACTGTGTCACTTACAAATCCACTGTTCTTGACTGATTAATTTTATGAGCTATTATTATTGAGTGAAGGTCCAGTTTCCTACTATAAGGCTCCAAATCTTGATACAGCCTATAGTGAAAATATTACAGTTACAATTATTTTTCAAACATTCAATTAAGAGGACCTTTCAACTCTCCTGACATGTCTGTTGCAGAATATAATTAGCCTCTTAATGAACTATCACTGAACTATCACTATTCTAGAGCGTCTTTGTCCATCACTGCTTTCTATGAATTAATTAACAGCTTGGCTTAACCATTCCCCTTGTCAATGGGGCATGCCCCTACACACCATCAAACTATCCAGATCTGACAGTGTCAGACTGTATAGGAATACATTTTATTGGCAAAGGGGAACAGGATCCTTAGTTGTTAAATTATTTATATTGTTCCAATAGGAAAAATAGAGAAAAAGCACAATACAAAGTTCTAAGAAAAATGTTTTTTTTTTTTTTTTTCCTTCAAACAATAGTTTTTTATTAGTTTATACAACTCACAGTAAGGGTACAAAGGCTGCAACATCAACATATGATACTATCAGGGGATATACATCAAAAATAGTCTATAGTTGGACCCCTACCCTGCTGATCCCCGTAGTCTCCCCGAAGAAACACATTTTCAGACCCCCTCCACATTGTATACACCCCTACTCATTGTGTCTCTCAAGGTCAACCTCAACATAGAGGAACGGGATGTCGGCATAAAAGAGGTGAGGGCCCTCATATCAAGACTTGCCCCCTAGCATTGGCATGTCAAAGATAACATCAAAAACCGTGTCCCCACCAACAGTAGGGCACCAACCTAAAACTTCCAGAAGGCCAATGGATCAGCAACAGACACAGGACTACCACATCCATTACTAAAACACATCAAAATCACAAACACAAAACCAGACAAGACACAAACAACAACAAAGACAACACGAAAACAAAGAGAGCCAGCCGAACCAACAAATAACACTTAGGAGATCCTCAGAACGCCCAATGTGCCTTTAAGATCCTCAGTGCAGTACCATTCCGACGCTCTTAACTGCAACATAATCTCCTTCCTTTCATCAGGGGTAGATATTTTTTCTATGAAAGGTCTCCATTTGTGGAAGAACTGTTTTGTAATATTTCCCATAGAGCGCAACGTATCCAGACGATCTATGTGAAGTAGTGTTCTCAACTGATCTATTACTTCAGAAATTGCTGGCGTCACGGGGTCCAACCAATGCCTAAGGAGACATTTTTTAACCGCCAACAAAGCTGTATGGACTCCCTTGGCTGCCACTAGTCCTCGAGAATCATCCCCGGAAGATTGGGTGACATAGTGGAAAAGACAACCAAGAGGTTGACAAGGAACCTTCACTTTCCATACCCTGTCTAACAGTTGCAAAGACTCCTTCTATATTTGTTGCACCTGAGGGCATAACCATATACAATGAAATAGATCCGCCTTAACTAAAGAGCATTTAGGGCACGCTCTCAGGTAATGTGCGAGCGCCTCCCTATAGGAGAACTAAAAAGCATAAATGGCTTTATGTAACAATTTTATGTGCATTTCCCCTAAGAAAAATGTTTTTAACCACTTAACATCTCAAGTCGTACCTCGTACGTCACAGTGGCGCAAGGGGGATTCTCTCCATATAATAGGAGGTACACTTTCAGCAGCTGATTGAAGTATATTAAAAAAAAAATAAGCTGTGTACTTACACAGGTGTAGTCCTGCCTGTTCCCCACTGACCGGAGCCACCGCTGAAATTTTTTCACCTTTTTTGAAGAATTGTGGAGAGGGGAGTAAAACATTATTATTTATCTTTATAAAACAAAGGCTGCACAGATATAGTTAACAATGGTCATGCTGCCCTAGCCGCATGATAATTGAGCCATATAATAGGCTCTTTAAGTTACCGTTCATCAAGCAGACTGGGATCACAAAGAAAGAGAAAGTGGATCACACAACAGTAAACCAGACATTCCATGAGTTTAGAAATGAAGGGAGATTAGAGAGAGTTGATAGCTGCACAGGATGGATCCAGAGATGTGGATTTTAGTAAACTCCAGTTGCCATGATTCTGAAAATTCTTCCAAAGCCTGTATCCCTAATAGAATCTCTAGTACATCCGAACCCAAACAATCAGGATTTGATTAGCTGGGGCTGCGGAAGTTGGATAAAGCTCTAAGGTTGTCTGGAAAACATGAATACAGCCAATGACTATATCCATGTTTTCCACATAGTCTTAGGGCTTTATCCAAGTTCAGCAGCCACCGCTAATCAAATGCCGAAAGTTCGGGTTCGGATGGACTCAAGCATGCTCGAGGTTCGCTCATCTCTACTTATAACCAATATCCCAAGCTGATACCAAGGAGGCTGAAAGGACCCTGTTATGATCCATGGGATAACCTGACACTCTCTTGAATCTCATAAATCAGAGCTTGTTTACAAAGCCTTTTCAGATCAGCCACCAGGAGGTGTACAGCTTACTGCCAATAATTTTTTTGATGGGTCAAAAAGTCCTGATAAGCTGATGAATGAGCATTTGCTCATGTATAGGCTGGTATTTGGCCCTGTTATTCAAGGTGATGCTGGTCTGTTCAGAAAATAATCACCCCTTGATTCCTCCTGCTCTGGACAAATAATAACATGAACAGAGGTGGCAGCAGAGAGAACAGTGTCAGACTGGAAAGAATACATCACTTCCTGCAGAGTATACAGCAGCTGATAAGTATATGGAGGTTTAAGTTTTTTCACATATAGGTAATTTATAAATCTGTATAACTTTCAGACACCAGTTGATTTGAAAATATGTTTTTTTCTCTTTACTGCCCCTTTAAAGATAAATCATTCTCATGTTATAGACACATCCAGGAATATGAATCCTATTCCATACTTTTGTGTCATCAGCAAACATGAAAACCTTACCTAGCTTTGTCACTTACAAACATGTGACAAAGAATAGGACTAGGAACAGAACTTTATGATCACCATTTATTACCAGCCTCTGATCAGAATGCAAATAAGGTCACAAAAATAAGGTCACAAAAAGACATTTTAGTATTCTGCAGCTGATTGTCTTTACCAGTCTCTGGTATCTCTCTAAAACATATGTTATTACGTTTTATCTGTCTTCTACGTTGGCCAGTTTGAGTTTTATGGCTACTATATCACTTTCAGCAATGTTGTGGGTGTCAACTAGGCTATTATGAGCTACAATACAGTGAACTCTTCCTTCTTGTTTCAAGGTGATCCGTACATTCACCTATCGAAACAATGCCATTAAGAATTTCTTTTATAGCGCTTTGAATGTCTCTGGAGATGGATTTTTTATTTTATTTTTTTACCTCTCATTGTATGTTTTTCATGGCTGATACAAAAAAAAGGTTTGCCATATCGTAGAGTTGTAGAAATCCAGTATATATACAGATATGATTTACTTACGGCATTTAAGTGATTGCAGAAAGGGGAGGAGTTGATGTCATGCATGTTGGAGCAGATGGTGATGCTTGAAGTGATGGAGCTATTGTCAATTTGTGTGTTGCTTAATGTGACTTTGGGAATAGGATTTTTTTGAGACTCAGGATTTTCTTAATTTTTTAGTACTGTGAGCTTGCTCATATATACTGGCAAATTTATGCTGGCCATACATACATATGCTGGTCTCACCAATCACCTTTCCTAGGTTAATACGCATGTGTAGGCGACGTGGAGGCGATGACGTGCCCCGCCATCTGTTTCAGTAAAAGTGGGATTTGTAGTTGATGCTGAAGGTTTTTTTTTTTTTCATTTTCAGCCCCTGTAGGTGCCGGCCTGTAGGTGACTACCCATTTTTAGATGGCTTACTAGCTAACAAAATCTGTCTGCCTGCCTATCCTGACCTTCTGCCTATTCCCAACCTGCCGTAACTACACTTCTAATTTGCAATCTTCAGTTGTCAGAATATGCAAATGAGTATATTCTTTGCAGAGAAACCTGGAAATTGCATAATTAGGGATTAAAAAGTTAGCATTTCCTCCGTTTCCAGTTATGTGTTTATCCCTTAGCCGAATCCATTTCAATCCAATGGATACACATCTGTCTAAGTAGGCCTTCTATCAAGCCATTGCACTATGTAGCCATTGCATATGCACTATGTTCATTGCATTGATCACACACATAGATCATTGGAGTATGTTACATCTAAGTAACCACTTGCTTTATGCTTGGACAAAAAAATTAAGATTTGAATTGAGAAAGAGTAAAGCCACTGGTGACCACAGAGACCATCGTTCATAACGTAAAGTAACTGAAATTTATCACTGTGTATTTCACATTTTCTGGGCCAGCATTGAAAGTGAGCTGTAACACACATGGTACTCTATGCATCACCCCGAAAATATACTCACCGGGTCAGTAGTGAAAGTGAGTATTGATGCCCATTACATTAACAGTGCTACGAGCTAGCGTCCACTGGTAAAGACATTATACACAGAGGTTTTCCTTGTACCCAGAACATAAATTTGTATGAACTTCATCTGTACACTAAAATTTGTCAGAAAACACATATGAATGCCTTGACATCCCCATTGTTTTGATGCCAGAATATTGCTTCTTGTGGACATTCTTCCTAAGGAGCCAAGGAGTGAAAACTGGTGACACAAGGAAAGTGCAAGAAATTTGATAGTTCTGTGTAGTCTTTCTGGCACAGCTTATTCTAGAACCTTAACTTTGGAAAAAGAAAAAAAACAAACAACAACTGGTTTCCGAAAATTTCACTGATTTAAAAATTGCTTCTATTAAAAAATACTCAAGCTTTTCGGTTCTTATCAGCTGCTGTATGCCCTGCTGGAGGGGATGAATTCTATTCAGCTTGACAGAGTGTTTTCTGCTGCCACCTCTGTCCATGACAGGAACTATCCAGAGAAGTAGCAAATCCCCATTCAAAAACTCTTGTTATTTGTTCCTTTCACAGACAGAGGTGGCAGCAGAGAGCACAATGTCAGACTGGAAGGAATTAACTACTTCCTGCAGGACTTACAGCTTCTGATAAGTATCTAAAGACTTGAAAGTTTAAAATTATATATATATATATATACTTCAGTCTGGAGTGCACTCTAAGACCTGGTGCAGGAGTGCCAGCAACGGAAAGTGGATAAATGTCTCCTCTTCTATATATTCAAGAAGTCGCAGCACATCAAAATCGTGCAAAATTCAGTGTATTTATTTCATAATAAAAAGTTAGCCAGTGCAACGTTTCAGTCTCATCTCGAGACCTTTCTCAAGCATTAAACAAACATCTCATATCCTTTATACATGTGAACAGCAAAATCAATTAATCAATCAAGTGAAAAAACGTGAGACAGGTGTGCAAGTATGGTTCCGGAAGGAACAAGGTGTAATACATAAGTTACATCAGTGTCCGTATAGTGTTCCATATATAACATATCTATACAGTGATTAAAGGTATATTTACATTAAAAACAAAAGGGCGAAGTTAGCTCATGCTCACCACTGCTCTATGAAGGAAGATATAAACATTCTGTTTGCTGATGACTGCCCACGGAGAGTGTCGTTTGTAAACATCTTCAAGACGAATGCGCGGGTGTGTGAACTCCGTACGTCAATGTTCAGTGTAGAGGGAGGTCCAGGGGAGGAGTCTGTCAAGGTCTCATGTTTACGCCTGAATGTCCGCCAGGTAAAAGAAGCATCCATTGTAGTTACCATCTGAACAAGGTGAAGGAACTCCATCCTATATTGCACTGGTTATCCAGCTCGGTGGCCGCAAGTCTCGGGAACCGAGACCGCGCAGCCATCGTGTCCCAGAGGATCTTAACCGGGTCGCAAAAGCGGCCCAGGAGAACCTCCGCAACGTCACCCAACCCATTGTCGCAAAGTCTCACCCTTCTGTAACATAGTGTGAACATGCCCCAACAGTAGTCTTCTATCTTCACCCTGACCTCACAATCATCTAGACATCACTCAACAGGAGCAGTGTTTTGCAGTGAGCTTCGTTCGCCATATCCATAATTATCTGAAAAAATGAAAGGAGAAAGGATATAAGTATTTAAAAATATACAAAGCTGAATAAGCCAGAATCTAGGAACAAGTAGGGACAAACAACTGATCATTACTTATACATTTTGGTTGTAATTTTAAATTCTACATTTAACCCTTTAGGCTGGAGTGTATCCAGTCTGTGTATCCATTGTAATTCAGGTTTTTTTTCAGCATGGTCAACCTGTCACCACCTCTTTTAGGCATGGGTACATGATCCAAGATCATAAATTTAAGATCCTTTTCAGAATGTTTGAAATCCAAAAATTTTTTCGATATAGGTAAATCCACCCGTTGTTGTCTGATTGAGTACCTATGTTGATTTAATCTCGTCCTCATGTCCCATGTCGTTTCACCAACATAAAGCAGGTGACATGGACACATGAGGACATAGATCACCCAACTAGATGTACAAATCAGGTAAAAATTTATACTATACTCTCTATTGTTGGAAGGATGTACAAAGCAAGAACCTTTGTTCATGTAGGTACAACTGACACATTGTCTGCACGGGAAGGAACCTTTGTTTTTAACCATAAGGAACCTTTGACCTCTAGGGTCACTACCTTGTGTAACGTCACTTTTTACTAATCTATCCCTTAAGTTCCTGCCTCTACGGTATGACATTAGAGGTGGGACTTTAAATTCAGGGATATTTGCAAAGCTGTTTTTGATAATAACCCAATGCCGTCTCAGTACTGTGGCTATCTGTGGAGAGAGGTCATTATACGTTGACACAAAAGGTATCCTACTTATCCCACGTATTGATGATGTATTTTATGTGCGAAAAAGAGGCGTGGCGATGGGGGCGAATGTAGCCCCCACGTTCGCGAATATATTTGTGGCTATGCTGGAGGAGAGATACATCTATGATTCCCACCACTTCAGCCATGTGCTGGGGTGGTGGAGATTCATCGATGATATCTTTCTGGTGTGGTTGGGGTCTGAACAGGAGCTAACAGACTTTCACAATTCCCTCAATGGTATTGATGAGAACATAAAATTTACATTGACTAAGTCGAGGGACACCATTAATTTTCTGGATGTAAATGTATCCCTGGTGAACCAGTGTATACCAACAGACATGTACAGGAAGACCACAGATGTGAACATGTGTCTACATTTTAATAGTTGCCACCCCAGACCAATGATACGTAATTTACCTTATAGTCAAATGCTCAGGGCAAAAAGGATAACAGACTTACCTGAAAAATTGGAGAAAAACTTGTTAAGGATGACGGTTAAGTTTCGGAAGAGGGGTTACCCTAGTACGCTCCTACAACAACATAAGAATAACTTGTTGAATAGCAGTGACACGACACAAAGACACAGAGATGGGATAAGTAGGATACCTTTTGTGTCAACGTATAATGAACTCTCTCCACAGATAGCCACAGTACTGAGACGGCATTGGGGTATTATCAAAAACAGCTTTTCAAATATCCCTGAATTTAAAGTTCCACCTCTAATGTAATACCGTAGAGGCAGGAACTTAAGGGATAGATTAGTAAAAAGTGACATTACACAAGGTAGTGACCCTAGAGGTCAAAGGTTCCTTATGGTGAAAAACAAAGGTTCCTTCCCGTGCAGACAATGTGTCAGTTGTACCTACATGAACAAAGGTTCTTGCTTTGTACATCCTTCAAACAATAGAGAGTATAGTATAAATTTTTACCTGACTTGTACATCTAGTTGGGTGATCTATGTCCTCATGTGTCCATGTCACCTGCTTTATGTGGGTGAAACGACATGGGACATGAAGACGAGATTAAATCAACATAGGTACTCAATCAGACAACAAAGATTGGATTTACCTGTATCGAAACATTTTTTGGATTTCAAACATTCTGAAAAGGATCTTAAATTTATGATCTTGGATCATGTACCCATGCCTAAAAGAGGTGGTGACAGGCTGATCATGCTGAAAAAACGTGAATTACAATGGATACACAGACTGGATACACTCCAGCCTAAAGGGTTAAATGTAGAATTTAAATAACGACCAAAATGTATAAGTAATGATCAGTTGTTTGTCCCTACTTCTTCCTAGATTCTGGCTTATTCAGCTTTGTATATTTTTAAATACTTATATCCTTTCTCCTTTCATTTTTTCAGATAATTATGGATATGGCGAACGAAGCTCACTGCAAAACACTGCTCCTGTTGAGTGATGTCTAGATGATTGTGAGGTCAGGGTTAAGATAGAAGACTACTGTTAAGGCATGTTCACACTATGTTACAGAAGGGTGAGACTTTGCGACAATGGGTTGGGTGACGTTGCGGAGGTTCTCCTGGGCCGCTTTTGCGACCCGGTTGAGATCCTCTGGGACACGATGGCTGCGCGGTCTCGGTTCCCGATACTTGCGGCCACCGAGCCGGATAACCCGTGCAATATAGGATGGAGTTCCTTCACCTTGTTCAGATGGTAACTACAATGGATGCGTCTTTTACCTGGCGGACATCCAGACGTAAACATGAGACCTTGACAGACTCCTCCCCTGGACCTCCCTCTACACTGAACATTGACGTACGGAGTTCACACACCCGCGCATGTGTCTTGAAGATGTTTACAAACGACACTCTCCGTGGGCAGTCATCAGCAAACAGAATGTTTATATCTTCCTTCACAGAGCAGTGGTGAGCATGAGCTAACTTCGCCCTTTTGTTTTTAATGTAAATATACCTTTGATCACTGTATAGATATGTTATATATGGAACACTATACGGACACTGATGTAACTTATGTATTACACCTTGTTCCTTCCGGAACCTTACTTGCACACCTGTCTCACGTTTTTTCACTTGATTGATTAATTGATTTTGCTGTTCACATGTATAAAGGATATGAGATGTTTGTTTAATGCTTGAGAAAGGTCTCGAGATGAGACTGAAACGTTGCACTGGCTAACTTTTTATTATGAAATAAATACACTGAATTTTGCACGATTTGGATGTGCTGCGACTTCTTGAATATATATATATATATATACACACACACACACACACACACATCCGGAGTGGTCCTTTAGGAACACCCGGGTAATTCTTAATTTTTTTCATTCCTAAAAAATTCCCGATTATTGACATGATTAGATAAGATTGAAATAGTTGAATCTTCTACTATTTCTGTAGTAATTTTTTTTTTTTAATTCTAATTATATTATTACATGGAAACAGATTTTTGTCTACTCTCTGACTTTGTGCATTTACCAGTGTTAAATGTTTAAATTTCCCTTCAAATCTTAAATGAAATGAATATTTTTTTCCTACAGTGATGAGCTTCAGGTTAGCAAATACCAGCAATTAATACTCATACAGTGGAGAGAAATGCTTACAAAGTGAATTATTTGTTTCTCTTATCTACTAATTAAAAACATCTGCAGGGGAAAAATATGTAATAAATTTGCTGCTCAGAAAGTCTGCATGAATTTAGAGACATTTTCCTCCAGCTAAATCCTGAATATAATCAATAAGTAAATGCATTAACCCATCATGTGCTGTAGTGGTCTCGTCTCTGTTTAGTGAGTTTCTCAGATCATATCTTTATTATTAAAGTTGACCTCAACTTTAATTTAATTATAGCTCAGAGATCTAATCCAGCAATGGTGATATATTGTATTGAAGCTTCTGGCCTTACGAGTCCACTAAACAGCAACTACATCCGTTTCCAAAAACAAGGTCCTCACTCCTGCCATACAATGTCTATATGCCAATGTCAGGGGGGGGGGTGCAGAGTATGAGGAGACAGGGCTGGCACAGGCTTAGGGCCTTTGCACACTATGGAAATTGTGCAGATAAGCACAGACAGATTTGGTGCGCTCACGCATCCCCCCACCCCCACCCCCGCGCTCCTACTTGACGATCTGGCTTTCCCATAGGCTCTGTTCTATTCAAGTAATTCTTTGGACACACGGCAGAATTTGACGGACCATAGAATGGAGCCTATGGGCCAAACACATCCACAAATCCATACAATTTGTGTAGTGTGCAACGGCCCTCACAGTTCAGTTACAGATAACAGTTCACAGTTTACATATAGGAGAGTAATTATCTGTAATTGACCTGTAATGTCTCCATAATGATCTTGTTTAAATAGCTCAGGAGACTGTAAAGGGAAAACACCTTCCATAACTGATGGCCAAACAATCCTTCGTCTGTCAGATATCTCTACCAATCCCCCCCCCCCCTTTACAGAAATGTTCAGAACAGCCGAGTGCTCCTATGTTCTCCATGTAGAACGATGATAGGTAAATGAACGGAAGAGAAATCAAAATCTAATTATTTAGTGAGTACTGTACATCTTGCCTTCAGCATCAATTCTTCTAGGTACTTGCACACAGTTTTTGAGAGAACTCAGCAGGGTGGTTGTTCCAAACACCTTGAAAACATCTTGTAGATGTTGCATTTCCTTCTATCTCTTCATGGAATCCCAGAGAGACTAGATGATGTTGAGATCAGGGCTCTTTGAGGGCCATATGATCCTCCTTTTTATTATTCATGCTGAAGATAGATCTTAATGACAACAAATATATAATTGGGGTTATTGTTCGGCTGCAGAATAAAAATGTAAAGCTAATCAGATGCCTGATGGGAGATGTCTTACTTTGCAGCATTTTTTCTACACCTACTGTATATATAAATGACACAGTACAGAATGTTTATTTAAGGTATATCATGTCTACAGTCGCTGATTTGTACTCACACATGACGTTGGTTATATCTAATAGACATGTTTTAGGTGAACAGTGGACAAAGGTTATGGTTAAGTCTGACAATAAAAGTGGTTTACATTTTACAGTATTAATATATCTATATTTTATTTTTAAATTGGCACATATTTATTCTTGAATGGGCACTGTCACAAAAAAATACACAATTTTCTGGCATATAAGACGACTTTTTAACCCAGAAAAATCTTCCCAGAAGCCGGGGGTCATCTTATATGCCAGGTATGGCTTGTGGGGAGTTAAAAAGTGTCCGCATCCCCACTGTATGCGGCGACGACAAAAAAAGCAAACAGTTAACTCACCTGTAACCCGTTCCCGGCAGCCGCGCGTCTCCCGTCCCATTTCCGGCGAAAGCAGTGTGACACTGCCTGTGCCTGAGTTTCCCGAAGCTCTTCCGGGCAGCCAAGCGTCTCATTGGAGAAGCTCGGAGACACTCGGCTGCTGGGAGAGATTCGCAAGAATGACAGAGGCTCCGAAAGTCCCCGAAGCCATTGTCATTCTCCCGGGTGCTTCTCCGAGGAGAGGCTCAGCTGCCTGGGAGAGCTTCGTGAACCTCCGGCGCAGCAGCTATCCAAAGGTACAAGTGTTTTTTTTTTTGTTTGTCTTTTTTTGGGGGGGGGGGGGATCAGATTGTGGGTATAGAGTCGCGTGAAACTGTTCCAGAATAAATGATACATTACTTGTTTCTGTGTTTTATATTAGATATTGCTCCCTTCTGTACAGCGGATACAATTTGTACATACAGGGACTGCAAGCAATAGTCATGGGACCATATATGAAGCATATAATTTGTTCATATTAAACAGATAAAAAGGCGATGCTAATAGTTTAGAACTTGGCTTCCATATATAAAACGCTACAAAAATAACAGTACAAGTGTGATACAGTTTGAAAATAATTAGACGCTCTGTAGAAAATGTGTTCTTTAGCCAAAGAAAATAATTAAAAAAATATATATATTGGGTGGAAATAATAAATTATATGCAAGATAACAAACTAAAATATTAATACCTACTATTTTAATTTGATCAAACTGACTGGGAAACTGAAAGATACATGGGATTCCTCATCAAATATGTATAGTGCCTGACAATTAACAATATTAGTAATTTGAAAGTATCTCTCCTCCTGCATTCTTCTCAGTTGTTCATTCTTTGTCACTACTTTTTAGCATGACTTTAAAAACTTTGACATTTTGTAAAAAAAAAAAATCTGAAGCCATGAAAAAAAAGGTTTTCTTGTCATTCTGTTATGGGATTTGAGTTCACATGTTCAAAGTACACAGCTGGAAATCCAAGAAACTTTCATCTGCTTCATATATCTGTTTTTGAACTAATCAAGAGAATTGTCTTTTTTTTTTTGTACATTGGGTCTCTAGGATATTTTGCAATAGTGCTATTATTATAGTTTTAAAATATACAACCCCCCTTGGATGAGCAGATCCTAATTAGCTCCAATCTCATTGATTGGCGTTTGTTTAAAGGACAACTCCAGCGCTGGTGGGGGGTGGGGGGGGGATTATAGATTACAAACATAGATTTTATACTTACTATCCCTCCTGATTCAATCGCCATATGAATTTCTCTCCCATTCATTACTGAAGAAGAGGAAGAAGATCAGGCCAGGCCCCTACTAGTGATAACATTGACACAAAATGGCCCCTGGAGAAAAGGACATGGTCGACAGTTAATGGGTAAATATAGTTTTCTTTGACTTCCGGATGTAGTTTCAGAATTGTCCATTAGTAAATCTTTACTTGACTTATCATACAGGCCCCATGTACAATAAGTGGATCACTTATTGTTGCACTTATTAGTGCAGTACTTTAGTTTTATAGCTGTCGGCCATTCATCCCTTGTTCCCACGAGGTAATGTGTGACAGATAAAGGTGAGCTAAATGTCTGAATGCATAAAAGATATGATCAGCCGAAAAATGAGCTTAAATTCACATTGCCTATGACAGCCACAGACGGCATAGGCAAGGGGAAACCAAACAGCACCCACCGCTGTCATTGTGTGTTTGTGTGAAGTGAGCAGTCACATCACAGTCACATAAAATGGATATGGGTCTCATAGAAACCATGTAAAAATTGAATTTGAATCCCCTGAAGTGAGCCCACAATAATAATTTCAAGGGCCTTAAACTGAATTTTTGGAGGGCTTTATAAATTGAGTTTCAGGCCCTGGAGGTGAGACCTCCAAAAATTAATTTTGAGGCCCTTAAGGTGAGGCCTTCAAAAATACCCTGTGCTAAATACCCTCTCAAAGAAAATGCTGGAGGCAGGGCTGGCCAGCAACTCCAAGACTTAGAGGGAAAGTTGTAGCCACGTGGCCAGCTTGGACACCCAATTATTCTAGGGCACAGAGGGATTGGAGAGGACAGGGTTACAGTCAGCCGGGTACTCCCTCAACATCCGCCGATACTTGTCCCTACTGTTCACATTGCTCACCTTAGTTTCCGTCACCTATGGCAACCATAGATTCTGTAGATGACAAGTAAATCAAAGGACACCCACTAGTAACTGTCACTGCATGTGTGTGACATGACCAGACCCATCCTGTTTAAATTTTAAAGGATGAACTTGAAAATTCATCAAGACAATGCAGCCAATGCAAGGGCAGCCACCAACTTAAAGAAAAGTGGGAATCCCATACACCCTTCATTACATATACAACCTGGTGGTGACCCCCTGAAAAATTTCACACAAAACTCCAGTGGTAACTTTTCTTATAATAGTAAGCAAGAGCCTGTTGTTCATCCTCATAATAAAAGTTTAATTGATAATAGAAATAGAAAACAATTTCATAAACTGCTGAACCACAAGGAATTTAAATATGAAATTGAGATTTAAATAAATGGATTTTTTTTTTCTTCCAAAGAATGCCTACATTGAAGACATAGAACTTAAAGGCAATATTCATGCCAAACATGATGGACAATTCTGATGGATCCAAGGTGAACGAGAGCCAGGTGTGACCCTCTTATAAATTTGTGGAGGTAATGACGAATTAATAACAATACATTCCTTTTAAGAGGCCCTGAAATTTGAATGTAAACACTTTTAATCCTTTAATAAGTATCCATCTATGAGAGTGCAAGTGTGGTAGCCCTGGCAAAACAGGGTATATTTAAAAAAACGCTGAACCACCAAGTTTAACCCCTTCCCCCAATATGACGCCCAGGGACGTCATGATGCGTTCTGCCACTGCTTTTCATGACGTCCCTGGACGTCATATTGGGGGAAGGGGTTAAACTTGGTGGTTCAGCGTTTTTTTAAATATACCCTGTTTGGCCAGGGCTACCACACTTGCGCTCTCATAGATGGATACTTATTAAAGGATTAAAAGTGTTTACATTCAAATTCCAGGGCCTCTTAAAAGGAATGTATTATTATTAATTCGACATTACCTCCACGAATTTATAAGAGGGTCACACCTGGCTCTCAATCACCTTGGATCCATCAGAATTGTCCATCATGCTTGGCATGAATATTGCTTTTAAGTTCTATGTCTATATACAGGGTATATTTAAGAAAATGCTGAACCACCAAGTTTAACCCCTTCCCCCAATATGACGTCCAGAGACGTCATGAAAAGCAGTGGCAGAACGCATCATGACGTCCCTGGACGTCATGCCTTTTCTGCCTCCCCCCACTGTCCCTGGCTGAGATCAGGCAGCAGGAGGAGGCTGTGTCACACAGCCTCCTCCTGCTGCCACTGCCCGGAGGGGAGCCGTGCTCCCCCCCGGGCAGTTAACCCCATAAACACCGCGGTCAGTGCGACCGCAGCATCTATGGGGAGATTCTGTGCAGCAGGTTAATCAGGCGGCAGGAGGAGGCTGCAGCACATTGCCTCCTCCTGTCGCCACTGCTGTAATCCTCCCCCAGGCCCCCCTTTCTTCCCCCTGTAATTTCCGGGCTCCCCCCGCTCCCCCCCCCCCCCGTTCTCTCTTACCCTGTTCTCCTCTCCCTCCCCTTGTCCCCCTCCTCTCCAGATTCGGCTCCTTCCCGTGCTTGTGCTCCCCCCCCCCTCCGGGCTCATGCTCCCCTGTGCTTCTGCTCCCTCGTACTTCCGCTCCCCCGTGCTCGTGCTCCCCTGTGCTTCTGCTCCCCTGTGCTTGTGCTCCCCCATTCTTCCGCTCCCCTGTGCTCCCCCTCCCCCGTACTCTGGTCCCGTCCCTCTCCCTCCCCTTGCCCCCCCCCCCCCGATTCGGCTCCCCCCGTTCTAAACGATCAGGTCCCTGCACTGATCGTTTGAATCAGCTACAGGGACCTGATCGTTTGAATGAGTGTCAGTGTGTAACACTGACACTCATTTTCTATATAATGCATTACAGCACTAAATATGTGCTGTAATGTATTATATAAACACCTGCAAAAGTAAAAAAACACACACACACAAATACATAAATAAAACAAATAAATTAAATAATTTAATAAATAAATACATAAATAAAAAATAAATAATTAAAATAACTATACACATTTCCTATCCCCCTTTATAAATGATCCCCTATAAATAAGATACACATATTTGGTATCGCCTTGTCCGTAATGACCCCATCTATTAACCTGTTACATTAATTATACCGCCAGATTAACGCCATTTAAAAAATAAATAAATTAAATAATTAAGTTAATCCCGCCCCTTAAAAAATATAGAAAAAAGCTATCAAAACGTCACATGTACCCAAAAGGTGTACCACTAAGAACGTCAGCTTATGCCGCAAAAAAAAAGCCCTCACATAACTCCATTGGCGAAAAAATTAAAATATTACTGCTCTTTTAATATGCAAGACACAAACAGTATAAATGCCATAAACTATAGCAAAAGCTATATAATATGGATATCACTGTAATCGTACCGACCTGACGAATAAAAATAACATGTCATATGTGACATATAGTAAACGGAGTACAAAAATATGGTGAAAAACAGCTGCTAAATTGTGTTTTTTATTCATACCACCTCATAAAAAATGTTATAAAAAACTATCAGGGTGTCACATGTCCCTCACAATGGTACCGATGGAAACGTCAACTTGTCTTACACAAATATTTTGGCACCACAAGACCCTGTGACATGGTGTAATGGCTCTAAAAAAACCTGAAATAAAAAAAGACCCCAAAATTCCCCAGGTCTCTGTCATGTCTGCAGCCTGTGGTTGAGTCAGGTGACGCACTGCGGCCACATATGGGGGAATTATAGAAACATTGGAATATGGGGAAAAAATACTGAGTTCCATTTCTCAGTTAGTAATTGCTGTGTTAGAGGGAAAAAATGGATTAAAATGGAATATCTGCCAAAAAAATTGAAATTTTAAATTCCCCCTCCAACTTGCTTAAATTTCAGCGAAACACCCAAAGGGTTAACAAACTTATAAAATGTTACTTTGAATACTTTGAGAGGTGCAGTTTTTACAGTGGAGGGATTTATGGGGGTAACTAACATACAGGGTCCACAAATCCACTTCAGAACTGGACTGGTCCCTAAAAAAATCTGAATTTGACATTTTCCTGATATTATAAAAATCGCTGCAGAATTTCGAAGCCCTCTAAAATCCTAACAAGTAAAAGGACGTTCACCAAATGACGTCACCATAAAGTAAACATGATGTAGATGTTGCAGTAATAATTAGTTCATGCAGCATGACTATCTTTTTCAGAAAAAGAGAATTTTGAATATAAAGGATAGTAAATTTTTCTAATTTTTGCGCAAATGTTGTGTTTTTTTTACAAAAAATACTTAGTGTATCAACCAAAGTATACCACACACATAAAGAGGAATATGTCACGAAAAAACAATCTCAGAATAACCGCGATAGGTAAAAGCATTGCAGAGTTATCACTACATAAAGAGAGACAGGTCAGATTTGAAAAATAGGCCCTGGTCATTAACCCCTTAACGACATCGGGCGTAAATTTACGCCCTGATGCCGGTAAGGGAGTTCAGAGCGGGGCCCCGCGGCGGCCCCGCTCTGAACCGCGCCGGTCCCGGGTGCCGCGTGTAGCCCGGGACCATAGGTATTAGCGGGCACGGTCCGATCGCCGTGCCCGCTAATACAGTAATCAGATGCAGCTGTCAAACATGACAGCTGCATCCGATTACCGGACGCAGCGTCATCCCTGGTGTCTAGTGGGGAGATCGCTCCTCCGGGATGTTATCCCGGAGGAGCGATCTCCGTAACTGAATCCGGCCGGGGACCGCTCCAAGATGGCGCCGTCCCCGGCTCGGCACTCGTTTACTTCCGGCTGCAGCAGCCGGAAGTAAACGAGTGCCTATCTCATGGATCTCTGCAGCATATCTATGCTGCAGAGATCTCAATGAGAGATCAAAGCACTTATACTAGAAGTCCCCCAGGGGGGCTTCTAGTTTAAGTGTAAAAGTTAAAAAAAAAATGTCATTATTAGTAAAAAGCCCCCTCCCCTAATAAAAGTCTGAATCACCCCCCTTTTCCCAGGTTATAAATAAAAGTAAATAAATAAATAAATAAATAAACATGTTTGCTATCGCCGCGTGCGTAATCGCCCGAACTATTAATTAATCACATTCCTGATCTCGCACGGTAAATGGCGTCAGCGCAAAAAAATCCCAAAGTGCAAAATTGCGCATTTTTGGTCGCATCAAATCCAGAAAAATTGTAATAAAAAGCGATCAAAAAGTCGTATATGCGCAATCAAGGTACCGATAGAAAGAACACATCATGGGGCAAAACCTGACACCTGACACAGCCCCATAGACCAAAGGATAAAAGCGCTATAAGCCTGGGAATGGAGCGGTTTTAAGTGTCGTATATTTGTTGACAATGGTTTAAATTTTTTACAGGCCATCAGATACAATATAAGTTATACATGTTACATATCGTTTTAATCGTAACGACTTGAGGAACATATATAACATGTCAGTTTTACCCCAGGGCGAATGGCGTAAAAACACATTTCACCCAAATAAACAAAATGCGTTTTTTTTTTCAATTTCACCACACTTCGAATTTTTTTATGGTTTCGCAGTGTACTTTATGCAAAAATTCAGCCGTCATTGCAAAGTACAATTAGTGATGCAAAAAATAAGGGCTCATGTGGGTCTCTAGGTGGAAAAATGCAAGTGCTATGGCCTTTTATGCACAAGGAGGAAAAACCGAAAACGCAAAAATCGAAATTTGCTCTGTCCTTAAAGGGTTAAGGCCAAAACAGGCTGCGGAGGCAAGGGGTTAAAATAGGGCCCAGGCATGACAAGTGTTGATGTAGTTGGAGATGGAGGAGGGGTCAGTGCTGCAGAACAGGGAGAAAGCACACCAACGTATACCCATGTTAAAGACACTTTTAATATAAAAAAAAATAAATTGACATTAAAATTTTAATTGAATTTGATTGAATTTGAAATTGAAGATTAAGAAAAACACCCAATAGAGTAGCCTCTACTGACTTGACTGATTCTGCCTGTGAAACAGCTACTACTTACACGGAAGGCAGAAGTCACAAAAATTATTACTCCCGACTCGGTGGAGCAGTGACAAAAAATAAGTCTGACAGCTCTGGCCAATATTGTAATTGAGTTTAAAATTAAATTAAAAATTGAATTTGAAATGGACAATATTGTGATCCTGGTAATACAGCAACAAGATCCTGATCCAAAGGTTTAATGGGAAAAGTCTGGATGGAGCTACATTATATACAGTGCTGTGTAGTAGCACTAAGAAAGGCTTTTGGGGTCTTGCCTGCCTACAATCACCTAAAATCCTAACTGTCCCTACTCCAAGATCTCTCCCTCACAAGGGTCAAGATGGCATCAGATGACGAGCAGCGGGAGCTGAGTTCTATTAGTTTGAGGTCACATGAGTAAGTATCCAATCAGTGTAGACGCTGTTCTCGCGATACCTGGGTGATTCTAGGGCCCATCACAGCCTCCCTGCATGGTTATTTGCTAGAAAAGCCAACCATGGTGGGAGGAGAATCAAATTTTTACAGTTTTTCCGATCAGATATTTGATCGAAAACTAATCTATGGAATAGTGCACCACTCGAACAAATAGAGTGCTCACACATCTCTAATCATTTACCATGACGTTATTTAAGGCTCCAGACCAATCATTGCAGGTGGCTGGCATAAATTTGGACTCTGGTTTTTCGTGGACAATTAGTTGGATTTGATGCAGGATATTTAACCATTATCTCCTGCAGCAGCTGCGGAGATCTTTCTGCTGTCACTTGTCTTCTCTCATATCTTGGCATACAGCAGTCTCTGCTCCATGATCGGCAGTTTCTGGTGCTCATCCTGCAGTGAAGGCTGGCCATCAGGTGCAACTAATTAATCAACATTATAACATCTATAGGTCCCTCCTCCCATACCACCAAGCTACTGTACAAGTTAACCTTCAAAATGAACTTTAGGAGGGTATGGGAAGGGATAACACCCTGGCAGCAATGCTCTTAGAGCACCCTGATACAGAGGGCCACAGATACCAAATACAGTATATGCATTTGGTATCAGTTTAGGCAGTATATGGGTGAGAGCATTAGTTTTTTTAGGCAAAACTGACTGATGAGATATCCATAGGGTAAATGATCAGTAACTAATTACTGGAGTCAGGGGCGTTACTAGGATTTATGGGGCCCCATAGCAAAAGCTGTACACCCCCCTCCCCTATGCACAATACAAATAAATATATATATATATATATATATATATATATATATATATATATATATATATATATATATATATTCTCTTGTGACCTGAGGCATAAGTAGCTACAAAAGTGACTGGCAGAGCAGAGAGACAATAGCTGCTTGCTCTGTCAGTCCACTGTATTTATCTATAAGGGCCCATTAGGAACCGTTATTGTTAAATACATAGATGCAGGAGCAGACTACCTTCTGCTTAACCCTGTATGTATTGCAGTTAAAAAATAGAAAGGAAGAAAAAGAGATCTCTGCTTCACTGCTTGTGCACTGATAACCCCTGACCTCTGCCACATTTTCCTACTTAATTGCAGCAACCGGAGAACAGAGGTCAGGGGTTATCAGAGCAGTGAGGCAAAGATCTTGTTGTCCTCTGCATATTAACCCTTTTTTATGTTGCAGCATGTAAGTGAACACTGGATCACTCACACTGCAGTACATAAAGGGTTAGGCAGAACTTACAGAATTTACAGTGCTTACACATCACCACCGCTACACAATGAATGGACAGAAACTGTGTTTAATGTGTCATGCAACACTGAACAGCTTTTTCTTATTTTCCAAAGTGCATCAGATGCATCTCATAAGGCAAAAAGTACAGTTACAAAAATGTATGTGTAACTCCAATGGTACAGTATTTAGGGTATATAGCAAATTAACCATTAAAACAAGAGACATGGATTGGCCTCCTGGATACTGCACAAAAAGACAGACAAATACTTTATTCTCTGGCTACACCCTGTAGTTTTTCTAGTAATATGTTTTTTTTTTCTTAACTACTAAATGTTGTGCATTACAAATCTTTTTTCTATATCTACTGTAACTTCTAAAAATAGATCTAAGATAAGAGGAAATGATAATGCGTAGGTATCAGTAATGAACCTGTTTATACAGGATCACTGTTTCTTCTTGGTGCGTTATGAAAAATGGGAAGCAAACAAACACAGATGCAGGTAGTGAAGCTTCAGGTGTCCAGGCTACCTCAGTGCTCCATGTGGTGAAAAGCAGAAGGGTATAGAAGCTCCAAATTCATAATTCCTTATATAAAGTCTAGACATGAAACAGAGGCTGTTCATACTGATATTTTTCATCTAAAGAAATCACCTTACTGAGAAAGAGGATTCTCTCTGCATTAGAAAGCCAGATACACTGTGAATAAAACCCTGTTTATGTCACATTATTTTTTTTTTTAAACAATGTCAATATTATTGTAATTTATAACATTTAAAAAGAAAAAGTACATAACCTGTTGGTATCTCCCTATTGATAGCACACAGAAGCTAAAAATGAAGGTACCTCTGGAGCCACTGGTATTAGGAGTTTAACCCCTATGCTAATAAGCAGTGCCCCCAGGCCACCAAAATTACTTAGTAATTAGTATACTGTAGGTATTATACTCTTGATATCACGGACACAACTCAAAGGATAAAGGTAAGAATTTTAATTTAAATACTTTTGTGCAATTAGTGATGTAGACATGACAGGATGGGTGACTCAAATTATAGTATGGGTATGTTCACACATATGGGTAAAACAGGCAGAATCAGGAAAGATCCACCCCAGAATCCCGCATGTCTTGGTGTGCCATAGCCTGTCTGTGGGAGAGCTTGCATGTCTCCGCTGCCGCCGTTCTCTGCTCAAAGAGGTGACATGTCAATTCTTTGAGCAGAGAGCGGCGGTAGCGGAGGCGTGTAAGCTCTCCTATAGACAGTCTATGACACAGAGAGGTAGGCGGGATTCCACGGCGGAGAGGTCCGCTACGGAATTCCATCTGATTTACTTAGTGTAAACATACCCTAACTGTCAGTGACTGTTGGCTGCTGCTCTTGAGACAGTGCTATATTCCATATCGTGTACAGTCAATGTCACAAAGGATTTACTAATAAAGCAGTAAAACATAAAAACAAACAGGGAAATCAATTAAGAGGCTTCTTTTACGTTTATTTTTGTAACAAAAAAAAAATTAGAGAAAACTCTCTCTCACACACACATGATTTTCAGACTCTTGCAGTTAACTTTTTAAGGACCAGAAGGGAAACCATTTGTTACACTGCACAACTAGAGGCCCTACCTTGTACAGTTGACAATCATCTGCACCTATGGTGGTCACAGTCTCTTTCACAGAAGAACAGTAAGAGAAAACATTACAGTCTCTTTTTGAAGTCTACAGTCAGGTTAAGCTCAAGAAAAGTGCCATCTAAGAGAGGTTACTACATTTTGCCATTTTGCTATATCTGACATTTTTTTCCAGCCACTTGTAAATATACCAGTGACTCTAGAGATGTCTGTGTTCCCTAAATTATTATCCAGAGTACCCCCAAAGTACCAATCACTGACCAAAACGGGACAGCTCTGCGGCCAGTAATTAGCTGAGTGGGCTGTCACTCATCTCAGGAGTGACAGCCTACTCAGCCATTCACTGGCTGGGGCACTATCCCATCCTGTCAGTGATTTGTCAAGCAGACTGTCACTCCAGAGACAAGTATATCTCACAAGTAGAGACAGCTGCGATCAGCGGAGGACACCAGGGACACCAGGAACCATGGACAGGTAAGCATAGGCTCTTTTCTATATAACAACAGCAATGTATTAAAATGTGTGTCTGCCATCTTCACCTGGATTGTTACGAACTTCTGAATCTCCTACATACATGCTTGTGCATCATAGATGGGCAAGCTGTAGATAGCTCAAAGACAAAACAGATATCATTTCCATCTACTCATTAAACTACCAATGGAACAAACAGAACCTTTGAAAACACATTGTTCATGTACACAGAGGTTTAATATGCTTTGTATTACTAAAAGGGCAATTATAAAGATAGCTGCAGTTTATAAATGTGCAGATTAATAACAGATTGATTAACTATTTTCCTTCAGATTAACCGCATAAGAATCCAGTCTCATAAAATGTCGGTACTGTTTCATTACCAAGGTAAATGTACAGACATTGCTGGCTAATTAAAAAGGTAAATAGTAATAGGAAGAACTTGTACTTTGACATTTCTAATTGTCTAAATCCTTGGAAACTTTGAGTCTTCAAGGTGTCTCTCATTAAAAATTATTGTGTGAAACAGTCTTATGGGATTTTATATTCTGCGTCCTTCATACTTTAACTTTTAATGCAGTGCCGCTCTTGCTGTGATGAAGCAGAAGCTGTATCCACATGTTGCCAGCAGATCAGGAAGAAAATTAAATATATTTAAACTAAGTTAGAGGTTTTTTTTCACAGTTTGGTATGTTACATTGTGGTACATTGACAAAATTTCCATACTCCTGACAGGTTTATAGTTACATTTAGCTAATAAACACCTATTTATTGTCTGACTAACTTCTTCTTTCAGAAAAATTGTGCTGTTTCATCCATTAGAAAATACTTTAATCACTTTAATCACTTAAAGACATATGACATACCGATACGTCATGACCGCCTGATACTTAACATATCATGATGTACTGATACCCCTATAGTATTGGCCTATAAAGCAAGCTCAGGAGCTGATAACAGCCAATACTCACAGTCAATGATGCTGTCAACCATGCTGATGTCTGCCATTAAACCCTTAAAAGTTTCCCTGACAGCCAGAGGTCTCTTAGGCTGGGTTTACACCATGTTTTTGCAATCCGTTTTTTGCAAAATAAAAAAAATGAAAAAAAAAACAAACATGCATTTGTGTGCATTCTTTTTGATCTGTTTTACCATGGACTTCCATTATAAAAAGCGGATCAAAACGGATCCGTTTTTTTAACGGACACAAAAATAATAATAATAAGTTTGACTACATTTTTTTGTGTACGTTAAAAAAAAAAAAAACGGAGGGGGAGGGTAGTTTTTTTTGAGGTTGAGTGTTATATGTTATGAGATATATAAAAGATCATACAGGTGATTGCTAGGTATGTTATGTTTTGAAAATTGTTACATCTGCATGAGGTGATGAGGTTGGTAATATATTTATGTTGTGTATATGTTATTTTGTTATGTTATGTTGGTTTTTTGTGTTCTTAAATATTTGAAAAAGTTAATAAAAAAGATATTCAACACAAAAAAAAACGCATCTGTTTTGATCATTTTTTTATTTTTATGGAAGTCAATGGAAAAATGGATCAAAACAGATGCACACAAATGCATCTGTTTTTCATCTGTTCTTTGGAAAAAAACAGAGGAATAAAACGGATTGCAAAAACAAAGTGTGAACGCAGCCTTACTTAGGATTAGGGATGAGCGAACTTTTGAAAAGTTTGGTTCGGTTCGATCCGGCGAACTTTCGTGAAGTTCGGATTGGTCCGAACCGAACCGAAAACGAACCTTGCTCTAACGGCTGAATTATTGCAGCTACAATAGTGGGAGCGTGATAGGGTATAGTTTCGTTTAGTTGCAGTTGATATTACAATGAAAAAAGTGGGGAAAAAAAGTGCAAAAATAATGAGAAAAAAATTAAATAATAATAATAATAATAATAATAATAATAATAATAAAAATAATAATAACAGGAATAATATTAATAAAATATATTTAATAAAAGTGCCAAAATAGTGACAAAAAATATTGAAAAAAAAAAAATTACAAGGAGGATGCGGCAGCACTTGATTGCACCCAGGCCAGTATTGTTGAGAAGAGACAAGTTGAGCAGCAGGAGGAGGCAGCAGTTGATTGCTCGCCTCTCAGGCCAGTATTGTTGAGAAGAGACAAGTCGAGGAACAGGAGGAGGCAGCAGTTGATTGCTCGCCTCTTAGTGCAGTATTGTTAAGAAGAGACAAGTTGAGCAGCAGGAGGAGGCAGCAGTTGATTGCTCGCCTCTCAGGCCAGTAATGTTGAGAAGAGACAAGTTGAGGAACAGGAGGAGACAGCAGTAGATTGCTCGCCTCTCAGGCCAGTATTGTTGAGAAGAGACAAGTTGATCAGCAGGAGGAGGCAGCAGTTGATTGATTCCAGTCCAGTATTTTTGAGGAGAGGCTACTTGAGGAGGAGGCAGCAGTTGATCGATTCCAGGCTAGTATTATCGAGGAGAGGCTACTTGAGGAGGAGGAGGAGGCAGCAGTTGATCGATTCCAGGCCAGTATTATTGAGGAGAGGCTACTTGAGGAGGAGGCAGCAGTTGATTGATTCCAGGCAAGTATAATTAAAAACAGACTTGAGCAGCAGTAGGAGGAGGCAGCAGTTGATTGATTCCAGGCCAGTATAATTAAAAACAGATTACTTGAAGAGCAGGAGGAGGCAGCAGTTGATCAATTCCAGGCCAGAATTATCGAAAAGAGGCTACTTGAGGAGGCAGCAATTGATCGATTCCAGGCCAGTATTATTGAGGAGAAGCTACTTGAGGAGAAGGAGGAGGCAGCAGTTGATCGATTCCAGGCCAGTATTATTGAGGAGAGGCTACTTGAGGAGGAGGCAGCAGTTAATTGATTCCAGGCCAGTATAATTAAAAACAGACTACTTGAGCAGCAGTAGGAGGAGGCAGCAGTTAATTGATTCCAGGCCAGTATAATTAAAAACAGACTACTTGAAGAGCAGGAGGAGGCAGAAGTTGATCGATTCCAGGCCAGAATTATCGAGGAGAGGCTACTTGAGGAGGAGGAGGCAGCAATTGATTGATTCCAGGCCAGAATTATTGAGGAGAGGCTACTTGAGGAGAAGGAGGAGGCAGCAGTTGATCGATTGCAGGCCAGTATTACTGAGGAGAGGCTACTTGAGGGGGAGGAGGAGGCAGCAGTTGATTGATTCCAGGCCAGTATTATTAATTCAGGCACGATTCATCTTCACAAAAGTCAGCATCTCAACACTGTGGCAAGAGAGCCTCGTTCTTTGTGGTGTTACGATGTTACTCGCTGCACTGATTACCCTCTCTGACCTCACACTACTAGCTGGGCAGGACAGCAGAGCCAAGAAAAACTCTTCCAGTTGAGGCCAAATCTCCAGTTTCTCTGTCAGCAGAGCAGTTGATTGATTCTAGGCCAGTATAATTAAAAACAGACTACTTGAGGAGCAGGAGGAGGCAGCAGTTGATCGATTACAGGCCAGTATTATCAAGGAGAGGTTACTTGAGGAGGAGGAGGAGGCAGCAGTTGATCGATTCCAGGCCAGTATTATGGAGGAGAGGCTAATTGAGGAGGATGAGGCAGCAGTTGATTGATTCCAGGCCAGTATAATTAAAAACAGACTACTTGAAGAGCAGGAGGAGGCAACAGTTGATTGATTTCAGGCCAGTATTATCAAGGAGAGGCTACTTGAGGAGGAGGAGGCAGCAGTTGATCGATTCTAGGCCAGTATAATTAAAAACAGACTACTTTTTTTTATTTTTTTTGAAGTTTTTTAAAAAAAATTTGGTTGCGGGCAGCTAGACGGGGTTGATGGCAACCAGCAGAGCACAAACGGACAGCTTTTGTGGGGCGCTGACTTAGCGTCACTTAGAACAGCTTATCACAAACAAACAAATAAACAAACTTTTTTTTTTTTTTTTTTTAAGTTTCTTTTAAACCTTTTTGGTTGCGGGCAGCTAGACGGGGTTGACGGCAACCAGCAGAGCACAAACGGACAGCTTTTGTGGGGCGCTGACTTAGCGTCACCTAGAACAGCTGATCACAAACAAACAAACTTTTTTTTTTAAGTTTTTTTAAAACTTTTTTGCTTGCGGCTATATGCGGTTAACGGCACCCAGCAGAGCAGCAATGTCTAGCGTCTCCTCTCTGTCACGGAACAGTAGCTGGTTCAATGCTACGTGTCCTGAGTGACTCTTCTCACTTTTCTCTCCCTATTTCTTTTTTTTTTATCTCCCTAGATATAACAATTTTTGAGTTAGATGCCTATCTCCCACTCTCTCTACCTAACTCTTGATTTCTCAGCATCTTTCACTATGTATGGGCTTATCAAGCTTTCCCTGGATCTTGCGTTTTTTTTTTTTTTTTATCTTCCTCTCTCCTGCTTCTCTCACAAACAATATACTCCTTCTCTATCTCTCCATGTACTTATCCAGTTGTTTGGATATGTAATCTATGTGTTTTCCCTCTCTGCCTAACGTACACCTCCTTTCTCTCTGCCGTCTGGAAACACAATGAGGAACTGCAGCCAGGCTCAAGCACTTCCTGTTCCTGGAGTGACATCACACAACTTGATATTCACATAAAAACAGGATACAAAGGATTATAGGAGTAATAATCCCTTGTATCCTGTTCTATTCTCTGATTAAAGTACAGTTTTGCGACGCCGTTGCGATTTTAACAAACTTCGTCACAAACTTTTTGAAAGTTCGGTTCGGTACGGAACCAAACTTTTTGCAAAGTTCGTAACAAATCTGATTCGTAACGGTTCGGTTCGCTCATCCCTACTTAGGATCCTTTTAAGCCCCTTTTACAATGGGCGAACAGCTGGAGCAAGCTTGTTTGCTCCTCATTCCCTACTCGCTGCCGGCACTATTACACATGCCAACAGCAAGCCGGTAAGTGCAGGGGGGGGGGGAGCTGTAGGAGGGGCTCCCTGGTCAACCTTTAGATTGTTGCTATCAAGTTCATTTATCTTTCAACATGTGCATGTCGGCTAATCGTTGCCTTTTATTACACAAATCGATAATGCCCGTATTTCCGATAATCACTTTGTGTAATAGGTCCTTTAGAGAAAGCTTTTTTTAACAAGATTGTTTACCGTTAATCTGAAATCCCTCACCATATTACACAGAAAGATAGTCGTTAGTTACGATTGTTTACTCCATCTGATCCCAGCAAAAGAAGGAATGATTTGGAATTACACTGAACGACTAGTAAACGAATGCAGAATTACAGCGAACAAATGTGGAATTACAGCAAACGATTGGCGAAAAATTAACGATGATTTTAGGGTCATATCTAAATCAATGATCAACAGCACACAAACGATTTTTTAAACATTGCCTGCAATTACACACGACAACTGTCATTTAAATTTAATCAATATATGGCTATGTTCACACAACGTATGTCCATAAAAACATATATTTCCTATTCCTCTATGGCATCCTGGCTGGAGCGTATACACATAGTATACTCTCCGGCCGGCACCGAAAAACAACTGACATGTCAGTTTTCTGCGGCTGCTATTCAGTGAATAGTGGCCGCAGAAAACCATGTCAGTGCATACTTTGGAGCGGGCGGATCCGGCCGCTCGCTCCATAGTGTACTATGGGGAGTTCTGATGCGGGTGCGTGGATGTGCCCGCATCAGAACTCTGTGGCCCGAAAGATCATCCAGCCGATACAGGATGATCTTTTCAGAGACCGGTTGTTCTGTGACGCGGCTGGGTCGCGGAACGGCCAGTCTCTCATGTTGTGTGAACATAGCCTAACGGTTTTCTGCACAATAATCTTCCCGTGTAATAAGGCCCTTACCTCTGTGCTGTCCAATTACTAATCTGTTACTAAAGATTGCCTGAAACTGACTTAAGTAAAACATTTTTTTACTAATCAGTTCTATTTATGCTTACCTGTGCATGCTTTAATGGATGTACTCCGCAGGCAGATATTGTACATTGTCTGTGATCATGTGACTTGTTAAGTTCGTCTAAATAATTAGGTCCCCTATGCTGACCTATGGGAAGTATTCAGCTGGGTGGATATGAAAAAATATGCATAAATAAATAGTACCCCAAACTCCTCTTTGTTTTACTAGAAAAGTTTTTCTATATATTTGAAATAGAATGAGTGGAAGCCTGTATCCAAAATGAAGAGAGCATCGCAAATTTCTTTAACACACAGGCCAGTCAGAACCTACTTTCTGGCAGAAAAATCAAGGAGCACTTTTGTTAATCTACCTGATTTTTTGAGTAAAAGATTGAGTGTCCTCTCTATTTTTTCTCTTTTACTTCAAACTACTGTCTGATCGAAACTGACATAAATACTTCTTCAAAGTTCCTACAATTTTATTTATTTTTTGGTCAATTCTAGCCAGAACGTATTAGTCATATGATTTTCAAGAGCAAGTTGTTAAAGGGGTTATTCAGCATTAAAAAAACACGAGCAGTTTCTTCTAGAGACAACATGACTTTTGTCTTCTATTAAAAATCTCAATCTTATTAGCTGCTGTATGTCCAGCAGGAAAGGTTTTCTATGGGGATTTGCTACTGCTCTGGACAGTTCCTGACATGGACAGAGCATTATGTCAGACTGGAAAGAATACACCACTTTCTGCAGGGCATACAGCAGTTGATCAGTACTGGAAGATTTGAGATTTTTTTTTTATAGAAGTTAATTACAAATTTCTGGCACCTAACACCAGTTGATTTGAACAAATTTTATTTATTTTGCTAAATTTCCCCTATAAAGGGAATCTGTCAGCTGTATTTCACATTCCAAACTGCTGAAACTATTAGATAGCTGTTAGGACATGGAGACACATGCTATGCAGGATGCATACTGTATATGCAGGGTGTAGAAAACTGCAATCATTCTCTGGCACAAAGGAGGAAATTTATCAAACTGGTGTAAAGTAGAATTGTCTTAGGCCACATTCACTTGTTCCGTGTTCTGCATGTAACACGGACGTGTAATGCATGTAATGCCCCGCCCGGGCAGCATCTGTGATAAGATGCTGGGAGCGAGGAAACTGTATTCATATGCGCCATGCTGTAATGAAGCAGCCGTTCGGTGCTGTCATTACACTCCCCTGCTCCCAGTATCTTATCACAGATGCTGCCAGGCGGAGGAGAAGTCTGTTACATGCACTCCAAGTCCATTTTCCATGCAGAACACCGAACGTGTGAATGCTGTCTGAGTTGCCCCTAGCAAACAATCAGATTCCACCTTTCATTTTCCAAAGAGTCTGTGAGGAAAGAGAAGTGGAATCTGATTGGTTGCTAGGGGCAACTGAGCCAGTTTCACTTTACACCAGTTCGATAAATCTCCCCCAAAGAGTCAAAGAAGCTGTTTCAAACTCCTGATCTGCTGCAAGTTAAAACATCTTCTCTCTGTCCTTCTTAGCTTGATTGACACCTTGAAGCAGGGTCAAGTATGGGGGGGGGGGGGGTAAGGAGCTGTTACAGATGTACTTTTTTTTAACACAGGAAAGCGCCTCTTTTTTACTCTTTTTGCTATAGAATAAACGTATTTTTTCTACATAACACGAGCATAGATGGATATATTGAAGATACCATGTGTTTTCATGACTGGGCCACGCTGATACGGCGCACTGACTGTCGTGCGGCAGGGCTCCCGACAGTCACACAGTGCTGCCGCAGGCCCCCCTTGCCGCACTCTTGTGACTGCAAGCAGTGTCTTGCTTGCGGTCACAAGAGGCAATCTGGCCACCAGCTGATGCTGCGCTCCCTGGCGCATGCATCAGGAAGCTCTGTGTGCGCCGAAGGCCGGAACTTCCGGTACAAGCGAGCGTGTGTTAGAGATGCTAGCTGTACCGGAAGTACCGGCCCCAGTGCACACAGAGCTTCCTGATGCGTGTGCCGGACGGGTGCAGGACAGGGAGTTTCAGCCGGGGATGAAGAGAAGAAGGGGGAGCGAGTGATTAGGTAAGTTGTTTTTTTTTATTACTTTTTATCTGCACTGGGGGGCATCTATAAGGGGGCTAACGGGGGGTGGACATTTATAAGGGGGATATCAGGGGCATCTATGGGGGGAATATCAGGGGGGACATCTATAAGGGGGCTATCAGGGGGGGCATCTATAAGGGGGCTATCAGGGGGGGCATCTATAAGGGGACTATCAGGGGGGCATCTATAGGGGGCTATCAGAGAGCTGCATCTATAAGGGGGCTATCAGGGGGGGCATCTATAAGGGGGCTATCGGGGGGGGCATCTATAAGGGGGCTATCGGGGGGGCATCTATAAGGGGGCTATCAGGGGGCCATCTATAAGGGGGATATCAAAAGGGCCATCTATAAGGGGGATAACATGGGGGCCATCTTTAAGGGGGATAACGGGGGGCATGTATAAGGGGGATAAAAAAAAGGGGGGACATCTATAAGGGTGATAATAGGGAGCCATCTATAAGGGGATAACAGGGGGGCCTTGTATAAGGGGAATAATACAGGGGGACATTTATAAAGGGGATCACATAGAGTCAGCCTACCCACTAATTAAGGGTGTAAAGAGGCCAATACAGATGTGCAGTTAGTATAGAGATGAGGATGGTGTCGGAGTGAGGAGCCTAATATGTTTGTCTGGCAGATCCTGTGGATTCGTGGCTCGGAGAAGTTCTCATAACGGCCCAGGACGGATGCAGAAGAAGATGAAAAGGGAAGAACTCTGATCAGAGAAGACGTCCCCTGTGAGTCACCAGATGTAGCTGCACTGTAATGTATATGGTGTACAGAACCTGTGTAGAGCTGCATCCACCTCTATATGACTGGATGAGGTGATAGTGATCTTTGTACAGTGGATGTTATTCAGTAGCATTAGTTAGTATGTGGGGGTATTATTTGTAACTTGTTATCTGATACTGTGTTTAATTGGTTTTAGTATACAGGATTTGGTCAGTAAGGGCCCTATTACACCAACAGATTATATGACAGATTTTTTTAAGCCAAAGCCAGGAATGGATTTAAAAAGAGGAGAAAACTCAGTCTTTCCTTTTTTTTAACCTGTTCGCTGTGTATAGTCAATTCCTGACTTTGGCTCCAAAAAATCTGTCAGATTATCTGTTGATGTAATAGGGCCTAACAGTATGGCGGTAATATGTATCATGATAATATTGATCTTCCACAAAGCATCCAGTGTATAATGCACCTAGGACCCAATTACAACAGCTGCAGGCACTACAACTCCCAGCATTTACTGACATACTGACAGTCTGCAGCCCTCAGCATATGCTGGGAATTGTAGCATAGTAGTATAATCCACTAAAAAACTGGCGCTGTAGACAGATGTATTGCTGGACCTTCAGGGCTGATGGTTGTCACCTACAGATTGCAGCCACCAGGAGACTCTGCACACAGTGATTTATTAAACGGTTGTTCACTCAGAGACTACAACTCCCAGCATACCCTGAGAGCTGTATAAATGTAGGGTATTGTGAGATTTGTCACAGATACAGATGAATCCAGGAAAGGACGGGGTCAGCATGTCGTGTCTCACTGGTTCTATATTGGTGGGCCCCAAGGATCATTTCCTCTGGTTGGCCCCAGGTACCCCAGTCCGACACTGACAGTGCCTGCCATTCGGAACATGAATAGCAGCAGACAGATTGCCTTTAATAACAATGCATTTACAAAAGCACACACACACACACGCACGCACACACACACATATATTTCCCTCTCTGTTTGAATTTTCCCATATATTAGTATGATTGATACTTCAGAGCCCCCTATTTTCTCAAATAAGACCAGGCGAGCATGAGTGTAGTTGTATGGGCTATCAGAGTGTTAAAGAATTAATGAAGAGCACATTGACACGCAGCTTCTGGGAAGACGTCTACTGTAAATACAGTGGTCCTGACAGTGGGTGCTTTAATGAGTCTATGCAGCAATACATTGCTTAGAAGAATTCTTTATCTTGAAAGGAGCTTTATATATCATGAAAAATATTAATTATCTCTGCCTCTGCTCTATGGTTTTGTACAATTTATGCTATTGTCAGGAACAAATAGCCAGGATTCAATTATAGAAGATCTATTTTGAGCATAGAGACTTATTCACTTGGCTATTCCCATATCATTTATTTTGTCCCAGTGTATGATAGGGAGTTGTAAAAATTGATATTGCTTGTAAGGCTCACAATATCATCCTTAAATTGCAATGTAGCTTAAAATGTTCCTTCTCTCTTATTTGAGATCCTGGAACAGTGCAATGTCTCACAGCTGCCTGTTCATTTGTCAGCTCTATGAGTTTATCATTTAGGCTTTGTGCTGTGCACGTACTGAATAACTCCTCTCCATTTTTTCCCCCTTTCTTACTGTCTGATACACTCCATTCAGCTCGGATATGGCATTGCATGCTAAATATGTGCGGCTATTTGTCAAAAGCAGAGACCAAATTGAAATATGTTGTGTTTTTAATTTTCCCACTGAAATAACTGCATAAGTCTTATATAATTGGACACTAGTTACAGAAATAATTTCACTTATTTCCATTCTAGATAGGCTCAGCATTCATCATATAGCAAAGAGTAACTTTAAATCAGAGACGTCTTTTTAACAGCAGCTGATGGGCTGCGAAAATAATTAAGAAAGCAGCTTTTAATGTGCTCTGCAGATTAGAATATGCAATAAACGTTTATCTGTAATGCAGTTTGGTACAAGGTTTACTAATAAGCTAAATGAAATACTGAAAAGCAGATAAAACAGCAAGGCAGATTTACTAATCCAGTGCAATAAACTCCAGACGAGGCAGTCTAAGGACGCTTCATATGTTTTATAGGCATATAGAGGAATAGAGTGACTTCGCAAAAGCACTAGTCACTAGGAGCCTAATGCTCAGGTCAGGTGTGAAGAGTAAAAAAAAGATAAAAAATGAATTTAGTAGAAGAAATAAGGTGCTCAATTAATTTAATTAGTGAGCAGACATCCATATTTATGCACTAAGGTTTAAGGTGCTGCCCCCGGTGTACTAAACAGCCTCATTAACTTATTAATAAATTGTGTTTTTCTTTTTTTTTTTTTTTTTTTTTTGGGGGGGGGAGGAGAAACTGGAGTGCCATATTAAAGGCTCTATGTGTGTAGATGTAATACCCCCCATTAAGGATCTTTCAGCAGGTTCGGATGCCCTGACATGCAGATAGATAGATTCCCTTTAGGAATCAGAGAGAGAATGTATGCATACTTTATGGAAACAGCAGAGGAAGCAGCAGTGCAAGCATGATGGTGGTAGGAAGCATGGCCAAATGTATAAACAGCAGAAGTAACCCAGTGGCTGTGACCAATGGGAAGCACAGTAAGTTGGCAGTTATAATATACCAATATTCATACATGGTATCCCATTACTAGTGTTTCTCTTATGCACCTGTCCTAAAGTTCTCCCTCAGGTTAAAGTGGTGGATGAGTTATTTTAAGTTTCCACACTAGGTGTCAGTATTTCTTATATGTATACTATTGCACAGCTGAAGGAAGTAATGGGTTAATTGTCTGTTTGTACCATTTGTTATATGCTGACCACTCACAAGTACTTCTTCTGTCTGTCCGATCCTCTATGTCATTTCTAATGTACACACTTATCCCCACCACTTACAGGAGGGTACACAAACATCCCTGTAGGAGGAGTTACACTGGTGGTGGAGGAAAAGAGTCAGTTCTTGTCAGGTTTTCAGTGAGAGAGGACATAACCAAACCAAGTTCCTGCTGTAGTTAAGGCAGGGCTTAGGTTATGCCAGGACCCCTTACAGGAACCAGGCTCAGCGGCAACTAAAGATTTCTTCTAAGCAAGCAACTACTTTCACCATGCAGTGCTAAGCAACAAGTAGGGGAAAGCAGCCACCAAGGAATACCCTAGCCCACACCAGGAACATGTCAAAAAAATGCAAAACAGACTCCTGAAGCAATAGCAGCTGATCCCAGGAGGACAAAGCTACAGTTATATAAAGGTCTATGTATCCTACTGTGCAGTACAGGTAACTGGGAAACCTCGGACACCTAGCTACACCTAGATAACCAACGACTGGGACTCTTGCTACCCAATGAGATGGGTTTGACGATACCAGGGGGCAGAAGGCGATAACACTTAGCCTAAACATGAGTACGAGTATCACATCACTACAGATCTCTACTAAAGTTCTGGCAGCGTACAAGGGCTCTTTACCTTCTACAAACCACTACTACTTCTACTCTTTCCAAGCATCTACCTCAAGCACTACGTCAAGCAGTAAAGTCTGTGTTAAGATTGTTATTGTCTGCAAACGTGTACTGTTATATTTTTTATATATCACACACACGGGACTCTGTCTACCTCTGTCTGCACCAGCACCTATACACACTACCGCACACCTTGGGTTATTTTTCCCCTCTTCTGTGGGTGGCGGTGCCGACATCCCGGGTGGGTCAGTTACCACTCCAGGTTGCCGTGACAATAGCCTAAGGGACTCAAAGCAAACCTGAAGGTAACCGAACATTCGGGGACACAAACCGGCCATATATAAAACAGTTACCCACATCACACCTGTGTGCAGGACTAGCACTGGCGTCACAACAAGTAACATCACTGGACGAGTACCACACATACTCATTCTTTTTCTCCTCCCTGCTCATAGATACATAGAAGATTGTCAGCAGAAAAAGACCACTTAGTCCATCTAGTCTGCCTTGTTAATTTTAAAACATGGCCTTGTGCTCTTCTTCCAAAGAACATTTATTACAGTCAATATGTAATAGGAGTTCCTTTTTAAGAAAGAATTGCAGACCATATGGGTAGAGGTCAGACAGGCTGGGTAAATACCAAAAGCACCAGCATTGGCACCACTCACATCCGATCACTGTGCTGGGGTATCTTGCTCATATAGAACCATTTGGCCACTAAGGGCTTCATAAAGAGAGCAACGGGCAGGAATGCAACAATCACAGTTGCAGACAGTCCACATAGGAGAAATGGCTAATTGAGGAATCCAGTACATTTGTCCTGAGCAAGCCCAGCTTAAAGTGTATGTGTATTATTAAGATGTCCTTACACAGATAAAAGTCAGCCAGTATTTTAGGTACATGTAGAGCCTTTGTACTACGCTGCCTACACTGGAAGCTAAGAAGAAAAAGAGGAACTGAACAGTTTCATAGGAACACATAGATGAGCTGTGGGGGAACCATGTGACAGATGAGCACAAAGACATGAGAGCACAGAGTTGGCCTAATCTTACATTGGTCAGAGTGGGCCTAACTACTTTATGAGGACACAGGGGACGTGATCCTACATGGGGGCACAGAGACAGACTAATTCTATAGGGTGGCAAATAATTTTTTTCCCCATGGGGCCAAAGGCGGGGGGGGGGGGGGGGGGTAGAAATGATATAGGAGCACATGTGGTGTCTTACTACTATAGGGGGCAGAGAATGACCTATTTACTATGTGGGGGCACAGAGGGGCCTTATACTATGGAGGGACTTTAAAATAATAATAATAATAATAATTATTATTATTATAGTTCTTTATACACTGGTGTTCTTAAAGGGGTATTCCCCCAAGAGCTAAAAAATGAAATGCTCCCAAACCTAGCTGGTCTTACTCACCAAGTCCCCCTGAGTATTTTGAGCCATCTCCCATCTTTCTAGCTGCTGCCGTTCCTGAATTACAAGTTTTTCTAAAAGCCGATCTATATCCAAGATAGGAAACTACATTTCCCATCATGCAATGCTTCTGCCTGATGATGGTGAAGTAGCAGAGCTGAGACAATGAAGGAGATGATGACAGTGTAGCAGAGCTGAGATGGCGGTGTCGGTGTAGCAAAGCTGAGTTGGCGGTGACTGTGTAGCAGAGCTGAGTTGGCGGTGTCGGTGTAGCAGAGCTGAGTTGGGGATGACGGTGTAGCAGAGCTGAGTTGGGGATGACGGCGTAGCAGAGCAGAGTTGGCGGTGACGGCGTAGCAGAGCTGAGTTGGCGGAAAGCGGCTAGATCACCAGTTCCCCTACCAGATATGACGTCGGTGGCAGAACATTTCTGGAGACATCACAATGGTGAGTATGGTGGTATGAGGGTTATCGGTCTAAAACGGGTACGTCTAGGGATTAGGGGGGGGGAACATAACACAGAGACTCCTACAGAGTGAGTCTAGATGGATCTACAGGTTACATAGTCTGAAACCAGCAGGTATGAATTAAGAACTGCTGTACACTGGTTTCTATAAATTAATGTCTTTGCTTTGTTTGTTTTTTACTCATTCCTCTGACTTGGATGCCCTTCCTCTCTGTTTTCTTTTCATTTCACACGCATATCTCTTTCTCACTTGTTTTCATCTACACCAGCATCTCTCACACTTCACACACTTTTTCTTTGTTTCTTTACATCTTATCACATCATACACACTCCTTCTCTTCTTACTCTTTTTCATCTTCTCACTTCTTCCATGTCTATTGTTTTCACTTCTCTCCCCTTTTTCTCTTTCTTTTTAATTTTTTTTCCTATTCCTCCTTCACTTTTTTTTCTCATCCCCCTCTTTTATTCACCTATACATGTTTTTTCACATTTCTGTGCTTTTGTTGCATTGTTCCTTTGTGTGTTACACTTCCGGCTATCCATCATGTTGGAGTTTTACCTACCTATTGATTATCTCCATCTTAGACATCTACTTATCTGGATCGTCGACCTAAGGATGGTCCCCCTATCTCTTTCAAGACGATGTGGACCACACCCCAGTGTACTTTGGACATTCCATTACTGCCTAGAAGCCTTCGGATATTTCTGATGACTCGGATATTATTGCGAACAACTACCCCCAGATGATACATTGCTGATTTTTATTTGGGTACTAAGTTCTCCCTATGTATGTCTGTGTTTTGGAGGAAAAATGCCCAAGGATGAACTCACTTCGGTATCTCAGAAGAGTGTGCGCCTTGCCCCTCTCTCTGCAGACCAGACATCTGAATAATGTGACTTTTTGATACAAATGTGCTACTATTGTTTTTACTATTATGTTTACCACATACTGCCCGCTGTTACTTACAGCGGAATTGGATCCAGTGTCCTTAGTCTACTATTAATACAATATTGACTCCAAAATAGTGGAGTATAATGTACATTCAGTACCTTGTAGTTCTACTCTATCTTATATGTTGCCCATTCGGCTTGGTATCTACGGTTGTTATTTTACATTTGGCCCTGCTCTGCATTCCCCTAGCGATTCTCTGTTGTCTCATGTTTATACTATACGTAGCTCGGCTCCAATAATAGTGTTTTGGTCAGGTCTAGCATAAGATGTGTGGTATATGTATTGTTGTCAATTTGACAATTTTTAGAAGACCACTTGTAATATATGTGCCATTCTCTATACTGTAGTACTGGTACCGTTGTTTTTCATTAATTTTATCTGATAATATACGCGCCGTTGTCTCCTACTCATTAGTTTGTGGTAATATATTGTATTCATCTAACCATCCACGCGCCGTCACGTTTACTTATAGTATTGGGACTACGTAAACATATGCATTTGGTTGTTATAAGACCTGGATTGTACCCAATGACATATGTGCCAATCCTTGTACATATAGCCTTTGTGCTGTTGGTATCAGGTCCCATGCAACATAGTAGAGGTTTACTAGTGTTGCGCTCATAGCGCACATATTTTTCCGTCAGAGCAATATATTATTTTCGTCATATGATATATGTTACTGCGACTCAACGTACTATAAGTTCCTACACTGTTGTTCACACATGATTTATTGTATATACTTTTGTTTAGCACTAGGTTATCTGTTATTTGACTACCGTTTGCACTTTAGGGTAAAATTCCCCTTGTTTTCTTTGCACATAGTAGTGACACTTGATTATTATATACAAATAGTATATATGCATATCCTGAATTTTTCACTTACTTCTCTAAATCTATTTATTATTTATTTCATTGTTTATATTTATTTTTTCTTATTATCTTATTTTTTATTTTTATTTTTCTTTAATATATTTTTTATATATCTATTTTTATTTATTATTTTTTGTAATTATTATTCTTCATTTATTAATTGGTATTTCGGACAACAACAGCGCCGTATATATAATCATGTGGGAACTTGTGTTTACACCTGTTGCCTTGTTGGTAGAAGTGGGATGGTTGGATGTGGAGGGGTTAAACTCTGAAACATTTGCGACGCATATACTAACTAATTGGTTTGTTATTGTCCGTGTGTGTTGTGAATAAAGTTTTGCCTCCTTTGACGTCACAGTTCATGTGACCGAGGAGGGGGTGGCTAGGGAGCTGTGCACATGCGCAGAGCGATGTTTTGGATGCCGCGGCTAATGTGGGAATGCAGAGCAGGCTTCACTCTATGGGCGGAGTAGTGTACTATACAGGTATGGACATTGATTTCCTTAATTGCGGGTGCTATTTATATGCCATAACTAGACCACACCACTACCCTTGAGAAAGTCTTGTGGTTGAGATGGAACGCGTGGGGATCTCTGGACCCCGACATGGATTCCCCTCTATGGTGAAATCTTTTTCTGTTATTTGGGCCTATTTGGCCACGTTTACCTTCTGCCACCTTTTGTTTTGTATTCACTGTTTACAGGCGTACTTATGCATCTACATACACCTTACATTAGGTTTATACTGTAGCCTGCAACATTACATTAGCCATTGAAGGGGTTTTCATACCTACAGATGTCGGGGTACCTGCAGGCCTGTATTTAGAGTTCATGCTGCCCTAGGCACCTTGCTTGCTGAGGCGCCCCCCCCCCCCGGCACTGGCTGGTTACATGCATGGTATATACCCTGGCACTTGTGTGCCGCTCTGCTTGATGCCCGCTATTCTCATCAAACAGACGTGATGGAGGAAGGAAGGAGGCCGGGGACGTCTTAGTTCGGGGGCCGCTTCTGTCCAGTGTGGGACTGGGGCACCTGGGGCCCACCAATATAGAATCAGTGAGACACGACATGCTGACCCGCTCCTTTCCTGAATTCATCTGTATCTCTGACAAATCCCTACATTTATACAGCTCTCCGGCTATGCTGGGAGTTGTAGTCTCTGAGAGGACAACCCTGTAATAAATCACTGTGTGCAGAGGCTCCTGGAGGCTGCAATCTGTGGGTGACAACCATCAGCCCTGAAGGTCCAGCAATACATCTGTCTACGCTGTACTACAACTCCCAGCATATCCTGAGGGCTGCAGACTGTCAGCATATGCTGGGAGTTCTAGTTCCTGTAGCTGTTATAGTTGGGTCCTAGGTGCATCATACACTCAGAATACAGAGATCTGTGGGGGCTCAGTGCAGGGAAGTGACCCCAGAATATCACTAATATGGTAGGGGGAGATGTTTTTTGTTCTATCCCCTATTAGTGATGTTCTGGGGTCACTTCCCTGCACCGAGCCCCCACAGATCTATGTATTCTTATATGCCACAAAGCATCCAGTGTTTAGGACCCAACTACAACAACTGCAGGCACTACAACTCCCAGCATATGCTGAGGGCTGCAGACTGTCGGTACATGCTGGGAGTTGTAGTGCCTGCAGCTGTTGTAGTTGGGTCCTAGGTGCATTATACACTGGATGCTTTGTGGCATATAATAATACAGAGATCTGTGGGGGCTCAGTGTAGGGAAGTGACCCCAGAACATCACTAATATGGTAGGGGGAGATGTTTTTGTTCTATCCCCTATTAGTGATGTTCTGGGGTCACTTCCCTGCACTGAACCCCCACTGATCTATATATTCTTATATGCCACCTAGGGCCCAACTACAACAGCTGCAGGCACTACAACTCCCTGCATGTACTGACAGTCTGCAGCCCTCAGCATATGCTGGGAGTTGTAGTGCCTGCAGCTGTTGTAGTTTGATTCTAGTTTAAAAGTTTGCGCTAGTGTACTGTAGTGTACGCGGGGCTGTGTCAGTACACTACCGCAAACCATACACTGACCCATTTAGACCCCAATGGTACACAGGCTCTGCACACTATAGAAGTGTTTACAGTGCAGTTACTTATGACTCACAGGTGACGTCTTCTCCCATTGCCGTTGCTCACTTTTTGCTTTCTTCTCCATCTGGCGCAACCATCATGAAGACTTCTCTGACCACAACTCGTCTGCAGGCGGGCAGCTGGGGGGGGCTGAGGAAGGGAGGCAGCTGGGGGGGGCTGATGAAGGGAGGCAGCTGGGGGGGGACTGGGGAAGGGAGGCAGCTGGGGGTGACTGGGGAAGGGAGGCAGCTGGGGTGGGCTGAGGAAGGGAGGCAGCTGGGGGTGACTAGGGAAGGGAGGCAGCTGGGGTGGGCTGAGGAAGGGAGGCAGCTGGGGGTGACTGGGGAAGGGAGGCAGCTGGGGGTGACTGGGGAAGGGAGTCAGCTGGGGGTGACTGGGGAAGGGAGGCAGCTGGGGTTGACTGGGGAAGGGAGGCAGCTGGGGGTGACTGGGGAAGGGAGGCAGCTGGGGGGGGCTGAGGAAAGGAGGCAGCTGGGGGTGACTGGGGAAGGGAGGCAGCTGGGGGTGACTGGGGAAGGGAGGCAGCTGGGGGGGCTGAGGAAGGGAGGCAGCTGGGGGTGACTGGGAAAGGGAGGCAGCTGGGGGTGACTGGGGAAGGGAGGCAGCTGGGGGTGACTGGGGAAGGGAGGCAGCTGGGGGTGACTGGGGAAGGGAGGCAGCTGAGGGGGGCTGAGGAAGGGAGGCAGCTGGGGTGACTGGGGAAGACAGGCAGCTGGGGGTGACAGGGGAAGAGAGGCAGCTGGGGGGGGCTGAGGAAGGGAGGCAGCTGGGGGGGCTGAGGAAGGAAGGCAGCTGGGGGGGGACTGGGGAAGGGAGGCAGCTGGGGGAGACAGGGAGGAAAATCTGGGGTGACAGGGGGGGAGCAGCTGGGGTGACGGAAAGGGGAGCAGCTGGGGGTGGCAGGGGCAGGGCGAGAATCTGGGGAGGCAGGGGGAGCATCTGAGGGGGCAGGGGGAGCCGCTGGGGTGGCAGGGAGAGGATGGGGGCAGCTGGGGTGGCAGGGGAGAAGCTGGGGGGACAAGGGGAGAAGAGGGAGCAACTGGGAAGCAGAGAAGCAGCTGGGGGCACAGGCAGGGGGAGCAGATGGGGGCAGGGGGAGCAGATGGGGCACAGGCAAAGGGGGCAGATGAGGGCAGGGGGGGCAGATGGGGGGCACAGGCAGGGGGAGCAGATTGGGGCAGGGGGAGCAGATGGGGGGGAACAGGCAGGGGGAGCAGATTGGGGCAGGGGGAGCAGATGGGGGGCACAGGCAGGGGGAGCAGATGGGGGCAGGGGGAGCAGATGGGGGGCACAGGCAGGGGGAGCAGATGGGGGCAGGGGGAGCAGATGGGGACAGGGGGAGCAGATGGGGGCACAGGCAGGGGGAGCAGATGGGGGCACAAGCAGGGGGAGCAGATGGGGGCACAGGCAGGGGGAGGAGCTGTGGGGGGGAAGAGGGAACAGCCGGGGGTAGAGGCAGACCGGTCAGGCCCCCCCAAAGCAGCTTCGTGGCGTCCGGGGTGAGCTCCTTCCGGCACACGCTGCTTCTATCTCAGGCCGGCAGCTCACCCCTGCAGCCTCGCAGTGCCCGAACTTCTTCCTGCTGCAGCGCTCGTGACGTCATCGCGCCGTGGCGGCAGCGGCGGTGGCGGCAGCGGCGGTGTCGCCCCCCCCCGGCCGCAGACAAGGCACCCGCGGTGTGGTACCAAGGGTGGCAGGGCTTAAAAATATTTTTTTTATTAAAAAAAATATATTTTGATCCCTGTAGGTGCCGCCCCCTGCAGGGCGCCGCCCTAGGCACCGGACCACGGGTGCCTAGTGGCAAATACGGCCCTGGGTACCTGTTGGGTCTGTGCTTATTTTGCACAGTTCCATGTTTGTGCTTTGTGTATTTTAATTGATTTTACTTGTATGTCTTGCACCTGCTGTGTGTTTTTTGTACTATAATAAAGATTTCTAGATTACTTACAGTTTGATTCTTTAAACCTTCATGGATGTGCCACCCCCTATCTTTGGCATAGTGCTTTCTCTTTGTTCTTTTTTGGGTCATGTTTACTGTTTATGCCAGGTTGGGTAGAGCACCCTTTGCTTTTATACAGCGATTTGAGTAGTGCCTTGTCCTTTCTTTTTGATTTATGGAGCTGGCGGTGACGGCGTAGCAGAGCTGAGTTGGCGGTGACGGCGTAGCAGAGCTGAGTTGGCGGTGACGGCGTAGCAGAGCTGAGTTGGCGGTGACGCGGCGATTGCGAGGGGCGGAGCTTGTCGCGGGCGATCTCGGGTGCGGAGCTTGCAGCGGGGGGGGGGGGGGGCGGAGATTGCTGCGGGTGATCGTGGGGGTGCGGAGCTTGCCGCGGGTGATCTCGGGGGGGGGGGAGATTGCAGCAGGGGGGCGGAGATTGCCGCGGGTGATCGTGGGGGCGGAGCTTGCTGCGGGCGATTGCGGGGGGCGGAGCTTTCAGCGGGCGATTGCGGGGGCGGAGCTCACCGCGGAGGCGGAGCTTTCAGCGGGCGATTGCGTGGGGCGGAGCTTGTCGCGGGGGGGCGTGCCGCGGGTGAGTGCGGAGGCTATGCTGCGGATGAGTGAGGGATGCCACGGGTGATGGAGGGGCGGTGTGTTGTGGGGCGGGGGGCTTTGTACTGCGTGTGAGTGCTGGACAGTGCCGGGAGGCTCTGGACACAGGGGGTGAGCTCTGGGCTGGGGGTGACCGGGTGGCTGCTGTTAGTTAGCTGCACTGATCACTGTCTCCCTCTCTAACAGCAGCCACCCCATTAGTGTTCTCAGTCACTTCACTGTGCTGGGACTGAAGACACGTGATGCCGACACGGAGGGTGGGGGCCAGGAGCAGGGAGCGTGTCGGGTTGGACTGAGGTCTGATGATTCTATGCAATCCGTGGGGGTGAATGCAGCTGGATAACTGCAAAACTGTGCAGAATCCATAATAACTTTATATTGGAAAGATGGAAAGCTAGGGGTGGGCAGCGTATTAATGCAAAAATAATTTTGGGGGGAATACCCCTTTAATTACCTTTATGACTAGTATTTAGCTGTATACAGTATTAGACATTTGGTCTATAGTTTTTACCTTTTACTACCGTTGTGAAAATCGCACCACGATGGAGCTAACTAGGACTCTGTCACACAAACTCACACAAACAAACAAGGACTCTTCTAACATAAGCCTTGAACTGGCTATTTCACCGAACACTCTACACAACAAGATTACAGTACCAGACCACAGCTTAGTTATCGGCCCAGTCCTTCTCTCAGCATAAAACAAGAATACTGTCCCTTTCTCTCTGTAGCAGATTAATTGAGCAACAATCAACAACAATTATAAAATTAAATGATAACCCGGAGAAATTCCACATGCAGTAGTGACATAAATTTCATTAGTAGCAAGAAAGTAGGAAAACATGTTTATTTGAGCAGTTAAGAGCAGAAAAAGTAAATTGGACAGGCATTAAAGAATTACAACTTTGTGTGTCAACCAAACTAATCATAAATCACCATTATAATCTAAATAAATAGATAAATAGGAATAAATGAATAAATAAATGAAAAGTTTCATTCATGGCATGGCTTACCAATCAAAAGCTGGTCTACTTTAATTCATGTAGCTGGTTAGTGTGGATCTTAACGCTCTAAGTAGACAAATCAAGAACTACCTGAGCCATATATTTGAAATGCCAGCTACTGTATTAGGAAAACACGTAAAACGTATTGAAAATAATAGCTATGAACTAAAATAGAAAAGGTCAGCGTTGCTCAATTCATATGCACCGGAGGTACAAAGAAAAATATATCATATTAAAAAACTGTCAATTAACTTTGATGGGCAAACAAATCATAAAACAGATGTAATGAAAGTGAATATAAAACTAGGTCCCAATGATGAAAATGTTTAAAGTATCAAACGTTGACAATCACAATGAAGTAACTAACAGTAATGAGATTATTGATTAAACATGATTCCAAATCAATATCTAAACTGACGCCCTGGGGAAATGGAAGGGTTTTGGGTGAATATGTGAAAGGTGGATATTACTTTCAGGGTCACCCCATACACACAAAATAAAATAAATAAAATACATTTTCAAAATATTGCCTATTGGTTGAAATAGTGTTGACATAAAGCTACTAGAATGGTGGAGAATTATCAACAGGGGATTTTTCTGTTCATGGTCTACAGACTGGTCTTTTGAATGTGTAATTTACTATTAAGAGTAAGCTAGTCTATTTACAGTGGTGGGAGAGATTTCTCAAGTTGGCTGAAGCTCACACTGTGTGGTTTTTCCCAGAGCAACCAATCACAGCTTAGGTTTAATATCCTAATGAGCTGTGGTAAAATATAACCTGGGATGTGATTGGTTGCTGTTAAAAAAAAAAAAAACGACAGACAGAGTAAGTTTCAAATTTCTCAATAAATTCAGGCAAATTTTTGTGCAAAGTTAAAAAGGCACATGTCTGTACCATAGCCTGCACACTCCTCAAAATGCAACAGGGGGAATTTATGATTGACTAAGCGTTGCCTTAGGTGGATCAATGCCTCCTGTAAGCAAGTAATGATCTCGTAGATCGGAGCTCGCTTACCGAGCCTATTACACAGCTCGATAATTGTTAAGCAAGGGTTGCACGGACATCGTTAGCAGTGTCCCTGCTGCCCTTGCCCTTAAACTGTATACATTATCTGTCCATGGTCCCGGTGTTCTTCTGCACTCTGCTCGCTTCCCAGAGCCACCACTGTAGCTTCAGAGTGGGTCTCTGAACGGACAGGCCAATCAGCCAATCACTGTCCAGTACCAACAGTGATTGGCTGAGTGGCCTGTCAGTTTAGAGACCCACTGTCAAGCTAAAGCGGCAACTCTGGAAGCGGGCAAAGAGCAGAAGAACATCAGGACCATGGACAGATAATTGATAAGTTTATTATTTTTCTTTACACGATCATCAGCCGTCGGCCTCGCATTGCTATTACACATAGCGATTCACGGTCGGCAGCTGATGATTTTACATCAGGACCAAACAACAAGATCAGCAGATGATCGTTATTATTGGCTGATCGTTGTCTCTATTACATGGAGCATCAATCGTCTGAATAAGCCTGGTTCAGCCGATTAATGCTCTGTGTAATAAGGCCCTTACTCTTTTATGTCCCTTGCTCCACCATTGAAGAAAAGGCTGCATCAGGAATCTCCAAGTTGATAGCAAGGTAACATGAAATAACCCAGTGTAAACCAGACTACCAATCACACAGATTGGAGCAACTTTGCAAGAGCCAAAATATTGTGATTACTGGGTCAGAAAGGGGGGATGAGTGAGGTTGCAAAGGGGGGTGGGGTGGGGGATGAGTGAGGTTGCAAGGGAGGGGGTATGAGCATAGTCCGGGAGCAGGACAGGGTGTGAGGGGATATGAGTGGACCTCTTTAAAGAAGGGTCACTAATACTATTATTATTATTATTATTATTATTATTATTATTATTATTATTATTATTATTATACCTTGATGCATATAAAGGCAATGCCACAATGATGAGGTGACTAGTACTTTTTGTAATTATGGCTGTCACTAATGGCAGAAAAGGTATCTATGACATTTATTTTCTTATCTTCCCATATGTCTAATTACTAAATTTCTGTTTATATTTGAGCAATGTCCCATCTGTCTCACTCACCTTCAGAATTGTGTTAGAATGCCAGTCTTCAGCTATCGGATTGAACAGCACAGTAACAGACTGGTACCTTCACACTGAACAGACATTAAAAGATAGGTCCAAACTTTCCAGTATTAAAAAGTACCCATTAGCCTTAAGGGGTTGTGGTTCTATCTATAATTTTTCAAATATTTTAATAATACATGCCTTTGGTTTTACACTGTGAGCCTTTCTTTGGCTCGGACAGAAGGCTGGCAGTTGCAAAGTGCTGATAACTGCATGGATTTAGTCATAAGGCACTGTAGTGTTCAGTGATCAGTGTTACATGGTAGGGGGTTGTTTGGGTTCTGTGAGATCCAGGGGGGATGAGCGAGGGTAAGTTTGAGGTGGAAAATACAGGGGCATTTACTGACACTACAACTCTTATCTCTTCATAACTATCAGTGACATCAGAGCTGCGCTTTAAAAGGCCAGAGAGGCTCAGATCACAGTAATATATTTCAATTACAATGATTGGAGCTGTATTGTTTCCTGACAGCACAGCCTCGATCTCACTGACAGTTATAAAGAGATTGGATCTGTGCTGTTAGGAGAGAGAATAGTCCGTGGAGGCCAGGGGGCTCTACAGAGTGAGGTGGGGGCTCCGGTGCTGATGGGCAGTGGCGTACAGCAGCTACCATAGAGGAAGGCCAGGTAGCTGCTATGGGGCCCATGCCCTAGAGGGCCAGGGGATGCACAGGGAGGATTAGAGCCATCCTGCAGTGAACACTGCAGTACATAAGGGGTTAGGTAGAAGGTAGTCTGCTCCAGTACCAATGTATCTAGCCATAAGGGCTCCTAATGGGCCCTTATATTTAGTTAAAGCGTAACTATATTTTCAGTAGCCAAAAAATTCCTCAAATAAAAAGCCCTTGTGTTGCCCTTTAAAAAGAGCCCTAAACTGCTTTGATATCTTGTGCGCTTGCTGAGATATCCCCAGTTATTTGGCTCAGAAGAATAAATTAATTTTTTTTCTGGATGAGAGAAAGTGTGCGTGGCCTATCCCTCATCTCCCTAGCTGGCTCCCTCCAGTCACTGACCAGCACCTTAGCAGATGTATCACACATAGCAGGATCAGATACAGCCCCAACATACAGTATAAGTCACAATGGAAGATTAGATACAGAGCCGCAGCCGATGGTATCACACACAGTGGGATTAGATACAGTCATCTGCTCTCATAACACTGTAGGATAATGTCAGCCATGGAGGTGGAGGCACCTGCTGCAGACATCTGATAGTGAGTGTTATATGTACTATGGAAGGACTACAGCTGTGTTGTGCTGGGACTTGTAGTCCTCCCCTCAGTGGCTCACCCACTCTGTCTCATGCAGTACATTGAAGTGATGGTGGCACTGGATACACCTGTCCCTCCATCCAGCTCTTCCCCTGCGTTGCTCCTCACACACAACACCCTCAGCTCTGCTATGTGATCTTTGTGAGGGGAGGGGGGAGAACGTGCTGCTAGGAGGTGAGGGGAGGGGGGGGCGGGGAGGAGGTTTTGTTTATGTTTCTCTCTGTGTCAGGGTTGTTATCTGATGCTGCTGTCAGAGTCTTTACTCTAGGTACCGATCTGCAGGAAGGGGGCGTGTCCAGCAGAAATGCACAAGTATTACAAAGAGAGCTTTAAGGGGACAATTAGCCTTATGTATTTTTAAAAACTGTTCATTTTAGGTTATTAATGTATATTGCAAAATTTCTTATCATGACCTAAGCTAACTAAAACTGAATGGTCAAAATATTTTATAGTTACGCTTTAAATACAATGAACAGACAAAGCATGCAGCAATTGGCTCTCTGCAATGCCAGTCTTGTATATTCTTGTATACAGTGTTGTATGTAGGGGAGAGGGGGCCCTTTTAGTTTTTTTATTTTTTATTTCTAGCTACGCCCCTGCTGATGGGTGTAATGGAAAGGGGACATGCGTGCTATGTTAGGATCCAGGGGCAGGGGTGGGTAAAGGTTGCTCTGAGTGAGAGGCTAAGTGCTATGCTGAGAGAAGTTGTGTGTGTGTGTATGTGTGTGTGTGTGTGTGTGTGTGTGGTATTTAATGCCCCTGAGTGAGGTCTGGGGGTCTTGAGTGCACCCACACCAGCAAGGAAGGGGGTCACGTAAACCCCTTACTTGCTGGCAGAGGGTGCAGTAAACAGTCTGGCCCCCAGGGAGTTAAGCCCCTGGGAGCCAGACTGTAATTACATAGTTACATAGTTACATAGTTAATACGGTTGAAAAAAGACACATGTCCATCAAGTTCAACCAAGGAGGGGATGGATACAGGGAAGGGGGAGGGGTGATAGGTTCTATACATATGCATCTATATTATTTTGGTCTAAGAACTTGTCTAGCCCTGTTTTGAAGCCCTCTACTGTTTTTGCTGTGACCAGATCCTGTGGTAGACTGTTCCACAGATTCACAGTTCTCATGGTAAAGAAGGCTTGTCGCCTCCGGAGATTGAACCTTTTTTTCTCCAGGCGGAGGCAGTGCCCTCTTGTCCTTTGAGGGGGTTTTACCTGGAACATCTTTTTCCCATATCTCTTGTAGGGGCCATTTATATATTTAAATAAGTTAATCATATCTCCCCTTAAACGTCTCTTCTCCAGACTAAACAAATGTAATTCTTTTAATCTCTCCTCATAACTAAGATGCTCCATTCCCCTTATTAGTTTAGTTGCCCGTCTTTGTACCCTCTCCAGCTCTAGAACATCCTTTTTATGAATCGGGTTCCAAAACTGGACGGCATACTCCAGATGAGGCCGCACCAAAGCTTTATAAAGCGGTAATATTATATCCCTGTCCCGAGAGTCCATGCCTGTTTTAATGCATGACAATATCCTGCTGGCCTTAGAAGCAGCTGACTGACATTGTGTGCTGTTCTGTAGTCTATTATCTACAAGTACACCCAGATCCTTCTCTATCAGTGACTCCCCCAGAGTAACTCCCCCCAGGACATATGATGCATGCGGGTTATTAGTACCCAGGTGCATAACTTTACATTTATCCACATTGAACCTCATTTGCCAAGTGGACGCCCAAACACTCAGTGTGTCTAAGTCATCCTGTAACATCTGCACATCCTCCATAGACTGTACTGTACTACAAAGCTTGGTGTCATCTGCAAAGATAGAAACGTTGCTGTTAATTCCATTCTCAATATCATTAATAAACAAGTTAAACAGAAGAGGGCCCAGTACTGACCCTTGGGGTACACCACTTATTACCGGGGACCATTCGGAGTAGGAATCATTGACCACCACTCTCTGGGTACGATTATTAAGCCAGTTTTCAATCCAGTTACACATTAAATTTTCCAAACCGATAGACTTTAACTTACCCATCAGACGTCCATGAGGAACTGTGTCAAACGCTTTTGCAAAATCCAGGTACACGATATCCACAGCCGCGCCGCCATCCAGGCTTCTACTTACCTCTTCATAGAAACATATTAGGTTGGTTTGACAGCTTCTGTCCTTAGTAAAACCATGCTGGTTATCACTTATAATACTATTAGCCACTACATATTCCTGGATGTAGTCCCTTATAAGCCCCTCAAATAGTTTCCCCACAATGGACGTTAAGCTTACGGGTCTATAGTTACCTGGGGAAGTTCGAGAGCCCTTTTTGAAGATCGGCATTACATTTGCCTTACGCCAGTCCCTCGGCACAATACCAGTAAGCAAAGAATCACGCAATATTTCATACAAGGGTAGTGAAATTACAGAACTGAGTTCCCTAAGAACTCTGGGGTGCAATCCATCAGGCCCTGGAGCTTTGGTTACATTGAGTTTGTTTAATTTATCTTGGACCATATCTATAGTAAACCAGTTCAGTACATTACATGTGTTGGCAGCACTTACCCCACCCACCTCAGTACTGGCCCCACCCACCACAGCTCCATCTTCTTTTGTATATACAGAACTGAAGAACCCATTAAGTACCTCAGCTTTCTCCTGATCCCCAGTTATTAATTCCCCGTCCCCGGGGTTCACATGCTCTGACCTTGGTTTTTTTGCATTAATATATTTGAAGAATTTTTTGGGGTTTCTTTTGCTTTCTATAGCTACCTGCCTTTCATTGTGAATTTTTGCTGCTTTTATTACATTTTTACAGGTTTTGTTGACTTCTTTGTAATGTTTAAATGCTACAGCTGACCCCTCTGATTTATATTTTTTGAATGCCCCTTTTCTCTCATTTATAGCCCTTCTAACCTCGGTTGTAAGCCATGTGGGATTGGATTTTAACCGTTTATATTTGTTACCCATAGGAATATATTTGGCAGTCCAGTTATTTAATGTGGATTTGAAGATTTCCCATTTATTAGCTGTATCCGTATGTGACAGCAGCCGCTCCCAGTCTATGCCCTGAAGTTCTGCCCTTAACCCAGGAAAATTGGCCCTTTTAAAATTAAGAGTTTTTGCCCTCCTAACATGTTTTTCTTTTCTACACTTTAAGCTAAAAGTCACTATATTGTGGTCACTATTACCCAGGTGTTCATGGACAGTGACGTCCCCAACCAGCTCAGCGTTGTTAGAAATAACCAGATCCAACAAGGCATCACTTCTAGTTGGCTCCTCCACAAACTGGCCCAGAAAATTATCCTGCAGGAGGTTAAGAAATTCCCTCCCCTTTGTGATTTTAGCTGAACCGTGACCCCAATCTATATCTGGGTAGTTGAGGTCCCCCATTATCACTACTGTTCCCTCCCGGGCAGCCCGCTCTATTTGTCTATTCAACTGGCCATCTACCTCCTCAGTAATGTTGGGGGGTCTATAGATTACTCCAAGAATAATTTTTTCACTCTTTACCTCCTTCTGTAGTTCTACCCATAATGCTTCCACATCATCACAGTCATCTCCCACTATTTCATCTTTTACACTCACTTTAATATCATTTCTGACATACAGACATACTCCTCCTCCCCTTCTGCCCACCCGGTCCCTTCTGAACAACGTAAATCCCTGAATATTGACAGCCCAGTCATGTGAGGAGTCCAGCCATGTCTCAGTCACACCAACCACATCAATGGACTCCTCCAGAACCAAGGCCTCTAGCTCCCCCATCTTGCTGGCTAGACTTCTGGCATTAGTAACCATACACTTTATATTACCATCCTTTAATTCCCAGCTGGAGATTTTAAAAAGCCCTCCCCAAATCAGAAGGTTTCTGCTCTTGGGCAGGAGACCTCGTAGAGCAGGGAATCACAGCTTGATGAGTGTGTTCCCTGTTTGTGTACCGTACGGAGCAGCGCACTAGGTGGGGGGTTTGAGCGAGGGCCGGATGCAGTGGTGCTGAGGTGAATCAGCACATTATTGTGCTTCCCATTGAGGTTACACATGTCTCCAGGGATAATCCAAATACTGGAGACGTGTTTTATATCAGTGGGAGATATAAAAGTAAGTTAAAGTATAGTATATACTTATTACTCCCAAGACACCCAGCCACCCTAGTGGCATCACAGCAGTGGTCAGGAACCTAGACAATGAGCTGTCCACACTACAGGTAGATTAAAACTAAAAAAAAAAAATATTGCTTTCTTTTTTATTCTCTACCACCTAAAAAAAAGTTTAGGTGATGGGAATTACTCCTCTCGAATGACCAATATATAGTGCTTTACTATGTTCTAATAATTAAGTACATTGCTCATACAGTTTAGTTTTCTGCAACTGATGTCTTCACTTCTCAAATCCCTGACCTTCACTTTTCAAACCTTCTGACCTGTCTGAATTCACAAACCATGCTTCTCCTCCCTGCATTTTCCCCCCAATACGTGTTAATTCCCTGCTGATATGGGAGTGCAAAAATAAACTAACATTTTGTGTATCCTCACTGTCAAAACAATTAGATTTTTTATTTTAAATTTACATTATCTGCAATATAATTGCACAATATTAAAAGTTTTTTTTTTCTTTTGACTTGTCATGTTTCCGTATAAAAACATACTTAAACAACATGCAAAGTCAATTCATTCTTTCCCAAGTTAACAATATACAGGATATTGTTATAGCTAGAGAACATTTCATCTTAGTTCAAATATCCATCTTGCCTAATATCCATACAAATACCAGAATCTTGTTTCACCCATGCTCCTTTTAATGGAAAAAAAATGAAAAACTGATATTTCGGCTGTAAAACAAGCTCCTGTTTGAGATAAAAAAAATAAAATTGTCTGAGATATACGATGTAAATCATTTCTGAGAAAAATATATTCAGAAGAATACAATACTCTGTGTCAAATACTATTACAAATTCAGAATAAATGTTAAAAACGTGGCAGTGACTAAGATAAATATAAATTTTACCAGAAGAAAGATGGTTTTTCATTATTTTTACTTATAAAAAAGGTAATTTTTTTTTTTTTTTAAATAAACATAAATAAAACTGTTAAAATAGAGTTAATTGGGCCACATGTCTCTGTCCTCTTACTGTTTTTAAAGTCACTAGTTTTTACTTGAGTTTACAGGGAAACACTGTTCTGCAGGTAGGAAGTGCTATATAACTTTAACCAGCCTCTCAGTCCCAGGGTTTAGCAGCTGCAGAAAAAAAAGTCACAGTTTTTGTCAACCTGTATTCCCCTTGTGTGCGATTTATTGGTGCCTTAGGCAGGTGCCTACTTTGCCTTCCCTTTATCAGTGTCGGACTGGGTTACCTTGGGCCCACCCTACATACACCAAATATAACCGTCGCCAGAAATCTCACATTACTATAGGGATCTGGCAGAGAGCAGTGGATGTTACCAGCAATGCTAGTTCACTGCTAGTAACTTGTCAGTCACTCTATGCAAATAGCATAGCGTGTTACTTATGTTTTTTGAAAGGAGAAGTCCCATGAAATTAACAAATCTCAGGTAGGGCATGTTTCTTCTGGGCGGAGCGCCTCTGAAAGTCCCTGTGCCAGACACCATTAATGACTCTTCCTCTTGAGGAAGGTCATCCACTGAATGGCTGGCATCCTTGTTAAACAGGATCACTGGAGCCCCATATGGAGTTGGCCTCTACGATGGTGTGGGTTGAAAAATAATAGCCTGTCGGTGAGGATGACTCCCAAAATGGTTTTTTGGAGGGTATCACAGTAGAGATAACCACCGCCTCAGTTGTACTCATGGCCACAGTGGGAGTATAGAAGATTTTTATTTCTGGACTGCTGACGTCACTGCAGAGAGAGAAACTCTCCAAATTTGTAGCCTGGCTGGGATTGGTTTAAGGGCACAGATGCTCTTGTATTGGGATTAACGCAAGGTATAGCTGATTCGGTTCCTCCTCCCACTCTTCTGATGTTGTTGAGGAGGAAGGTCAGGGAAGTATCACCCAAAGACGACATGACGGCTGCCACCCGCCTCCTTGTGGGCCCTTCATAGGAGTATACTCCACCTCTTCTCCTGATTTTAGATTGTGGAGATATTCAGGGAGGTAATCCCTCTTTACTGATCCCCAACTTAAAAACAGGGTTTCTTTATGTTCTTTAACTTATAGAAACCTGTAACCCCTCAGCAGGTTGAAACCCACCACTTGCTTTTCTTCTTTATGGAGGAGTTTCGTCTGCCTCTGTTGTTAACAGCCATCTCCTCACCTCCCACTCCTGCTGTTTCTTTAATAGTAATAGGTTACATTTACTCATTACAAAATTTAATAATTTGAATGAATAGAAATAAAAAGTGCTTACAAGACCTGCTTGCTGTAGCTTACAGAGTACAACTGGGCGTGACATGAGAAGCACAAGTGCCTTTTTTGCCCATGGTCCAGCCATTGTACAAAGTCAGAACAGGATGAGCCAGTCACACACCAATGACTGATTACAGGCTAAGGCTATGTTCACACTACGTATATGTCCGGGCGCATATTTTTCGCGGCCGGACATATATGTGTAAAACTCCGTCCGGGATTTACGCAAGTTGCGGCCGGCTACGTACGGTCTGCGAACTTACGCCCGTAAGCTATGTACGCTTCCCGAGCGGCGTTCGTAGCGATCTGACAGCAGTATTTTACTGGGATATCTTCGGCTAGCCCCGGACACCCCACAGAACCTTTTGGATCGGCAAATCAAAGTGGAAAAAAGAAGAAATCACCACTCCGTACGAGACCGCATGTTACGCTATGGGCGTAAGTTACAGCATTTCCGTTCTGAATCAATGGTCTGGTTCATTTTTTACGGCGCCGCATACGATCCGGGCGTAAGTTTGTAAGTTGTGTGAACTGTGCAGCCGTACATCGTATACTTTCCATTGTACGCAAACTACGTAAATCTCTGGCCGCTTATTCACGGAGCGTGCTACGGCCGGAAACTTACATAGTGTGAACCTAGCCTAAATGTATAAAGTGCATGGAACCGTCGAGTATAGACTAAAAAGGCAGGGGACAGCAGAAGGGGAAATAAGATTAGGGAATGTTATAAGCGAGCCTGAAGAGATGAGTCTTCAGGGCCTGCTTGAAATTGTGTTGGGTATGAGTCTGAGGTCTTTGGGTAGGGCATTCCAGAGAGCCAGTACAGCACAAGAGAAGTCTTGGAGGCGGGACTGCGAGGTTCTGATTATGGAAGATGTTAGCGTAAGATCATTAGCAGAACATAGAACACGGTTAGGATGGTAGGTGGAGATAAGGAGGAGATGTATGGAGGGACAGAATTGTGGAGAGCTTTATGGGTAAGTCTGAAGAGTTTGAAGTGAATTCTGGACTTAATGGGTAACCAGTGCAGTGCCTGGCACAGGGGGGAGATTTCAGTGTAACCAGCTATGAAGGTTCACGGACGGCCCGCAGGGTTGGGTTTAGGGAACTCTATTTAAAAGAGTCCTCAACCCCAAACTGCCATTTCTGAATGACGGGGGCTTCCAACCTCTACATGGCATTGGTCAGTCTCATAGTGGGTTGCTCATACTGTATTTTAAAGCTGATGCCCCCGCTTGCTTCATCAGGTTGTCATAACTTGATGACAAGGCCCCGCTTTGGGTAGAGGTGCTGGAGAAGTTGCACGCCTCACTTCAGATGGCTGGAATACTCTCAGGTGTGTCTGGTGTGGCTTGTGTGGGAGTTCCCTCTTGGTGCTGCTCTCTGCTTGCCATGCTGACTGCTTATAACGACCTCTCTTCTCCCACTAAAGCAGGGCCATGGTTTCTCATTGGGGCATCAGGCTCCCCTAAAATGGCAGCACTGTTTGGTCTCCGGATGTTCTGGCAGTAAACTTCAGATATTGACTTGCAGTTATTAGGGAAGTTTGGTTCCAGGCTTAGTAAACTTTTGTTCCCTTGAGGACAAGCAGGTCTTACTTGTTCCTGTCCTTTGGATAAACCTGCTACACTATATTGAATAGGCACTGTGAATAGTGAAAGACTTTGAGCTTTAAAAACACTAATAAAAATCATTAGGGATAATCCCATGCCCTTGCCACTGTCCTAAAACATCTTAAAACGTTTCAAAATGCCATTTTGTTTTAAAATTTAAAATGATCCCGAGTTTGACAGGTTCGGTATGTTCGGCTCTACCAATTACTGATCCTTCTACTTTTGAGCACTATAAAGGCATAAGCCCACAAAGGCATAAGCCCACAAAGCGCTTTAAAGTTCCTGATTCATGTGGGTCCCTAACTAAAAGCTGAACTAAGGCATACAAAAAGAGTGGATAGAATATGTTATGGTACAGACATGATAGACATGATAAACTTATCACTGGTCCTTCTGCTTCTTAGCATTATATACTACTAACATCAGGAGTTACTTACACAAGTGCAAAAGCCCACACATCGCTTTATGTTTTGCATGGTTTCCTAACTAAAAATGGTAAAGCCTTACGTGGCGACCACCACCAAACAACAGCAAGGGGGGAAAACAACCGAGTAGTCCAGCAACTGTGTCCAATTAACTAAAATGTCGCTTCCCAGATGGGCTCAGTAGTGCATATAAATGCTAAACAATCATGGGTATCCTTTGGTCAGGCCCTGGAGCTGTACGGGATTTCCGTAATCAGAGAACATAAATATGAGATTGCTTCCATGTACCTCTCCTTACTTTTTGTCCAGAGCACTAAAACATTTTCCTTTTGTTTTAGTTGTATAGATGTAGATAAATGTCTATCAAAAGATTCATAAAAAGCACAGATATAATGCTTCTCTTTGGGAAGAATGAGTCCAGTATAATTATAAGACATAATATAAAGGAAAACAAATCTTTTTTAAAGGAATTTATTCATTTACGACCACCTTTATATCGACAAAAAGTGTTCTAGCTTCTGCCTGGTGTAATGAACTGAATTTATGAACCCTGCTAGCATATTGGGAAAAAGTCATTTACTAATCTCAGATAGTTCATTGGTAGGCTGTGTGCTTTTCTAACAAATCAAGGCCTTTTTTGCCTGTCTATACTGTTGTTTAATAGAGCACCTGGCCTATAAAATGTAAGGTAGAACCCTCCCTGGTGTACTTTGCAAGAAGAAAACAGAATAAAAAATGAAAGAGATATTCAGTCTCAATGGAGCTTACACAGCTTTATTTTTCTCTTTCGCCATCTGTTTGCCTGAAATAACTATGGGCACCACAGTGTATAACAAGTCATAGTGTTTGTCCAACTAAAGTTTTCAGTCAGCAACCTCATTTCTATTTCTGCAATGTAGACAAAGGTTAGTAAGCTGGCGTTAAGCAAACACATTATTCATGATTTGTATCATATGTTTTTATGCCAATATAGGAAGAAATGAACCGTGTCATTCTACTTTACAGCACGCTCCATGCAGCATAGATGGCTCAGGTTTCATTTAATACTGTGAGGACTAATTTGTAAAGTGTCTTTAATTGGGAAAATTGGGAATGACAGATTTGCATGTGATCATTCGTGTTCTATGAAGCGTCTGTATTAGAATTGTTAAAAACTGTCATTTACATATAATTGAATATTTTTAGATACCCTTTTTTATTTTAAAACTTTTCTCTGATTCTAGCTTTATAAAATGTAAAAAATTAACAGCAATTTATATATTACATTGGAAGAATCTTAAAAATTAAATTGATGAATTTCAGCTGGATTTTTCTATATCCTGCTGAAAAGTTGCCCATAGACATTGCTTAAAGTAAGCTTATCAGTATTTTTGAGCCATCAAAACTGCTGACAGCGCTATACTAAGGTCAGATAGGGAAGTGTAACTGTACCTGTTATTTTAGTCAAGCAAAATATGTTTGATGTCCTGACTGCCACCAAGACAAATCCCCTGTGAGTTATTATTAGATGAACTGAACTCTCTGTACTGAAAGCTTCTTGACCGCATCTTTTAGTTATAACTGTCAGCTCTGTCTTCTGATTGGATGCTTGAGCTGTCAATCACAGATGAGAGGAATAATCAGAAAGTTTCAAACAATTTTTTTTCTTAGGCCTAATTCCCACTAAGTTTTTTAGATGAGTTTTTTTTTTACATCCGTTTAAAAAAAAATTAAAGAAAGGATGAAAAAACATGCATTTGTGAGCATCCATTTTGATCCATTTTTCTATTGACTTCAATAATGAAAGAAAAAATTGGATGAAAACACATCTGTTTTTTTAAACATACTTTAAAATATGGTCTACCATGTTTTTGTGAACTTAAAGGAGACCTGTCACCCCCCGTGCCGGGGTGACAGGCTTCTGACCCCTCGTTACAACCCCCTATAATCACCTGATCCCGCCGGGTCCCGCTTCCTGATCCGGTCGGGTTACGGAGATATCAGCGCCCAAAGCCCGGCGCGCGCGCTCACAGGAGAGTCCGATGCTCATAGAGAATGAATGGGGAGTCCGATGCTCCGTCATTCTCTATGGGCATCGGACTCTCCTGTGAGCGCGCGCCGGGCTTCGGGCGCTCATATCTCCGTGACCCGACCGGATCAAGAAGCTTGACCCAGCGGGATCAGGTGAGTATAGGGGGCTGTAACGGGGGGTCGGGAGCCTGTCACCCCGGCAAGTCAATGGAAAAACAGATCAAAACGGATGCCCACAAATGCAAAAAATAGAAGAAAAAAATGGACTGCAAAAATGTAGTGTGAACCCAGCCTTAGTCATACAAGTTGTATGACGTAAATAACAGGTATAGGCTATGTTGACACAATGTAATATTTCAGTAAAGAACAGACGCTGATTGCAATCTTTACTGCATTGAAGTCAAGGTAATGCCGCCTGCTGTGTTCACACAGCATTATGTTAACACCCGTTCAGTGAACAGTGTCCGGAAATAATAGCTGTTCACACAATACAAAATGCGTCGGCGGACGCTTATTACATTAAAGTGAATGGCTAATTCATTTGAGGGCACATCCAACGGTGCCCGTAAATCAATGTTAAAAATAAAGAACATTCTTGCAGCCGGTATCTCTGAATGCAGCTCGGCGGTCAACAGTTTAACAGCATCCGTTGCTATGCAACAGACGCTGTTAAACATAGTGTGAACATAGACATAGACTCCCATACCCAACCTCCCTATCAAACCTATTATATATTAACCCCTTCCCCCAATATGACGTCCAGGGACGTCATGAAAAGCAGTGGCAGAATGCATCATGACGTCCCTGGACGTCATGCTTTCCCTGCCTCCCCCCTCTGTCCCTGGGTGAGATCGGGCAGCAGGAGGAGGCTGTGTCACACAGCCTCCTCCTGCTGCCACTGCCCGGGCGGCGGGGGGAGGCTGCAGAACGCTGCCTCCCCCCACCGCCACTAACAGTGTGTCCCGAGGCCCCCTCCCCTCGTCCTCCGATACCGGCGGATCGCCGCTACTACCTCTTTAGCGGCGATCCGCCGGTACCGGGCATTACCGGCGCCGCCGATAGCTTTCATCTCCCCCCACCGTGAATCCACGGTGGGGGGAGATGAAAAATGTCCCCTCAGACCCCAGATCAGCCCCCCGATCACCCTACCCGGGCGGCCATCAGATCCAAGATGGCCGCCCCCATCCCTGCGAACACACGATCGTTTGTTCGCAGGGATGGAAATAAATAAATAATCAAAGCCCCATGCTCTCCGCCACCGGAGGTAGCGGAGAGCATGGGGCAGTGATCGGGGACCCCCCCGTGTGGTCCCGGAGCAGGCGATCGGCGGTATATACTATATACCGCCGATCGCCTGTTCCCAGTGCTGCCGGCACTTTTTATCCCCTGTCACCATAAATCATTGGTGACAGGGGATAAAAAGTGTCACCGTGCCCCCCCCCCAAGTCGCCCCCCCACCCCCCCAGTCACCCCCCCAGTCACCCCCGTCCCCCAGTCACCCCCCCTTCCCCACATACGTTACCTGATCCACGGAGCTCCGTCCTCCTCGACGTCCAGGCTGATTCTGAAGTGCGCATGCGCTCCAGAAGCAGTTAGCTCTGAAAATTTAAAGTGACAGAGACCAATTTGGTCTCTGTCACTGAACTATGATTACTGTGATAGAAAATATCACAGTAATCATAGTAATACAGTGAAAATTAATGTATAAAGTACAAAAAGTGACAAACATACAAAAAAATAAAACACACACTTTTTATTATAGTAATAATTGCAGTTTACTCCCAGATTACCCCTAGCCCCCCCAAATTACCCGTAACCACCGCAGGTTGCCCATATCCGCCCCAGATTGCCCGTATCCACCCCAGATTGCCCGTAATCACCGCACGTTGCCCATAACCACCGCACGTTGCCACTAACCACCGCACGTTGCCACTAACCACCGCACGTTGCCACTAACCACCGCACGTTGTCACTAACCACCGCACGTTGCCACTAACCACCGCACGTTGCCCATAACCACCGCACGTTGCCCATAACCACCGCACGTTGCCACTAACCACCGCACGTTGCCCATAACCACCGCACGTTGCCACTAACCACCGCACGTTGCCTATAACCACCGGACATTGCCTATAACCACCGCATGTTGCCCATAACCACCGCACGTTGCCTGTAACCACCCCAAATTGCCAGTGAGCCCCTCCAGATGGTCCGTAATCAGCCCCGATTGCCCGTAACCCCGCATATTGCACGTAACCACCGCATGTTGCCTCTAACCACTGCACGTTGCCTCTAACTCACACACGTTGCCAGTGACCCCCTCCAGATTGCCGTAACCACCCAAAATTACATGTACCCACCCCTGATTACCTATAAGCACTTCCGTTTATCCGTAACCACCCCAGGTTGCCCCTAATCACATGTAATTCCCCCCAGATTGCCTCTGACCACCGCACGTTGCCTCTGACCACCGCACGTTGCCCCCGACCACCGCACGTTGCCCCCGACCACTCCACGTTGCCCCCGACCACCCCACGTTGCCCCCGACCACCCCACGTTGCCCCCGACCACCACACGTTGCCCCCGACCACCACACGTTGCCCCCGACCACCGCACGTTGCCTCCGACCACCGCACGTTGCCCCTGACCACCGCACGTTGCCCCCGACCACCGCACGTTGCCCCCGACCACCGCACGTTGCCCCCGACCACCGCACGTTGCCCCCGACCACCGCACGTTACAGGTTCCCATCCCAGATTACCTATAAGCACTTCAGTTTATCCGTAACCACCCCACGTTGCCCGTTACCACCCCTCGTTGCCCGTAACCACCGCAGGTTATCCGTAACCACCCCACATTACCTGTAATCTCATTTTTTTTGGTATTTTAGTAACTGCGCTATTCTAATAACCATTACTAGCTGCGGTTTTGCTCCAGCAAATTGGCGCTCCCTTCCTTCTGAGCCCTGCTGTGTGCCCATACAGTGGTTTATGCCCACATATGGGGTACCGTTGTACTCAGGAGAACCTGCGTTACAGATTTTGGGGTACATTTTTTCTCCCATTCCTCGTGAAATTGAGAAATTTTAAACTAAACGAACATATATTGGAAAAATTCGAGTTTTTCATTTTTACTGTCTTATTTTGAATACTTTCCTCTAATACCTGTGGGGTCAAACCGCTCACTGCACCCCAAGATGAATTCTTTGAACGGTGTACTTTCCTAAATGGGGTGACTTTTGGGGGGGTTCTCTTCTGCTGACACTACAGGGGCACTGCAAACGCACCTGGCGCTCAGAAACTTCTTCGGAAAAATCTGCACTGAAAATGCTAATTGGCGCTCCTTCCCTTCTGAGCCCGGCTGGGTGCCCATACAGTGGTTTATGCCCACATATGGGGTACCGTTCTACTCAGGGGAACCTGCGTTACAGATTTGGGCATGCAGCTTCTCTCCTGTTCCTCGTGAATTTGAGAAATTTCAAACTAAACAAACATATTATTGGAAAAATTCAAGTTTTTCAATTTTACTGTCTTATTTTTAATACTTTCCTCTAATACCTGTGGGGTCAAAATGGTCACCACACCCCAAGATGAATTCTTTGAGGGGTGTACTTTCCAAAATGGGGTGACTTTTGGGGGGGTTCTCTTCTACGGGCACTACAGGGGCGCTGCAAACGCACCTGGCGCTCAGAAACTTCTTCAGCAAAATCTGAACTGAAAATGCTAATTGGCGCTCCTTCCCTTCTGAGCCCCGCTGTGTGCCCATGCAGTGGTTTATGCCCACATATGGGGTACCGTTGTACTCAGGAGAACCTGCGTTACAAATTTTGGGGTGCGGATTCTCTCATGTTCCTTGTGAAATTGAGAAATTAAAACTAAACGAACATATTATTGGAAAAATTCGAGTTTTTCATTTTTACTGTCTAATTTTAAATACTTTGCTCTAATACCTGTGGGGTCAAAATGGTCACCACACCCCAAGATGAATTCTTTAAGGGGTGTACTTTCCAAAATGGGGTGACTTTTGGGGGGGTTCTCTTCTACGGGCACTACAGGGGCGCTGCAAACGCACCTGGCGCTCAGAAACTTCTTCAGCAAAATCTGCACTGAAAATGCTAATTGGCGCTTCTTCCCTTCTGAGCCCCGCTGTGTGCCCATACAGTGGTTTACGCCCACATATGGGGTACCGTTGTACTCAAGAGAACCTGTGTTACAAATTGTGGGGTGCAGATTCTCTCATGTTCCTTTTGAAAAGGAGAAACTTTAATCTAAACATATATATTATTGGAAAATTAAAATTTTCGATTTCTTTAAGGCCTAATTGTGAATACTTTCCTCCAGCCCCTGTAGGGTTAAAATGCTCATTATACCCCTAGATTAATTCTTTAAGGTGTCTAGTTTCCAAAATGGGGTCACTTATGGGGTTTTACAGCATACAAGCCTCCTAAATCAACTTAAAAAAAGAACTGGTCCCTAAAAAAAAATCAGTTTTGGAAACTTTCACAAAATGTGATAATTTGCTAATAAATTTCTAAGCCCCATAACAGCCTAAAAAAGTAAAATATGTTTCCCAAATTATGCCAGAATAAAGAGGACACATTGGTAATGTGATTTAGTAACTAATTTATGTGCTGTGACTTCCTTTTTTAGAAGCAGAGAATTTCAGAAGTTCATAAAATGCAAAATTTTCAAATTTTTCATGATATTTTGATGTTTTTCACAAAAAACACACAAAGTAGTGACCAAATTTTGCCACTAATATAAAGTGCCATATGTGACAAAAAAACAATCTCAGAATCGCTAGCATACGTTAAAGCATCACTGAGCTATAAGCGCATAAAGTGAGACAGGTCAGATTTTGAAAAATGAGCTTGGTCATTAAGGCCAAAACAGGCTGCGGAGGCAAGGGGTTAAAAGAACTCTACTATAATTTTTAACTATGTTACAAAATTAAAATATTTAGCATATGAGTATCTGCGATCTGCATAATTGCAGTATACTGTAGTCTCCTTTTTACATTCTTTAACATGGCAAATACATTTCCATATGGCATTTTTAAAATCTATTTGCCTATTTATCTATCTAACTATATGTTATATGCTAAGTAATTTTGTTGGCAGATGGGATCAATCCAGATCACCAAACACTATGTTTTAAATTAATCAAGTGTCTGTAATTAAATTCATTTTTTGTAGACTTTGATGCTTTAACTTTTTTAATTAAAGAGAACTTGCTTACCAAGCATAATTTTCCCTTGTAGCTATTGTACTATCCTGTGATGAGTCTTATGTTGCAATAAAAAAAGAGAAGTGAAATTTCTCATTAACCCAATATCTTATTTGCTGTGTCAAACTAACATACACTTAATAAATTGGCTGTTCTCTATATGTTGATGACTGATGGAACCATTCCTCTTTTTCTGTTTATTTAACAATACATTTTACAATTGACGATGGATGTATTGTCAAAATATATAGTTATTACGACAGAATACACTTTGTATAATATTTTCCTTTCTTTTTTTTGTTGCTTTTTTAGTATGTTTGCTGTCTGAAAGGAGGCCTGCCATCATTTTTAACATCTTGAAGTAAATGGAAGGTTTACAGTTTTCCTAATTTTGAACATCTGATTGGATAATCACATCTTATCTTCCTTACATTTTCTCCATGGTAATCTTTTCCTCACTGGTGGTTTAGTAGTCTGTAATTTACAAAGTTTCTGCCATTTCTGTAATATAAATCATATGTCTATATTCTGACTTCCCAGTGAGCTAGTGATAAACTTGTGTTTATAATGGGAATCCAATTTGAGAATATAGCCAGAACCAATGATGAGACATCAGGCGTATCACAGACTACCATATAGACAGCAAAGCTAAGATATAGTCACAAATCACAGTTCTACCAGAAAGAAGTAGTCCAACCATTTTGAAAATCCAGCAGGGACAGGGAGGAACAGTGAGCCATGGGACCGGCCCTAGGACCATTGCTGGAAGGCATTCCCTAGAGTTTTTATGACGTAATGATGCGGGGGAAAATGCCTGTCCTTGCTGATGGACTGGCTGCTCAGCCAATCAGTGACTGGAGCCAGTCTTAAAGCCTTAACAACCCATGGCGTATCTCTTACATCATGGCGCCATTAGGGGGGTTCAGAGAGGGGACGCGCCACGACTTCGCTCTGAATCGCCACGATCCCGGTTGCTATGTGTAGCTCGATTAGCGGCCGATCGCCGTGCCCGCTAATAAGGACATTTAAATGTGGCTGGCAGACCCAACAGCTGCATTTAAAAGCCATGCAGAGTGCCATCTCTGGTATCTAGTGATAGGATCTCCCCTCTGGACTGACACTGATCCCGGCTCGGCAATCTGCTGCAGACCAGAGCAACACAGAACCGATCTGATGGATTGGTTTTGTATTAAGTATACTACACTGATCTCTATGAGCGATCAGAGTAGTTATATTGGAAGTCCCCAAGGGGGACTTCTAATTAATGTGTATGTTAAAAAAAAATAATAATTAATAAAAAATCCCCATCTCTAATAATAGTATGAATCACCCCCTTTTCCCATTTAATAATTAAAAACGGTGAAAACGGCATAAGCGCAAAAAAATTCAAAAGTGCCAAAATTGTGAATTTTTGGTTGCAATAAAAAGTGATTTAAAAGTCGCATATGTGCAATCAAGGTACCAATAGAAAGTACACATCATAGTGCAAAAAATGACACCTCACACAGTCCCATAGACCAAAGGATAGAAGCGTCATATTAATGGTAATAGAGCAATTTTAAAGAGGATGTACCATCAGGTACATCCGCTTTAATCTGACCCAGGGATAAATTGGCGCCGTCACAGGGAAACCGGTGCTGCGGTCCATTTTTTAAACCATGACCCGGTTCCCGTGTACGACACGGTTCTATCCACTGGTCCCGGGCCGGAGATGAACCACAGGAGGCGGCGTGGACCGTCCCCGGTGGGAGGGAATTCCCTCCACTCTATGACGCGGCTTCATAAGAATCAATGGAGCTACGTCATGCAGGTGCGGGGATTCCCCCCTCCGGGGACAGGGCGGCCCACCTCCTGTGCTTCAGCTCTGGCCTGGGACCCGTGGATAGAACGGCTATGTAAATGGGAACTGGACCGTGGTTCAAAAAACAGACCACGGCACCGGCTTTACCGTCACGGCGCTGCTCTATCCATGGGTCAGATTAAAGAGGATGTACCTGATGGTACATCATCTTTAACCCTTGGAGTATCGGGCCAATTTCAATGTTTGCGTTTTCATTTTTCCCTCCTTGTGCTTAAAAGGCCATAGCACTTGCATTTTTTTCACCTAGAAACCCACATGAGCCCTTATTTTTTGCGCCACTAATTGTACTTTGCAATGAAAGGCTGAATTTTTTCATAAAGTACATTGCAAAACCAGAAAAAAATTCAATGTATGGTGAAATTGAAAAAAAAAACGCATTTCTTTTAATTGTTTTTTTGTTGTTGTTTGTTTTTACGCCGTTTGCCCTGGGGTAAAACTGACTTGTTATATATGTTCCTCAAGTCGTTCCGATTACAACGATATGTAACATGTACAACTTTTATTGTATCTGTTGGCTTGTAAAAAATTCAAACCATTGTTAACAAATATATGTTCCTTAAAATCGCTCCATTCCCAGGCTTATAACGCTTTTATTCTTTGGTCTATGGGGCTGAGTGAGGTGTCATTTTTTGTGCCATGATGTGTTCTTTCTATTGGTACTTTGATTGCGCATATTGGACTTTACTCAGGAATGTGATTAATAGGTTGGGCGATTACGCACGTGGCGATACCAAACATGTTTATTTTTTTATTTACTAGAAAATGTACCCGGCGCTGCCCGGGTATAAAGTGTTAGTGTGTTAATTTGATTTGTTCTAAGGTGCCCAGGAGGCCAAGCTAAAGGTATTGTTTCATCTGAGTTAATCAGTGGAATTAGTGTATACCTGTAGTGCATAGTTGGAGGGGTTCTGTATACCCACAATGTATAGTTTGTAGGGGTCTTGCATATCTGTAGTGCATAGTTGGGGGGGGGGGCTGTATACCTATAGTGTATAGTTGGGGGGGTCCTGTATACCTGTAGGGTGTATTTGGGGGGGGGGGCTGTATACCTGTAGTGTATAGTTGAGGGGGGTCCTGTATACCTGCAGTGTTCAGTTGGTGAAGGTCCTGTATACCTGTAGTATATAGTTGGTGCTGTATACCTGTAATGTATAGTTGGGGGAGGTCTTGTATACCTGTAGTTTATAGTTTGAGGGTCCTGGTCCTGGACAGGTCTGGTGTAGCGGTGTTCTCCAGTCACAGTGCGGTGGTATTGGTCAGGTCTGGTGTAGTGGTGTTATCCAGTCACAGTATGGCGGTATTGGTCAGGTGTGGTATGGCGGTGTTATCCAGTCACAGTATGCAGTATTGGTCAGGTCTGGTATGGCAGTGTTATCCAGTCACAGTTTGGTGGTATTGGTCAGGTCTGGTATGGCAGTGTTATCCAGTCATAGTATGGCGTTATTGGTCAGGTCTAGTATGGCAGTGGTCCTGGACAGGTCTGGTGTAGCGGTGTTCTCCAGTCACAGTGCGGTGGTATTGGTCAGGTCTGGTATAGTGGTGTTATCCAGTCACAGTGTGGCAGTATTGGTCAGGTCTGATATGATGGTGTTATCCAGTCACAGTATGGTGGTATTGGTCAGGTCTGGTATGGCAGTAACAAAAGGGAGGGCAAGGCACTACTAAAATCTATAAGGCAGGGTGCTCAACCCAATATGACATGAAAAAGCTCATACAAATCAAAAAACAAAGAAAAGCCATGTCACACATGCAAGGGTGGCACTCCCCGAAAAAATTAGAGAAAGCTGCATGTAAATGTAAAGAATATATCAAATTTTATTTTATTAGTACACAAAAGTCAAAAAAAGTGCACAACATACAAATTAAAAACACTTAAAACCACAATATACATAGGTCCATGTTAAATAAACATGGAACCAGGACGAACTGACATGTGTCCATATAATAAACCCCCTATGGTAAATGATACTGACTCACAACATAAAATGATGTAAATGTGTCAAAATATGAGCAATAATGTCTCTGTAAGTAACTCAGCTCGATGGACACAAAACAGCCCAAATAGGTAAAGGGTAAAGAATGAAAACAATGTGTAGGAGTCAATAGATGGAATCAGATATCACCAGAGGGGGAGTCCATGTCAGGCTCCGAGAGACCCCACGCGTTCCGTCTCCGTCACGAGACTTTCTCAAGGGAATAGGGGGTCCTGTATATATATGTACTGTATAGATGGAGTAGGGGGTCCTGTATATACATGTACTGTATAGATAGAGTAGGGGGTCCTGTATATACATGTACTGTATAGATGGAGTAGGGGGTCCTGTATACATGTACTGTATAGATGGAGTAGGGGGTCCTGTATATACATGTACTGTATAGATGGAGTAGGGGGTCCTGTATATACATGTACTGTATAGATGGAGATGGGAGTCGACCAGATATTACTGTGGATGTTGTGAGGCAGCTGCCCTAGCAACCATTGCTCCCTGTGAAAATGAAAGCCGTAATCCTATTAGTTGCTAAGCTCCCAACTGCCGTTTACTGCCGGAGACATGCAGCTAATTATATCACCTGTGTTTGCAGTGAGGAGACTTTCTCATTCATCTCTATGGGGCGCCGCTCTTCCCCCTCTCCCTCCCCTCCTGTACATCTGGCGGGGACGGGACCTTCGCAATAACCTTCCCGGGTACCCAATGTATCTGTGTGCCAAATTTGGGGTCAAACAGTTCAGGCGTTTGGAAGTCTATACGGGACAGATGGACAGACAGACAGACAGACTTTGATTTTTATGATATAGATTTATATTTATAACATGGGAAAAGGGGGGTGATTCTGACTTTTATTAGGGGAGGGGGCTTTTTATTAATAATAACAGTTTTTTTTTTTTTTTTTTTACACTTATACTAGAAGCCCCCATGGGTGACTTCTAGTATAAGTACACTGATCTCTCATTGAGATCTATGCAGCCGGAAGCAATTGAGTGCCGAGCCAGGATCAGCGCCATTATGGACAACGTCCCGGAGGAGCGATCCACCCCACTAGAAACCAGGGATGGCTGCATTCAAGTAATCGGATGCAGCTGTCAACTTTGACAGCTGCATCCGATTACTTTATTAGCGGACACGACGATCGGACCGTGCCCACTAATAGCCGCGGTCCCGGGCTACGAGCGGCACCCGACCCCGCGGCGGTTCAAAGTGCGGCCGCCGCACGGCTCCACTCTGAACACATGGAGGTGGCCCTGGACATACGGGTATGTCCAGGGTCGCCTAAGAGTTGAGGAACATTTAGTTTTTGTTTAAGGATATAAATTTTTACAAGCAGTCAGTTGAAATAAAAGTAATACATGTTACATATCATAAGTGTAAGTATAACATCTTGAGGAACATGTGTAACATGTCAGTTTTACCATAGGGTAAAAAAATGTGTTCAGTTTTCAATTGGTTTGAGCTTTAAAAAGTACTCAGTTTTTCATTTTTTTTCTTTGTTAACTCCTAGACGACCCTGGACGTAGGGTTACGTCATGGAAGTCTGTCCCCAGACGACCCATGACGTAACCTTACGTCATGGGTGTTATTCCCGCTATGATGCGCGCTCCGGAGCGGAGCGCGCTTCATAGCAGGTGGGGGCCGGCTGCAGTGAGCAGCCGGGACCTCACCGGTAATGACACGCTGCAGCGATCGTGCTGCCGCGTGTCATTAACCCCTTAAACGCCCGATCGGTGACTGCGGGGGTCCCGATCGGTAAAACGGACTGCAGGAGGTCTCTCACCTGCCTCCGTGCGGTCCGATCGGCGATCTGCTACTCTAAGCCTGCACAGGCAGGCTCAATGAGCAGATCGCCGATAACACTGATCAATGCTATGCCTATGGCATAGCATTCATCAGTGTAGAAATCAGACTAATCTATGTACAAGTCCCCCAAAGGGACTTCAAAAGTGTAAAAAAAAAAAAGTTCAAAACACTAACACACTACCCCAAAACCCCTCCCCCAATAAAAGTCTAAATCACCCCCCTTTCCCATTATATAAATAAAACATATAAAAATGAATAAATAGATAAACATATAATATACCGTAGCGTGCGTAATTGTCCGATCTATTTAAATATAACAAGCGTCATTGCGACCGGTAAACGGCGTACACGAAAAGAGGGGAAAAAGTGCGCAGATTACCGATTTTATGTTACATTATATATTAAAAAAAAATCAATAAAAAGTGATCAAAACGTCCGATCTTCACAAATATGGTATTAATAAAAACTAGAGATCATGGCGGAAAAAATGACACCCCATACAGCCCCGTAGGTGAAAAAATAAAATCGTTATAAGCGTCATAATAGGCCCATTTTATTAATATTTAATTGCCAAAAAAAAGGATTTCATAAAAAAAAATATATATAACATTAGAGAATCTGTGTAACCTGCATATGGTTGTGTTCGGGCTGACCTATAGAATAATAGTGTCATGTCGCTGTTACCATATAGTGCATTATGTAGACACAGGAACCCCCCAAACGTTACCATATTGCATTCTTTCTTACGATTTCACCTATTTATATCTTCATAAATAATATATTTGGAATTCCATCATACATGTTATGGTAAAATGAATGACGCCATTACAAAGTACAACTATTCCTGTAACAAACAAGCACTTACATGGCCTTGTAGATAGAAAACTGAGAGTGCTGGAGCTCTTAGAAGGGGAGGAGGGAAAAACGAAAGCACTAAGATCAAAATTTGCGCGGTCCACTGGGTCATTTTGGGCCTGTTCCTCAAACGGTTAATACATTGTAATGTAACTTTATTAAAATAAATGTGTATTTTTTTCTTTATAGGCTATGTTCACACAACATTTTTTCAGCTCCATTTAAAATTACGTCTGTAATTTTGAGTCTAAAATAGCGGACGTCATTTAGCAGCCTGGCTTTCTAGCAGACGGCTGTTGGTACATTATTCTAGTTTGGGTTTAGTAATTGAACTTTGGGTGTGGCTTTGTGTGCATTGGCCGTCCGTCTTTCCATTGACTGCAATGCATTGCCATTGAAGTAAGTTAAATCGCGGCAAAAACAGATGTTTTTAAAATAGCAAAATCGGCTGCCTTTCCAATTTTTTTAATGTTGTGTGAACATAGCCATACAGTGATACCTTGTTTTAAGAGTAACTTGGATTGAGAGCACTTTGCAAGAAGTTTTTCAAAATTGTAACTTGGTTTAAGAGCGTTGCTTTGGTTTAAGAGCTCCCTGTGCTGGGTGAGAGCCGGACTGGGGGAGGGGCATGGTCTGCATAGCTTGTTCTATAGCACTGTACTCTGATCCAGGAAGTTTCCCTCACCTTCCAAATCATGGCAGATTCACTTCAGATTGGGGCTTGCATCAGGGGACAGGACTGTGGAGGTAATCCCTTCATAGCTGTAACCCCTCTCTCCCCAGACAGAGAGTGCTGCTATACTTTGCCCACATCTGCCCTGTTCATTCCTTCATGTTCCCTGCAGTCTCTGTCTTCCCTTGTATTTCCCATCCTCTCCATTCCTGCAATAATGTGCCTGCACTTAAACTCAGCTATACACACTGCTGCTATAATATGCCAGTACTTACACTCAGCCATTCACACTGCTGTATAGAAAATTTTCTCTCACTGTTCTGAACAGCTCTGTGATTCTCACTTCCTGATTGGTTCACGCTGCCCCCCCCCCCCTTTCCCATTCCCATTCAATTTCAAATATTTTACGCAAAAATTTAGTTTGTTATTGCAAAGTACAATTAATTAGTGGCGTAAAAAATAAGGGCTCATGTGGGTCTCTAAGGTAAAAAATACAAGTGCTATGGTCTTTTAAACTCAAGGAGGAAAAAACGAAAGCGCAAAACTGAAAATTGGCTCAGACCTTGAATCCACAATATAGAGATTTATGACTTCCCAGTAAGCCTGTGGTAAATTATTGAGAAGCCATTTTTAGATTATAGCCTGAACCAATGATGAGACAGAAGGTTTATCTCAGATTTCCATGTAGACTGTGAAGCTAAGATATAATGGGCTTATAGAGATACAGTATGTAAAGCAACAAGCAACCAAGCTGCAAGATTTAAGAAAAATAATAGGCTAATAAAGGGGGCGGGGGTAGCCTTCTTAAAGAAAATAGTGAGTGGTAGAGAAAAAAGTTGACCTAATCGAGGAGACACGCATAAAGCCCAAAGGGGCAAAAAAGTGGGGGGTTCTTCAGGTTAAAACATTTCTGAATTTTATCATGTGAGAAGCTGTCCTTCATCTTTTATCTCCTTTTTCCTTCTGGCTTTTTAAAGAAAATGGACACTATGAAAAACATATAGTGGACTGAAAATCTGTCTCATGAAATCTGGTTTGGATAAAGAAGTGGTTTTCTCAAAGAGGTGGTCTGTTTGATGGTCATCTCAAATACAAGTAATGATTACAGCTAATATTACAACTCATGTACTAACACTGATCTATTTATTTAAAACTTTCTTAACTATAGCATCATTTCTAGACTAGACCTTTGGGGAAGAAATATATATATATATATATATATATATATATATATATATATATATATATTTATATGTGTATATATATATATATATATATATATATATATATATATAGTATTAAGTATAAAATTGAGTTCCATGAGACTTGTATGACTCTCAGCATAATGAGCTCTCCTGGTGGTGGCTGCAGGCAGTCAGAATTTTATCATTTAACTTTATGGCTATGTGTAAAGAAGCAAGGGACTTGGGGCTGTGTGTAAAAAAAGAACCACCATTAAGATATTTTATAAAAGTAATGAACACAGAATATGTGACCTTTTTATTTAAAATACAAATGTAATCATCCTGTAGTTATTTTTCCTATTTTCATAAAATGTAATGTAATACGAAGAGGGTATTTGCCATCATCACTGTTGGTAGTTTAAAACTAAAACTACATCAGAGTTAGATAAAGAGAACCAAGTCACACAAATGAATCACAAATATTGTACTAGAAAGAAAAGAGACACTGTGAGATGCACATAGCATAATACTGCAGGGAAGAGTGTATATTCCAGATAAGGCTGTGGTTGCTGCTCACCTTGGAAGGTCAAACGCTTTGTAATAAAGTAGTAGCCATCTGCAGCCCTTCCACAGAAACCAGGGGGACCATGCACAGAAGACAAGAAGGAATTGGCATTTTGGAGGTCCAGATGCACAGAGAATCCAGGAGGTACAGGCGCTGTTCGACAGATAGTAGATTTACTGCATCAAGGAAGATGGAAGATGTACTAGGTGTAAAAATACTTTTGATCACATGGATGCCGTATTTCGAGGTGAAACCATCCAAAAGATGGTGGATGAATTTGATGAAACATATCATCCATGTGATTAAAAGTATTTTTATGTTTACTACGACTCCCATCTTCCTTGATGCGGTAAATTTACTGTCTGCTAAGCAGATAATTTATAAACATTTTTACTGCTAGCTTGAATTCCATTCTTCCCATATTTCCGAATACCTAGGAGGCCCTAAACATTAAATCTAGGAGAGAAGCAGCCAGACACCTACATTTTTCTTTTAGGAGGTACATTGGGCTCCTCATTCCCCTTGTGCCCCCTTCCAGGGAGAAGCTCTCACGGTTCTGGAGTCCACTCTCTTTCCTAATTATCTACTTTATATTTCATTTGGAGTACCTAGCCAGCCATATTGCATGGCCACTTTTCTCCTCTTAAATGGGTTGGCCACTTTATAGTAAAATAAGTCAGTACAAAGTATTAGTAAGTGTACTCACTGTATATACTGACAGCAGCTGCCTGTTTACCTCATAGAGCTAAAATCAGACTCCCCTTCACCAGGCTGGGCTGCCCTGCTCTGTTTTGTTTCAGTCCACAAAATGGCCGACATGGAGAAGCATGTGACCATGCCCTGTCCACTGTGTCCCCCATAGACATATACAGGCTCATTGGTGGACACTGGGGGGCGGGGCATGGTCACATGCTCCTCCATGTCAGCAATCTTATGGACCAAAACACCACAGAGCAGGGCAGCCCAGCCTGGAGGAGGGGAGTCTGATATTAGCTCTATGAGGTACACAGGGAGCTGCTGTCAGTATATACAGTGAGTACACTTACTAATACTGTACACTGAGCATTTTTACTAAAAAATGGCCGACCCCTTTAAGCTCGTCATTCCCCCCTCCCCACTCTCTTATATTTCATTTTCCCTTATATTTCATTTGGGGCACCCTCGGGGGGTTCTCTGGCCATACATCATGGTCACATACACCTCCTTCCAAATCCCTCAATCTCTTTTCTTACAAAGTTATTACCTAACTTGGGCTCTTTATCACTTATGCCCCTTAGTCACTTCCTCTTAACATCTACACTTCTGCTTTCCCTTTTGTTGCAGCTGCCTCCTTTCCCCTTGCTAATTCTCATTATGTGCAGAGAAAAGGACGTCCATGCCCACCTAAGTTACTCCACCTGGGGGTTTTATATCTATGTCCCCCCATCCTAAGCAACCCCAGATTACATTAAATTGAGGGCTCACGGGGGGCCTGGCCAACTTCCGGCATGAGCGGACGCATCTGAGCTGAGCTCCGTCTGAGGCCTCCGCTATCCACCTCCATCCTGCCGAAATCCTGCACATTCTTATCCTCCTACCTGGTGTTCCATTCCCGGTACTTCACCGGCACATCAGACCGCAAGTATGACTGCAAGTACCCGGTCCCGTCAGTCCACGCTGAAGGAGTTCAGTCGCCAGGCCGGCCAACATGGCGCCGAGACGCCGCGCGACTCCAGGGACGACGAGCTCATGCAGGCCTCAGGCCGAGAGGCCACCGAGCCAACACTTGCACAAGTCTCTGCCCAGCTGCTGGAGGCCATACAGACTGCAACCACCTCACTTACCGGTAAAATCGAGGAGGTGAAGATTGATGTGGGCCTGTTGCGGCAAGATCTCCACACGCTGCGTGACCGAGTTAAGGACACTGAGGTACGCATCTCCCAGCTAGAAGATGACGCTGCACCTATACCTGCTAAGCTCACAGCGCTAGAGAGGGCAGCTTCGGGGTGGGCACAACGTGCAGATGACCTAGAGAATAGACTGCGCAACAACTTGCGCATATTGGGGCTGCTGAGAGAGCGGAGGGAAATGACCCATGCACCTTTATGGAACACTGGCTTAGAGAAAATCTGCCTACCGCTAATTTATCACCTGCATATGCCAAAGAACGGGCCCACCGTGTTCCAGCTAAGCCTCCAGCCCCCGGGGCCCCACCTCGCCCATTCTTGGCGCGCCTTCTTAGCAGCCGTGATCGAGACGCCATCTTACGCACTGCACGCCTACGTGGCAAGATAGAATACCAAAACTCAGTGGTATTACTGTTTCCAGATTTTTTGGCCTCACTTCAGAAAACCAGAGCTTCATTTTCCTCGGTAAAGACTAAGTTGCGGGACTTGAACCTGCCCTACTCCATGGCATACCCGGCAAGGCTCAGAGTTGTCTACCAGGAGAGAACATACTTCTTCAATACTCTGGCAGAGGCAGAGGACTGGCTGCAGTACCGCGATAGACCACCTCATCAGAGACGCTAACATCACAGTGACTATGCCCAGCTACCAGCTTCCCCCCCCCCCCCCCAGGGGGTGAAGGGTGATTCGCTTCAGTCATTTTGCCTATGTGTTACTGTATATACCGGTCTGAATGGCTATACTTGATTGCGCACGGATGCGAGTGTTTATTATTTCTGATGTGCCATCCCAGTGTTATTTGATTGCTTGTACAGTACCGGCTGGATATATCTCATTTACAACCGTTATATTAGATAATGTACTTAGATTGCATATGGTGGGAAGCGGAGGTGCCGAGGGCCCTCGGATCATCTTTGCTTCAGTCTGTGATTCCCACCTCTATCACAGACTTCCCCGTAAATTCCTGTGCCACATGCACTTGTTTTGCACTTGCTCATAGTTTGTGTGTTCGTTTGTTAGTTTGTTCTGTTATCCAGTTTAATTTCTTGTGTTTATGTCTTTTCGTGTCTTCTCACTTAACATACGGGGACTAGGTTCCCCTCATAAACGATCCCTCACTTTTGCCTATATACGTAACCACAACCCCCAAGTCATATGTCTTCAGGAGACACACCTGACCCCCGCTACTACTGGCTGTCTCTCTAAACCGTGGATCCAGTGGACAGCTCACTCTACTCATACCTCTTACTCTAGAGGTGTCTCTCTGCTGATCCATAAATCCGTTAGATGGGAACCGGGTAGGTTGGTTAAGGATCCTGAAGGTAGGGCCCTATTTGTTCAGGGCTGGTTGGAGACTCAGCCAGTGGTAATAATTGCACTTTACCTACCCCCCCCCCTGCTAACATGCAACTTTTACATGATGCCGCCCAATTTGCTGCAGTGTATCCTCAATCTATGCTTCTGTGCATGGGGGATTTCAATATGCTATGGGACGTCAGCCGTGACAAGTTACACCCCCCTTCCCTTCCCCCCCTATCCTCCCCCCCACCTTCCCCATTCCAACAGTACACTGAGGAGCTTGGCTGGATAGACCTGTGGCGGAATAGACACCCCCACACAGCTGAATTTACCTGTCACACACCTGGTAGGAATTCCTTATCAAGAATAGACTATATGTTTGGAAACTCTGCCACCAACTCTGTACTTGTCTCCGTCTCCCACTTACCGAGAGGCATCTCGGATCACTCGCCATTGCGCAGAGTTTAACATCCTGCCGCGCCTAGCAAACCGGGGTCCACGTAAAATACATCCTTTCTGGCTGTCTCTCATGCAGGAAAATGATAGGATACCTGATCAGTTGCAGATGTTCCTGGCTGATAACAGACTTGATGACAATCACTCAGCGTACTGGGACTCCCTGAAGGCATACCTTCGGGGGTGCCTGCAATCTTTCATTTCTTACATCAAGCGAGAGACAGCCAGACAGGAAGATGATCTGGCCTCACTCTGCAAACGCAGAGAAGAGAGGTTTGTGGCCCAACCCACTGATAATAACAGACTCGAGTGGCTGCAGGCAGGCCGTGCTTACATGTCACATCTCCATGATAAAACTAAACGGAGAATGTTCTTCCTTTCTCAAAAATACTTTGAGCTGGGTAACCAGTCGAGTAGCCTCCTTGCCCAACTGATCCATAGTAATAACGCCTCTCCAACTGTACTTAAAATTAGGTCTGCCCAGGGTGAGGTTTTGTCCTCCAGCACTGAAATACTGCAAATATTTGTCTCCTTTTATTCTGATCTTTTATTTCTCATCTTGTTCCCCCTATAGAGGACGTTGTCCAGTTCCTTGCTAGTATTCCACTACCTGAACTCACAGAGGAGACTAGGACGCAACTGGACGCTCCCATCACGTTGGAAGAATTGCGAGAGGCATTGGAGGCAACGACGAGGGGTAAGGCCTCAGGTCCGGATTCAATACCTGTAGAAGTGTATGCCCAATATGCTGACCACCTTCTGCCCACCTTCCTGAAAGTCCTAGAAGTATCCCTGGAGCAGGGCAAGCTCCCAGATTCTTGTTATAATGCCAATATTGTGCTCATCTTGAAGCCGGACAAAGATCCACTTGATTGTGGCTCATATCGCTCGATCTCGTTGGTGAACTCCGACTACAAGCTGCTCACTAAAGTGCTGGCGCTCCGTCTCAATAAAATTGTTCCATACCTTATCCACAGCTACCAATCAGGTTTTGTACCAAGTAGAAGCACTTCTGACAATTTGCGTCGGGCACAGATAATTGCTCAGCTTGGGTGCTCCCTTGGGCGGGACTGGGCCTTGGCCTCGCTGGACGCGGCCAGGGCCTTTGACTCGGTCGAGTGGCCATTCTTATTGGAAGTGCTACGGAGGTTCCGATTTGGTAACACCTTTATTTCCTGGATCTCCATGTTATATCACCACCCCAAAGCATCTATTGCATTGAATGGCCTGCTTTCCCCGTCCTTTTGGCTGGGGCGAGGGACGAGACAGGGGTGTCCCCTGTCTCCCCGGTTATTTATACTTACCATAGAACCCCTGTCAGCCCTGCTCCGCAGAGATGGTGATCTCTCCGGAGTCCCACACTCCCTTGGTGAGGAGCGAGTCAGCCTTTATGCTGACGACCTCTTGCTCACATTATCGGCTCCGGACAAATCTTTACCAAGAGCAATGTCTATTATAAATGACTACGGTCGCTATTCCGGTCTGACCATTAATTGGTCCAAATCCGCTATAATGTATTTTAGCCCTGATAGGGCGGATCTGACGGGATCAACGGTGGCTGGTCTGAGGGTGGTGCGCACATTTAAATACCTGGGCATACACGTCTGTAAGACGACCCTGGAAACCATAACCCTGAATGTGGATCCATTGTTGACACACTTCAGAGATAAATTCCGGACCTGGGGCTCGCTGCCTCTCTCTGTTGCGGGACGGATTAACCTAGTAAAAATGATTACCCTCCCTAAATGTCTATACGTTCTTCAGCATGTATTTGTTCCTTTACCCCAACTTTTCTTTAAATCTCTCAACTCTGCAATAATTTCCTTTATTTGGGGCTCCTCTCGCTCTAAACTCCAGTTGGCCAAGCTCCAAAGGCCGAAGGACTTAGCTGGTATGGCCCTGCCAGATATTTCATTGTATTACCTTGCAGGCCAGCTTAAGTATTTGGCCCAATGGACCCAGCTAGATTCCCCCACTTCCCCCGAAGTGATGCTCCTTAAATCTTACCCACTCCCCTCACTATGGTCGCTTCTCACGGCTGACGTCCTCCCAAGGGCACATTATCTTCCTGCACACAGGACAGCTCGGAGGGTTTGGTCCCTTGCCAGGACGACCCTAAACTATGTGGACATTCCGGCCGAGTCCAGACTCTGGCACAATCCATTATATACACACTTACATGACCTGCCTGATTGCCAGTTTTGGTCGGGGCTAGGAGTTAATGCCTTAGCAGATGTTTTTTTTTTCGACTACCTGCGAGATAAGTATGACATCCCACACTCTCAGTTTTATCGCTTTCTGCAACTCAGACATGCATTAAATGCCCAGTTTGCTCCACCTAGAGCTTGCATATCCTCCTATACACTTATAAGTATTATAAGATCTCAGGGCCCAGGAGGCCTGGTCTCCTCTCTATATGACCATCTTATCCGTTCCAAAGCCCATAACCACCCTCTTCCCTCTGTGGAGCTTTGGAAGACATATATCCCCTCCCTCACTGAGGAAGATTGTGAGGAATTACTAGAATCTCACTTGCATGTTTCCCCTGCAGTAAATAATAAAATGACACAACTCTACTTCATACATCAATGTTACCTCACACCGGTTAGGCTGTGCAGAATGGGTAGAATACCTGAACCTTCCTGCCCTAAATGTTCTTACCTACCTTCAGATTTTTGGCACATGGTCTGGGCTTGTCCCCACCTACATGATTTCTGGAGGGAGGTGGTGGAGCTGCTCTCGGAAGTGGTCCAGGTGCCCGTCCCGTTAGACCCTGCAATTTGTCTCCTTGGGCTTCTGGATGAGGAGACCTGGCCTCACCATACTCGTATTTGTGTCAGAGAATCACTTTTCATGGCCCGTAAGACTATAGCTCTAAAGTGGATAGATAGACGACCTCCTAGGCTTAGGACATGGATATCTCTGGTGAATAAGGTGGTGGAGTATGAAAGAGTGGTGTTCATTCACAGAAAATGTCCTAAGAAATTTGAAAAGGTTTGGGGATTGTGGAGTAATTCTCCACTTACTGTGACCGCGGATGACGAAGTGAGGACTTAAATAGACTTTTATATGTTTGCTTTCTCCTTCCCTTTTTTTGTTTTTTTCTTCTTTTTCTTTCTGTAACTGGATGCAGGTCCATGTTGGGCCGTAAAGTTCGACTGTTCCTTCTGTTGACTCACATAACTTGATAATGCACAGTTTCTGTACCATTTTATTTACTGTTTCTGGGACATGTCCATATGATCACAGTGATTTCTTTTAATAAACCGAGGAGATTAGCGAACCTACAGTAGGAACAAAGCAAAAACACTTCCTATTGACATTATTTGTAATTTCTCCTACATCTTTCAACTCTTAAACCCCTCCCACCTCCGTCCATGCATACCATTATCATTTAGTGCTCTCTTGATGGATTCATGGCTGTTACCATTAGCTTACATGAAAAAGGCCTTCAGTTGCCTTTAGGTACCTAAGGTTCCTTTGACTGACCACTCACATGGTGATAACTTACTTGAATTCCCTCTTTTTGCACACCATCTGTCTGAACATAAAACATAGAACATAGAGTCCAAACTTTTTAGAAATGTTTTTTTTTTTTTAACCTTTTCCAGCATTGAGAACATCAACAACTCTTCTTTTGAGATCCTCTGTTTGTACCATAATACTTTTCATTTATTCACATTAAGTGGAGACTTATTTCACTTTGAAATTATGTGTTAATCCTAAAGGTTGACACATTTTTGTCAGTCACAGATAAGTGATATTAAATTCTTTGCCTCAATTAATACACAACCAAGTCTTATATCTTTTAGTTTTTCTTGTTCCAGATAGTCAAAATTCCTGTGACTCGTTTCAAAGGACAAGCGTCCTTCTTTGTTAAGAAAATGAAACACATTCATTGACAAAGAATAGGCAGTTACTCATTGAAATGTGTCAGAAGAGTTTTGATTCTCTGTAGGCCCTATAGACAAGCAAGGTGACTCACCAAAATATTCAACTATAACTGGAGCTACTGGCCAGGGTGCGCCTGGGACTAGTGATTAGCGAATAGTGAAATACTCTAATAGTCGATATTCGTATGAATATCGTACGGATATTCGACTATTCAATCGAATATTCGATCCCATTAAAGTCTATGGGAACAAGCAGGGCCGGCTCCAGCTTTTTGTGGACCCTTGGGCGACAGAGCCTCGGCGGGCCCCTTTGAGGAGCAAATCATGGAGAGACAGGCGAGGAAAGATTTGCAGCAGAAGAAACATGTGTCTGCTGCATATCTTTCTCCTCCTGTATCTCCTGATCTCTGTGGTAGTAAGGACTCTGGAGGAGTCAGACCCGGTGACAGGATGGGGGGTAACTATCAGTGTTGAGTAAGGGTAAATTCACAAAGGCGGATCCGCAGCGGATTTAAAGCTGCAAATTTGCAGCTAAAACCACTGCGGATCCTTCCCCTGTGAATTCCAATGTGATTACATACTCGTAGCAGGATTGGCATCTCGCTGCCAGTATGTAAGTGCCGGCCCCATTAACCCCCGCCGCCCGGGATAATACATTTCTGGCACCATGAACCGGCGGCATCTGAGGCTCCCGGAGGTCCCGCACAACCAATCAGTGCATGGCCCCGCCACAGTCACTGATAGACCGTGCTGGACCTCCGGGAGCCTCAGATATGGCCGGATAGCGGTGCAGGTAATGTATTATCCCGGGGGGCGGGGGTTAATGGGCCCGGCACTTACATACTGGCAGTGAGATGCCAATCCTGCTGCAAATATGTAATCACATTGGAATTCACAGGGGAAGGATCCGCAGCAGTTTTAGCTGCGAATTTGCTGCTTTAAATCTGCTGCGGATCCGCCCGTGTGAATTTATCCTAAGGTCCAGCTTGTACAATGCTAAAAATGGCCCTGGAACTAGATGCCCCAGCTGTTCATATTATATACATATATAACACATGAACATACAGGTCCTGCAAACGCCTGAGCCGTTTTACCCCAAATTTGACACACAGATACATTGGGTGCCCGGGAAGGTTATTGCGAAGGTCCCGTCCCCGCCAGATGTACAGGAGGGGAGGGGGAGGGGAAAGAGAGGCGCCCCATAGAGATGAATGGGAAAATCTCCTCACTGCAAACACAGGTGATATAATTAGCTGCAGCAGACAAGGCAGTTGGAGCCTTAGCAACCAATAGGATTACTGCTTTCATTTTCACAGGGAGTTGTGGTTGCTAGGGAAGCTGCCTCACAACATCCACAGTAATAACTGGTAGACCCCCTACTCCAACTATACATTACATGTATATACAAGGCCCCCTACTCCATCTATACAGAACATGTATACAGGGCCCCCTACTCCATCTATACAGTATATGTATATACAGGACCCCCTACTCCATCTATACAGTACATGTATACAGGACCCCCTACTCCATCTATACAGTACATGTATATACAGGGCCCCCTACTCCATCCATACAGTACATGTATACAGGAGCCCCTACTCCATCTATACAGTACATGTATATACAGGGCACAACAGGTATACCAAACTGTGACTGGGTAACACTGCCACACCAGACCTGACCAATACCGCCATACTGTGACTGGATAACACCTCCATACCAGACCTGACCAATACCGCCATACTGTGACTGGGTAACACTGCCACACCAGACCTGACCAATACCGCCATGCTGTGACTGGATAACACTGCCACAACAGACCTGACCAATACCGCCATACTGTGACTGGATAACACTGCCACACCAGACCTGACCAATACCGCCATACTGTGACTGGATAACACTGTCATACCAGACCTAACCAATACCGCCATACTGTGACTGGATAACACTGTCATATAAGACCTGACCAATACCGCCATACTGTGAATGGATAACACCGCCACACCAGACCTAACCAATACCGCCATACTGTGACTGGATAACACCTCCATACCAGACCTGACCAATACCGCCATACTGTGACTGGATAACACATCCATACCAGACCTGACCAATACCGCCATACTGTGACTGGGTAACACCACCACACCAGACCTGACCAATACCGCCATACTGTGACTGCATAACACTGCCACACCAGACCTGACCAATACCTCCATACTGTGACTGCATAACACTGCCACACCAGACCTGACCAATACCGCCATACTGTGACTGGATAACACCTCCATACCAGACCTGACCAATACCGCCATACTGTGACTGGGTAACACCGCCACACCAGACCTGACCAATACCGCCATACTGTGACTGGATAACACTGTCATACCAGACCTGACCAATACCGCCATACTGTGACTGGATAACACTGCCATACCAAACCTGACCAATACCGCCATACTGTGCTGGATAACACTGTAATACCAGACCTGACCAATACCGCCATACTGTGACTGGATAACACTGCCATACCAGACCTGACCAATACCGGCAAACTGTGACTGGGTAACACCGCCACAACAGACCTGACCAATACCACTATACTGTGACTGGATAACACCATCATATCAGACCTGACCAATACTGCCATACTGTGACTGGATAACACCGCTATACCAGACCTGACCAATACCACCATATCGTGACTGGATAACACCGCCACACCAGACCTGACCAATACCGCCATACTGTAACTGGATAACACCGCCATACCAGACATGACCAATACCAACACACTGTGACTGAATAACACTTCCATACGGGTAAATACAACCCTGCAGGTATACAGGACACTACAGGTATACAGGACCCCAAAACTATACACTACAGGTGCACGGGACCTCCACAAAACTATATACTACAGGTATACAGGACCCCAAACTTTACACTACAGGTATACAGGACCCCAAAACGATATACTACAGGTATACAGGACCTCCACCAACTATATACTTCATTTATACAGGAACTCCACCAACTATATACTACAGGTATATAGGACCCCAAACTATACACTACAGGTATACAGGACCTCAAAACTATACACTAAAGGTATACAGGACCTACACCAACTCTATAATACAGGTATACAGCACCTTCACCAACTCTATACTACAAGTATACAGGACCCCAAATATACTACAGGTATACAGGAACTCCACCAGCTATATACTACAGGTATATAGGACCCCAAACTATACACTACAGGTATACAGGACCTCCACCAACTCTGTACTATAGTTATACAGGACCCTCAAACTATTTACTACAGGTATACAGGACCCCCGAACTATATACTACTGGTATACAAGACCTCCACCAATTATACACTACAGGTATCCAGGACCCTCAAACTATAAACTACAGGTATACAAGACCTCCACCAACTTTACATTACAGGTATACAGCACCAACTATTTACTACAGGTATACAGGACCCCCGAACTATACAGTACAGGTATACAAGACCTTCACCAACTGTACACTGCAGGTATACAGGACCTCCCTCAACTATACACTACAGGTATACAGCCCCCCCCCCCAAATACACACTACAGGTATACAGGACCCCCCAACTATACACTATAGGTATACAGCCCCCCCAATTATGAACTACAGATATGCAAGACCCCTAAAAACTATACATTATGGGTATACAGAACCCCTCCAACTATGCACTACAGGTATACACTAATTCCACTGATCGGCTGGTAGAGACAGAGGCTTTCAGGAACCTCATGGCGGTGGCTGTCCCTCGGTACTCTGTCCCCAGCCGCCACTATTTTTCACAGTGTGCCGTCCCAGCCTTACACCAGCACAACATCATCCGTTCCATGACCAACGCGATCAGCGACAAGGTTCACCTAACCACCGACATGTGGACAAGTGCTGACTGGCAAGGACACTATATCTCCCTGACGGCACATTGGGTCAACTTGGTGGAAGCTGGGACAGAGTCTGACCCTGGTTCCGCTCATGTGCTACCCACACTGAGGATTGTGGGGCCTATCTCGGTACCGGTCTCTCATGAGTTGTACACCTATTTCTCCTCCTCTTCTTCTTCCTCCTCCTCTCTATTTCCCTCCACAAGCACTTCGCCTCCATTTCGAAGCATAAGCAGTGCGGTGGGTAAGCGCCAACAGGCGGTGTTGAAACTGCTGAGCTTAGGCGACAAGAGGCACCCGGCCCAGGGGCTGTTGCAGGGCATCACGTCAGATTTTTAGCTCGCACCATGGAACCTCAAACCAGGCATGGTTGTGTGTGACAACGGGCAAAACCTGGTGGCGGCTCTGCAACTCGGCAGCCTCACACATGTACCATGCCTGGCCCATGTGTTCAACCTAGTGGTGCAGCGGTTCCTTAAGACCTACCCCAATTTGGCTGACTTGCTCACCAAGGTGCGGCGCATCTGTGCGCATTTCTGCAAGTCAACCACAGATGCTGCCACCCTTAGGGCAGTGCAAAGGAGCTTGCAACTGCCGGCTAACAGACTGCTGTGCGACGTGCCCACGAGGTGGAATTCCACCTTCTAGATGGTAGTCAGGGTTTACCAGCAACGCAGAGCCATTGTGGAATGCCAGATGTCAACCTCTGTGCGAAGCGGTAGTCAGTTCAGTCAGCTACCTCAAATCTACAATGAGGAGTGGACGTGGATGTCTGCTATCTGTCTAGTACTGGGCCCCTTTGAGGAGTCAACACAGATGGTCAGCGTCAATGCCGCCATCATCAGCCTCACCATCCCGCTGCTGTGTCTGCTTAAATCCTCCCTGCTCAGCCTGAAGTCTTACACTTTGCCTTCGTCTCAGGAGACGGGTGAAGAACAGCCGCTGCTAGATAGCCCTGCCCTGTCCCTGACGTCAGTTTCTCACCATGGAGTAGAGGATGAGGAGGATGAAGAAGAGGAAAAAGAGGAGCAGACTGCTGCCACCACTGAAGAGGGTACCCATGCTCAATCCTTAGTTGTTGAGCATGTATGGCCTGAAGAGGAGGAAATTGAGGCTAGTGAGGAGAGGGAGTTCTTTCGTGTTGGGACCCTGGCGCACATGGCTGACTTTATGTTAGGCTGTCTTTCCCGTGACCCTTGGGTTAAAAAATTTTTTTACAACACAGATTACTGGGTGTTCACCCTCCTGGACCCTCGGTACAAACACAACTTTTCCACTCTTCTTCCTGCCGAGGAACGCAGTATGAGAGTGAACCAATATCAACAGGCCTTGGTGCAGAAGCTGAAAATGTACTTCCCATCTGACACCACTCGCACCAGAGGACATAGTTCTGTGGGCCAAAGAGCAGAGGAGAAGAGCGGTGAAGCAGGCAGCTTGTCAAGAGGCAGGGGAACACTCTCCAAGGCCTTTGACAGTTACATGGCAACCCAGCAAGACTATGTCAACCGTCCTCAGTCTAGACAGAGTAGGGGGAAAGCCTTCAGAAAGATTGTGAGGGAGTACCTTGCTGACCATACAACGTCCTTACCGATCACTCTGCTTCCTACAACTACTGGGTTTCAAAGCTGGATACGTGGCCCGAACTGGCGTTTTACTCCTTGGATGTGCTGGCCTGCCCTGCTGCTAGCGTGTTGTCAAAGTGGGTCTTCAGTGCAGCTGGTGCCATCATCACTGATAAGCGCACCCGCCTGTCAACTGACAGCGGTGACAGGCTGACGTTTATAAAAATGAACAAAGCCTGGATTTCACCTGAATTGAACTGTCCACCCGGGGAAAGCAGCTCAACATGAAGATTCTTGGTATCTCCTCTCCTTCTCCTCCTCCTGTTCCTCCTCTTCCTTCAATTCTCAGCCACCTGCCAAGTCTTCTTCCGCCATGCAGGGTCTTGCCCAATTATTGGGAGGCTCAATTGTTTCCTCACTCACTTCTAATGGTTCTCTGTGTCCTCACTGCCATGCTCTAACGTCACACTACGTCTGCGGATGAGCAGGACTGGTTGCCGGGGGCCCGACGATCGTGCCCCCGCCAACCAGCTGTTTTATTTTTTTATTTTTTTTTAGTCTAGCCGGGGTCGGGGCCTCACCACCCCCGGTCGAGAGGCATCAGGTATACCCTTGATAGGTGACTTACAGCTGGCCTAGCCAGTTAGCTGTTAGCACCCCGGTTCATGTCCACTAAATATCCTAGCCCCTGGACTCACTTCAATTTTTGGGTGGGCTCACTTGCTTCCTCACTCACTTTTAATGGTTCTCTGTGTGCTCAATGCCATGCAGTGTCTGGCCTAATTTTTGGGAGGCACACTAGCTTCCTCACTCACTTTTAATGATTCTATGTGTGCTCAATGCCATGCAGTGTCTGGCCTAATTTTTGGGAAGCTCACTAGCTTCCTCACTCACTTTTAATGGTTCTCTGTGTGCTCAATGCCATGCTGTATCTGGTATAATTTTTTGAAGGCTCACTTGCTTCCTCAATCACTTTTAATTGTTCTCTGTGTGCTCAATGCCATGCAGTGTCTGGCCTAATTTTTGGGAGGCTCACTTGCTTCCTCACTCACTTTTAATGGTTCTCTGTGCGCTCAATGCCATGCAGTGTCTGGCCTAATTTTTGGGAGGCTCACTTGCTTCCTCACTCACTTTTAATGATTCTATGTGTGCTCAATGCCATGCAGTGTCTGGCCTAATTTTTGGGAAGCTCACTAGCTTCCTCACTCACTTTTAATGGTTCTCTGTGTGCTCAATGCCATGCTGTATCTGGTATAATTTTTTGAAGGCTCACTTGCTTCCTCAATCACTTTTAATTGTTCTCTGTGTGCTCAATGCCATGCAGTGTCTGGCCTAATTTTTGGGAGGCTCACTTGCTTCCTCACTCACTTTTAATGGTTCTCTGTGCGCTCAATGCCATGCAGTGTCTGGCCTAATTTTTGGGAGGCTCACTTGCTTCCTCACTCACTTTTTTAATTCTCTGGTTGCTGGGGGCCCGCCGATCACGCTCTCGCCAACCAGCCAGCTGTTTTATTATTATTTTTTTTGGTCTATCCGTGGCCGTGGCCTCACGAACCCCGGTCGAGAGGCATCAGGTGTACCCTTGATGGTGACTGACAGCTGGCCTAGCCAGTTAGCTGTCAGCACCCGGGTTTGTGTGTAATTAGCAGTGAGCTTGGTTGCGTGTGACAAGGGGTGGAACCTGGTGGTGGCTCTGTAACTCAGCAGCCTCACACATGTACCATGCCTGGTCCACGTCTTGAACCTAGTGTTGCTGCGATTCCTTAACACTTACCCCCAAGTGCACCTGATCTGTGCGCATTTCCGCAAGTCAACCAGTTAAACTAACCCCAACTGCTACACTCACATTCAAAGTCAAATTTAAACTGAAAACAACAGTGGGGGGGGGGGGGGGGAAATTGGGGAGTCACATGATGCAATGATGAATGATGAATGTTACCCCAACTGCTACAGTAAAAATTCATAGTAAAATTCAATTTACCTTCCTTGTCTTCTCCATTTTGAACCATATTATCTGTGGATGTCATCTTATCTTACGGGTGTCCTCTGCCATTCTTTTACCAGTACCTTCTACCTTTTTTCGATGTTGTAGCCATTTTTAAGGCAGGATTGACCAGAGCAGTACTGGACATCCATGTTGACTACTGCTGGGCCTTTACTGGCATCCATGTTGACTACTGCTGGGCCTGCCCTTGCCTCCATGTTGGCTACTGCTAGGCCTTAACTGGCATCCATGTTGACTTCTGCTGGGCCTTTACCGCCATCCATGTTGACTTCTGCTGTGCATGCCCTTGCCTCCATGTTGGCTACTGCTGGGCCTTAACTGGCATTAATGTTGACTACTGCTGGGCCTTTCCAAAAGAAGGAAGAACATCAAAACTTTAACAAAGCATATGTTAAAATTGCAGATGCAAATTAATTAGATTCCGTCATAAAATTAGATTGAAAAAAATTTCTCCAGCACAAGTGATTGATGTGTAATTAGATCCTCTACTACATATTAATGAAAACTTGTATGAAACAAGTAATCATAAAATCATAAACTGCTTGACAATGAAAAATAACATTGATACTAATGGGTGGTATTTTAAGGGTTTTGTTTTTTTAATTGTAAGGTACTACTCCTTGTTGAATGTGACTTCTGTCTTAACTTTAATTCAATCAATAGTTTCCAGGTTAAGAATATTAATCACTTTTTGGAAGAGAAATCAATTTTAAATAAATGAGTGAATAATTACCAGATGAATTTTAAATGAGGTAAAGCTGCACATTGTAAATGAGGCTTTAATGAGCGGCAAACAAAGTAGAAAACCGTTTTAATGGCCACAATCATTTAAATTACCTATATAAATTGCTATACTAACGTTGCTTAAGTAGAGTTTGTAATTCAATAAAGCCACCCTTCTTTGGGGAGATTACTGTTCCAGGTGTACGATGTACAAGTATATTTATCAAATCTCATGGCCACAATATACATGTTTATCTAGAGGTGTATTAGTGTAATGGCTTTATGCTTCCTTTTTTATTAGTAGAAGGCAATGTTTTACTTTTAAGTTGTGTTGTTCTACTTGTTAACCTATCTGGAGTTTCCCCAAGACAAATGCATACTTTTTAAGGCTAGGTTCACACTATGTAACTGTGCGGCTGTATTTTTTATGCGGCTGTAAATGTACGGATGAAACTACGGCCGTGGGAAAAAATAGACATGCGGCTCAAAACATACGGTCATTTACTTGGAAATCTGGTTCAACTAAAAATAACAAATAAAATCTTAAGAAAGTGATGCAAACACCTCTGGATGCATCTGGGAAAGCAGGGAACACAGTTTACATGAATTGCTATTACCGGGGTTTGCGATCCTCTGCACTAATGCCGATGTCTCTCATGGTTAATCTATTAAAATAATCAAACATATTTTCGTTGTAATAAAGTGCCTTTCGTTGTTCAATAATTAAATTTAAACTAATCCATCATTTTGCAATTAAATATACTGTTAAAATAAATATATATATAAATAAATGTATATATATATATATATATATATATATATATTTTGACAGTATATTTAATTGCACAATGATGGATTCGTTAGAATTAAATTATTGAACAACGAAACTGAATTTATTTCATCGAAAATGTGTTTTATTAATTAAATATTAATTAGTACAGGAAGCTCCATAAGCCGTTAATTCATATTGCCGGCAAAAGAGCATTCTGTACTAATCATCACTTTACTTTAATGAAAACATCAAATGTTTCTTCTAATTATGTTATCACAATAGCATTATTAGAAGAAACATTTAGAATTATATGTGCGCTCAGCTGATTGGCTGATCGGCTCAGCGCACATATAAAGAGCCGATCCGCAGCACAGTGACTTCATTGTGCTGCGGACCAGCGAAGAGGACACATCAGGGTGAGTATAGAGCTCTCTCCACCCCCTCCCCAGCACTGCACCCCTCCCATCAAGGAAGGGGGGTCAGTTAACCCCTTCCTTGCTGGGATGGGTGCAGTCTGACATCAGTCTGGCCCCCAAGGGGTTAAGGGGGATGCAATACATCCTCCCTTAACCCCTTGGGGGCCAGACTGTAAGCAGCAATCTGTAAAGATGCTGCATACTGTAAGGTGCACAACACCGCTCACAATGATGGGTGTTGTGCTCCTGTTTGTGTGTTTTTTGTGTGTTTCTCCCTTTTTGTTTTTCAGATATCGGTATCCTGGGGATTACGTTGGATTCCGTGGACTACGTCGATGACCAGCGTTTTTTTATTTTATTTTTTTAATAAAATGGTCAATGAGGGGTGTGGGGGTGTTTTTATTTGAATAAAAAAATTTTTTAACTTGTGTCTGTGTTTTTTAACTGTGTCTGTTTATTTCTTTACTTTATAGACTTAGTAGTGGAAGCCGTCTAATAGACGGAATCCATTACTAAGTCAGGGCCTAGTGTTAGCCGGTATAAAATGGCTAACACTTACCCCCCATTATTACCCCAATACCCAATGCCACCAGGGGTACTGGGAAGAGCCGGGTGCCAGTGGTCCCGGAGCGTCGAAAAATGGCGCTCCTGGACCGGGTGGCAGCAGGCTGGTAAGATTTAGGCTGGGGAGGGCCTAAAACAATGGCTCTTCCCACCCTGGTGTTACCAGGCTGCTGTCATTTGGTTTTTAACCCGGCTGGTTATAAAAATAGGGGGGACCCTATGCGTTTTTTTTTTTAAATAAATAAATAATTTTAAAAAAACGCATAGGGTCCCCCCTATGCTTTGGTCTATGGGGCTGTGTGAGGTGTCAATTTTTGCGCCATGATCTGTACTTTCAATTGGTACCTTGTTTGCACATATGCAACTTTTTCACTTTTTATTAAAAAAATTCCTGGATTTAATGCAACCAAAAATGCACAATTTTGCAAGATCAGGAATGTGATAACTTGATAGTTTGGTCAATTACGCATGTGGCGATACCAAATGTGTTTGTTTGTTTATTTATTTATATTAATTAATATATAATGGGAAAAGGGGGGTTATTTGAGCTTTTATTAGGGGAGGGGATTTTTTTTATTAATAAAAACACTTTTTTACTTTTTTTTTACATTAGCTAGAAGTCCCCCTTGGGTACTTCTATATACACAGCATTGATCTTTCATAGAGATCAATGCTGTGTATATACACAGCAAAGATCCATTAGATCGGTGATACATTGCTTTGGCCTGCTGCAGGCCATAGCAATGTATTGCAGAAACGGGAGCAGGGTCATTGCGACGCTGAGGCCCAGCCCACCCAGAAGAATGGATCTAAACCCCCCCCATCGCATCTCGGGGGGAGATCCGACCCACTGGACAGGTACAGGTACAAAGCATTTCACTGCAGCTGTCAGGTTGCATTGAAATGCTTTATTAGCCAGTGCGGCAACGGGACCCACGCAGGCTAATAGGGGCAGTCCCCGGCTACAGATAGCAGCTGGGAGTGGCGCCGTTCAGAGCGGGGTCCCTGCCCTCTCTGAACTCCACCTGCGCCACCATGACGTACCAAGTACGTCATGGGATGCTAAGGGGTTAACAGTATTTGCTGCTTATAAATTTATATTGCTGTTCATATATTAATACTTTCTATATTTAGGTGTATATATAATGTATTACACACACACACACACACAAAACGCAGATGAAGACATACAAAACAAACAACTGCTATACATCTGCATACAAAACAAACAACTTTTTTGCATGCAGACGGCTAAATAAAAGTAGAAATAGAATATTTTTATATCGAAGAGATGCTGTCCTCAAGTGCGTTTTTTTATTTTTATGAAGAACTAGGTATAAGCCAACCTAGTGGAGGACTATGCGTCTACGTGGGGATACCTCTGTTCACAAACAGTTTGTTTTAATGTATTACACCAGATATTCACTTTGAATGGGAGGTGAAGGTATCACCCTTAAAGGGAACTGGACACCCTTGCACCCATAATCGAAGCCACCTAAACGGCCCCCCCCCCCCCCACACCCCTTAGAGCGCCCCTCCTGCTGATCCAGCTCCTGATGCCTGTCCTGCCATGGAGAAATTGCTGCCCACTCATCCGCATTCCTAATATGCAAATTAGAAGAGATGAGTCTAATGTCCGAAGGAAATCACTGCTCCAAAAAAATATAGAGGCAGAGATCTGCAGCATGCGAAATGTAAAGTGCAAAAAGTTATGCGTATTTCATCCAAAAGGGCCAAAAAATTCATTTGAAAGCTTGAAACTACACAGTTTTTATTTCTTCCAGAGTTTTGAAATGAGAAAGAATGAATCTTGAATGTAGATTCTGCAGAAAATGAATTATTGTGTTTGCACTAGGAGTTTGGCTAAAACTGAGTTTTTGTGCTAGATTTATAAAGGTGTTGGCTCTAGGTTTGAGCAATCTGCGCCAGCTACACCATTTTTTTTATTTTTTTATTTTTGTAAAGGGTTTGGTTTCTTACTAGCTACTTTGTTAGTGAGATTTATCTTGTGCAATTTTCGTTTTTTTCGCCAAAAATGTCCTTCTTTACCCTAACATAGTTTTTTTTAGCCAAGCTGTTTTAGCTAAAAAAAAAAATGGTGCAAAAAATTTACAGTAGATTTGTCAAGGCACCTGCGTCTAATCATTATTTTTATAAGAGAAACAGATAAAGTCCTTACTGGAGGAATATCTGGCTAGTCCTGTGTTTCGAGACTCTTAAATGAGGCTCTACAGGCTCTTCTTTTGCATGATAATTTAATTGTATCTTTAATTGAAAAGTCCTTTGAATTTAATAGTAAAAATGGTGAATGGACGGTAAAAAAGAAAAACTGTGTGTGAACAACTAAAATATACCGGCAGCTGTTCGCAAAAAACATCCGCAAATAATTAATTGTTATGATCATTATTTTTATGTCCACGCAGACAACGTTCATCATTTATTACATGGTGTGCATTGGACGTCGGTCATTCCATTGCACTAAAATCACTTAAATCGCAACAATAATGGACGTCTGTTTAAATAGGCAAACGCCTTTTCTGTTTTTTTTTTATGTGTAGTATGAACATAGTCCTAGGACTATCTGGAAAACATGAATACAGCCTTAGGTCTGCATCTTTCTTTTCCAGGCAGTAGGAGTTTGACTACGCCTACTGTAAGTTTGCTCATCTCTAGTTATAATTTTATGTTCAGATACGATAAAGCATGAATTCATGAATTACTGTGTCATTACTGACCACTGCCGGAATGTATTTGATGGTATGTGTGCAGTATTACAGCGATTATACTACAGAATTAATGTTTCCATCCTTTAAAACTGAACACAATTAAAGTGAAATACTGTGCAGTGTAGGTTGCAACATGTGTGGCTGTTTACTAGAACAGTTCATGATCTATATCAAGTCATATCCACCAACTACCTATAATGAAAGCACAGAGGAATAATGAGCTTGATGCATAAAAACAATAAAAATCTTATTATGTTTCTAAGGAAATAAAAGTATTTTCCACGCCTGTCTACTTTGTACCGCAAAAAGATCCGTGATGTATGTCTGACCACAGGTGTGCACTACAGGGATGAGTTAAGACGGAGCAGTCAGAATGATAACACTCATGGCTTGATGAGTTCTTATTTTAAGACACATCTGCTTCAGACCATTAGAATCTATGTGGAAAATCAGACATGCTGGATGTGTCCCTAGGCACATAAATGATTGCATACAGTTTTGTCTAGATAGTGTTTAGAAATGTACAACACTGCTGATATAGCTAAATTCACTACCTGTTATATGTGCTTTATGAAGTAAAAAATTAAACAAGCAATTACTTTTTATAAGTAGTCTAAAAGTCAATGCTTACCTGGAGATTTCTCCGAGAAACCTAGAAGTGCCTCCAATTTGTAGGAAAGAAAACAACATTAGGACGTACTAGGGTTATACAGTAAATATACACTGGTTACATACTGGCACAACAGATTTTATTTGGTATTAACCTCTTAATGACCAGGCCTGAAATTACTTTTTTTTTTTGTTTGTTTTTTTCCTCCCTGTATTTGAGCAGCCAGTTTAAAACAAATACATATTTTTTAATAATGAGGCTGTTTAAGTCCTTGTTTTATGCTGCAAAAATACTTTTTTGTGTAGTTTGGCAACACATGTAATTTTTTATATTATGAGGCTGGGTTCACACTTTGAAATTAAAGCATTTCTATAGGCAGGTCCATGTTTTCTAGGTCTCCCTAGGGCTGCATCCAACTTCTGCATCCACTGCTAATCACTGTTTTTTTGTTGCATATATTAAAAAAAAAAAAAAATCATATTGGCTGTCTGCATATCAGCAATTACCCAAGGCATTAATTTAATGTGAACCATATAAAAGGAAAAAAAAATATTCATACAGCAAAAAATAAATAAATAAATAATACTAAAAAATAATACTAATGATAATCATTAGTATTATTTTTTAGTATTATTTATTTATTTATTTTTTTGGTGTATGAATATTTTTTTTCCTTTTATATGGTTCACATTAAATTAATGCCTTGGGTAATTGCTGATATGCAGACAGCCAATATAATTTTTTTTTTTTTTTTTTTTTTTTTAATATATGCAACAAAAAAACAGTGATTAGCAGTGGATGCAGAAGATGGATGCAGCCCTAGGGAGACCTAGAAAACATGGACCTGCCTATAGAAATGCTCAAATTTCAAAGTGAATAGCAACAGTTTTTTTTAATCACTTCCTAACTCTAAATTAGCACTGAAGCCAAAAGTCCCTCTTTCCCTTCTGTATCAAAACATTAGTTTAAAACCACATATAGAATAGTAACAGACTTAAAGCATCACTTTCATTATAACTTTACAAAATCTAGAAGAGTAGATTTGCAATTTTCATTAATTATTAATATAATTTTTTTTCTTTAATCATGCTTTAAAACAAAGCTATACTTATCTGAAATCCAGGTCAAGTCTCCTGAAGGTAGCTTCAGGGTGTCACGGGTGCGTTTAGACTCTGGGGGAAAAAAAAGAGTCTAAAAACAAGAAGTGCTGTGTTTTCCATGGGTTTGCTGTGTCCATTATAACCTATGGAGGTGGGAGGGGCAGAGGGGGATGAGTGATCAGGGAGAGCAGAGAACAAGCCCATGCAGTTTGCAATATGACCTGAAGAGAGCCGATACCACAGATTCTCAATCTCAAAGATTACAATTATTACGCTGTCATGGAAATCTTAAAATCTTGCGGGGCATGCAAGGTCCCCTTGCTCACGCCAGCGTATGTCTAGGCCCGTATGAAGCTTGCTAATGACCATTTTGTTAATCCAAAGGAGGCAAGGTCATAAGTAGAGATAAGTATTTAGCGTCGTACAAAGCAGAACTATTGGCTTTTGAATCCCTTTGTCTGCCCGTTTTGAAGATGGAGACTGCCCAAGGACTGGGACTATATTCTTAAGGCTGTACTCCAAACAGGACAAGAGGAGTTGATACCACAAAGTAGTCTTCATTTAGGTTAGTACTAAGCAGAAGTATCAGTTTTTTTAATGCCACATTCTTAGAACCACCTGGAAAACATGGAAACAGCCTATGGCTATGTTCACACAACAACAAAAATATTAAAAAGGCGACCGATTTTCAAATTTAAAATAACGTCTGTTTTTGCCGCGATTTAACTGACTACAATAGCAATGCATTGAAGTCAATGGGAAGACGGACATTCAATGCACACAATGTATTGAATAACGGACGTTTTTGCCGCGAACATCAAAATAATGAACATGAACATTATTTTCGGACGTCTTTTGCAAACAGCGGACGTTTTTTATTAGTTGTTCACACACAGTTCTTCTTTTTGCACCGTTCTTTCTCCGTTTTTACTATTAAATTCAATGGACTTTTAAATTAAGACACACCCAAAGGGCAATTAGTAATCCCAAACTAAAATAATGTGCAAACACCAGTCATTGCACTAAGGGGAGGCCAGGCTGCTAAAAACGTGTGTTATTTTAGACTCAAAATAACGGACGTCATTTTATGTGTGAACATAGCCTATAGCTGATTATTGTATCATGCAAGAGTTAACAAACTTCCTTAATGTCCGAAATTTTAAATACCTGATGGGTTTATTATTTTTATAAGGTGATTTTTCAGGGTTTCTAATACACATGCCTCCTAAATCCACTTCAAAATTGAACTGGCCTACAAAAATATATATTTTTCCTTATATGAAAATATGAAAAACTGCTGGTTACCCTAACAAATGCCAACACAACATAGACCTATTGCAAATGTGATTTATCACCTGCACCTGTTATGTTTGGTGTGGTTTTACAAAAAAAGTTAATTAATATTTTATCTTATTTTTCAGTAAATATTAGTGGTTTAATAGAATATTACAGAATGCAATGTCAGTTTTCATTCAATAAATCATAAAACTGACATCTTAAAATCACTTGGACAAGTAAAAGCCCCTCAGTAATTGCCACATAAAGTAAAAGATTTCAGATAAAAACCGGTTTCAGCCAAATTTCCATGTGTTAACTGTAGATTAAACTGAAGCTCCCCAGTATATAGCTATATGGCCTGAGAAACCTCATGAGAACATTTATAAATGTTTTGATGTTGTGGAACAAAGAAATAATTACAAGCCTGATAGTGAATTTTCAGAAAAGTCTGTAAGAATTCCTTAAGACTTCAGAAAATCTTTCCAGCAGAACTCTAGGTATTGGTGATTGTGATTTTACTCTAGTGCAGGACGATACCTGGAAGAAATATTCTTAAAATATCCTAATTGTACAATACTATTTAAAGATGTCTTTAGGAACATTAATATTTTTCCAGTCTAATCAGCTGTATTGCAGAAACACCAATAAAAGTCAATGGCATGGCAAGACTTCATTGGGCCACACTGTAATTTCAGAAGTACCCTCTCCTCCTCCCACTTTTAACAGAAACTAGATCATATTTTAAAAGCGGGGTTAATATATTTAATGTTTCCATTGGTATTGGATGCTGGCTTGTGAGATCTGGAATGCTTTGAGCCAAAGAAGGTTTTTCAGATCTCATAGACAAGACCTAATCTTGGAGCTGTAATACACACTTGTAAAATAAGCCTCAATGAAATCTCCTGACCCCTTGACGATCCATGACGTACAGGTAAAGAAAGTGCACCTGTGACCAGACGACCCATGCCATACCTGTACGCTATTATTTGTAACGGAGCTATAAAGCAAGCTCAGGATCACTGGTGTTAAGTGTAAGTGACACGAGCGGCTCCTGCCATTTACCAATCGGGAATGCCTCAGTGTGGATGACTGCCAGAGAAATTAAACTTACCCTTTACCCATGCAGTCCGATTGGCAATCTTCTCATAGAGCCTGTCTCAGGCAGAAGGTAACCAAACATTTATCATTCATAATATACTGCTTCCTTGTTCCCAAAAATCATACTAGTTAATCTGATTGGGGAGTGTGTCAACCATTAAAAAAATATTTTTCAAAGTATATTTCTACTCTAACTCAGAATCTAGAATGGACATTACTTTCAAAATCCAAGCAATGAAATTTAATGGCTAAATTTACTTTAATTAATAAATGCTTTATCATCTTTTATTGCCTTTGACGCCACATATTTTTGCTAGCACTTTAAGCTTAAATGTAATAATCACAATTATTTCTTTTACATGACCTAAAAATAATTGACTGTTTTGAATCCATTTCACACTGTATTAATTCACAAGGCAAGTAATTACATTTTACCATACTTTTAAATGATTCAAGCAAAATAAACATTAATTGTCTATCAGAAAAATCGGCACATTTTTAATATTGTATATTCTCTAACACCACAGCATTTGAAAAAATTAAGCTAAAATGTATGTATTACAAGGCTGAATTTGTAATTGCTCTATTCTTTTGTCCGTCGTGATATCAAAGTTAAAATAGAAGTCTCACGAAAACTAAAAAGGGGAAAATAATAAACAAGTAAACTCACAGCAGTGACTGCTCAATCAGCCAATCGGTGATTAGGGTGGAAAAAAACCCCAGTGTCTGACTGACTAAGTGGGCAATGCAGCTGGAAGAGCTGAGCACATGACGTACCCGGTTCCAAGAAGGAGATGACAGCTGGCTGCTGTTAACAGGACTCAGGAGTGGCACAACTGAGGAATTGGGACGGGTGAGTTGCCAATTTTAGATTTTGTGGGACTTTTTTAATATAATAAAAATGATAAAATATATAATGGGACCATCATCTATATTATATTGATGGCCTATCCTGACAATAGGCCATGAGTTTAAAATTAATGGATCACCCCTTAAATATAAGGAACACTTTACCTGTATATGAAGAATTTCCTTTAAGCTATCTAACTGAAAGAGGATAGATCTGTTTTAAGAAAAATTCAGTAAATAACAGTAGATTAATTTTAGTTAAAGAGAAACAAGTTGTGATTTAGCAGAGAGAGATCAAAATCTGGTGATTTCTTTCTTCTATGTAAAGTTCCAACTGTGAGATGAGCAGCTAATTGTTTATAGTATCTGTAGAGGAGGGCAATAAAGGTAATTAAGGGCATGGGCAGGTTACAGTACCAGGACAGGTTATTAAGCTTGGGGTTATTTACACTAGAAAAAAGACGTCTTAGGGGCGATCTGATTACAATTTACAAATATATGAATGGACAGTACATAGGTCTTTTTAGTGGTCTTTTTACTCCTAGATCTGTAACCATGACAAGGGGGCATCCTTGCATCTAGAGGAAAGAAGATTTTACCATCAGCATCAACACGTGTTCTTTACTGTACGAGCGGTAAGACTGTGGAACTCTCTGCCACATGATGTTGTCATGGCCGATTCATTAAATAAGTTCAAGGGAGGCCTGGATGCTTTTCTTAAAAAATATAATATTACAAGTTTTGGGCATTAGATTTCCCGTAATACGTTGATCCAGGGATTATTCTGATTACCATTGGAGTCGGGAAGGAATTTTCTCCCTGGCATGGGGCAATTGTCATCTGCCTCATAGGGGGTTTTGCCTTCCCCTGGATTAACACAGTAGGGTTTCCCTAGGTTGAACCTGATGGACTCTTGTCTTCCTTCAACCTTTTTGACTATGTTACTATGAATGATTGAGTCAGGCCCTGCGATCTGGTATCCAAAAGTCCAGCCATCACAGTTTCTAAACTCCAGTAAATTTTTAATTTAGGCATTACAAAAAAGTAAAAAACAAACTTGCTAAAAAAAAAAAACCACGCTGACGCGTTGCAAGGACAAGCCTCTTAACCATGGCAAATGTGAACTGCACATAAACTTTTTAACTGGCAGTATGTAACGCCCTGTTTCAGGAACGCCTCCCAATCAAGGGGAAAACACCTGATTCAGGCAGGGCACATGACCCGCTTACATCAAATCAAATAAAGAACAAAATACAATATAAGCAAAAAAAATATATACATAAACAAGATAACCTAAATTATTTAATATAAATACATAAGATCAGTTTTATAGTTTAATCCTTTGGGAAATTTAGTATCAAGAGTAATGATCCACATAGCTTCCCTCTTTCATAACAATAATGTCCAGTCCCTTCTCTGTCTAGGTTTATTAACTCTTTCTATTGCACTTATCCTAAGGCTATCTAAATTGCCATCATGTTGCTCAACAAAATGTTTGGAAAAAATGGACAAAGATCTGCTAGTTCTGAACTGGGATTGTTCTCTAATGTTTATAACATGTTCACCAATCCAGGTTTTAAGCTTACATGTGCTGGAACCCACATACCTGTATTGTAAATCACAAATAATGCAGTGTGCTAAATAAACCGTATGTGTGGTATTACAGTTAATTAATGTCTTAATAGGAAAAGTGTGTCCTGTGCTGCTGGATGTGATTGAGCCACATTTAGAAAATTATATATATACATTCTGCAGCACGGTACCGCACATCTGAAAAAACTCTAACACTAGATGTGACCCCCGCCATATTAGGAAGAGGTCATTTATATAGCGCCCATAAAAGGCTATGAGGCAAGCAAAAGGGTTATGGGCGCTATACAACTTCCTCCCAATAGGCCATAAAGATGTTAGCAAGAGAAGGGGGAAAAGACGTGCCCAGCGGGCAACCAGGAATTTGTAAAAAGAACTGTAAACATTTTTGACAAGAGAAAATCAGTAACAATGAGTATGTACTCACACAGAACATTGCTGTAGTTAATGTACTTCTTAAGGTGGTACCCTAATGCCTGTGTCGCTATTCCATGAGGTAAGTTCGAGTACAATGCAACCACGTAGCAAGACAACCACGACACATTATGCAATGGAGGACGTTTTTCTATGCTAGCTAAAACGCTTTGCTGTCTTGAATATACCCCATGGTACGCACCACCAAAGGTTGCAAAAGGTTATCCAATCACACACAAAATCTTTCCAACAAAGAATTAATGCCCGAAAAAATCGGGCGTAGTTGTGGGGGAAACTGATTTTTATGCGTTTTCGGTAATGTGTGAAAGATGGGTGTGACTGGGTGTAAAGGGAATAGGTATTCCCGTTGTTTATCATCGAAAATGCCCCATTCCACTCCAGTATCTAGCACACTGACAAAATTAGATCTTACTGTGTTGGTTGGATCGGATAAGAGGTGTTTGTAGGTGGATTGGTCTCTGAGAATTTTGTACATTTCTCTTATATATAGGTCTTTACCCAACACCACTACTGACCCACCTTTGTCGGACTTTTTACACATAAGGTATGGATTGTCACAAAGCTCTCACAGAGCCTGTCTCCCCTCTCTTGTCAGGTTGTCCCTGACACTCTCATTCCCGACATGGTTATAAAGAGTAGTGAGTGTTTCTTCAACTTTGTGTTGGAACAAGTCCATAACCAAAGTTCTAGATTAAATTGGGTAGAAGTCGGGGTTGGGAATGGCAAGGAGACCACTGGTCCTCTCAATGGAGCCCCCTGATGGTAAACTCATATGTTGCAGGTCAATAAGGAATTGTATACATTTTGTTTAGAAAACAACAAGGTAAGTGGAATAGCACCACTACCTTCAACATTGTCAGACACAGACACATCTGGAACATTAGAAATATTAGGCAAAGTTGCAGAGCTAGGTTTGTCAGAAAATTTGAAATTTTCTCAAAAAATTGGAAAAATCGCTGCAAAATTTTGAAGCCCTCTAACATCCTAACAAGTAAAAGGATGTTCACCAAATGGCATCCCCATAATGTAGATATGTGTTAGATGTTGCAGGATTAATAAGTTTATGTGACATGACTACTTTTCTTAGAAAAAGAGAATTTTGAACATAAAGAAACGTAAAATTTTCATGTTTTTGTGCAAATGTGTTTTTTTTTTTAGCAAAAAACTACTGAATGTACCAACCAAAGTATACCACAAACATAAAGAGGAATGTGTCACAAATAAAGAATCTCAGAATAACCGCAATAATTTAAAGCATCGCAGAGTTATCACTACATAAAGAGAGGTAGGTCAGATTTGAAAAATAGGCCACGGGCATTAAGGCCAAAACAGGCTGCAGAGGCAAGGGGTTAATGGATGAGGTTAATGAGATCAAGTGACTTTTTGGCATCAGTGAAACCGCTACATCCTGATCTACCAGTAACTGTGGTCTACTAAGCCTAACTCTCAACATCATAAGGAGCTTTAATATAAAAATGTAGATAATAAAATCTTTAATGTATGAAATTAAAGTAAGAGTTAAAATCCAATTTAATACACATATCATTGGATAGGATTTCTAGGGAATAACACCAAACGTTGTACACAGAATCTATTCAGCTATTTTAAGCATTTATTAAAATATTCAATATATTCTGTAAGGTATTGGGAAATATATTCTATCAAGTTAAATACATTTTCCCGAAAATTTTGACTCTTAGGTCACCACTGAGCAAGTATGCATAACTGATGTCATTACATTGAAAAAAAAATCAATACGCTCATCTGACAGACTTAGAAGTGTGCCGCCAAATAGAAAAAGTCAGAATGTGCAGAGAACAGGGAATAACTTATATAATGAACTATTACAGAACTGCAGGATTTTCTCAGTTCATCTTGTGGTACTTGACATTACCACTTCAAATAGATTATATACCGCGTTTCTCTGATAACAGAGCCTGCCTGAGATCACCTGTTAACCACTCCTCAAGGATCCTTTAATGAGTTAGAGTTTGAAGATATCACTTTCTAAAGGTGGCACTGTTATTGTGATTATTTACCTGTTTTCATGCTGGGACATCTTGCTGTTTTTTTTTTTTTATTTCTTTGCTATAAGTTTATACTGTCAAAAGGTAATGTTAACTGCTCCAGTCAAGTAAATTTCTATAGATTTTTGAAACTGTGATTTATAACACTAAAATATTAAAGAAATAGAGCAATGAAAATCTAGCACTGGCGTTTATTTCCTGTTTTTTATGTGATTGGACAAAATACATTATTGAATTATTCAATGCTTACCATTGACATTGCTTTCCTCATACCATAATTCCAAACTGCATTATAGTTTTATATATATTTTTATTCCTAACAACAATCATTACCTTTAATCTTGTAAAATCTAAAAAAAAACAGGACTACTCTTATTTGTCAGCTAAATCTTTTATTACTTCATTCTTCATCTTCATTCAAATAGATAATGGAATTTAGAAATCATAAAACCTTAATGACATTAATCACAATTGTAAACTACACATTGTTGCCATGGTAGTCTGAGCAATATATTATGTACTGATGTAGCACATGCCAACTGTTGCATGTGATTGAGATAGAAAAGATCTCCAGAACAGCAATCATGCCACGTCAATTCTATGATGAAAATATCATATACTGTACCTACAAAACAAATAGCTCACAGGAGACACATTATAAGCCACATGAAGTCCATTGGAGTTTATTATATAAACCTCTACAATGTATAGACCTCAGAAATATACGCTGTAGACTCTAAACCTGTTAGTTAGAGGTTTTCCTCTCTGTATCTGGGAAGGTAATTTAGGTTGTTTTCTTTATATTTACTCTTTCTATTCAATCTATTTGTATTGTCAGGCTATGCTCACACGTCGTAAGAGTCCGGCTGTTCATTGACGCGGTCGGGAAACGGAATGGCCGGTCTCCGAAAAGATCTTGGCCACAGAGTTCTGAAGCGGGTGCTTCCTTGCGTGCCCGCATCAGAACTCCCCACAGCACACTATGGAGTGAGCAGCCGCAGCTGCTCGCTCCACAGTGTGCACTATCAGGGTTTTCTACGGCCGCTATTCACTGAATAGAAGCTGCAGAAAACTGACATGTCAGTTGTTTTCAGCGCCGCTAGGGATCCCGGCCGGAGCGTATACTATGTATATACGCACCGGCCGGGATCCCATAAACTGCAATGCAACATATATTCTTGTAATAATCACGGCCGCAATTTTACGAAAATATACGTTGTGTGAACATAGCCTCAATCTTCATAATGTGATCTTATATTAAGTGACATATATGCTGTTGTTCGTTAAATAAAAATGTACCATCAGGTACTTTTTTTTTTTACATTAGCTGATCAACTAATCCTGGGATCTGTCCTTTTTTAAATGGATTTACTCCTTAAAATCTACTCAAATTGAGGTTTAAAACACTTGACTGTAACTTACTTTTTTAATGTGCATTTCTCCTATAGGCTATGTTCACACAACGTTTTTTCAGCTCAGTTTAAAATGACGTCCGTCATTTTGAGTCTAAAATAACGGACGTCATTTAGCTGTCTGGCCTTCCCTTAGTGCAATGACGGCTGCTGATACATTATTCTAGCTTGGGGTTACTAATTGCCCTTTGGGTGTGGCTTAAAGGGGTATTCCAGGTTATTTTGATATTAATTCTACTGATTTCTCTTGTAATATAATTAATATATCTCATTGGTTTCTATAATAAATTTTGTCTCTTTCTCTCTATTTTTATGTAAGTCACGTGTTTCTGTGACGTCACCGAACCGGAAGTGTGGGGACTTCCCCGACTCGGCCGGCCTCTTGGTGTTTATGTAGTTAGAAAGCTAGCAGAGCTTTACAAACGGCCTCCCTGCGCACGGGAGGTCACATGACACCCTGTTCCCGGGCAGCCTGTCAGTGTGAAGGAGGTCGCATCCACCTCCTGTATAATCACTAAAACCCTCCACCCCCTGCCAGTATAATCCTCCCGATGTCTCCCCCGGCCCCCTCCATCCTGTGTATACAGTCCTTTTCAAAGATCTCTCACCCCATCCCCCGGTCTCGGCACCTCTTGCACTCAGCTGACAGGCTCTCTCTCTCTCTCTCTCTCTCGCTGTGTGTGAAGCAGGAGAGATTTCTTTCCTGCTCCGTACACAGTTCCTGGCAGCTGAGTTTTATCGGGGCAATTGACAGGCACTGTGTACGGAGTAGGAAAGAAACCTCCTGCTTCACACACAGCGAGAGAGAGCCTGTCAGCTGAGTGCAAGAGGTGCCGAGACCGGGGGATGGGGTGAGAGATCTTTGAAAAGGACTGTATACACAGGATGGAGGGGGCCGGGGGAGACATCGGGAGGATTATACTGGCAGGGGGTGGAGGGTTTTAGTGATTATACAGGAGGTGGATGCGACCTCCTTCACACTGACAGGCCGCCCGGGAACAGGGTGTCATGTGACCTCCCGTTCGCAGGGAGGCCGTTTGTAAAGCTCTGCTAGCTTTCTAACTACATAAACACCAAGAGGCCGGCCGAGTCGGGGAAGTCCCCACACTTCCGGTTCGGTGACGTCACAGAAACACATGACTTACATAAAAATAGAGAGAAAGAGACAAAATTTATTATAGAAACCAATGAGATATATTAATTATATTACAAGAGAAATCAGTAGAATTAATATCAAAATAACCTGGAATACCCCTTTAATTGAAAAGTCCATTGAATTGGAGAAATGGAGAAATAACGGTGACAAAAAAAAAACAAAACTGTGTGTGAACAACTAATAAAAACGTATGCTGTTTGCAAAAGATGTCCGAAAATAATGATCATTATTTTGACGTCTGCAATAAAAACGTCCGTTATTCAATACATTGTGTTCATTGGAGGTCCGTCTTTCCATTGACTTCAATGCATTGCCATTGCAGGCATTTAAATTGCGACAAAACAGACTATTTTATATATCAAAATCAGACGCCTTTTCTCTATTATTGACGTTGTGGGAACATAGCCATATTTGGCTTATAGTTAAATACATGCAGTATTTTAATCATTATCCTATTTAAAGAAGACTGTTGGCTAAATCAACATTTCATAAATATTTTATTGCATGAATATTTAATCCAATATACTGTATGTTTATTAATAAGAAACACAATATTTTTTACTAAATATTGATATCTATCACTAAAATTGTTTACAATAAAAAATAACTAACAAAACATGTTTCCTTCTAAATGATTAGCTATTTTTTCAATAACTAAAAAAAGAGAAAAGGCATCCACTTTTTCTTTTTAAAATGACGTCCGTAATTAGCGCATTTAATTTATCTCAATGGAATGCATTGAAGTCAATGGAATTAAAGCCGCCCAATGCACAGTTTATTAACTAATGACATATGATCATGGTAATTATTTGCGGACATCATTTGCAAACAACGGACATTATTTTTAGTTGTTCACAAACATTTTTTTTTTTTCACCGTCTTTTTACCATCTTCACTATAAGGCCACACAATGTAAGTTTTGAATAAATTACGGCCATTGTTGCCAATTCACAGATGTGCACTGCTGATGTGCACTGCAGGCTGAGTGAATCCTGGCCGGAGTGTATACACATATAATGCCCTGGTCGGGATCTCAAGCAGCCACACGAAAAACTGACATGTCAGTTCTGTGCATCCGCCATTCATTGAACAGCAACCGCACAGGCCTGAAAAGTGACACAATGGAGCGTGCGGCTCTGGTTGCACGCTCCATTGTTGGCTATTGTGAATTGAGATGCGGGTGCACACGGATGCGCTCGCATCCTAATTCAGCACAAAGGAAGATCATCCAGCTGGTACTGCAGTCCAGGATGATCTTCACAAACACCAGCCATTCTGTGACGCCGTTTTTTAATGCTGTGTAAACAAGGCCTTAAATTGGAAGGACTTTTCAATCAAAGACACACTCAAAGGGCAAACAGTCCACCTAAAGTATAATAATGTATCAACATCCGTCATTGTAATGTCCAAAACAAGAAATGAATGAGGTCATTTTGAAAAATAAAAAACTGAAATAGCTATTCTCAGTATTTTTAATACAAAATGAAATTATAAAATTAGAGTTTGTAGTTGCAATAAAAAGTGATTTATTTTTTCTTACCACTCTAAAAAGGTGTGGCCAGGGCAATAAACTGCAAAGAAGTGCCTTGGGCATGCCAACAATAAAAAGCATTTTTTTTTGTGATTGCAGCCTCAGACATCTACAATAAAGGTATGGATAGTCTCACTATATACATAGCTATGTAGCCATATAAGCAGTTTGGCACATCTTTTCTAGCTTACAGTTTTCTAGCTGACCCTACAAGGAAGTTCAGACTGAGAAAGGATTTATTTTTATAGTTAGAAAATATAAAAATAAATTGGAACAAAACCTGTAAAAAGTCTATTTTCCTTTTTCAGTCTAAAATTCCTGTCATTGTGTGGAAATCCAGCTTTTGCTTGTGAAGTTTTGCCCTATACAGATACACTTTCAGGTCACATCATCTGATGCTCCAGACCTTAATTAAAGATGTAGTTTACGGTGTAAGAAAAAAGGTTCTGGATTAGCAGGGAACAGATAAGTAAAAGTTTGGAGGGAGGAAGTATGTATAAATGTAACCTTTTTTGTTTGTTTTATTATTTATATTATTTAAATAAATGACTGTTTCAAAATTAATATTGACAACACCATACCTTGGTATTTGATTGGTGGTCATTTCCTATGACTCTATTGAAGTCCTCTAAATTCACAAAAACTAGAGATAACACTCTTTGATTTCTTTTTCAGTTCTACTTTAACCGATGAGCAAGTTGTTAACCATGAGCAACATAAGCTGTTTTGCAGTATAAAATATGAAATCTTGCACACAATGTAACTGCACAAAGATTTTTGCAAGTAAAAATGCAGTAAATAACTAGATTTGTATTATTAGGGAAATACACAGTGCTTGAAAAGAGCGCTATTAATGGTGACTTCCCTTTAAGAAAAACTTTAACCTTTGATTCCTCTTCCTTAAGGATAATCTTGTATCAAGCCACAGGGGGCTATCGGACCATGGAGTCCCGGCTTGGTGTGGGCGCAGATGCTCAGGGAACCACAGTATGACGTGGTTAGTACAGATAATAGAGATTTATTCTAGTCACAATGCGTTTCGGCCGCCAAGTGCAAGGGGGCTTTTCTCAAGCTAGCACATAGTCACAAATGAACAGTTTAAATAGCGTACTATACCATACAATATCGGAGGACTTCCGGGTTAGGAGAATTCAACCGTAAGATGTTGCACATGGGCAGTCAGTAGCGGTAATCAGCATGTATATACTCAAATAACTAATACAAAAAGCTGTAGTGTATAACTTACAGTTGAGAGGTTCAGCGTCGGGCTCCAGTGTAGTCACGTGAGCGGCCGTGCACAACCACGTCATCACGTTGGCGGCTGTGCGTAACTACGTCATCACGCCGGTGCGCATCGGCATCACGTGATGCTGGCGGCGCTGTTTGCGTAAACTCCGTAACTAAAAGTGAAAAGAGGGGGTAAGATAAGAAAAAATTGTAAACATAAAACCTGTATGTATAAACCCATATTAACATCAATAAAATACAGTCATAAAGTCCTTGGAAGAAGAGAAAGAAGGACTTTATGACTGTATTTTATTGATGTTAATATGGGTTTATACATACAGATTTTATGTTTATGTTTTTTTCTTATCTTACCCCCTCTTTTCACTTTTAGTTACGGAGTTTACACAAACAGCGCCACCGGCATCATGTGATGCCGATGCGCACCGGCGTGATGACGTAGTTGTGCACGGCCGCTCAAGTGACTACACCGGAGACCGACGCTGAACCTCTCAACTGTAAGTTATACACTACAGCTTTTTGTATTAGTTATTTGTGTATACACATGCTGATTATCACTACTAACTGCCCATGTGCAACATCTTACGGTTGAATTCTCCTAACCCAGAAGTCCTCCGATATTGTATGGTATAGTACGCTATTTAAACTGTTCATTTGTGACTATGTGCTAGCTTGAGAAAGGCCCCCTTGCACTTGGCGGACGAAACGCGTTGTGACTAGAATAAATCTCTATTATCTGTACTAACCACGTCATACTGTGGTTCCCTGAGCATCTGCGCCCACACCAAGCCAGGACTCCATGGTCTAATAGCCCGCTGTGGCTTGATACAAGATTGTCTTCCATACGTCTCTTCTGATGTACCCCGGCAGGAGCTGCGGTGTTTCTTTCGCTTTATGTGCTGTATAGAGTTGAATAATCCCCGGATCAACGTGACCCCTGAAATAGGAATAAGGGACAGAATTTAGAAAATGTAGAACCCCAATGACGTGTGATACGCCTTGAAGCGATCCAGTATGCAGAGGCCGGGGTGATCAGGACAGGCGTCACACTGGAAAATGGTGTCCTTCCTGATCCCCCTGTTACCCAACACTCTGCACTTCTTCTGGGGTCTCCTGTTTTCCAGTGTGGGGGACGTCACCTGGAAAATGTTGTCCTGGTGCGATACGGGGTCCTTCATATCCAGAAGCGCTGGGTCCACTCCATGGCTGCTAAATATTAGGGCTCTATTACTGCTTCTGATATTTTCGGATCGTGCCACAAGCTACAGTAGCTCGGGCAGCGAGGGACCAGAAGAGGGGGTGCTGGTATAAGAGTTATCCCCGTACAGGTGGTAACCTTTATCCAGCAGTGGGAAGATCAGTTCCCAAACTGTATGTAAATGTGTAATGTAGTGTAGTGTAAAACTTTATTCCATGTAGTGTGGTATAGTGTAGTGTTTTTTACGTGTTTTTTTGACAGTAAGAAAAAATATCCCTATGCCAAGAAAGGAGTTGCTGATAAATGCCGCACTTATGTGCGGCACTTATCAGCAGACAGTGGCGGTAGGATATTGGGGGGGGAAAACGCCCCTACGCCAAAATGGAGGAGTTGCTGATCAGCGCACTTATGTGCGATGTTGATCAGCACTCAGCGGCGTTAGGGCGCAAAAAAAAAAAAAAAAATTTGGAAAAAAAAAATTAAAATCTTTTTAACCCAAAGCAACTGATCAGTGAATGATATTCACTGATCAGCCGCTAGGGGGCAGTAGAGCGATGCTGCCGGAGATTGCCGAGACCCGCCGAACCCGAGGATCCGAGCGTTTCCGAAGATTTCCGACGCTGGACGACCGAACCCAGAAGTGAAGCGAAGAAGACGCGAGGACGGCGTGGACCGCAGATCTTCGCTCCGGACGCCCAGATCAGGTGAGTATGGTACACCTGCACCACACACCTAGCTGAGGGGTGCTGAACCCGGCAAAACTGTATTTTTACATTATGATCGCCGTGATGGGCCGGTACTGGCCAGCCTATCACGGCGATCGTGGTGGTGGCATCGGCGTCATCTTTGGTGGGGACACTTATGGCGATTGGTGCTATCTCGGACAGCACCAATTGCCGTTGCTTTCCGGGTCACCGATGACCCGGAAAGCTGAATTTAGCTGCTATATGCTGATCTGTATTGATCAGCATATAGCAGCGATCGTCGGCACAGGAGAGGTTAATCACCCCCCGTGCCGACGAGCAGAGATGGCCTGCTATACATTATAGCAGGCCATCTTCCCCGACCGCTGTGTGTGAACACACAGGGATCGGGGAAACATCGGGCGTAAGTATACGCCCGTTTGCTTTAAAGCCCACCCTGCGGGGGCGTATACTTACGCCCGATGTCATTAAGGGGTTAAAGGGGTTGGCCACTTTGTAGTAAAATTGCTCCATGTACAATATTAGTAAGTGTACTTACAGTCTTTACTAACAGCAGCTCCCTACGTACCTCATAGAGCTAAAATCACACTCCCCTTAACCAGGCTGTGGTGCCCTGTTCTGTGGTGTCTCTGTCCATGAGATGGCCAACATGGAGGAGCATGTGACCATGCCCCGCCCCCAGTGTCCACCATAGCCATATACAGGCTCAGTATTGGACACTGGGGGGGGGGGGGGCAGGCATGGTCACATGCTCCTCCATGTCAGCCATTTCATGAACAGAAACACCACAGAGCAGGGCAATACAGCCTGGAAGAGGGGAGTACATACAGTGAGTACACTTACTAATACTGTGCACTAAGCATTTTTACTATAAAGTGGCCAACCCCTTTAAGGAACAAATTTGGTACCATCCCTTTAAGAGTCACCTATATACTGTCCCTTTCAGACCAGCTTATGTACTGTCCCTTTAAAAGTGACTTAGGTACCACCCTTTGAAGAGCAACTTTAGTGCTGTCCCTTTAATAACAACTTTAATACTGTCCCTTAAAAAAGTGACTTTAGTACTGTCCCTTATGTATCTTATGTAATGACTTATGTATCGTCCCTTTAACCCTTTAAGGACCAGGCCCAAAATTACACAGTGGACCACACAAATTTTCGTTTTTGTGTTTTTGTTTTTTCCTCCTCCCCTTGTAAGAGCTCTAGCGCTTATTTTTTAATAGATCGCACAATTACGCACACTATGGTATATTATATATTTATTTATTTATATATGTTTTATTTATATAATGGGAAAGGGGGGTGAGTTTAACTTTTATTGGGGGAGGGGCTTTGGGGTAGTGTAATAATGATTTTTACTTTTATTTACACATTTTAAGTCCTTTGTGGGACTTTCACATTCATTTATTACATTATTCACTCTGATCATTGCTATGCCATAGGCATAGCATTGATCAGTGTGATAGGCGTTCTGCTCATTGAGCCTGCCTGTGCAGGCTCAGTGAGCAGATCGCTGATCAGACCGCACGGAGGCAGATGAAAGACCTCCGGTGGTCTGTTACAACTGCGGGAGTCCCGACCGGTAAGTGATAGGGAACTCCCCCTGTCACTCACACTTAAACGCTGTTTAAGGGGTTTAAGGGATTAATACATTTAAGTGTTAATAAAACGCTGCAGCGGTAAGTGACTCCCCCTGTCCCTTACACTTAAATGCCATTTAATGGGTTAATGACATGCTTCAGCACGATAGCTGCAGCCTGTCATTATCGGTGAGGTGCCGGCTACTCACTGGACGCCCAGGGTCATCTGGGCACAAACTTCCAGGGCGTACTGTTACGTCCTTAGTCTTCTAGGGGTTAAGAGTGACTTATCTACTTTCCCTTTAAGAGTGACTTTGTTTCTGTCTTTTTAAAAGCTACTTTGGTACCATGCTTTTAGGATCAAGTTATGTAATGTCCCTTTAAGGCTATGTTCACACAACGTTTTTTTTCAGCTCCGTTTAAAATTACGTCCGTCATTTTGAGTCTGAAATAACAGACGTCATTTAGCTGCCTGACCTCTCCTTAGTGCAATGACTGGTGTTTGCACATTATTTTAGTTTGGGGTTGCTAATTGGACTTAGGGTGTGGCTTAATTGAAAAGTCCTTTGAATTTAATAGTTAAAACGGAGAAAGAAGGGTGACAAAAGAAAAACTGTGTGTGAACTACAAAAAAAAAAAATTTCCGCTGTTTGCAAAAGACACAATTAAGTAACCTAAATAGGACTACTAGTAACTGATGTCCATATACATCAAACAATATATAAATCCTACAACCAAAAAAGATGCTGGACAATGTTCTTAAATTATGAAATCAAATCAAAGCTTTATTGTTACATACAAAAAAAATGTTTTAGAACCATACTAAAAAAAAGGGGGAAGCATAAAATGATACAGTGCATACATTGGATGGCTTACAGGGCAAAAAATAGATGAATAATGTATGCTCTATATACTAAATTAAGTTGATGGTATATCACTAGTATAGTCCCAGGAGGTATAAAAGTGCACAAATGCAAGTAAAAAAGGAACTCCAATGGTGCTTAAATAAGTTAAATGTCTAGATATATATATATATATATATACTGCAAGTGCAAATTTAGAACAAAGTAATATAAACAAAGTAAGGTAATGAAAAAATGTGTAAGAAAATATATACAAAGAGGAGTATACTTGAACCTCCGGGTATGAATGTATTCTGCCTGGTAAGACCTCTCACCCACACTGGGTTTCGCTATACAAGCTTTGCCAAAGCTATGAACGCAAAAAAAGGGCAAAATTGCAAATTTCTGGTCACATCAAATCGAGAAAAATTTCAAAAAAGTTATCAAAAAGTTGCATATATATATATATATATATATATATATATATATATATATATATATACAAAGAAGGCCATACACAAACAGACCATGGCACAAAAAACTATACCACCAATAGCCCCATAGACTCCAAAATAAAAAACATTTTAAGTATGGTAATAGAGCAATTTTAAACATATTTATTATAGTTTTTTTTGTCTGTCATGGCAAAGTACGATTAAGGTTGCAAAAAAATCAGCGCTTATATGGGTCTTTAATTTAAAAAATGCAAGCGCTATGGCCTTTTAAACACGAGGTAGAAAAAACTAAAGTGGCTGAAGAAAAAAGGGGGTTAACATAGAATCGTATGGAGCCTTTACAGCCATGCCCATAGAGCAATTATCTGCCAATAGAGATAGGGATCTCTGCATGTAAAAGAGACAGTGACCAGCCTACAATCATTCGCTGATTGCAGTCTTTCAACAAGTCAAAAAATAATTTGCCGCCAGCCGCACATCTTTGTGCGTAACAGGTCATGCATGGTCGACGGCTGATTTAAGTGAGGCGGTCTGCATGATTATTGAGCTGCGTAATAGGTGTTTAATAGTACCCCGCAGGTTGGGCTGTCTAATACACCCTTAAAACTTTGTACTAATGGAGTCTAATAGTCTCACTACAATGCTAAACAGGTTCTGTGTTAGGCTATGTTCACACAACGTCAAAAATTTAGAAAAGGCGTCCGATTTTGATATTTTAAAAAAATGTCAGTTTTTGCCACGATTTAACTGACTGCAATGGCAATGCATTGGAGTCAATGGGAACATGGACGTCCAATGCACACAATGCATTGAATAACGGACACCGTTCTTTCTGCATTTTCACTATTAAATTTAATGGACTTTTCAATTAAGCCACAACCAACGGCCAATTAGTAACCCAAACTAGAATAATGTGCCAACACCAGTCATTGCACTAGGGGGAGGCCAGGCTGCTAAATCACGTCCGATATTTTAGACTCAAAATGACTGACGTTCTTTTTTAAACCGAGCTGAAAAAATGTTGTGTGAACGTAGCCTTAGTGTGAACAAGCCCTTTTATGTGCAAATACACTTGCATAACAGAAAAAACTGCATATCCCATGATTTCTGTTCAAGATACCTTTTTTTTTTTTTTTTTTTTTTTTTTAACTTAGCAGCCCCTAACCTATTGGGCTACAAAATCCTTTTCTCAGACAAGTCTTAATGAACTGTAAGGAAAATAAAAAAAAAACTATTAGCCTCAAATGTTTCTGTTTGCAGCCAGAACACCCAAATTACGGTATATCTCTTTACTTTAATTCTACTAAATTGGTGATGTTTACCTCCTAAATATATTGAGTGTACTATTTAAAACAAGGAAGTGAGCGATGCAAGTGAAGTGGAAATAATAGGTTGCTACAGGCAACCAGAAGACTGCATTAACCAGATGAATTTATGTGTATTCATTCTGAAGCCTTACAAATAAAAGCAAGCCAGGCACCAGCTACATGTAAAAGTCTACTTTAGTTCTAGATTTTGAAGTACATTGCATCAAGTGTTTTGTAACCTATTTCACCGAGTCTATTTTAATGTAAAATACCTGGAAATGTTCTATAAATGAACTATGTTTTCAAGACGGTTGTTTATGTAGTGCACGTACTGTTATTGAGTGCTGTGCTTTTATACCTTTTATACTTCGATACAATATTTGAAGTTCAGTAAATTAAATTACAATAATACAAAACAACAATGTAAGAATACAATTTATCCCACTGAGCCATGCAGGGGAGAAACCGTAATTCTGTTAGGACATGCTGAATAGTGACAGTAACCGGGTTAGCATTGCTTTTATATGTGAAAAGGCATGAATACATTTTTATCTACATACAGGGAAAGATTTATTTGATTATACAGGACAATATTTTTTGATAACAAAACCTTACTATCAAAAGTAATCTATATCATAAAAATGAAAGTCTGTCTGTCTGTCCCAAATAGACTTCCAAACGCCTGAACCGTTTGACCCCAAATTTGGCACATAGATACATTGGGTGCCCGGGAAGGTTTTAGCAAAGGTCCTGTCCCAGCCAGATGTACAGGAGAGGAGGGGGAGGGGGAAGAGCGGCTCCCCATAGAGATGAATTGGAAAATCTCCACACTGTACACAGGAGATATAATTAGCTGCAGCTACCCAGAGAAAACGGCAGTTGGGAGCCTTAGCAACCAATAGGATTACTGCTTTCATTTTCACAGGGAGCTGGAATCTGAATGGTTGCTAGGGAAGCTGCCTCACAACATCCACAGTAATAACTGGTAGACCCTCTACTCCATATATACAGTACATGTATACAGTAGCCCCTACTCCATCTATACAGGTATATAGGGCAGTATTACCAGTCGCTGCTGCCCTAAGCACTAAACCTGTGCCCCATCCTCACTCACCAATTAGCATCAGGACTGGTAGGTAATAGCTCCAGACGTCACATTTAACACCGCCACACCAGACTTGACCAAAACCACCACACCAGACCTGACCAATACCGCCATACTGTGACTGGATAACACCGCCACACCACACCTGACCAATAGGACCATACTGTGACTGGATAACAACTCCATACCAGACCTGACCAATACCACCATACTGTGACTGGATAACAACTCCATACCAGACCTGACCAATACCGCCATACTGTAACTCGATAACAACTCCATACCACACCTGACCAATACCGCCATACTGTGACTGGATAACACTGTCATACCATACCAAATAAGACCGCCACACCAGACCTGACCAATACCGCCATACTGTGACTGGATAACACTGCCAGACCTGACCAATACCGCCATACTGTGACTGGATAACACCTCCATACCAGACCTGACCAATACCGCCACACTGTGACTGGATAACAACTCCATACCACACCTGACCAATACCGCCATGCTGTGACTGGATAACACTGTCATACCATACCAAATAAGACCGCCACACCAGACCTGACCAATACCCCCATACTGTGACTGGATAACACCACCATACCAGACCTGACCAATACCACCATACTGTGACTGGATAACACCGCCATACCAGACCTGACCAATACCGACACACTGTGACTGGATAACACCGCCATACCAGACCTGACCAATACCGCCATACAGTGATTGGATAACACCGCTATACCAGACCTTACCAATACCGCAATACTGTGACTGGATGAATCTGCCATACCAGCCCTGACCAATACCACCATACTGTGACTGGATAACACTGCCACAGCACCTCCACCAACTCTATACTACAGGTGTACAGAACCCCAAACTATACACTACAGGTATACAGGACCCCTGAACTATATACTTCAGGTATACAAGACCTCCACCAACTCTATACTACAGGTATACAGAACCCCAAACTATACACTACAGGTATACAGGACCCCCGAACTATATACTTCAGGTATACAAGACCTCCACCAACTCTATACTACATGTATACAGCACCTCCACCAACTCTATACTACAAGTATACAGGACCCTCTATACACACTGACACTTTATACCCGGGCAGCGCCGGGTACATTTTCTAGTAACATATATAAGCAAAATAATAAAGTGAAGAGGGACTAACAAAAGGGCAGACTAGATCGGCCAAGTTCACTTAGTGGTTGCACTTAGATCACCTAACAAGTTACTTAGTAACTTTAATAGATGGACCAAATGGTCTTCTTTCTGCTGACAATCTTTTATGTTTCAAAGGCTATGTTCCCACGTTTTTTTTTTTTTGTCTGTTTATAATTTTTAAGATGAGATCCATCATTTTGAGTCAATAATGATTAGTGATGGGCGGATGTGTTTGTAAATGTTTGTATGTTTGTACAAACACTACGCTGTTTGTGTTTGCCGATCATAATTTGTTCCATGATCGGAATGATTATAATGATAATTTTTAAACATATTCGAACTTGTGAACGTACGCCACCGTGTAATTTACACTTTGTACCTGGTAATCTGTGCGCATGTGCCTAACTCTAGACCGAAACGTTCGCAATCCGCACACAAATAAATGCAAATGCGTACGCAAATGAGTAATTTACGCTTTGTGGCTATGTTCTCACAACGTTTAACAGCATCCGTTGCATAGCAACGGAAGCTGTTAAACAGCCGGCCGCCGGGCTGCATTCAGCCCGTTCCTGCAGCCGATACCTCCGTATCGGCTGCAGGAACGTTCTTTATTCACAATTGATTTGCGGGCACCAACGGCTGTGCCTGCAAATCAATTTGCCATTCATTCCAGTGCAATGTGTGGCCGCTCTGCACACTGCGCTGTGTGAACAGCGTCTGGAAATAATGTACAGGCACATTATTCTAATGCCCATTCTAAAGATCGGGCGTTAGAATAACGATGTGTGAACACAACAGGCAACATTGCATTGACTTCAATGCAATGTCGCCCTTGCAGTAAAGAACGGACGCTGAGGCAATTGCAATCAGCGTCCGTTCTTTACTTAAAAATGATGTTGTATGAACATAGCCTGCACCTGATAATCTGTACACATGTGTATACGGAAATGTACACTTCTACTGTATGGTCGTTATTTGTTTGTGAATGCTCGGTCATCACCAAAAATGACGTCCATTATTTTGAGGATTGGCCGTCTGTCAGTGCAATAATAGCTGCTGGTTTTATTATGGTTTAGGTTTACTAATTGGACTTTTGGTGTGTCTTCAGTTGAAAAGTCCATAGATTTTAATAGTAAAAACGGTGGAAGGACTGTGAAATAAAAACTGTGTGTTAACAGACAAATTATCTGACAGATTTTTAAAGCCAAAGGCTATGTTCACACAACGTCTTTGAAAAGAAAAAACGTCTGTCATTTTTAGTTTAAAATTATGTCTGTCATTTAGCCAAACATCATCAGTGCAATGACGGCTGTTGGTACATTATTCTATTTGGCTGTGTCTTTAATTAAAAGGTCCATTAAATTTAATAGTAAAAACAGTGAAAGGACGGTGAAAAAGTAAAAAACTGTGTGTTAACAACTAAAAAGCAACGTCCGCCGTTTGCAAAAGATGTCCAAAAAGAATTGACATGATCATTATTTTGACGTTCGTGTAGACAGCGTCCGTTATTTTATAAACTGTGTACATTGGAAATCCATCATTCCATTGACTTCAATGCATTGCAAGTTTGATGTTGTGTAAACATAGTCCCAGCCAGGATGGATTTGAAAAGAGGAGAAATTTCAGCCTTTCCTTTAAGACCTGTTCTCTATTTATTATCTTGTCCTGGCTTTGACTTTTATAATTTATGGAATTTATGTAACTTATAATAAAGATAACTGAAAGACGAATAATCGTGAACATTTTTTGCGTCCGTCATTACCAATAGATAAACATCTTTTGGCACTAAAATAACCGCCACTCAGAAACATGCCTATCATTTTCCCATTGTGAGAACATAGCCTAAAAAAGGCTTGAAATAAATTGAATTACCACAATGAATTCCCTTTCCAATAATTATTTAATTTATTTAGATTTATCTGTATTGCAGTCAGGGCAGCTATTGAACATGTGCTCTAAAAATCCAATATTTATATGCATAAATATATAGAATATTTATGTGCACAAAATAAAATAATACAAAATATTACAAGTTTGCAAATTTCTTAGGTCTTACAGAGTGACGCTCCATCTTTGTGTGTGTTTGATTCAACAAATATTAAAACGACTACAGTAAATGAATGGCACAGGAAACTTTGATGCTGCTAAATAATAGTTTTACTGGAAGGTTAAAAGGAAAAAGGGGCTAGATAAAAAGGTTAATTATACACCCTTCTAAAACAGAAAAGGTTTTGTAGAATGGCATTGCCATAGTAACAGTCGCTCTTTGCCCTTACACTGTTTGTTAGATAAAACAACTAAACTGAAATTACATGAAAATTTTTTGAAGATTTTTTTAAGCAATATTAAAAAAAAAGACATAAACAGGATGGATATCAACAGGTGAGGAAATAGAACATAAAACACAGGGAAGAACACGAGACCCAATAATGTAACCTGTATAATGTAATAACAATAGTACATCAAATATTAATCAATGCAGAAATCCTAGCTAATTCACAAGTAACAAATATTGTAGGATGGTAAGGAAACTAACATAAGAGAAAATATAACATTAGAAGAGTATCAAATATGGAATGTAGGAGGGTAGCAAATATAAATAAGACGGAGTATAAAATAGGAAGACAAAGAATATACTGTAGTATAGAAAGTTATCCTATAAAACCTAGGAAGGAGAGGAATATATTATAGGAAAATAAAGAACATATGGTAGGGTATTAGGGTATATAACATAGGAACATAAAGCGGACAGATGTAGCAGAGTTAAAGGGACAGTGAGCAAAAAAAATCACAATAGCTGGATTCACTGTGGTCGAGTCCTAAATGTTGTTTGTGCCAAAATCTGCCATTACTGCCTTCTGATTCATGTGCCGCCTCCTAACCCCTTGATCCCTTGCGTCTCTGTGTTCTGCCTAGAATCCCAGTTCTCCACTCCCAATCCCTACCACAGTATACTCCCCTTGGGGATGTTCCCACAATTGCCCGTCAGGGAGAGTCTTCAGCAACGTTAGCAGGGGGACCGGTAAGTAGCCGACATTCATATAAGCCAGACCCCTCTGGAGGACAAGATTTAGTGACGTATTGTCACAAAATGGTGGCTGGAGTGACCACAGGTATAGAAGAATACAACTTCTGGCTTGGGCATTCCTTTTTAATAAGCCCCAAAAGGACATTTTCATCAGCAATCCTTTGATGGCTTATATAATACACCAAACTAACATGGTAATGCAGTATAACATACCTGGTAGAATTGTACTGGTAGGCAATGTACTGAATACAGTAGTGTCAACAAAATGACTGTATATAAGTATACACATGGCAGATCTGCAGGCCTTCAGAAGGTTCCCAGCTGCCATGGAAACCAATGGGCACTTGGTGATCATGTCCCCAGTGGGGTGAGGCCCTCTGATCCAGCATCAGGTTGCTAGGCTGGTACTATAAAATGGCGGCAACTTGGCATTTAAGTCCCTTAGTGACAGCTGTAAAAACGCCGGTAGTCACTGAGGGGAAAACATAGGAAGGTAGGGTATATGACATAGCAAGGTATGGAATACAGAATAGGAATTGTGTTGAATAAAGGGAGGACTTGTACTTCTATTTCCTTTTGGATCCACTTCTCGTTTTAGTACAAGAACAACAACTGTTGTGTGTGATTATAGCCTAAATTCATATATATGACTGGGAAAATAATAGAAGGCAGATATGTTTCTCCCAGATTCCTTTCATATGTGTTATAGCTAGTGATGACCAAGTACTAAAGTACTCGGATGCTCGTTACTCGAAACGAATATCTCCCAATACTCGAGTGCTCGTTTCGAGTAACAAACCCCATTGAAGTCAATAGGAGACTCCAGCATTTTTGCAGGAGACTCAAGTTCGGTAGAGGGAAGGTCGTGTGAAAACCTGTCAACCTCAGAAACTGATGGAAACACAACGGAAATAGACAGAAAAACAGCAGGGGCAGCATGTATGCATGCCTCTGAGGCTGCCTAATGGCACCATTATGCCTAATTCTGTGCAACAGCCTGGTTAAAACAGAGGGAGGCATAGGGACCACCCAAAAACTCAGCCTAACACAGCATGGCAGTGAGAACACAGGGAACCATTAAAACAGAGGTAGCATATCATGAACCAGCCAAAAATTCAGCCTGACACAGCATAGCGGTGAGGACAGAGGGAACAAGGTAGAAGCGGTAGCCAGTCAGCCTTCCAAAAATTATACCAGACCTAGCATGGCAGTGGGCACACAGAGAATCATTAAAAGTGAGTGAGGAAGCAAGTGAGCATCCCCAAAATTAGGGAAGACACTGCATGGAATTGAGCACACAGAGAACTCCCGGAAGCAGAAGTAGCCAACATGGAGGCCAGGCAGGAGCAACAGTAACCAACAAGGAGGCCAGGCAGCAGCAACAGTAACCAACATGGAGGCCCGGCAGGAGCAACAATAGTTAGCATGGAGGCTAGGCAGGATTAGCAGTAGCCAACATGGAGGCAAGGGCAGGAACACCAGTAGACAGCAGTAGTCAACATGGATGCCAGTTAAGGCCCAGCAGTAGCCAACATGGAGGCAAGGGCAGGCACAGCAGTAGTCAAGATGGATGCCAGTAAAGGCCCAGCAGTAGTCAACATGGATGCCAATAAGGCCAAGCAGTAGCCAACATGGAGGCAAGGGTAGGCACACCAGTAGTCAGCAGTAGTCAACTTGGATGCTAGTGAAGGCCAAGCAGAAGCCAACATGGAGGCAAGGGCAGGCACACCAGTAGTCATCAGTAGTCAACATGGATGCCAGTTAAGACCCAGCAGTAGCCAACAAGGAGGCAAGGGTAGTCACACCAGTAGTCAGCAGTAGTCAACTTGGATGCCAGTAAAGGCCCAGCAGTAGTCAACATGAATGCCAGTTAAGGCCCAGCAGTAGCCAACATGGAGGCAAGGGCAGGCACACCAGTAGTCAACATGGATGCCAGTAAAGGCCCAGCAGTAGTCAACATGGATGCCAGTTAGGCCAAGCAGTAGCCAACATGGAGGCAAGGGCAGGAACACCAGTAGTCAGCAGTAGTCAACATGGATGCCAGTTAAGGCACAGCAGTAGCCAAAATGGAGGCAAGGACAGGCACAGCAGTAGTCAACATGGATGGCAGTAAAGGCCCAGCAGTAGTCAACATGGATGCCAGTTAGGCCAAGCAGTAGCCAACATGGAGGCAAGGGCAGGCACACCAGTAGTCAGCAGTAGTAAACATGGATGCCAGTAAAGGCCAAGCAGAAGCCAACATGGAGGCAAGGGCAGGCACACCAGTAGTCATCAGTAGTCAACATGGATGCCAGTTAAGTCCCAGCAGTAGCCAACAAGGAGGCAAGGGTAGTCACACCAGTAGTCAGCAGTAGTCAACTTGGATGCCAGTAAAGGCCCAGCAGTAGTCAACATGAATGCCAGTTAAGGCCCAGCAGTAGCCAACAAGGAGGCAAGGGTAGTCACAGCAGTAGTCAGCAGTAGTCAACTTGGATGCCAGTAAAGGCCCAGCAGTAGTCAACATGAATGCCAGTTAAGGCCCAGCAGTAGCCAACATGGAGGCAAGGGCAGGCACACCAGTAGTCAACATGGATGCCAGTTAAGGCCAAGCAGTGGCCAACATGGAGGCAAGGGCAGACGCACCAGTAGTCAACATGGATATCCATTACTGCTTTGGTCAATCCTGCCTTAAAAACGTCTACAACATGGGAAAAAGGTAGAAGTTACTGGTGAAAGAATGGCATAGGACACCCGTAAGATAAGATGACATCCACAGATAATATGGTTTGAAATGGACAAGACAAGGAAGGTAAGGGCAGACACAGCAGTAGTCAACATGGATGCCAGTTAAGTCCCAGCAGTAGCCAACAAGGAGGCAAGGGTAGTCACACCAGTAGTCAACATGGATGCCAGTAAAGGCCCAGCAATAGTCAACTTGGATGCCAGTAAAGGCCCAGCAGTAGTCAACATGAATGCCAGTTAAGGCCCAGCAGTAGCCAACATGGAGGCAAGGGCAGGCACAGCAGTAGTCAACATGGATGCCAGTAAAGGCCCAGCAGTAGTCAACATGGATGCCAGTTAGGCCAAGCAGTAGCCAACATGGAGGCAAGGGCAGGCACACCAGTAGTCAGCAGTAGTCAACTTGGATGCCAGTAAAGGCCAAGCAGAAGCCAACATGGAGGCAAGGGCAGGCACACCAGTAGTCATCAGTAGTCAACATGGATGCCAGTTAAGTCCCAGCAGTAGCCAACAAGGAGGCAAGAGTAGTCACACCAGTAGTCAGCAGTAGTCAACTTGGATGCCAGTAAAGGCCCAGCAGTAGTCAACATGAATGCCAGTTAAGGCCCAGCAGTAGCCAACATGGAGGCAAGGGCAGGCACAGCAGTAGTCAACATGGATGCCAGTGAAGGCCCAGCAGTAGTCAACATGGATGCCAATAAGGCCAAGCAGTAGCCAACATGGAGGCAAGGGCAGGCACACCAGTAGTCAGCAGTAGTCAACTTGGATGCCAGTAAAGGCCAAGCAGAAGCCACCATGGAGGCAAGGGCAGGCACACCAGTAGTCATCAGTAGTCAACATGGATGCCAGTTAAGACCCAGCAGTAGCCAACAAGGAGGCAAGGGTAGTCACACCAGTAGTCAGCAGTAGTCAACTTGGATGCCAGTAAAGGCCCAGCAGTAGTCAACATGAATGCCAGTTAAGGCCCAGCAGTAGCCAACATGGAGGCAAGGGCAGGCACACCAGTAGTCAACATGGATGCCAGTAAAGGCCCAGCAGTAGTCAACATGGATGCCAGTTAGGCCAAGAAGTAGCCAACATAGAGGCAAGGGTAGGAACACCAGTAGTCAGCAGTAGTCAACATGGATGCCAGTTAAGGCCCAGCAGTAGCCAACATGGAGGCAAGGGCAGACGCACCAGTAGTCAACATGGATGTCCATTACTGCTTTGGTCAATCCTGCCTTAAAAACGTCTACAACATGGAAAAAAGGAAGAAGTTACTGGTGAAAGAATGGCATAGGACACCCATAAGATAAAATGACATCCACAGATAATATGGTTTGAAATGGACAAGACAAGGAAGGTAAGGGCAGACACAGCAGTAGTCAACATGGATTCCAGTGAAGGCCCAGCAGTAGCCAACATGGAGGCAAGGGACAGTTGCTGCAGGGACAGTTGAACCCTGCGCTTGGACACCTTGCTGGAGGGTGTGGAGCATAGTGGAGGTGAAGCGGTGCGTGTAGGGCGAGGGGGACGTGACACAGGGGAAGGAGCCGATGTGCGACTTGCAGTCACTGAACGGCCTTCGTTCCACTGAGTGGGGTGTTTAGCACTCATATGCCTGCGCATGCTAGTAGTGGTTAGGCTGGTAGTAGTGGCTCCCCTGCTGATCCTGGCGTGGCACACGTTGCACACTACAGTCCGTCAGTCATCAGTAATTTCTTTAAAAAACCTCCAGACTTGGGAACATCTAGCCCTGGCCACGGGAGTTTGACTCCATGAAACAGTTGCTGATCTAATCGCTCTGCCCCTGCTCCTCCCTCTGCCTCTTGCAACCGGTCCTGCGGGTGAACTTGCCTCCCCTCACAAGCACTGTCTTCACTAGGCTTATCTACCCAGCTTGGGTCAGTCACCTCGTCCTCATCCACCAGCTCTTCCTCCATTTCCTCACTCTCCTCCTCACTTTGAGTTTCATCCATGACAGCAACCTCACTGTCTGACAACCGGGTCTCATCGTCATCATCAGAAACCTCTTCCAACTCTTCTTGCAAGTCCCCACTCTCATCACCCACTGACTTCGCAAGCTGCATAGTTTGGACATCGGGACAGATCGACTGCTCCAGTTGCTCTGACTCTGGCTCTGAAGGGTCCAGAAAAGAGTTCCTGGAAGCATGGTGGTGGATCTGATTCTCTTGTTTCTCTGGAGGGGCCAGGCTGTGGGGAAGGAGGCTGAGCTAATGGAGCAAGGGTTTCACTCCTTTGGGTAGCGTGGGTGGACTGCGTGCAAGACTGGGTGGTGGATAAGTTACTGGACACATTATCCGCTATCCACGTGATCACCTGTTCACACTGCTGCGGTTTTAATTTCGGTCTACCATGAGTAAGTTGGGCAAAGATGCTACTGAGTGGACGTCTGCGGTGTGCCACTGCTACCTTTTCAACAGGTGCTGCTGTGTCACCCTGCCCTGAACAACGGCCTCCGACAACGGTATCACTTGGAACCCCACGCCCATGCCCTCATCCTCGACCCTTACCCCTGTGGTTCACCATTTTATGGACACTGCACAGTATGAAACTTAGATAGGCCTTGCGTATGAAATACAGAAATCAGGAAAAATACTTGTGCTCCAACAAGTTTTGGGGGGCAGTACGGTACAATCTGGTACTGGCTGGACCTAGATACACGCAGTGATACCCCCTTACAATGAACAGTAAAGTTTTATAAAGGTGCACTACAAATCCCAGCAATAAAGTGTAGTACCCACGAGTTTAGGAGGGGCTTTACGGTACAATCTGGTATTGGCCGAAACTATACACACACTCTCTGACACCCCCTTACAATGAGCAGTGAAGTTCTATGCAGGATGTACTACAAATCCCAGCAATACAGTGTAGTCCCCACGAGTTTAGGGGGGGGCTGTACGGTACAATCTGGTATTGGCCGGAACTATACAGACACTCTCTGACACCCCCTTAAAATGAGCAGTGAAGTTCTATGCAGGATGTACTACAAATCCCAGCAATACAGTGTAGTACAGCAGGACCACCAGCCCCAAAATCAAAAAAGAGTACCTGAACACTTCTTAGGGGTCTGTATGCAACACCTAATGTCCCCTTTCTGCCAGCAGCCGGTCACCACAGTGTGCTGGGGAAATCGTGGTAGCAGCACTGCAAGTCCCAGCCAGGAATCTGTAGTAATACTATTAAAAAACGCTTTTAAGACCTGAAAAGGGCTGTTTGTTTATATTGCTAGTATATACCCTGCCTACTGGAACACTAAATCCTACACTGACGCTCTCCCTGACCAGCAGCAGCTCTGTCCCTGATCTCTCACAGCATGTGTCTGAAGCGAGCACTGCCGGCCCGAGATTTATATGGCAGTGTCATCTGATCTGGCCAACCAATCACTGCTATCGACATGTACAGTATGGGTCCCACGTCATCGCTGGATGTACCAAAGAGTCTCCTGCATGTTTATTGGCTGAGAAATAGCGCCCAAACTTACAGGAGATTTCCTCGAGTATCGCGAGATGCTCCTCCGAGTAACGAGTACCATCGAGTACCCTAAATACTCGATCGAGTACCAAGCTCAGACGAACATGCTCGCTCATCACTAGTTATAGCTCCAAGGAGTGCCCAGTGGGTGTTTAGGAAAAACCTTATCTGGCTTTGTAATGAAGCCAAAATAGGGCCTGAAGTTTTCTGGATTAGGAAAGAGTTGGGCGGGTTCCCCAATCCATAGTCCATTTCTGGTAGTGGATGAGGCTGAGGCCTAATCAGTGGCACCTGCAGCCGGTGCATATAAAGAAGCCAGGCAGAGTGTTCATTCTCCTCCGTCCTGTGTCATGCTTGGAGGTACCAAGTTACTATGTGAGTAGCTTTTCCAGTGCTTGATAGTAAGGTGCTGGAGTTAGTTAGAAGTTTCTGTATAGTTAGTGCTCAGACGAGCAGGGTTTTGTTTTGTGTTTTGCCATTGAACCTGTCTGATGTGTAAAGGCTGTTTATTATCTGTTGCCGGCACCACAATAAACTGGACTTTTATTATAGGACTTTATGCCTGTGTGTCCCTGTCTCTGTCTGCCAAATGATTCAATCCTGCGTATACCACAGCTAATTCCCAATATATATACAGTATATATATATATATATATATATATATATATATATATATATATATATATATATATACAGGGGCTGGCTGGCAAATTTTAGCCTGGGGGGCAAGACCACAGCACTGGCCCATGAGTAGCGGCTAGCGGCCCATCCTTCAAGGACCACCCTGTCCCTTACCTATTATTACCCTCCCCACATCAGTGCAGGGAAGGTAGATGGTAACTTGGACCTGTACGTCCTCCAGCAGCCATGTTCCCACAGTTCGGATAACGTCTTCGGGCCTTCCAGTCATTTGTAAACAGGGAATTCCAATTGCTCCCTGGGTCACTTTCCTGTATGACTCTATGTTCAAACACTGTATGACACTGGCCATTTCGTGACCCGGCTGGTGTCAGATAGTATCATCCTGGTCGATACTGCAGGATAATCTTCAGCGCCGTTGAATTCGGATGCGGGTGCATCCGTGCGCGCCCGCATCAGAATTCTCCGCTGCTCACAATGGAGCATGCGGCCGGAGCCGGACGCTCCATTGTGTGAACTGACAGGGTTTTCTGTGGCTGCTATTCAATGAATGACATGCCAGTTTCTTGCGGCACCACTAGGGATCCCGGCTTCTATACGGGAGAGCGCATGCTCCACCGCTGTCTCCACTCAAAGAAGTGACATGTCACTTCTTTGAGTGGAGAGCGGCGGCAGCGGAAGAGCGCGCGCTCTCCCATAGAGAAGCAGTTTCACACTGAGACAGGCGGGATTCTGCGGTGGAATCCCGCCTGTCTCAGTGTGACTATTCCGCCTGATTTACCCAGTGTGAACAAGGGCTGACTCTGACTCCACAGCCCTGGTGTAAACATACCCTAAGTATATGGGATGGCTCATCACAGAAACAGAACCGTCCCATAGACTTATATTGACAAAGTGACTTCTGGCCCCTTCACACAGAGCAGTAGAAATTCCCTGGTCACAAATGACCAGAAGGGCTGGAGAAGTTATCCGAACTGTCAGAACATTGCTGCTGACAGAAGTACAGGTCCGGGGTGCTATCTACCATCCCTGCACTGATGTGGGGAGGGTAATAATAGGTAAGGGCTGGAGTGCTCCTTTATAGGGAACCAATTAGCACAATTGTGCTGATGTGGTTTTCAGCTGCACAGTATAGATCTACTGTGCAGCTCCCCGAGGCTACCAGTCACTGAGTATAAGGGTATAAACCCACACACCGTATACACAGCGTATTTACTGCTGCGATACGCAGCAAATACGCAGCAGATTAGATCTAAATAACTGAACACAGCATCAAATCTTCACCATCAAACTTTTGCGTATCTGCTGCGTATTTGCTGCATATACGGTGTGTGGGTTTGTACCCTTATGCTGCGTTTACACAGAGATTTATCTGACAGATTTTTTAAGCCAAAGACAGGAATGGATTTGGAAAGAGGAGTTATCTCAATCTTTCCTTTATGACCTGTTCCCTGTTCATAGTCTGTTCCTGGCTTTGGCTTCAAAAAGCTGTCAGATAAATCTCTCTGTGTAAACACACCATAAGATGGTGGGAAAGCTGGGTAACCTCCATTATACTGACATACAGGATGCTGCGAAAGCTGGGTGACCTCCATTATACTGACTACAGGATGCTAGAAAGCTGGGTGACCTCCATCATACTGACTACAGGCTGCTGGGAAAAATGGGTGACCTCCATTATACTGACTGCTACACAAGATGCTGGGAAAGCTGGGTGACCTCCATTATACTGACTGCTACACAAGATGCTGGGAAAGCTGGGTGGCCTCCATTATACTGACTACTACACAAGATGCTGGGAAAGCTGGGTGACCCTATTATAGTAACACTGAACAAAGGTGGGCAGCACTACCAATGACAGTTCATGGTACGGGGCTGGCTCCCGGAGTGAACAAGAGGCAAGACCCTTGTGGTGCTAACTACAGTAACACAGTCATATGGAAAATATCACGTAGTGTAGAAGGAAGTGCAACTATTTCCTTGGGTGACACCATTATACTGATTACTATACAAGATGCTAGGAAAGCTGGGTGACCTCCATTATACTGACTACTGTACAAGATGCTGGAAAGCTGGGTGACTTCTATTATACTGACAACTATACAAGATGCTGGAAAGCTGGGTGACCTCCATCATACTGACTACAGGATGCTGGGAAAGCTGGGGGACCTCCATTACACTGACATACAGAATGCTGGGAAAGCTGGGTGACCTCTATTATACTAACTACAGGATGCTGGGAAAGCTGTGTGACCTCCATCATACTGACTACAGGATGCTGGAAAAGCTGGGTGACCTCCATTATACTGACTACAGGATGCTGAAAAGCTAGGTGACCTCCATTACATTGACATACAGGATGCTGGGAAAGCTGGGTGACCTCCATTATACTGACTACGGGATGCTGGGAAAGCTGTGTGACCTCCATCATACTGACTACAGGATGCTGGGAAAACTGGGCGACCTCCACTTTACTGACATACAGGATGCTGGGAAAGATGGGTGACCTCCACTTTACTGACATACAGGATGCTGGGAAAGCTGGGTGACCTCTCATACTGACTACAAGATGCTGGGAAACCTGGGTGACCTCCATTATGCTGACTACAGGATGCTGGAAAGCTGGGTGACCTCAGTTACACTTACATACATGATGCTTGGAAAGCTGTGTGACCAGAGTATACAGAGAGGGGGCAGGGGATCCCCTCACCCATGTACTGTTCAGGGCCTGGCACCCATACAGACCCCCCCTGCATATTTGGGCACCAGGCCCTGAACAGTACATGGGAGGGGGTACAGATCCCCTCTGCCCTCACAATACTGCTTACTAGGCCATGGTGCAGGGGAGAGGGAATGCTGTATAATTCATAATAAACATCTTACCCATATACTGTTCAGGCCTAGTGGATGGGCCCCCGCCCGCGAAACTCCGCCCCCGCAACTTTGGCCCCGCCCCCTTTCAGCCGCGACCCTTACCTAGGCCATAGTAGATGGGGGTCCTCTCCATCAGTCCCAGGCAGGAGGGGGTGGTCTGTCCTCTCTTCCAGGGCAGTGGGCAGGAAGCTGTGAGCTGTGCTGCCTGCTCCATGAGTGAAGGAAGAACCACACAAGTAAGCACCCTCTCCCACAGCGACCGTGGCCCCGCCCCCGCGATCATGGCCCCGCCCACTCACCGGCGACCATGGGAGAGAAAAAAAACCTTTGCCCCTTCCCCTGAAGGTGCCGTCCTAAGCAAATACGGCCTGAATGTGCTTTAGCTGTTCCTGTTGCCTGTGATATGTAGAAACGGCCCTGCACAGCAGCCTTACTGACATCCGGCTGCCGCAGACCTTGGTGAGTTGGGGGGACCGGCCCGGGGGGCATATGCCACCCTGCCCCCCGGCCCAGCCCGCCCCTGTATATATATATATAGCTATGTTCCCACGTCAAAAATAGAGAAAGGGTGGCGGATTTTGATATTTAAAATAACATCTGTTTTGCCGTGATTTAACTGACTGCAATGGCAATACATTGAAGTCAATTGAAAGATGGACATCTAATGCGCACAATGCATTAAATAATGGACGTTTTTACTGCGGACGTTAAAGTAATAAACATGATCATAATTTTTAGTATTATTATTAGTTGTTCACACACAGTTTTTCTTTTGTCACTGTTCTTTCTCAGTTTTTACTATAAACCACACCCAAAGTCCAATTAATAATCGCAAACTAGTGTAATGTACCAGCAGCCATCATTACACTAAGGGGAGGTCAGGCTGCTAAATGACGTCCGTTATTTTAGACTCAAAATGAAGGATGTCATTTTAAATGGAGCTCAAAAAACATTGTGTGAACATAGCCTAATAGATACTCAAGAGGGAAAAATGCCTTTGAGGCTGGAAACACACACCTCTTTATGGAGATCTGCTACTGCAGTATTTGTACCAAAACCAGAACAGAATCCATCAATAAGGGAAGTACAAGTCCTCCCTTCATATTTTTCATCCTATTTGAATCCACTTCTGGTTTTGGCACAAAAAACTGCAGTGTCAGTTTTCCCAAAAAATTGCTTTGTGTTTTCAGCCCAAATCAACTGTTGCGAAGTTTGTAAATTAATTCTATTTAAAACTCTTAAGTCTTCCAGTATTTATCAGCTGCTGTATGTCCTGCAGTAAGTGGTGTATTCTTTCCAGTTTAAGGCTCGATTCACACGTTGTAAGAGTGCGGCTGTATTTGCGGCTGTAATTGTGCGGCGGTATTTTTGGTGGTTCGTGTGTATGCTTGGAAGTATAGGATATGCGGCTGCACAGTGCACACTATGTATGAATCTACGGCCCTATCGTAAACGGACCCGTAAAAAATGAACAAGACCATTGTTTGCGGCTGAATATGCGGCCGTGGATTGACAGGCGGTCCGTACGGAGTACTTCAAAAATAGCCGGCAATGATGCCGAATGCCGATGCCTCTAATAGTTAATATATTAAATTAATCAAACACATTTTCTTTGTAATCAAGACACTTTCGTTGATCAATAATTTATTTCTAACGAATCCATCATTTTGCAATTAAATATACTGTTAAAAAAAATAGATATATAAATAAATGTATATTTATCTATATATTTATTTTTTGACAGTATATTGAATTGCACAATGATGGATTCGTTAGAAATAAATTATTGACCAACGAAACTGTATTTATTTCAACGAAAATGTGTTTTTTTAATTAAATATTAATTAGTACAGGAAGCTCTATAAGCCGTTAATTCATATGCCGGCAATAGAGCATTCTGTACTAATCATCACTTTACTTTAATGAAAACATCAAATGTTTCTTCTAATTATGTTATGACAATAGCATTATTAGAAGAAACATTTAGAATTATATGTGCGCTCAGCTGATTGGCTGATCGGCTCAGCGCACATATAATAAGCCGGTCCGCAGCACAGTGACTTCATTGTGCTGCGGACCAGCGAAGAGGACACATCAGGGTGAGTATAGAGCTCTCCCCACCCCCTCCCCAGCACTGCACCCCTCCCAGCAAGGAAGGGGGAGTCAGTTAACCCCTTCCTTGCTGGGATGGGTGCAGTCTGACATCAGTCTGGCCCCCAGGGGGTTAAGGGGGATGCAATACATCCTCCCTTAACCCCTTGGGGGCCAGACTGTAAGCAGCGATCTGTAAAGATGCTGCATACTGTAAGGTGCACAACACCGCTCACAATGATGGGTGTTGTGCTCCTGTTTGTGTGTTTTTGTGTGTTTCTCCCTTTTTGTTTTTCAGATATCGGTATCCTGGGGATTACGTCGGATTCCATGGACTACGTCGATGACCAGCGTTTTTTTAATGTTTTTTTTAATAAAATGGTCAATGAGGGGTGTGGGGGTGTTTTTATTTGAATAAAAAAATTTGTAAACTTGTGTCTTGTCTTTATTTCTTTACTTTATAGACTTAGTAGTGGAAGCCGTCTAATAGACGGAATCCATTACTAAGTCGGGGCCTAGTGTTAGCCGGTATAAAATGGCTAACACTAACCCCCTATTATTACCCCAGTACCCAATGCCACCAGGGGTACTGGGAAGAGCCGGGTGCCAGTGGTCCTGGAGCGTCAAAATTGGCGCTCCTGGACCGGGCGGCAGCAGGCTGGTAAGATTTAGGCTGAGGAGGGCCTAAACCAATGGCTCTTCCCACCCTGGTGTTACCAGGCTGCTGTCGTTTGGTTTTTAACCCGGCTGGTTATAAAAATAGGGGGGACCCTATGCGTTTTTTTTTAATTATTTATTTATTTAAAAAAAAAAAAACGCATAGGGTCCCCCCTATTTTTATAACCAGCCGGGTTAAAAACCAAACGACAGCAGCCTGGTAACACCAGGGTGGGAAGAGCCATTGGTTTAGGCCCTCCCCAGCCTAAATCTTACCAGCCTGCTGCCGCCCGGTCCAGGAGCGCCAATTTTGACGCTCCAGGACCACTGGCACCCGGCTCTTCCCAGTACCCCTGGTGGCATTGGGTACTGGGGTAATAATAGGGGGTTAGTGTTAGCCATTTTATACCGGCTAACACTAGGCCCCGACTTAGTAATGGATTCCGTCTATTAGACGGCTTCCACTACTAAGTCTATAAAGTAAAGAAATAAAGACAAGACTCAAGTTTACAAATTTTTTTATTCAAATAAAAACACCCCCACACCCCTCATTGACCATTTTATAAAAAAAAACATTTAAAAAACGCTGGTCATCGACGTAGTCCATGGAATCCGACGTAATCCCCAGGATACCGATATCTGAAAAACAAAAAGGGAGAAACACACAAAAACACACAAACAGGAGCACAACACCCATCATTGTGAGCGGTGTTGTGCTCCTTACAGTATGCAGCATCTTTACAGATCGCTGCTTACAGTCTGGCCCCCAAGGGGTTAAGGGAGGATGTATTGCATCCCCCTTAACCCCTTGGGGGCCAGACTGATGTCAGACTGCACCCATCCCAGCAAGGAAGGGGTTAACTGACCCCCCCTTCCTTGCTGGGAGGGATGCAGTGCCGGGGAGGGGGTGGAAAGAGCTCTATACTCACCATCCGATGTCCCGATGTGTCCTCTTCGCTGGTCCGCAGCACAATGAAGTCACTGTGCTGCGGACCCGCTAATTATATGTGCGCTCAGCCGATCAGCCAATCAGCTGAGCGCACATATAATTCTAAATGTTTCTTCTAATAATGCTATTGTCATAACATAATTAGAAGAAACATTTGATGTTTTCATTAAAGTTAAGTGATGATTAGTACAGAATGCTCTATTGCCGGCATATGAATTACCGGCTTATGGAGTTTCCTGTACTAATTAATATTTAATTAAGAAAACACATTTTCGTTTAAATAAATTCAGTTTCGTTGGTCAATAATTTAATTCTAACGAATCCATCATTGTGCAATTAAATATACTGTCAAAAAATAAATATATATATAAATATACATTTATTTATATATATATTTATTTTAACAGTATATTTAATTGCAAAATTATGGAATCGTTTACATTTAATTATTGAACAATAAAAGGGACTTTATTAGACAGAAAATGTGTTTTATTAATTCAATATATTAACCATGAGAGACATCGGCATTAGTGCAGAGGATCGCAAACCCCGGTAATAGCGATTCATGTAAACTGTGTTCCCTGCTTTCCCAGATGCATCCAGAGGTGTTTTCATCACTTTCTTAACATTTTATTTGTTATTTTTAGTTGAACCAGATTTCCAAGTAAATGACCGTATGTTTTGAGCCGCATGTCTATTTTTTCCCACGGCCGGAGTTTCACCCGCACATTTACAGCCGCATAAAAAATACAGCCGCACAGTTACAGCGTGTGAATCCAGCCTGACACAGTACTCTCTGCTGCCACCTCTGTCAGTGTCAAGAACTGTCCAGAGCAGGACATATGTTCTATGGGAATTTCCTACTGCTCTGTTGGCAGCAGAGAGCATTCTGACAGAGATTCTGAAAGATATATAGCAGCTGATAAGTACTGGAAGACTTTAGATGTTTAAATAGAAGTTTACAAATCTATAACTTTCTGGCACGAGTTAATTTAAAAACATTTTTTTTAAATGGTGATTCACTTCTTTGTAATTTATTGGGAATTGTGTATAATAATCCTAATGGGAGCAACCAGATGTGAAGTGTAGTGGCTGGTCTTCACTTTGGGTAGCAGTTCAGTTGATGCATTTAGAGCAATACAATATCTCAGATTCCCATAGCTGGAAGTGCATCTGTTCAGTGACAGGTGCACTTTAATAACGTTCTGTTCAGTTGTAAAGGTATATTAAGAAAGTAGTGAATAAAAAAAAAAAAACTCTACCCAAGAGAAAAGTAAAGCAGGTAACCAACTATATTAAATTTCAATGGGTATGTTATATCTTATGAAAACACTTGACAGGCTTCTAAGTAGATCTTTATGGAATCCGAACAGATGTTTTCTATCACAATGAAGTTCTTCAAATCAGACATATTTACATGGATTGGAATATATAATGATTCCCATAACCCAACATTAGTCTATATATAGTAATAATCTGCACTGACAATTTCAGATAGATAAAGCCATATGTCCGCCTCTCTAGTTTATGGAATTTTAGCTATTTTTAAAAGCAAATTACAAATGACAATAGACAAAATTGCATTCCTACAGTAAAAGTATAGTCAATGTACAAATCTCCACTTACGTAGTACCCCAAACATGTTTTGAAAGGAGGACTTCTCAGGGTGGACAAGCATTTTGACAGCATCGCCATATTGACTCATGATTACCATGACATTTTTAAGCCATTATATCTTCCTTTAATGTGAATTTACATGTGCAATTTCATCATGGAAAAGACTGAGTGAGAAAAGACAGAGGTCAAAATGTGACATACCACTAAGCCAATCAGTGACTTATTGAGCCAGGACAGTTTCATGGCTAGTGATTGGCTGAGCAGGCTGTGACTCTTGTCTGGAGAAAGACAGCCTGCTCAGCCAATCACTGGATGCAGCATTGTCCCGTCAATAATTGACTGAGCAAGGTGAAGACACCAGAGACACAGAAAAGGACATGGAGGAAGCACGGACAGGTGAGCATATCATTTTTTTCCCAACAAATTTTAAAACGAAGCTTCGCTGGATTCACTTTGCTTATTATTATTATTATTAATAATAATAATAATAATTAATAATAATAATAACAACCTGTGCACACAAATTAGTTAACCTTTTTCTTTAGCATTTTTACAATTTTTGCACATTTATTCTAGCTAAATTCATTATTGAAAAAAAATAAAAACAATTTTGTTCAAAACATACCTGATGCTGGGTCAAAAACCCTTTTACCTTGTAAAAAAAATATAATAGACATAACAATAAATATAGCAGGAAAGGCTCTTCTTTCCTTTGTTCTTCTCTTTTATATCATCATATCACCATGGCAACTTTCCATCTTGATAAGTGCACATATAAAGGCAAGAGAGGCAACAATGACTTTGCCACTTTACTGCGCTCTTTGAGCAAACTGAGATTGTATTTATTGTTTAACAATGTTTAATAGATCTAAAAATATCAATCCATTGTTAGATTTATACATGTATAACGGATAAACAGATGGCAGATAGACTTGAGATAACACCTACTCAAACTTATAAATGAGAGATGCCAGAGAATCTCTCTCTCTCTATAGGTATTATTGAACTACATAGGTATGATAAAAGTGCACTACCTCTAATTGCCTTCATATAAAAACTTATCTGTTATCTTTGCGTGGTGTAACTTTTTCCTTGTACTTGCACTGTATATACAGATTGACGCTGCAAGTACAAAGTTACACACCATTCGTTAAATATTAAGAATTAAGATGTTTTTTTTGTTAAAATATGTAATTACTCTACCTGTGCCTTTGCCTTGTTGCTTTATGGGAAGTGTGTTGACTTTTCAATTGAATTAGTTTAATTAAATTACACTACCTAATCTAAATCAGCAAAGCATAAATTATTTAATAAATCAAAATTCACATCTCTACTTTGCAGCTAATAAGTTCCACTCGGTTTCCCATAAAGTAATTTACAGTAAGTTACAGAATTTAAAATTCATGAATAGTGTTCACTGAAAAATCCAGACACTTTCAAAGGCATGAAGAATTTTCACTTGGCATGTTTATTATGTTTCATGACACTTAGGTGTTGATTGTGCTGTTCGCTTGTTTATTCAAAAAAGGCACACACTGTAGCTTAGCATTTTCTTTCTCTAATTGAAAACATGATAGGTATTTTCTTTTTTATACAATATTGAAAATATGATAAGTAGTTATGTTTTTGTTTTAAGAACTTGCATTCTCCATAATGTGGATAGCAGGTTCCATTTGATGCCCTATTATACAGAGGAATGCATGGTTATACAGAAGTAGCAGCCACAGAATATACACTGTTATTGTATCTTGCCATGCTACTCTACTCTCTTTATATAGTGCACCCAGTCTAATATATACAAAATGTTAGAATATTGTTATGTAATATGCTACATCAATGGCTTGGTGTGTACAAATATTTGGGGATTGTTACATCTTTAGGCAGACAGGTAGCAGATGCTCCTAGGTTTTGGTTTCTGAAGGAACTCAAGGGTTCTTCTGCTCAATAACAAAACACCAGAGGGTGTAGTTTAAAGGTCCTTTTAAACCTTCATACTGAGCAATTCTGCCCTTAGGGTAGGCTTACAAGTACCGTTTTGTAGCGGATTTTCTTCTGCGGATTTGCAGTAGATTTGACTAAATGAATGAACACAGCATTAAATCTGCACTGTCAAATCCGCTGCGATTAGAGATGAGCGAACCTCGAGCATGCTCGAGTCGATCCGAACCCGAACGTTTGGCATTTGATTAGCGGTGGCTGCTGAACTTGGATAAAGCCCTAAGGCTATGTGGAAAACATGGATATAGTCATTGGCTGTATCCATGTTTTCCAGACAACCTTAGAGCTTTATCAAAGTTCAGCAGCCGCCGCTAATCAAATACCGAACGTTCCGGTTCGGATGGACCCGGACCCGGTTCGCTCATCTCTAGTTGTGATACAATACCTGTGAAGCTTCCCTCAAAGCATTTTCTCTTAGGTGAAAAACCACACTCTCCAGGTATGGTACATGATTATTAACTCATGGCTGTTTTTTTCTGAAACTGTTTTGTTCTGAAACTGTTTCATTTTAGTCTATTGTTTTGTGTCATGTTGCAGATCATCTTAAGGCTATGTTCACACAATGTACTAACAACAACCATTGTTTGGCACTCAAAAACAACACCCATTGTAGTGAGTGTCAAACCAACAATACACTGTGTGAACAATGGTGTTATTTGCATTAACTTCAATGCAACACTTTTTTTAATGTAAAAAACGGCCAATATTTTAATTGCAAACAATGGTTGTTCTTTTCACATAGCCTTATATTGTATATGCACCTTAAGTAAATGTTGCTGTTCTGCATATACACTCATCAGCTTTAACATTATGACCATTGACGTGTTAAGTTGCAGTGTCATGTTACCCATGTTCCAGCTACAAAAATATGAATTTGTCATGTGGCTGAGAAATACCTTGCAAAATATATTAGGGGTTATCCTGGATTAGAAAAAAACTCAATTACTTTCTTGCAAAAACAGCCCCACACTTGTTCTCAGGTTGTATGTAGTATTGCAATGTACTTAGATCAATGGAACTAGGCTAAAAAATAACAACCCAAACTGTGAAAAAGCATGGTGCTGTTTCTGAAAGAAAGTTACCATGTTTTTATAAACCTGTATAACCCATTGAAGCTGTGTCTCGGTATTGTATGTTTACTTGTATACACTGTCATATTACTTCTCATAGTGCTAAATACTGCCAGTAGTGCATACACTTAAGTAGTGTTAAGGTAAAAGAGTTAAACTGCTTTGTATTTGCCATATAGGGAGAGATATAAGGGCAGTCTCTCAGGTTCAACCTTTTCATGGGTTAGAACCAATCCCTGCAAACCCAAGTCCCTCCCAATCTGACCAAAGAGCTGGCACTTTCTAGTCAGTCTCGCCCTGGCCAGAAAACTGTGGGAAAGTGTTTGCCAGCTTTGCAACTGAGTAGGTCCTATACAAAGCCTAGTTGGTTTCCGGTTTAAACCTGCTACAAGCAAGAGATTAAAGACTTGTATGCTGTGAAACTGCTAAACATTCTGTTCAAGTTGCTACTTTTGCCTTAGACAGATCTAAGTTGTATAGCGATTACACCATTGTCTGGATTTTAGGAGGTTTCGCTCAGTCCTACTTTAAAGCATCTGTTCATAATGCAAACAGAAAAAAATGTCATGTCAAGAGAGATAAAGCTGAACCAGAAGTGAAACAGATCACTGGTCTCAGAGAGACCAGCCAAAGATAACACTGCTAGCTGCTAGTTAAAGCACTCAATGCAGTGAAATTCTAGGTGCATTGCTCCCTGGGAAACATGAATATGCAAAAAAGAGAGCATGTGGAGTCTCATTTAAGAGTTTCAAAACACAGGACTAGCCAGATATCCCTCCGGGAAGGACCCAGCCACGATGTGGCTCCTGTAGGGAAACCCCCCAAACCACCATATTAAGTGGCCCTATGAGTCAAAGTAATGACAAGGCCAAGTATCCATCCACAGACAGCTGTTCCAGTGTGGAGCAGGATTCTGGTTAGGTGGGAGCAATGCCTTGTAAAGCCATAAGAGAAACACATGACTGATCTCGGGGAGATCAGCCAAAGATAACACTGCCGGATGCTAGTTAAAGCGCTCAATGCAGGGAAATCCAAGGTGCATCACTCCTTGGAAAACATGAATATGCAAAAAAGAGAGCCCAGCCAGGACTCTCTTATAACACTTAGGCCATGTTCACATGGCATATTGTACCAGTCGTTCCGTTCCAGATGATCTTTGCTGCCACAAAGTTCTGATGCGGGCACATCAGCGCGCGCCCGCATCAGAACTCCCCATAGCACACTATGGAGCAAGCGGCCGGAGCGGCTCGCTTCATAGTGTGCACTGACATGGATTCCTACGGCCGCTATTCACTGAATTGGGCTGCAGAACACAGACATGTCAGTTCTTTGTGGCGCCGCGAGGGGTCCCGGCCAGAGCGTATACGATGTGTATAGGCTCCAGACAGGATCCCATAGAAAGCAAGGTTGCCAATAGCAACAACAGCCTTACTTTTACGAAAACATACGTTGTGTGAACATAGCCTTAAAGTGTATTTGTCTAACCCGATTTGTGGTGAAGTTCACTTTGTTTGGTTATTCATAGCTACGAACACGCCATAATGGAATTGCACATGACCCCAATTGATTTAGAATGGGGTCGCACACATTTTCATCATAGCCTGTTTGTAGTCATGTATGTATACCCAAACTTCTGGGCACAGAGTAGACTTCCCCGTAGATTGGGTCAGCCGATGTGCTGAAGAAGTGTACCTGTTATGAAGTATGCTGATCCCTTTATGTGTGTTTACATCCAGAGTAAAAGCAATGTGCCTTATACAACACAAAAAGTTCTTTCTGCATTAGCTCCTCTGGGTGCTCCTCTACAGCAGCCTAATTTAAATAGACTATATATGCATGTTCCACATAAACAGATACCACAGGACACCTTGAAGTATGTAAAAATTATAGGAAAAGGGAACTGAACACAGAAATGACATAAATCACTGATCAAACACATATTGGCTTCTGCACAGATATTGAAATTTTCAACTAAAAATAGATGTTTATTACATTTTCAAGCACATGCAACAATGAACAGCAGCAAAGATAACTAGAAAACAAAGTTCTTGATATTTGACCTCCATGCAATAATTTACAGCAGTAAAAGATGTGTACAAAGCAATTTCCCATTTACTTGATATCAATGCATATTACTTTCTATTTACTGTCTACTGTCTGACTATCTACTGACTAGAGTTGAGCAAGCACTAAAATGCTTGAGTGCTCATTACTTGAGTTGAGCATTTTTCAGTGCTCGAGTGCTCGACTTGAGTAACAAATTCAATTAAAAACAATGGGAGACTCAAGCATTTAACCAAATCCCTCCCGCTTAGTATAGTTGAGGGTACGCAGTTAACCTGGTGAACCATGACAGTGTGACCCCCAGGGGGTTAATTTAACCCCAATGGTGGGGGACAGACTGTGCTGTGTTGGAGGGGTGGGGGAATTACACTTACCACTCCAGTCTTCTATCTTCACAATTGCCCCTCAGCCAATCAGTGGCTGCAGCAGAGTCCCCAGTCAGACACAGATTTGGCTAAGCAGATTGAGGCAGGACACCACTGCAACAGCTGATTGGCTTAGTGGAGATAGTGAAGATAGAATACTGGATAGAAGACACACCACCACTCATTGGTTAAAAGCTGTGTCTCCCCAGTCTTAAAGTGTCACTGTGGTTATAACTTTCCAAATCTAAATTAAGAGTACATGTAAAATAAAGCAAGTTTGCCATTTACATTGATTTTTTTTTGTTATCATGCTAATAAAGCTGAACAAACCAGCAAGTCAAGTCCCCTGAAGGCAGATTTTAGACTTTAGACAAAAAAAAAAAAAAAAAAAAAGATTTAACACATGAAATTTGACCAGTACAGAGTATTGCAGCTCTATGTGGCTGCCTCTGTAAGTGCTTAGATGACCTGAGAAACACAGGACATTTTATGTTTAGACTCTTTGGGAAAAAAAACAAAAACAAAACAAAAAAAAATACCCTGTTGCTTTAGGTATTAAAAGTTATAACAACAATGACACTTTAAAGGTTGTTGAAAGGCTTTTTATAGTGAACACCTGACCAGAACCTGTTGCTTGATCAAACATTAAGCTTGATCCAGCATTTTCGCTTATTACCAGTTATGACCCTTTTATTGTTTAATTTGTAAAAAATAATCTTTATTAAATGAGTTATATAGGATTAGAAAAACATATCTGTTTTCTTCCAAAACAGTGCTACACCCGTCCTTAGGTTGTGTGTGTTATTAAAACTTGACTCTGTTTAGTTCAATGGTACTCAGCTACAATACCACATCATCTAGGGACTTAAGAGTAGCACTTCTACAGGTCTATTCTTGTCCCCACAGAACTGGCTCATATCATATGACTGTATCCGGATGGACCATGAGTCCCCCAATGGGTAGGCAGCACCCAAGATGGCTGATGACTTTGTACCATTTTTTTCATCTCACTGTAGGTGACTACTGCCCTACCCTTTCACAGCCTAAACCTGGGTGTTATTCACAGGAATGTACTACCCAAAATGCTTATCTGTATAGCCCCACTCACTGCCATGGACTTTTCCCCCAAATGCCTACTTTTCATGGGCTTTTCCCCCAAATGCCCTTATTTTAGACTTTCACTCATCTAATGCCAGCACAGGGACATCCTGTTTGGGTTTTTAAGCCTTCCTAAGTCTCTTACATAGCTCATTTTGCCTCTGGACTGGTACCTCCTTGGCCCCTAATGTGTCAGCTCTCATTCCACGCGTTTACAGTATCTTTGAGACTTTGCTTCTATTGGCTTCTTAACCAATATACTGCTTTAGAGTATTTGTTGATTTTTGGCAGATCTGCTGAAGATCAGTTGAAGAAAAGGTGCTGAAAATAATTTCAAAATAAAACTTCACAACAGTTCACATAAAGTCAAATAACTTCTATTAGTGATGTCTAATGCTACCCTTTTTAAATATAACTTATTAATTAAAATCTGTTAACAACCCAATGGATCCACACCTTCTGTTGACCTTGTTACATAGAGTGATGCAATCTCAGATTTATAACTCAATATCCTTACTTTCTTTGCTTCACAATGTTTTTTTTTTCTCTTCTCTTCCTCACTTATAAACCATCATACAGGGTTTCCCAGTAAACACATCACTTTGGCTCTCAAGACTGGAGTGTTTAATTAATCCTGTGCTTGAAAAATATGCCAATAGAGACACTTGGTACAGCATACTGATAATTACATATATTACAGAGATCTTAGCACATCATATTTGCATTGACAGATAATAATAATTCTACCACTTTTAGATTAGAATTGCAGTATCTTTGTTGGCACTAATTAGTTTAATACCTGGTAGATTTTACTTCATTTAGGACAAATCATTGGAGATCAATCGAACAGTTCAAAAGATCAAATGCATTTCCATAAGTAATTGCAAAAGATAAATTTATTTTATGATATTACTGTGGTGTCCAGTTTGGAGACAGTTTCTATTTGCAACACAGACTGTTGCATTGCACAAAAGTAATTAAAATTTTGGATTATGTTACAGAAAGCAAAATGATTGGGCTCGTTCTGAATGATTAAGTGCGAGGTTAAATTTGTTATCGTTCACATCAAAGATAAGCATACATCCTGTGGGCATTTCTACAGACTGTTCATGAGTATTTATTTCAAATGAAAAACAACTCCCACAGAAGAACATTTAATATTGCATGTTTATTTGTACGATCGTGAAAATGTTGAGTATTCCTAATTATTTCAGAAAAGTTGTAAAACTAAGTTTCATGTTCTTCCATCTTCTAATTTCAGTTCTAAGCCAGGAAACATGACTTTCTAGCTGTTAAAGGACTACGATTCCCACCATGCTTGTTCAGCTAAATGGCATGCTTTATAGAAGTTTCTAAAATATAGGCCTATCAAATCCATGCTGAATTTATTGCCCAAAACGTACAACTAATATAAAATACAGTGGGTGTCAAGCGTCCTCCCCGCTGCCTACTATTTACTATGTATTGAAGAAATATCACATAATAAAGACAACAACACGTAAATGGTGAGTGCCCTGGCATTTTTCTCTCGCTGATGATTTTTCATACGTTGCACTGCAACTCATGCAGTGAGCACCACCAGAACTGTACTATCTATACTAGTATAACTCCTATCTTCCTACGTATGAACCAAGCCACATGGAAGTGGTAGTGCCGGTATCTGCACCTTACATAGACATTTGAGTGAATTTTACAGTAATACTAAAGTGAAGCACTTTGTTATCTCTGCAATGCGCTCATCAGCCTGTTGCCTTTTAACTGACTGACGCTCTGTGCTGCTCCTCCCCGAGGGGCTAAGAAAGCTGAATCCAGTCTTGGAAAACTGGGAGAAGTTTTCCAGGACTGGATTCAACTTTTTCTAGCACCTGGGGAGGAAGAGCAGTGAGTTAATAGGCAGCATGCTGATAAGTGGATTGCAAAGATAACAATATAAATTCGCTCATCTTTACTTAGAATCTATTAAATATGTTAAGGATCACTAATTTATTACCACAAGGGGTTATCCAGTGCTACAAAAACATGGCCACTTTTGCCCCCTTCTTGTCTCTAGTTCAGGTGTGGATTGCAATTAAGCTCCATTTACTTCAATAGAACCCCATCCAAACTAGACACAAGAGTGGTTCACAACTGGCGGCCGTGTTTTTGTAGCGATGGATAACCCCTTTAAGACAGGTAAGATTTAATAAATGGGGCTTTATCCTGAGGGCCAACATTGGCTGCATTCTTAAAGGGGTATCCCATCTTTGCTAACATAGTTAAAATTGTAGGGCTCAACAAGTTAAATATTTTTTTGTAAATACGTTCATTTAGCAATTTTGCCTCCTTCTCTTTATATGGCTACTCTTCCCATTGTTGGCATCTCATTGTCTAGGTTACCGACCACCCCTCTACTCTGAAAGCAGTGGTAAGACTGATCCTGATTTTAACCTTAGTGACTACCAATATGTCTTTCTATTACCACTGCCTGCTCACTCTGTGGAGAGAGTAAGTGCAGCTTGGGCCTGCATAGAAAACTGGGATGCAACCTATGACCTATAGCTGTATCCCAGTTTTCAAGTCGGTTCTTAGGCTGTATCTACCCTCTCCACCCGGCGGGCAAGCAGCGAGAATCAGAAGCTTATAATTCATGTTCGTGTAAACAAGAACCTCATCTGGCTTGCTCATCTCTATTTTCTATGGCTGCCAATGATGGCCCTTATTCTGATCCCGTCTGCTTTTTACGATGTGATCAGAATAAGGATTTGCCAAGCTCATGCAACACTTGTGCAGCACCTGTAAAATTATATTTTCAGCTTTTCAGTCACGAAAAAACACAAGAGATAGCTGATGGGATAGCTGTTTTTAATCCAAGATCTGTCCTGGGGTCCGTTCGGCAGGTGATGCAGTTATTGTCCTAAAAAACAACTTTTAAACTTGCAGCCCTGTGCCCAATGGCCAGTCCTTATATTGTGTATGCATTAGGCTGGCACAACCTCTCTGTCCCTTCTCCCCGCCCTCCTCATCATTAGGAATGCTCCAGGCAGATTGTCTCCAATTCATCAGCTGTGTAAATACTGAACATGGGCTGGAGAGTTAAGGCACTTGTGCAATGTTCAGACAGGAGAAATTGTTCCAGTGGCATTCCTAATGATGAAGAGGGTGGGGAGGAGGGATGGAGGGGTGGTGCAAAGTTAGGGCACAGATATTCTAAGCACCGGCCGTTGGGCACAGGGCTGCAAGTTTAAAAGTTTTTTTTTAGGACAATAACTGCATCACCTGCCGAACGGACCCCAGGACAGATCTTGGATTAAAAGAAGCTATCCGAAGGTACAAGTGGTTTGGGGCCGGGGGGTCAGATTGTGGGTACAGAGTCGCTTTAAGTGGACTCTATCATCTAGAACCCCCTTCACCCCTAACCTGTAAATAGGGTATAAGATGCTAATCTGTAATTTTTATCTTTCTACTCACCAGCAATTCTAGTATGAACTGTAATTGAGGCATGGTACACCATTCTCTAACCAATAGGTCTGTGCATTGCAGACAGTTGCATATCTATATGGATGTTTGTAGCTACAGGTCTATGGTTATGCACAGCCCTATGGATGTGTGAATGTAGTCTAAGGCTATGTTCACACTACATACGAGTCCGTCCGTAGTTCGTACGCAGCCGTGGGAAAAATAGACATTGCGAACATGCGGTTGAACTGCGAACATACGCCCGTAGTAGAGTTATGCTTCCCTAGCTTTTTTTCGAAGCGATCTGAGGCAGGTCATTTACTTGGAAATTTTCGCCCAGCCCAATAAAACTCACAGAACCTTTTGGATCGAAAAATCAAGTTCAATTTGGCTGGAATAAGTACTCCGTACGGGACCGCATGGAAATCCACGGCCGTGAGTTGGAACATTTCCGTCCTCAAACAATGGTCTTGTTCATTTTTCACGGCGCCGTATACGATCCGGCCATAAGCTCATACGTAGTGTGCATTGTGCGGCCGTATATCGTATACTTTTAAGCGAACGCATCAACCTCAAAACTAAACGCGTATATTTGCGGTTCGCACCATGGCCGGAAAGATACGTAGTGTGAACATAGCCTAAGCCTGCAAACTGTGCATGCTGATGCAAATAGAGACCTACTTAGCTCAGCAACATAATAGAGATGACTACTTAGATTCCAAAGTTTTGGGCTCATAGCAAAGGAATGCAAGTATGTAAAAAGATAGAAATAGCAGATTCAGAATCAGTGTGGTCTGATATATTTACTGACACCTTTAGTTTAGGGGCTGCTTTGGAGGTGACAGAGTCTCTTTAACTTGACGTGTCCTACAAGTTTAATTATGTTAGTTGAGATGGGAATACCCTTTTAGGGTCTGTTCACACGTACAGACTTGCTGCGTATTTATCGCTGTGAGTTTCTCGCACATAAATTCACAGTGAAACTGATTGCTATCAAGTCAATGAATGTGTATTCTCGCTGCGTGTTTGTTGCGGTTTTTACATGCGAGTTTTGATTTTCACAGGCAAGTTCAACACCACAAAAAACGCAGCTACTTTCATGTGAGTTTGGTGCGAGTTCTGTGCGAGTATTACGCAGCAAGTCTGTACGTGTGAACAGAACCACAACAAGAAATATTTATTTAGACATATTTGAGATATTTACACAAGATATTTACACAGAAGTTGACTAAACTTTAGAGAAGAGCGAACTTCGCTGAATTGTGGCATAAAATTTGGGTTTGTCCGAACCGAATGATAAATGAACCGCACTTAAACAGCTAAACTATGGTAGCTACACTAGTAGGACTATTAGGGCTCATTTGTTTTATTAGGACTCTGCATCTAGGCCCCTGTGTTTCTGCCACTTGGGAGCTTCGTCTCTGCCCTTGTGTTTCCTCCCTCTAGAGTAGAGGAAAGTGTGGCGAAAGGTTGCCAGCGTGGTGCACTGGAGTCCGGCCGATCACGAGTCCTTACAGGGTAGCTTGAGGGGAAATGTATGCAATAATGGCCGTTTTAACCTCTACTTAGCTACAGGGAGGCTATAATACCCTTTGCACCCAGGCTTTTGATGTGATGTAATGTACGATGTGCAGCATACGGTTTGTTCCAGATTTGTACAAACTTTTTAAAAAATTTTGGTTTGTTCCCAAACCAAACTTTTTGCAATATTCTTAAGGAATCTTGGTTCGGGATATTTGGTTTGCTTATGTCTACTTAATATCTCTACCAGTTTCTTTACTTTGTGGGACGTCCTTTAGCTTTATAACATCTAACAACGATTTTCAGAAATTGCTTCTTATACCTCTCAAATTTCCTTCTTTATCCTCTTCAGGATAAAATTTTCCATTTTTGCACTTTAAGGCTATGTTCACACTGCGTATGAGTCCGGCCGCATTTCGTACGCCACCGTACATGTGCGGCTGAAACTACGGGCGTGGGAAATATCGACATACGGACGGATCCGTACGAACCACGAACATACGCCCGTAGTACAGTTATGCTTCTCTAGCTTGTTTCGAAGCGATCTGAAACAGGTCATTTACTTGGAAATCTTCGGCCAGCCCAATAAAACTCAAAGAACCTTTTGGATCGAAAAATCAAGTTCAATTTGGCTGAAATAAGTACTTCGTACAGGACCGCATGGAAATCCACGGCTGTGAGTTGGAACATTTCCGTCCTCAAACAATGGTCATTTGGTTCATTTTTCACGGCGCTGCATACGATCCGGCCGTAAGCTCATACGTAGTGTGCATTGTGCGGGCGTATATCGTATACTTTCAAGCAAACACATCAACCTCAAAACTACGTGCGTATATTCGCGGTTCGCACTATGGCTGGACTCATACACAGTGTGAACATACCCTAATATAGGTTCACATTACGTATATTTCAGTCAGTATTGTGGTCCTCATATTGCAACCAAAACCAGGAGTGGATTAAAAACATAGAAAGGCTCTGTTCACACAATGTTGAAATTGAGTGGATGGCCGCCATTTAATGGAAAATATTTGCTATTATTTTAAAACAACGGCTGTTATAACAGTAAATAACTGCCATTATTTCAATACAACAGCCGTTGTTTTAAAATAATAGCAAATATTTTCCACTAAATGGCGGCCATCCACTCAATGGAAAATATTTGCTATTATTTTAAAACAACGGCTGTTATAACAGTAAATAACTGCCATTATTTCAATACAACAGCCGTTGTTTTAAAATAATAGCAAATATTTGCCATTAAATGGCGGCCATCCACTCAATTTCAACATTGTGTGAACAGATCCTGTGTTTTTAATCCACTCCTGGTTTTGGTTGCAATATGAGGACCACAATACTGACTGAAATATATGTAGTGTGAACCCAGGCATTATAGTGCTTTTTGATCACCTTTTATTACAAATTTTCCCGATTTGATTTGACCAAAAATCAGCAATTTTGCAATTTTTTTTTTGTGCTTATTCTGTTCACCTTGCATGATCAAGAATGCGATAATTTAGTAGTTCTAACAGTTTTGTACAAGGCAATAGCAAATATGTTTATCTATAAATTTATTTTTATTTATAAAATGGAAAATGGGGTGATTTAAACATGTATTATGGGATGGTATTTTTTCTTAATACAAGACTAGTTTTTTAACGGTAACTTGAAATCCCCCTGGTTGACTTCTTTGATCACTGCACTGATCTCTGTGATAAGGTGTGCCCATTCGGCCACTAGACCACCAGGTAAAGGGTTTTAACCCCTTCCCATCATTAACATGTATGTATACATTCCTACTGCACATACCCCGTTCAGTAGGAATGTATTTATACGTTCCTGATGGAGGGGCTTCTGATGTGTGCAGGACCGCTGAAGTGAGAGCGGTCCCGCACACATCAGTGAGTCCAGGGTTGGAGGTAATGAGAGGCAGCTGTGATTCTGCAGTTGCATCCCATTAACCCCTTACACGCGTTTAAGGTACTCAGTGACAGAACAAGCTTCTGTCACTGAGTGATCAGGACCCGATCGCTTGTGCCAACAGGCTGGGGTAAGTCACTTACCTCCATCCTGCCGGATCATCAATCCACGTATAGAGTCTGCTCTCAGGCAGGCTCTATACCAGTGCTTCTCAATTCCAGTCCTCAGGCCTCACCAACAGGTCATGTTTTGAGGATTTCCTTAGTATTTCCCAGGTGATATATTTATACTCAGTGCATCAGGTATTATCACAGGTGTTCTCTGTATGGGATATCCTCAAAACATGACCTGTTGGTGAGTCCTGAGGACTGGAATTGAGAAGCACTGCTCTATTCATAGATCGCCGATAACACTGATCTATGCTATGCTATGGCATAGCATAGATCAGTACATGCAATCTATTGATTGCTTGTTTTACAGTTATAAAAAGTGTAATAAAAAAAGTATAAAAAAAACTCTTATAAACCCCCTCTATTAAAAGTTTAAAATACCCCCTTGCCCATTATAAAAATATTTAAAAATAAATAAACATATTACAGCTTGTGGAATTGTCAGATTTATTTAAATATAACATTTTTTTACCACATGGTGAACAGCATAAATGGGAGAGAAAAAAAACACTCCAGGATTGCTGATTTTAGTAAATTATATATCAGATTTTTTTTTTATAAAAAGCGATCAAAATTTTTCTGTTACACTAATATGATATTAATAAAAACTAGAGATCATTGCACAAAAAATGACAACTCAACTAGCCGTGTAGGTGGGAAAAAAAAGTGCTATGGCTCTTAGAAAGCGGGGAGGAATATTGCATTAATTTGACCCATACTTTTGTGCATCAAAGGGCTCTGTTTTGAAGGGCTTAACAGCCAGCACCAGCTAATAACAGTCCCTTGTGGTTCAGAGCGGTATCACAGCCTGATGCCTCTCTGAACCCCCTACCCACTTTAGGACTTACAGGTACATGATGAGGCGGGAAGGGGTTAAAGATTGTAAATATTATTTAAAGAGGTTATACAGCGCTACAAAAACATGGCCGCTTTCTTTTAGAGACAACACGACTGGTGTCCTCACTTCAGGTGCAATTAAGCTCCATTCACTTCAATAGAACTGAGCAGCAAAACCCGCCCAAGCTGGACGCAAGAGTGGTGCTGTCTCTGGAAGAAAGTGGCCATGTTTTTGTAGCGCTTGATAACCCCTTTAAATCTAATGGTTGAGAAGGTCACTCCAGAACCTTCCAGAATCTTTTTCTTAACCAAGTTTTGGTTGACTTGGTATGCTTGGGATCATTGTCCATTGATTATTAAGGCTTAATTTGTCTGGGAATCTATGATGCCAGATAACCGATCAAGGTACAAATAAACAGCCTCCCATCATCAATCATTCAACTCCATGTTTCACTATGGTAATAGAGTTCTTCTGGTTATAAGTGTTGTCTTTAACACAACAGACATAATGCTGCTTCACTTGTCCCAACAGTTCAAAATTCCTCTTGGCATTTTCCAATCGAATTTTTGATGTTCCTTGTGGTCGAGAGTCGAGTGTGTTCTGGAGTCAGGTCATGAAATCCTTGTTTATTCAATGCACATCTTATAGATATCAAAACAGCACTTGAACCAGTCTGTGTGTCCTTCTATAGGTATGTTGCACTCACATAAGTTAAAAAAACAGAACAAAAAAACAATGTTATATAGGGGTTGAATAACTGTAACAGGACAATCACAATAAAATGTAGTGTTACACACAAAAACTATATCATACATGTTCTGTATTTACTATATATATATATATATATATATATATATATATATATATATATATATATATTTATTTTAATTCATCTGTTTTCTTTACACTTAATGGCTGTTAAATCTTAATTAGAAGGAAAAAACAGATGACCTCCTTCATTTCTGCTCTACTTAATTTCTTCCAGACTAGCAGACAATATTTAATAGGTGTAATTGATTGAATTATTTTGAGTTAAATAATTTCATTTTAATGATAAGGAATAAAAAATGACAAAAAACACAATACCACAGTTTTTATTAACCATATCATGACCTTTACTGTACAAACACATGCCAATGTAATGTAACGTGCAAAAGGAGTCCCCTCAATAATGTAGAAAATCATAATAACAATAGCAATTATTATAAATAAAAATTATTATTATTATTATTATTATTATTATTATTATTATTATTATTATTATTATTGCCATGGAATGGTGATGGCACTACTCTGATTGCAACAACGGGCATACTTTTATAAAAAAAAATATGTTGTGTGAACATAACCTAGATGTGTAGTGGCAGCATACGGACCGAAGAGACATTGGTTAATAAAAGAAGACAGAGACTTAAGGTACATAGTAAGACAACTAAAGATTTGATTTATTTATTTTAAAAGAAGATTATTTGTGTTTTGGTTTGGCTAAGTAATAGTCCTGTAGCTGTGAGTTGGTCTACAAAGTGTTGTACACACAAGTCATGCCAGAAATATCAATAACCTGAAACACATTTATGGGAAGGAATGGTCCATAATTCCTCTGTAATGATGTGCAAAACGTTTGGCGAAGGGGATTTATATGTTATTAATAGAAATGAGCGAACCTCGAGCATGCTCGAGTCCATCCGAACCCGATCATTCGGCATTTGATTAGCGGTGGCTGTTGAAGTTGAATAAAGCCCTAAGGCTATGTGGAAAACATGGATATAGTCATTGGCTGTATTCATGTTTTCCAGACAACCTTAGAGCTTTATCCAAGTTCAGCAGCCCCAGCTAATCAAATGCCGATCGTTCGGGTTTGGATGGACTCGAACCCGAACCCGGTTCGCTCATCTCTAGTTATTAAGTTAAAGTTTATCTAGTCTTGCTCTCCACGCTGTGGTGGCTTGCTCAATGCCACCAATAAGGCAAGACAATTACAATGTTTAGTTACTTTGTGTTTGACCACATTTTCTATGTAATCAATGTGATAATTAATACTATTTATTTAATGTTTATTCATTTTACAGCTATCAGAAACTGAAACCTGCCCTCCTAAAATCCTCCTTTTCCAAAGTCTTTTTTAACATAGAACTGCCAAAGCAAGACATATTCAAAAGAATGGGGCCTAGAACAGAGCCATGTGACACATCACTTGTAACCAGTCTCGGTTCAGAACATAAACCATTGACAACAATACTCTAATATCTATTCTTAATCCATCTGCAAATCCTCTGAACTATCAAGGGATTGAGCTAAATTTTCAGAGATTTATCTACAGTATATTTTTTCCAGTTTATATCAAACAAATCACTTCAAGTTCTACACTTGTCAAAACATCCAGTCATGTTTGATAGTATTACTCATACGTGTATTAAATTCTTTTTAACAAATAATATGTACCACAGAAAGAATTCAGCTCTAGTTTCAAAAGAAGATAATGCAAATTTGTATGTTTGACACCATATGTTTTAGCATTTAAAGCAAAGATTCCACCTAGTGTGTGTGTGTGTGTGTGTGTGTGTGTGTGTGTGTGTGTGTGTATGTATATATATATATATATATATATATATATATATATATATATGCACACACAGTATATATCATAGTGAAATAATGGTACTTTATTATAAATGGACACTTTTATGTGTTCAATAAATGAAAGATGAAATGAAATGCAGAACACAATCTGATCTCAATGCGGGTAATAAAACCCTCGGATTTTAATATCACTGATCTCCGTGTCTGAATACCTCATACTGTTAAGATAAAGAATGCTACAAAGATTGACTTAGTTCTTATCGCTGCAAATTCAGACATGTCATATATTCTAATGTGAGATCTTAGCACTAGGTTGTCTGTGCTTTTCATATGAAAACCAGATATGCTCATGAACTGGGATCAATGTGTTTCAATGTTTGAGAGAGATACCCAGCAGTGAATTCACACAGTTTTCCAATATATACATGAGCATGCTACATCTCCAGGCAGGTGTACAGTGCATCTGAACCTGTTAAAGTACATGTCTAGTTTTGTAGAATTCATAAAATTGTGTAAATGTATAACATGCGGGAATTAAACTTTAATACAGACTTTCCATTTTTCCAACTGCAACCAATCATGGCTTGTGTCTTATAACTTAAAGGGGTAGTGCTGCGCAAAAAAATTATTCACAGAATAACACACATTACAAAGTTATACAACTTTGTAATGTATGTTATGTCTGTGAATCGCCCCCTTCCCGTGTCCCACCACCCCCACCCGTGTACCCGGAAGTGTGTGGTGCATTATTACCTGATCCGTGTCGAGGGCGTTCCGCCATTTTGTGTCAAACGTCATCTTCGGACGGACGGCCGAATCCTTGCCACCATCCCCCCTCCGCCGCGTCACAACTGTGCTCAGCCGCGATTGGCTGAGCCAATCGCGGCCGCATCGTTAGCTGCTCAGCCGCGATTGGCTGAGCATAACTGTGCTCAGCCAATCGCGGCTGAGCACAGTTGTGACGCGGCGAAGGGGGGGCGGCGGCAAGGATTCGGCCCGGATCAGGTAATGTATAATGCACCACACACTTCCGGGTACACGGGCTGGGGTGGTGGGACACGGGAAGGGGGCAATTCACAGACATAACATACATTACAAAGTTGTATAACTTTGTAATGTGTGTTATTCTGTGAATAATTTTTTAGCGCCGCACTACCCCTTTAACAAGTTCTGGTGATATAAAAACTGAGATTGGTTGGTGTGGAAAAAAACATGTGGGTTTGAGGCAGCTTTATAAATCTGGGCCAATTTATCCTGAGCTATATGGTGGGATACTACCAGCTTTTTACATTGTTTAGTGACACTCTGACACTATTCAGATGTAATGCCTGCTTTTTTCACAATAATTACATCAAGTCATCTAACTTACATGAGAATCTGTGCAAAGAAAAACTATCACACATAAGTAGTAGAACAAAACAGGTATTACATCTGACCAAATCTAATAGGGTACCATACGTTGCCCTGGAGGAGCGATCCACACATCCGGCACCGGCCGGTGTCTGCGTCGCAATGGCGCTGATCCCGGCTCGGCACTCTATTGCTTTCGGCTGAAGCAGCCGGAAGCAATCGAGTGTCTATCTCATTGATCTATGCTGTATAACTATACAGCATAGATCTCAATTAGGAGATCAGTGTGCATATACTAGAAGTCCCCCAGTGTTGTTATTAATAAAAAGCCCCCTCCCCTAATAAAAGTTTGAATCAACCCCCTTTTCCAATGTTATAAATAAAACTAAAGAAATAATTGCGTAATCACCCGAATTATTAATTTATTTCATTCCTGATCTCGCACGGTAAATAGCGTAAGCGTTAAAAAATCCCAAAGTGGAAAATTGCGCATTTTTGGTCGCATCAAAAAATCCAGAAAAAATGTAATAAAAAATGATCAAAAAGTCGCATATGCGCAATCAAGGTACCGATAGATAGAACACAAAAAAATGACACCCCACACATCCCCATGGATAAAAGCGCTATAAGCCTGGGAATGGAGCGAATTTAAGGAACATATATTTGTTAACAATGGTTTGAATTTTTTACAAGCCATCACATAAAAGAAAAGTAATACATGTTACATATCGTTGTAATCGAAACGACTTGAACATATATAACAAGTCAACATATATAACAAGTCAATTTTACATCAGGGCGAACGGCGTAAAAATAAATACCCCTCAAATAAACAGAATGCTTTTTTTTTTTCAATTTCAACACACATTTATTTTTTTTCTGGTTTTGCAGTGTACTTTATAAAAAAAATTCAGCCTGTCATTGCAAAGTACAATTAGTGACGCAAAAAATAAGGGCTCATGTGGGTTTTTAGGTGGAAAAATGTAAGTGCTATGGCCTTTTAAGCACAAGGAGGAAAAAACGAAAACGCAAAAATTGAAATTGGCTCTGTCCTTAAGGGGTTAATCCAAGATCTGTCCTGTGGTCCATTCGGCAGGTCATACAGTTATTGTCCTAAAAAAAAAAACCTTTAAATTTGAAGCCCGAGCCCTACCGGAATATCTGTGCCCTAACTTTGCACCACCCCTCCAACCCTCCTCCCCACCCTCTTCAGCATTAGGAATGCCACTGAAACATTTTCTCAATGCTGAACATTGCACAGGTCCTTAACGATCCAGCCCATGTGCCGGGCTGCCACAGGTGGGGAATAGGAGGGAATCTGCCTGGAGCATTCCCAATGATGAAGAGGGTGAGGAGGAGGGACAGAGAGGTTGTGCAAAGTTAGGGCACAGATACTCCCATTTGACGCGGGGCTTCAAGTTTAAAAGTAAGGACAATAACTGCATCACCTGCTGAACTGACTGCAGGACAGATCTTGGATTAAAAGCAGCTATCCAAAGGTACAAGTGGTTTGGGGGGTCAGATTGTAGGTACAGTGTTGCTTAATGTACCCACAATGTAAACGGTTTCAAAGCTACAGTAATTTCTTGCCTAAAAGATGCATCTCTGCATTTTGCATCCACCCCGGAGTTTAGCAGCTATTCCAGCAAATCTGTTCCCTCAGAACAAAGCGGATGTCCACTTACTTATATGCCATCCTCAGCTTAAGAACGTCTGGACCCGGATCTCAGAATTAGTGAGAAAGCTCCAGAGCTGAGCTCGCTCCATAGTCAGTGATGACCGGCTGCTATCTGCAGCCAGGCCCTTACCCTCAATGACGGGCCGCCGTGTTCAGGCAGCTGCCCCCATTAACCTCTTAAATGGCACGATCGCCCCGTGACTGCATCGTTTCAGTGTGAAAGGAGCATCTCCTGTCACTTAATAATCAGAACCCCAGCAGCGTGTCTGTGGGGGTCCGGATCGCATGACCTGACTGCCGGAGGCCTCTTACCTTCTTCCGTGCAGCCAGGTCTTCAGTCTTCTGATAGAGTCTGCCACAGGCAGGCTCTATCAGAAGGTCACAGATAACACCGATCCCTGCTATGCTATGGTATAACAGTGATCAGTGTTACTGATCTAATGTATGTATGTAAAAGTCCCCTAAGGACTTTAAAACAATAAAAGTTTTAAAAAATGTCCCAAAGCCCCTCCCCCCAAAAAAGTGAAAATCACCCCCGTTCCCATTTAATATATAAAACACATAAAAATAATAAACTTATTTAACATATAGAATACCATAGCGTGCTGTCTGTGACTGAAAAGACATCTATGTCACCCTCTTCGGTGAAGATCCAACCTCTGCACCAAAGACTGCGCTTTTGGCATTAAGTCCGTTCAAAAGGGAGTTGTAGACACAGATACAGATGAAACCAGGATGAAATTGGATTAGCATGCCACATCTCAGATGTTCTTTATTAGTTGGCCCCCAAGATCGTTTCCTCTGGTGGGCCCCAGATACCCCAGTTCAACACTATACCCAGTACTCTTTTATTTAGCTATATCTGTGCCTTCATTAGACAGAAAAGAGCTGATAAAGAATAGCCGTATCGTCAATATTGTCACCATTCCAAGTCCTACTGTGTTAAGAGTTAATGAATGTAAATTCCAAACCTGCTTCATATCACATCTACTGTTGATTTAAATTTTGGATTCTTCTTGGATCCAGCATTCTAAAAAAAAAAACAACAGCACCACTTTTGTGCTGAGTTCAGGTTTTGTACTGCAACTCTTATATTAAAGTGAATGGAATCAAGTTGGCTGCAGCTTCACTTTCGCCTCTTTATAGAGAGCATAAGAATGTCCACTATGCTGAAGGTGCATATCTACTAGGAGGATAGGAGAGAACTGTTGGCAGAACAGTCATTTACCTGGCTATTTCATCTTGATTTCAGATAAAGTATTAGGCTGGGTCCACATTACATTTTTGCGATCCATTTTTTCCATGCATTTTTACAAAAAATAAAAAAACGGATGCATTTGTTTTGATCCCTTTTGATCCTTTTTTTATAATGGATGTCAATAGAAAAATGGAAAATGGATGTTTTTTTGCAAAAACGGATGGAAACGGAGCGGAGCACGCTTCATAGCAGGTGGGGGCCGGCTGCAGTGAGGAGTCGGTGCCTCACCATTAATGAAAGGCTGCAGCCTGTCATTAACTCTGCGGCGTTTAAGTGTAAGTGACAGGGTAGTCCCCTGTCACTTACTGATGGGGACCCCCGCAGTGTGACTTCGGGGGTCCCGATCATTAAAACGGACTGCCGGAATGGCATAGCAATGATCAGTGTATGAAATGAAAGTAATGAATGTACAAGTCCCCCAAAGGGACTTAAAATGTGTAAAAAGTTAAAATCACTAATACACTACCCCAAAACCCCTCCCCCAATACAAGCTGAAATCACCCCCCTTTCCCATTATATAAATAAAACATAAATAAACATATAATATACCCTAGCGAGTGTAATTGTCCGATCTATTAAAATATGACAAGTGTCATTGCGAACGGTAAACGGCGTAGACGAAAGGAGGGAAAAAAGTGTACAGATTACCGATTTTATGTTACAGTATATATAAAAAAAATAATAAAAAGTGTTCAAAACGTCCAATCTTCACAAATTATTAATACAAACTAGAGATCATGGCGGAAAAAATGACATCTCATACAGCCCCATAGGTAAAACGTAAAGCGTCACAATAGGTCCATTTTCTTAATAATTAATTGCCAAAAAAAAAATGCTTTCATTAAAAAAAAAAATATATATATATATATATATATACCATTAGAGAATCTGTGTAACCTGCATATGGTTGTGTTCGGGCTGAACTATAGAATAATTGTATCATGTCGCTTTTACCATATAGTGCATTTTGTAGACACAGAAACCCCCCAAAAGTTACCATATTGCATTCTTTTTTATGATTTCACCTATTTATATCTTCATAAATAATATATTTGGGATTCCGTCATACATGTTATGGTAAAATGAAAGATGCCATTACAAAGTGCAACTTTTCCTGTAAAAAACAAACCCTTACATGGCCCTGTATATAGAAAACTGAAAGTGCTAGGAGGAGGAAAAAATGAAAGCGCAAAGATCAAAATTTGCTTGGTCCACTGGATCATTTTGGGCCTCGTTCTCAAAAGGGTTAAGAAACTTACACTACCCATGTCATCTCTCTTCTCTGTACATTGAGGTGAATGAATCAGTGACTTCACTCTACCTCTTTTTCTCCTTGTACATGGACCAGTTAACTCTGTGTGTACCTGCAGGGAGGACTGTGATCTCTGTCTGTCTATGAGCTTTTCAGGCTCAGTGCAGTAAGCTGTGAGTTCAGACACAGACTGGGTTACCATTATCTTTGAGTTTCCTGGCAGCTCACAGACAAGAGGTTTTTAGTAAGTGATGAGCTGCTATGGAGCTTACTAAAGTGCCCCCTGCAGGTCCTTCAGTTACTGTTCTGGGTGTGTTCTGCAGATACTATAGGTTAATTATTTAAATGTGTATGTGTGTGTGTCTGCATGTAGCAGAGGTGTTTGTGTATAGTGGGAGAGCAAAGGTGTGTGTGTCTATATATTGATACAGCACTGTTTGTGCCTTTTGAGTATATTTTTGTTGCTGCTGAGTGTGCATGATGTAGCAGAGCTGATTGTATGGTGTAGCGGAGCTGGGTGTATTGTGCATGCAGTAGAGCTGTGTATGTGTAGGTATAAGTTGCTGTCATGGAATGTATTAAAGCGAACCTGGCATTTTAATAAACTTTGACCCCTTCACTGCATTATCCTGTTCATGGCCTTAGACCATTAGCAAAATTGAATTAGCATGAAATGTTTTTTTTCTTGTTTTAAATAGTCTAAACCAGGGGTGCATTTTGTAGTCAGGTAGGTCTTATAATGTGAAAAATATAGTATGAGCATATGTTTCCACACAGTACTTTTGCTCAGTATTTTGGTCAGTATTTTGCACCCAGAAGCAGCAGTGGGTTGCTAACACAGAAAGGCTATCTTTACACACTTTGAAATTGAGTGCATGTCCATGATGTAATGGCAAATGACGGCCGTGTTTTTAAAATAAGAGCAATTATTTGCCATTAACCCATAGCTGCACCAGGACGTTACTGAACGTCCTGGTTCAGCTATGGGAGTTTAGAGGGAGGTCACTTGGTGACCCCACTTTGAACTGCCACGATCCTGGGTGCTACATGCAGCCCAGGACCATGGCTATTAGCGGGCATGGTCCGATCGCCGTGCCCGCTAATTAAGTATTTAGAAGCAGCTGTCAAAGTTGACAGCTGCATCTAAATACTCATTGTAGCCCTTCCCTGGTGGTCTACTGAGGGGATCAACCCCCCGCGACGCGATCACGGAGGGGCGATCCCTGTATCCTCTCCTGGCTGGGGTCTGCACTGTAATGGCGCTGATCCCGGCTCGGTACTCTATCGCTTTTGGTGGCAGCAGCCCAAAGAAATAGAGCCCAGATGTCATTGATCTATGCAGTATAACTATACTGCATAGATCTCAATGAGAGATCAGAGCAGTCATACTAGAAGTCCCCCAGGGTGACTTCTAGTATGTGTGTGTAAAAAAAAAAAAAAAAAAAAAAAGTTTTTTTTTTTATTGATTCAAAATCACCTCTCCTAATAAAAGTCAGAATCAACCCCCTTTACCCACTATATAAATAAAAATAAACAAAAACAAACACTCTTGGAATCACTGTGCATGTAATCGCCTGAGCTTTTAAATTATCACATTCCCAATCTCACATGGTAAATGGCGTAAGCACCCAAAAATTTGGAAGTGCAAAATTGCACATTTTTGGTCGCATCAAATCTAGAAATTTTTTAATAAAAAGCGATCAAAAAGTCACATATAAGTAAGTATTGGTAAAGATACCAATAGAAAGCACAGATCATGGTGCAAAAAATGAGACCTCACATAGACCCATAGACCAAAGAATAAAAGCATAATAAGCATGGTAATAGAGCAATTTTAAAGAACATATTTTTTTTAAAGGAGGAACATGTATCACAAGTCAGTTTTAACCTAGGGCAAATAGCGTAAAAACAAAACCCTCCAAATAAAAAACATTGTGTTTTCGTCTGCCTTTGAAAAGTACAATTAGTGGAGAAAAAAAAAGGTTTTATCTGGGTCTCTAGGTGAAAAAATGCACACGCTATGGCCTTATATACACAAGGATGAAAAACGAAAGCGCAAAAATGAAAACTGGCTGTGTCCCCTAAGGGTTAAATGTCGTCGATCCACTCAATTTCAACAGTGTGAGAACATAGCCTTTCTGTGTTATTAATCCACTGCTGGTTTTGGGTGCAAAATACTGATCAAAATACTGAGCAAAAATTCTGTGTGGGAACAAAGTCTAAGTAAAAAAGGTGCCCACTTTTTCTTTTTAGGCTATGTTCACTTAGCATTGTTTAAAATTACCTCCGTCATTTTGAGTCTAAAATAACGGACGTCATATAGCCCTTGCTATGACAGCTGTTGGTACATTATTCTAGTTTGGCGATCCTAATTGGACTTTGGGTTCGGCTTTATTGAAAAGTCCATTGTATTTAATAGTAAAAACAGAGAACAAATGGTGACAAAAGAAAAACTGTGTGTGAACAGCTAATAAAAAACATCCGCTGTTTGCAAAAGACGTCAGAAAATAATTGTCATGATCATTTTTTTGACGTCCACGGTGACAATGTCTGCGCATTGCAGTCAGTTAAATCGTGGCAATAACAGACGTTATTTTAAGTTGCAAATGTGTCCGTCTTTTTTCTATTTTTCACGTTGTGTGAATTTTAATTGACCTAATTGGAATGCATTGAAGCCAATGGAATGACGGACGTCCAATGCACACAGTGTATTAAATGACTGACGTTGTCTGCATGAACATCAAAATAATGATCATGAACATTATTTTTGGACGTCTTTTGCAAACAACTGACATTTTTTTTATTGTTCATTTTTACTTTAACTTCAATAGACTTTTCAAATAAAGACACAACCAATCATTTCACCTAAACTAGAATTATGTACCAATAGCCATCATTGAACTTACAGGCAGGCAAAACCACAAAATAATGGACGTCATTTAAAAAAAAATGATAAAGGAACAAGAAAAAATGATAAGTGGGAACATAGCCTACCGCTACTTTCACACATTCCGTGTTCTGCGCGGAACCTGGACGTGGAATGCCTGTAACTGACTCCCTCCTGGGAAGCATCTGGGATAAGATGCTGGGAGTAGGGGAGTTGTATGCAGATGCGCCGCGCTGTAATACGCATACTGGGGGTAGGGGGTAGTCCATTACAGGCATTCCATGTCCGTGCGGCCTATGTCTGATAGATGAAATTAGGCATGCATCACCCGTGTGTTTATATGAAGATGTGTGTGTGTGTTTTTTTTTATCAAATAACATTTTGGGAAAGATATATGAAAGGGTGTAAATATACACCTGGTGTAAACTGCCCGCAGCAACCAATCACAGCTCCTCTTATAGTTTACCAGAGCTGAAAGCTGAGCTGTGATAGGTTGCTGTGGGCAGTTTACACCTGGTGTATATTTACACCCTTTCATAAATCTCCCCCTTTGTCTTTATTCACATGATGTCAGTCTGAAAGCCTAGGCTGGATGTTGAATTCCTGCGGGCATTCACTAAGGTGACTTAAATAGTCAGGACTTTTTATAAACTTACTTTTCATCCTGATACACAATAGTAAATACACTGTTATTGCTGTAAGATTTTGTGGATTTCTCTATTATTAGGGGAACCCACAGAGACTACATTTATTCTGCCATGTTTTTAAAGGCCAGCTATTGTTATTAGATTTTTTAGAAGTTATTTGAGTCGTGGTGGGCTGCACAAATAAATAAAATTTCTACGGAATTGACATTTACAAAAAAGGAATAAGTCCTTTATATAATCTACTAAAATCTCCGGCAAATAAAGAGACATAAAAACAGGAACAGTTCTTTTAGTTATTTGTTCCTTCCTTGTTCCTTAGCTTCTGTTATGGCATTTAACTACACTGGAAATGTCATGTTTTTATTGCTATACATTAATAACAAATATTTAATTGAATTTGTGTTTTATCTACCCAATTTCATATTAATTGAAAATTAATTTCTAATTAGGTTTAGTGTAAATGACATTTAGGGCTCATGCACACATCCATACAATATTTCAAAAAGGTTTTCTTTCCCTTAAAGCATTAACTGCTTTTGAGGCATTGAACCAAATTACAAAAATATTGCGGCCTCTTTATCAAAAGCACCAGCTGTACCTGTGTTTTTTTTTTTCTTTTTTTAGGAAGAGCATCTCAGTACCATTTACTTAAAGGGAATCTTTCATATGCAAATCATGTTCCGAAATGCTGACACTGTTACATATAGTTTATAGTGGCTAAAAAAATAGAAAAGTCACCATAAGGTAAAAACATCAGTTAAGTATGGATATGCTCTCCTGTTGGTGTTGTGCTAAGAACATAACACCTCTGTGCACTTTCAGTGAAGATAGGCTTGCTGTCCACCCGCTATTGTGTTTTATTTGTCGTTTGTTTCGTATTTGTCTTGTGTCCTGTTCCCCCTATATTAGTGCAGGGGGTTGCTCCAAGTTGTCCCATGTTGCTTAGGGACACAATGAGGCAAGTAGGCAGGGACAATGGGTGTGGGACAGTGTTAGGGCTGCACTTGTCTCTGCGTTACCTATGTGTACCCTGATCCGTTCTGACAACATCATAGGAAGAGTCCTCGGACAAAACAATCACTGATCTTGGGGGGACCAGCAAAAGAAGAGGTGAACAGGTGGAGGCACAAAGGAGTTGATGCTTAGGAATAGCCTAGATCCATGAGGCTGTGACATTATACTTGACATACAGATTTGTCAATCCTTACCTCTTCTTGGCTTTAGCTGGTGACAGAAAGGTTGTACAGATTTTTAAATTACTCCTATTTAAAAATTTCAACTTTTCCTGTACTTACCAGCTGCTTTTTGTCCTGCAGGAAGTGATGTATTCTTTCCAGTCTGACACAAGGCTTCCTGCTACCATTTCTGTCTGTGTCTGGAACTGTCCAAAGCATGAGAGCTTTTCTATAGCGATTTGCTACTAATTTTGACAATTCAGACACAGCCAGAGGTGGCGGCAGAGAGCACCATATCAGACTGGAAATCACAGCCAGCCCCCACCTGCTATGAAGCAAGCTCTGCTCTGGAGCGCTCTTCATAGCTTCTTAAAGACCCAGGACATACATTTATGTTATTTATGTGTCGTCTGGTGAAAGACATCTATAATGTAACTGTAAGTTCAGGGTCGTCTAGGGGTTAAAAATTATAAACGGACAAGAAAAAACATTGTGGGAGCCATATACATGAAAACAAATCGTGCATATACATCTCCCAGGAGTATATAGCAAAACCATGTTCTTTTTCTAGGTTACTTATCATACAACACATGTTGGCATATGTTGAGCAATAAGGAAAGAAAAGAAATAACATCTGTTTGACCACCAGCAAATCTACAGCAAATCCACAGGGAGTCAACATATCCTAAATTTTTTTTTCTTACTGAGGTCCTCCGGCTTTTAGCCGAATGGAGATCCCACTGCTGGGTATGGCACAACAAATGTTTTATTACCAGGGGATGCAGTTCAGGAGTCATTGCTATAAAAAAAATAATATGGACTTAAAGTGTAACTATAATTTAACCTCTTAAGGACATATGCCGTACCCGTATGGCACATGTCCGCAAGAGGTGTTCAGAGAGGGGGGGGGGCGCCGCGACCCTGCTTTGAACTGCTGCAATCCCGACTGCTATCTGCAGCATGGGACCGTGGCTATTATCGGGAACGGGCCGATTGCCGCTCCCGCTTATTAACAGTGTTAGATGCAGCTGTCAAACATGACAGCTGCATCTATCAGTGCTATTTGCAGCCCATCCCTGGTGTCTAGTGGCAGGATCCCCTCCTTGCGATGCAATCGCGGAGGGGGGATCCCTTGGTCTTACCAGGCCGAGCCTCAGCGTCGGAAGGACGCGGATCCTGGCTTGGTATTCTATTGCATCCATCCACTGACCAGCACTTTAACAGATGGTATCACACACAGTGGGATTAGATACAGGGCCCCAGACTACAGTAACAGGTTATGTTCACACTACGTAAGCTACGTAGTAATCATGGCTGTTGTTGCAAATTTGCAACAACGGCTGTGATTACTACGTAGCCTATATAGTGCTGCCTTCTGTGGAATCCCGGCTGGAGTGTATTCACATAATATACACTCCGGCCACGATCCCTAGCAGTGCCGCAAGAAATTGACATGTCAGTTTTCTGCGGCCAATATTCAGTTAATAGCAGCACCAGAAAACCTGTCAGTTCACACAATGAACTCCGTTCGCATGCTCCTTTGTGAGCAGCGGAGAATTCGGATGCGGGCGTGCACGGATGCGGTAGCATCCGAATTTAATGGCAGTAAAGACCATCTGTCTGGTATTGCAGTAGCGGCCAGGATGATCTTTTCTGACACCAGCCTTTCTGTGACCCGCCCGGGTCACGGAACGGCCGGTCTCTTACATCATGTGAACATGGCCTCACACAGTAAGATTAGATACAGTGCCACAGCATACAGTATGACACAGTAAGATTACAGATTACAGAGCAACAACAGATAGTATAACACACAGTGGGATTGGATACAGAGACCCAGCATACAGTATGAGGCTATGTATTTTTTTTCGTATTTCTATGGCCGTTGTTGCAGATTGCATCAACGTTCGTAGTTACTACGAAAAAAATACGTTCAAAGCTTTCTATGGGATCCCGGCCGGAGCTTTTACACATAGTATACGCTAGGGCCGGGATCCCTCACGGCGCCGCAAAGAACTGACATGTCAGTTTTCTGTGTCCGCTATTCAATGATAGCAGAAAACCCTGTCAGTGCACACAGTGGAGCGCGGTTCCGGCCTCTCGCTCCATAGTGTGCAGTGGGGAGTTCTGATGCGTCCACATCAGAACTCTATGGCATTAAAGATCATCCGGGATGATCTTTTCAGAGACTGGCCGCTCCGTGACCCTGCCGGGTCACGGAACGGCCGGTCTCTTACGCCATGTGAACATGGCCTGACACAGTAAGATTAGATACAGAGCCCCAACATACAGTGTCACACAGTGGGATTAGATACAGTGCCCCAGCATACAGTATGACACACAGTGGGATTAAATACAGAGCCCCAGCAGATGGTATCACACACAGTGACATTAGATACAGTCATCTGCTCTCATAACACTGTAGGATAATGTCAGCCATGGAGGTGGGGGTACCTGCTGCAGACATCTGATAGTGATTGTTATATGTACTATGGAGGGATTACAGCTGTGTTGTTCTGGGAATTGTAGTCTTCCCCTCAGTGACCCACTCTCCCTCATGCAGTACATTGGAGTCATGGTTGGCATGTGCCCCCTGGTTGAAGCACTGGGTACACTTGTCCCTTCATCCAGCTCCTTCCCTGCGTTACCCCTCATGCAATACTGCTAAGTGAAGGAGATGTGGAGAAGTCCATGAGGTGGAGAAGGGAGGGCTGTGTACTGTGGGCTTACATATAGTGTGAGGGCTGTGTACTAGAGGCTTACACAGAATGTGAGGGCTGTGTACTGTGGGCTTACATAAAGTGTGAGGGCTGTGTACTAGAGGCTTACACAGAATGTGAGGGCTGTGTACTGTGGGCTTACATATAGTGTGCTGTGTGTTATCTGATGCTTCTTTCAGAGTCCGTACCTAGCTGCTACACAGTACAGACTTCCAAGTAACACAGGAGCAGACACAGAGCTGAGGGCACATTCAGCTTCATGTATTTAAAAAACTGTTCATTTTAGCTTATTAATGTATATATAAATTTTTTTTATCATGGCTTACACTAACTAAAATTACATGGTCAAAATATTTTATAGTTACGCTCTAAGCTTACCTTTAAGTTAGTCTCACCCTCTCGCAAGGTAGCATTGAATTGGTACACCTAAAGGCCCTATTCCACCAACAGATCTGACGACAGATTATCTGCCAAAGATTTGAAGCCAAACCCAGGAGTGGATTTGAATAGAGGAGAAATCCAGTCTTTCCTTTATGACCTGTTCTCTGTATATAGTCTGTTCCTGGGTTTGACTTCAAATCTTTGACAGATAATCTGTTGTTAGATCTGTTGGTGGAATAGGGCCTTTAGGCTATAATGGCAGCTGCCTGTAGTGTATTTCCACCAATACTTTTAAAACCAATATTCCACATGTCATAGATGTAGGTTACAGTCTGTAAGTGAGGATACAATAAAAAAAAAAAAAAACTAATAATAAACATTTTCAATCATTTATTGTATGTGTTTGACATTCTAAGACTTTCTTATTGTGCGTGTTTGACATGCTACAAAAGCTGACAATCTGCTTCATTGTTTTCTCTCTCATTCAGGTTAAATTATGTCAGGATTAAACTATTTAGTACTAATAAATGTCATAATAATGCATATCTCAAAATTTCCTGCTTCAAAACATGTCTTATGGATGCAAAGGGTTTGATACTTATTTGAGTTGACAAAATTCTTATGAACTCTTGATGCTATGACTGGTTCTTGATTCCATGCATCTGAATATCACATTGTACAAATAGACAATAATCACATGCACTAAAATGCACTAAAATTTAGACTGATGCAAACTGGTCACAGCAACAAAACACAGCTCCTCTTTCCTTTCACCAGAGCTGAAAGCTGAGCTGTGATTGGTTGCTGTTGGCAGTTTGCACCAGTCTAAATTTTACACCCTTTGATAAATCTCCCCCTATGTCTATAGGCCAGACTAGTTATGCTATTTACAAGAGGTAGATCTATTTGGGGCCCTCAATTTTTGTTTTTCCTATTTTAAATTAACTGAAAGATCTAAAATATGATTAATTTGAACATAACATTTTCATTTCTGCTGTTGGGGGAGGGGAATTTGTGTCAGGTTTTAGACTCCCAACATAAAGCAGCACTTGGGTCACATACAAAGGGCTGCTGATAAGTCTTTGGCTTTACGCGGAAATAAACTTTTTACATTGGTATTCCAAGTTCTCTAAGCCTTGCAAAAAAAAGGATTTCAGTTGTGCCCCAAACCAGTCATCCGTAGCAGCCATGGCATCAGAAATGGTGTGAAATTCGGTACCGTTAAAGTGTTTTTTTCATGTTTGGAAACAGATGAAAGTCAGAAGGAGCTAGATCTGGTGAATAAGATAGATGATCAACCAGCTGGAAGCCTAGCTCCACCAGTTTTGCCGTGGTCCCTTATGCAGTGTGACAAAAAGCGTTGTCTTGTAGGAACAAGATTCCTCTGGACAGCTTGCCGTGCCCTTTTGGCCTTCAGAGGTGCCTTTAAGTGGTCCTTCAAGTTCAATGGAATACCTTGCATTGATAGTGTAACCATTTTGAAGGTAGTCCACTAGCAGCATACCCTCCTTATCCCAGAACACAAACGCCATCAGTAGTTGGTTTTTGTTTCTGAACTTCTTTGGACCAGAAGAACTACTGTGCCTGCACTCTTGACTGCTCCTTGGTTTCAGAGTCTTACAAATAGTGTTGATTGAACTTTGAGAAAAGTTAAGTTCGAGACAAACATCTTGATTTTCTCGAACTTAAACCGAACATTTTACTGTTCGTTCGAGTTAGCGTTAGAGTTCGAGTTAGTGTTCGAGCGCCTTTTTTGCCAGCCAAGCATTGCAGAGCAGAAACGTCATTGCTGAGGTGTAGGGGTCTCATTGGTTGCTAAAATCACATAATAATGTCACATAAAAGTCACTGTGCCACCTTCTGGGAACCATTTTCTCCTCATTCAGGGTGCTGTGTGGATGGAAATCGCAGTGTAGCTTTACAGACAGCTATCACAGTGTATCATCTGACTGCATACAGCCATTTTGAGTAGTCCCATGCAGCTTTCTGGACGCCATTGCCTCCTCACTCACTCTCTGACTGTGCTGTACAGACGGCTATCACAGTATATCATCTGATTTCATGCAGCCATTTTGAGTAGTCCCCATGCAGCTTTCTGGACGCCATTGCCTCCTCACTCACTCTCTGACTGTGCTGTACAGACAGCTATCACAGTGTATCATCTGACTTCATGCAGCCATTTTGAGTAGTACCCATGCAGCTTTCTGGACGCCACTGTCTCCTTACTCACTTTTCAGTACAGACAGCTCTCACAGATAGGCAGTGAGATTAGTGATATTACAGAGCTAGGCATTGAGATTAGAGAGATTAATTGTGTGTTCATAATGGTTACACTAGCATATTTGAAACAAGCATTTTCCTCTCCATAGACACCATTGCAGTCACAGTAATAATTATCTTTGGGATTGCAGGCTGCATATTGGATTTGGCAATTTATACATAGTGCCTTAAAGGTAACCAATCACCTCAAAAACGCATATGTAGCTTTTTAAATGTGCTGTTAGAGCACACAGCACACTTTCCATACATGTTTCTATATACTCCCTGCCTCCCCTGTGTAATCCATAAAGTAACTTTATAAAACTGGCGCCCGGTATGCAAATTACCTCAGGTAGTCACCTGGGCGGTGTTCGGCTAGATGGTAGTCACGGTCAGTCCGGGTCCCCTGGGAGCTCCTCGGCGGTAATCACGCCCCTCTGGGCGTGATTCAAATCATCCAGTAGCTCCAACTTCAATCAGGAGCGCGCCATGCACGACGTCGGCGCGCCTACATTCTTAAGCCGCCGCACATGCTCAGTACACCCGCTTCTATTCTGGCTGTACTGCGCCTGTGCAGAATAGCCTCGAACTCCGGCACACACTTTTACTTTTTCCACTTTAAGTCCATAGCGCTTGCATTTGTTCACCTAGAGACCCATATGAGCCCTTATTTTTTGCAAAACCAATTGTACTTGCAATGAAAGGCATTATTTTTCCATAAAATATGCTGCGAAACTGGAAAAAAATCATTTGCGCTGTCAAATTGAAATAAAAAAGTTCATTTGTTTTGATTTCGGGGAGTTTTGCATTTACGTCGTTCGCCCTAGGGTAAAACTGCCTTGTTATGCATGTTTCTCAAGTCGTTATGATTACAATGATATGTAACATGTATAACTTTTATATAATCTGATGGCTTGTAAAAAGTTCAAACCATTGTTAACAAATATATGTTCCTTAAAGGGGTAGTGCGGTGATAAAAAATTATTCACAGAATAACGCACATTACAAAGTTATAGTAGTTCGGTAGTGGGTGGTGCATTATACATGTCGAGCCTGTCCGCCATCTTGTGCCAAACGTCATCTTCAGACAGAAGGCCGAATCGCTCCCGCCGTCCCCCCTTCGCTGTGTCATCAGCTACTCAGCCGCCATTGGCTGAGCATAACTGTGCTCAGCCAATCGCGGCTGAGCACAGTCATGAAGCGGCGGCGGAGGGGGGGCGGCGGCAGCGATTCGGCTGTCCGTCCGAAGATGACGTTTGGCACAAGATGGCGGACGGGCTCGACACAGATCAGGTAATGTATAATGCACCACACACTTCCGGGTACACGGGCGTGGGTGGTGGGACACGGGGAAGGGGGCGATTCACAGACATAACATACATTACAAAGTTGTATAACGTTAATTTTTTAGCGCCACACTACCCCTTTAAAATCGCTCTCTTCACATGCTTATAGCGCTTTTATCCTTTGGTCTATGGGGCTTATTAAGGTGTCATTTTTTGCGCCATGACATGTAATTTCTATCGGTACATTGATTGCACATATGCGACTTTTTGATAGTTTTTTATTACATTTTTTCTGGATTTGATGCGACCAAAAATGCGCAATTTTGCACTTTAGAAGTTGTTTGCACTGAAGCCATTTACCGTGCGAGATCAGGAATGTGATTAATTAATAGTTCAGGCAATTATGCGTGCGGCGATACCAAATGTTTGTTTATTTGTTTATTTACTTATAAGGCTGAGTTCACACTACGTATATTATTTCAGTCAGTATTGTGGTCCTCATATTGCAACCAAAACCAGGAGTGGATTAAAAACACAGAAAGGCTATAATCACACAATGTTGAAATTGAGTGGATGGCTGCCATATAACAGTAAATAACGGCCATTATTTCAATACAACAGCCATTGTTTTAAAATAACAGCAAATATTTGCCATTAAATGGCGGCCATCCACTCAATTTCAACATTGTGTGAACAGAGCCTTTCTGTGTTTTTAATCCACTCCTGGTTTTGGTTGCAATATGAGGACCACAATACTGACTGAAATATACGTAGTGTGAACCCAGCCCAAAATGCGAAAAGGGGGGTGACTTGGACTTTTATTAGGGGAGGGGACTTTTTATTAATAAAAAAAGTTTTTACTTTTATTTTTACATTAATTAGAAGTCCCCTTGGGGGACTTGTATATACACAGCAATGATCTCTCATAGAGATAGATGCTGTGTATATACACAGCAATGATCCATCAGAACGGTGATCCATTGCTATGGCCTGCTGCAGGCCATATCAATGTATTGCAGAGTCGGGATCAGCGTCAGTGCGACGCTGAGGCCCGGCCTGGCCAGAAGAACGGATCTCCCCGGAGATCCGTCCCACTAGACACCAGGGACAGGGAGAGCACAGCATCTAAGTGCAGCTGTCAGGTTTGGTGACAAATGGAGTCATCATCATAGTTACATAGTTATCTCATGGAAGAGGTATTTATTAGGATCACGACGCGTTTCGGCCGCCAAGTATAAGGTGGCCTTTCTCAAGTTGTACAAAGACATATTGAGGAACAGGGGTTTATATGGTATGGGGCATGGCATAAACAAAACATCACTTCCGGGTTAAAACAGCATAAATATAAATGATGCCACAGCGATATACACACTAATATCTGGAACTAGTGTAAAAACATATAGAATCCGTGCATATCTATAACAAAATTTGTATAAACTTACATTCCCCCGGAGTTCGGAGGTCCAGCGTCCGGGTCCGGCATGGTCACGTGAGCGGCCGGGCGTCATTACGTCATTGCGCACGTGCGTTCCGGCATCACGTGACCATGCCGGACCCGGACGCTGGACCTCCGAACTCCGGGGGAATGTAAGTTTATACAAATTTTGTTATAGATATGCACGGATTCTATATGTTTTTACACTAGTTCCAGATATTAGTGTGTATATCGCTGTGGCATCATTTATATTTATGCTGTTTTAACCCGGAAGTGATGTTTTGTTTATGCCATGCCCCATACCATATAAACCCCTGTTCCTCAATATGTCTTTGTACAACTTGAGAAAGGCCACCTTATACTTGGCGGCCGAAACGCGTCGTGATCCTAATAAATACCTCTTCCATGAGATAACCGCTTCAATCTGTGGTTTACTGGACATCTGCGCCCTATTTAAGCCGGGATCCCCCATGGTCCTAAAGCCTGCTGCGGCTGATATACTTCTCTCTCTGACTGTACGACTCCCTTGGACGTACCCCGGCAGGAGCTGCGGTGTTCTACCTAATATGCTTGATATAGAGTTGTGCCTATAACCCAGCACAACTCTACTAGGTGAGTGTAACACCTCTTTTTTCCTGTGTTTCTCACTTTGGTCACCTTTTATTGCACCAGGAGGCGCCCCCACCTCTTCCCCTCTTCTCCCCCCTTTATACAAGGGTAGAGAAATTACAGAACTGAGTTCCCTAAGAACTCTGGGGTGCAATCCATCAGGCCCTGGAGCTTTGGTTACATTAAGTTTATTTAATTTATCTTGGACCATATCTATAGTAAACCAGTTCAGTACATTACATGTGTTAGCAGCACTGGCCCCACCCACAACAGCTCCATCCTCTTCTTTTGTATATACAGAACTAAAGAACCCATTAAGTAACTCAGCTTTCTCCTGATCCCCAGTTATTAATTCCCCGTCACCATTATTTAGGGGTCCTACATGCTCTGACCTTGGTTTTTTTGCATTAATATATTTGAAGAATTTTTGGGGGTTTCTTTTGCTATCTATGGCTACCTGCCTTTCATTGTCAGTCCAACTGGAAGCAAACATGGGTAAAGTGTCCCTACCCAATATACAGGCCACTGAAAATAATCCACATTCCGAAGAGCTCTTTGACCACACAATGCAGTTGGGCTCAGAAGGCGGTTCAAAAGATCATGAGGCCAAAGACGATGATTTAGTCTGCTCTGACGCCAAATTGCTGATGCCCTCAGAGGAGGATCAGGAAGCTGGTCTGTCAGCAAAGCCTAAAAGTGCCTGTGGCTTCTAGCCCATAGTTTGAGGATGTAGACTGTTACATAGAATAAGTCACCTGTCATGAAAATGATGATGATGATGAAGACATTATGGATCCAATGTGGTCTTTGGAGCGATAGCTGCTGAGGGCATCATCAGTGGAGGATGAGGTAGTTACAGTGCGAGTCCCAACTAAGAAAGGGAGAGGGTGGTCGCACAAGTACGCTGATATTACTTCGCCAGCCATGGTCAGTGGTGGCAGCGGGGAGACCGGTAAAAGGTTTTCGCCGTCTAAGAGGTCCCGAACCTATTAAGCCTGGGCCTTTTTTGATCAAGCTTCTGATACTCCGACTGAGGTGATATGCCGTATTTGCCGTCAACGTGTCAGTAGAGGAAAAAATGAAAAGTATTTAAGTACTATGAGCATGAACAGGCACATGCAGGGAAAGCATGAATTGCTGTGGAATAGTTGCTTGGAGAAAAAAAAAAAGGCCAGGCTGTTGGCTTTGGAAATGTTGCCTTTCCGCCTGGTGGACACAGATGGCTTTCACCATGTTCTGGCCCTGGCATGTCCCCAGTATCAGATGCCTAGCAGCTATTTCTTTGCAAGAAAAGCTGTCCTGGCTCAGCACGTTGCACAAAATATCTCAAGTGCGTTGGCTGCATCTGTGTCCACCAAGGTCCATCTGACTACAGACACATGGACCAGTAAGCACGGTCAAGCTCACAGTTAGCGTTCCAAGAGTTTTAACAGAATATATTTTTTGAAAAATACACCTGTATGAACATGATGCGCACTACATACATCCTCTTTCTTCTCATCCTCTTTGTAGGCCTCAAAATCGTTATTTTTTAAATGCCTCTTTCTCTCTTGCTACCTGATTTAGTTGAGCTGCAGTCTCCGTGTTTCCCGCTGGGCTGTTCTCGCTGCCAACAATGGTACAAATTTATCCTCAGTGGGTAAAAAGCCAATTTCTGACAGTCTGCATTGCAGATTAACTTTTTTTCAAAAATTCTCTTCATCTGTTAGATGTTTTTTTTTTTTTACAGAGGAGGTTGTGGTTTAATTTTATCCTGAGTGTGTACAGAGTCCATTTTTGACAGTCTGCATTGCAGATCCACTTTTTTTTTTTTTTTTTTTAATAATAATAATCTTATCATCTGTTAGATGTATGTTCGTAAAGCCAAATTTTAGGCTATGAGTTCTTCCATGTTTACAGTTTACTCTTCTGGAGGATAATTACAGTTTCCTCTACATATGTGTATCAAAATTAACCTGGACATCTCCCATTGAGGGGTGTCCTCTGCCTTCATTTCATTTTGTAGCTCTTTCAAAGGCAGAAGCCAGCAGCTCAGTAACGGCCAGTTTATTGGCTGTTTTTTTAATCTTCTATTTCAAATCACATCAAAAGAACAGACAGTGAAAATGCAGCATGGTCATAGTAATGCTTGAGCTCAGTGATTGCTGCGTTTTGAAAATTGAATACTCCTAAGAGCCACAAAATCCATTTTTGTTTTTAGGTCAACAAAGTCACTGTTTAGCAGGCAGGATCAATCAGGTCGGTAGAGGCGGTAGTAGTGGGTGTTTTTTCCGTCTAATTTAATTTAAATTTGCCTTTTCTTAGATACTCTTAAAAGGATTTAAAGTGTGAACATTCAAATTACAGGGTCTCTTACATGGTTTCTATGACAACCACACCACCATCAGAATGTGTCTGACCAAATAACACACACACAATGACAGTTAGCAGTGGTTGCTGTTTGCAGGGGAAGCATGCCTGGATGCATCCAACACTAGTGATGAACTTAAATTAAAGCCTACTGTATGTTTTGGTCTAGTGCGAATAGCATACTATTAGGTCATTACTAAATGAAATATTTTACCCTCTTAATTATTTTTCTGTCATTCTTAGAGCCAAATTTTCTTAACTAAGTTGTTCCATGTATCCAGTTTCCTCTTATGGATGGTAATTCCAGCTTCCCTTTGCCTGTATAGGTGTCAAAACTAACCCAAACATCTCCCCATTGACGTTTATGGGGTTCGAGTTGGAGTCGAACTTCGAACCAAACGTCACTACTGTTCGAGGTTCGACTTGAACTCGAACATTTTACTGTTCGCTCATCACTACTTACAAATAAATCCAGGTCTTATCCATAGTGACCAGTCAATCCAGGCAGTTGTTATCAGTCTGGAAATGCTGACAAATGGATCAGGAAGTTTTCATGCACATGCTTTTCTGATCTGTTGACAAACATTTGGGGACCCACTGTGCAGTTGGCTTCTCCATGTTCAAATGTTCGTGCCTAGACCGCTGTTGCCATAAGCAACAAACAATAAATTTTGAAATCATATAAAAGACACATAAGGCTTTCGTGTGACATAACATTAGTTAGCACAGTAACAAAAAAAAAAAAAAGAAAAGAAAGCCAAAGACTTATGAGCAACCCCTCATACTATGGAATATTTTCACAAATAGTTAAAGTCAAAGTTATTTAAAGTGTACTTGTACTTGTCATAGAGACATGTCAATGTTTTTATTGGCCAATGTTTGAGTGTTCAGACCTTGTCTGATCAACTGATTGAGCAGGGAGAGGGCAGCGTTTCTATGCAGTCCTCTCCCCACTCTGTGTCAGTGAGAAAGACTAGCCCCATAGACTTTTAATATGAGGCCATCTTTTCACATGAGAAGAATGCGCAAATGTCTTTGTTCTCGCTCTCACGATAAATCACGGTCTGAACACTCGATTAAAGCATTTGACATTGGACATTTCAAAAGTTTTTTGATGGTGCCTCTTAACTTAATATTCAAAAATCACAGACATTAAATGTGGAATTCTTACACATGACTTAGAGATGTCGATTTTTACTAAGACCAAACAAAGCAAATGGGGATTCATTTCTTGTTTCTAAGTTAAAGATGAGGCCAAAGCTGGAATTCAACATAATTTTGACATTTGTTTCTTCAAGGCTGCGACCACACAATGTCTTCTTTTGGTCATTTTATGGCAGGTTTTTTTTTTTTTTTTTTTTTTGGGGGGGGGGGGGGACATTTTAAGTAGGGATGAGCGAACGATATGTGAGAAACAAAAAGGGAGAAACACACAAAAAAACCACACAAACAGGAGCACAACACTCATCATTGTGAGCAGTGTTGTGCTCCTTACAGTATTCAGCATCTTTACAGATCGCTGCTTACAGTCTGGCCCCCAAGGGGTTAAGGGAGGATGCATTGCATCCCCCTTAACCCCTTGGGGGCCAGACTGATGTCAGACTGCACCCATCCCAGCAAGGAAGGGGTTAAGTGACCCCCCTTCCTTGCTGGGAGGGGTGCAGTGCAGGGGAGGGGGTGGGGAGAGCTGTATACTCACCCCCATGTGTCCTCTTCGCTGGTCCGCAGCACAATGAAGTCACTGTGCTGCGGACCCGCTAATTATATGTGCGCTCAGCCGATCAGCTGATTAGCTCAGCGCACATATGATTCAAAATGTTTCTTCTAATAATGCAATTGTGATAGCATAATTAGAAGAAACATTTGATGTTTTAATTAAAGTAAAGTATTGATTATTACAGTTTGCTCTTTTTACCGGGTATATGAATTAACGGCTTTAAAAGAGCTGCCTGTAATAATTAATATTTAATTAATAAAACACATTTTCCTTCTAATAAAATTAATTTTGTTGTTCAATAATTTAATTTAAACGAATCCATACTTGTGCAATTAAATATACTGTAAAAAAATAAACATATATATAAATATATATATATATATATATATATATACACATTTATTTATATATATATATTTATTTTAACAGTATATTTAATTGCACAATGATGGAATCGTTTTAATTAAATTATTGAACAATGAAAGGGACTTTATTACAACGAAAATATGTTCTATTAATTAAATATATTAACCATTAGAGGCATCGGCATTACTGCAGAGGATCGCTAACCTCGTAATGCCGATTCCTCTAATACTGGTTCCCTGCTTTCCCAGATGCATTTCAGAGGTGTTTGCATCACTTTTTAAAGATGTCTTTGATTCTATTTGTTATTGTTATTTTAACCAGATTCGTTACGAACTTTCTCAAAGTTCGGTTTGGTGACGAACCAAACTTTTTGCAAAGTTCGTAACGAATCTGGTTCGTTACGGTTCGGTTCGCTCATCCCTAATTTTAAGCTTCAATGTTATTTTGAAATAATTTAAATTATTTGCACTTTGCAAGGCCAAAAAAAAGATGTGTGGTCTCAGCCTGAGAAGAATTACATCCTTAAATTAGAGCTGAAACATGTTTTTTTATGATCTTTTTTTATTTTTATTGTAAATGTTTATTTTTTTAGTAGTTTTTAAGGAGGCTGCTGTTTGATCTTTTTACAATTAAATTGCAAGTACTGTTGGGTGTGCATTAAATTCAATTAACCATTGACTACAATGTAAAGTACGGCCAACGGCAGCTATGGTTTCTGGACGCGGTTCGGCAATAATAGGCATGTTCATTATTTTAATGCCCATTCAAAATAACGGATGTTAAAATAACAATCTCAGCACACAGCGGGTGGCATTGCATTGAATTCAATGCAATGCTGACAGTGCAGAAAAGAATGGACGCTGATTTCATTTTCTAAAAAAGTATGATAGAAAGTGTGAACTTAGCCTTATTTTATAATATAGGCAGTGAAATGGACGATTAGAAAAAATATTACAAAAAAATATTTTAAAATACATTAACAATCTAAGTCAGATTTTATGTATTCCTTCTGCTGTATACCACTGCACAGCTTCAAATTCATTGCAAACAATGATAAATCTGCACTCTTTAATTAAAAATAAAGCTATGTATTGTTGGCCACACATTTCCACTTTTATGCCCTGAGAATATTTCGCTCCGATTTCCAATAGGTCATTGGAGCTGTTAAATTTCTACTAGGATATGTGTTATAAAATCAATCACTATTTTAAGAATAAAAAGGAAGAAAAATGAACCTTACAAATCTTTAGAACTCAAACTAATTAAAGCAATGTAGGCCCTTAAGCTATGAGAGTGCTTAGAAAACCTTTTTGATTCAACAAATCTAGATATGATCAAACTAAAACCTACACTAATAGAATATTGAGCATACTAATATCTTTTTGTCTTGATATATATATATATATATATATATATATATATATATATATATATATAAAATTATATCTATGTGTGTATGTTCACGTCAACCATCTTGAAATTATACTGTAATCATTGTAAAATTCTCATTAAGGTTATGTTCCCAAAATGTAAAAATCAGGGCAAATAAAAGCCATTGTAAAACAATGGTCTTTATTAATAATCTTGATCAGTAATAACGGCCATTGTTTAGCCCTTATTTTTACATTGTGGAAACACAGCCTTAGGCTGGTTTCACACACTGTTTTGCAATGTTTCTTGTAATGTTTTTTCTTTGGATTTTTTTTTATTTCACCCGGATAGATATTTAGTTTATAGTAAAATAAAAAATGCACTCTATTCAATGCATTATTGTCTTGAAACAAAGGGAGAATCTGGGGAAAGCAGCAAATTATAGTGCTAACTCAAAATTTGATCAACTCCCCTTTTTCAAGCAATCGCTAAGTAGGTGTGAATGGGAATTCACGGTCTTGCACAAAGGCCAACTATGTGCTTAAAGTGTCACTGTTATGACTTTCAAAATCTAAATCAACAGAAGTTGTGAAATACAGCTACAAGTAAAATAAATTATTTTTTATTTATTTAATTTTATTAAATAAATTATAAAAAAAAAAAAAAAAATATATATATATATATATATATATATATATATATATTTTATCAATACATCCATCAAATCACATGACTGCCTTTTCTCTACGCAAATGACCTTTTTTTCAACTAGCACAAGAATAAAAAGCTTCAGGAGACTGGACCTGAATAAAAGTAACAATAGCTTTATTTGAAATCATGATAACTAAAAAAAGAAAATCAATGTAAATTGCATACATGCTTTATTTCCCATCCCCACATCCGCTGTTTGCAAAAGACTTCATAAAATAATTGTCATGATCATTATTTTGACATCCTCGCAGAAAACATCCGTCATTTCACACACTGTGTGCATTGAATGTCCGTCATTCCATTGACTTTAATTCACTGCACTAAAGTCAATTAAATCACAGCAATAACAGCCACCTTTTCTCTTTTTTGATGTTGTGTGAAGATAGCCAAAGGTAGAATTTCTGATAATTCTCTCCCTTTATTTTTTTTAGTTTTATACAGAAAGAGGTGGGAGGTACTTTTTTTTAATAATACATTATAGTTTTCATGTATATTTTTGTAGATGTGGCCTACTGATATCTTTTTTCCTCTTGAACTTGAGATGATAAAGGCACATTTTTTAATGATAATGTTAAAAAACATACAGGCAAAGATACATTCTGAATGCTTTTCTTGTTATCTATTCAATGCTAGTTGACGCCAGTTTGATTGGTGCTCTGGGGATGTCAGATTTTCTTTAAGATTTTTATAGTACAACAAATTTCTAACCAGATTCTTAGCATGCAAGTTTGGTACCAGTTATGTATGTAAAATTACGCTAGACATTGGCCCCGTGATTTAATCGTGTAACCAGGAGAACAATGAGTCTACACTGCATTGTATAGTTCCTTTTTAGTCTTTTTATTATATAAAATGTCAAAGCTATTACATAAATAGTGTTGTACAGTCACATTTTTCTAAGATTATATAATGGGAACAGAAAAGCAACAACAACCTTTCTAATATAAGATTTTCTTTAAGGTTGGGGCTTTTATGTGAATTTACTGAGAAGCCATTAGAGCCTATATGCTTTATTAGTTTAACAAGTCTTTGTAGAGCTGAACTTAATGTCTTGTTGATGTACATTACCTTGTTATCTGAGCTTCACTAATACTAAAATAAGAATTGCTTAACTCTTTCCAACCTCATATGTACAGTAATATGGTCTCCTTTGTAAGCTAATGTGTTCAAATAAAAAAAGTATACAGTATGCTACAATAAGCAAGAATTTTCGGCACCACATGCTGTACATATTATATAGCCACTAGAGATGAGTGTATTTACCAAAAGTTCGGGTTCGCACAAACTGGAATGATCAGCATTTGAATCCCACTGCCTGGAAAAAGGGGATGCAGTCTGAGGAATGCCTGAAACACATGGATATAGCCATTTACATATCATCCTATTTTGTTAGCCTATGGATGTATTACATAGGGCAGATCTATTCTTCTTTATAGCATACACTTGTGCTCGGTTGTGTTAAGAACACAGACTCTGACCAATAAAAACTTTTGATGTATTCCTAACTTGCATATACTTGGATTTCTAATAAAGACTTGAAAATTCTACTCCTTGGTTGCTGTACATCACTTTGCTTATCCTCAGGACATGACAAAAGTTTTTTTTTTTTTCAAATGACAGCTATGGTTTAAGTATTAGTTACTAGGCTACAGAATGCTAAAAAATTCCATAAACTTTGTAAAGGTAGTTTCTCTTTAAAGGTAGGTTCATGACTTCTATTTTCAATACTGATCTGATCATATTTCTGTTTGTTGGCAACATAAAAATAATAGGGCACTTTAATACTGTATGTGCTCATTTGATTTTACTACATAGAAAGCTGACAGGGTCAGAATAAAGCTCAGTTGTGACCGCCATAGAAAGCCAAATCGATGGTCACTAAGGGGTTAATCTTCAATTCTACTGGTGTCACCAAAACCCCAAGAGAAATCTATTGTTCCCCATTACATATAAATGACTTTAAGTGTGTTGATTCAAAAATCATAGAAACTTATTTTCTAGGAATTATCATGAATAGCAATGTTTAAATATTACCAGGAATAGTGCATTAAAAGGCAAGGGGGACATTCGCTATTGAGCCTAAAACAGGGGTAGGAAACCTTGGCTCCCCAGTTGTTGCAAAACTACAACTACCATCATGTCTGGACAGCCAAAACTAAACTGTAATTTAAAAAAGAAATGACCCCAAAAACCAAAAGTAAAATCATAGTAAGAATAACTATACGAGAAACCATCCTTGTCCTTTAATTTTACATAGTTCTTTTTTCACTTTAACAAAATTATCTTTCAGAAAATAATTCTTGTCTGATCTGTTTTTATAAATATGATTTTTTTGTCAACTGTCTTTTTTTTTTTTCTTTTTTTTCTTTTCTTTTTGCATAGTCTAACCATATGTCAATGGATACACATAGCAGAAGTACATACCTATTCACAAAACACATGACATCTCAGGAGATTTCGATGAGCATCACAATGACTTTAATGCACTCCTACGGCCTACATTATCAATGTACCTTAGGGATGTAGTAGAAATAAGAATTTTCCAATTTTAGAATTTCTCAAAGATATAAGGCAATTTAATTTAGCAGCCTAAGTAACATTTATTACTCCATAGCCTCACTGTGTACTTCTAATGACTACATTAAAAACATCCTTAAGGTCTGCTCTATATGAATCGTATTAGGTGGGAGACATACGTGCTTCAGCTTTGGACTGTAAGTAAAAATGACACTTTCCTGCATGCACCAACCCAATGGGGATTCAGCAAGTACTCATTAGGGAAGGTAGTTTTGCACTCTTGACTGTAGTACCACTCCACTAAAGGTTGGTTTTCTGGATTCTTCAATGTCAGCCTGTAGAACTTCAGAAATATGTGACACATAGTCTAAAAGGCGATTCAAGTCTGTTCAGTATGCATATATATTTTTCTAAGAAATAAAAAAGAGAAAAAGAAAAGGGATGCTCTGATTTTCTTATCAAGTGAGAAAGAAGTCTCTTCTGCTCCTCAGTACAGAGATCAGGTAAAAAACCCAGTCAATCTGGTGGTTACAAGGGATATCCAAAGAGCAGAAAAGGCCCTGCCTCTTCTGCTTTCTGGAGCTTTACTTCCTCAGTTTGACCACCTCTGCTTATAATTTTCACAGAAGGGGGGTGGCAGGACTATGTTGGGGCATTGTGTGCATGGTGTACCAGCGCAGTTTTGCACTGTCCAATAACTGCCCGATTGGTAAAATCAAGCACCTATTGATCATTGCTGGCAACATGCTCCCATTCCCCAATCTCATTTAAAATATGACATTTCAAATCAGCATCTGCTGCACTTTTTACTTATTTCTGTATTTTAGAGGACTTTTGACTTCCTTTAAATTGTCAATTTAAAGTTTGCTAATCTGTATGATGACGCACAAAAGCCTTTTAATTATATGCTCTTGCTTTGTATTTGCTTATTTATAAAACTGTTGTGTAAAGCCTTGAAAAAGATGTAGAGAAGTCTTGGTAGTTATTTATGGAAATTATATACATGGACCCCATGCTAGTTTATGTTGTAATGCAGCTGGAATATTGTGGTTGTCTTTCATAACCTGATGTTTCAAAGGACAAAGATTCAATATCCACGTCAGTGACACATGTACCTAAAGATGGATGTGCACAGCATATCTCTGTGCACACAAATGATTAACTGCTATCTTGGGAAATAAGATATCTCTTGAAGAAACAAATGTTCTTAGGTAGAAACAATTTTTTTTTCAAAGCAATATGAATTTAATAAAGAAATCTGTTAAAAACTTAAAATGTTTTACCTTTATTTTAGAACGTAAGTTTGGTTGATCATTCCAATAATGTGACCCTATACCTATTGTACTTTAATAGATCAGTTTAATTAGTAGATAAAAGAAGAAAAAAAAAAACTGATTCACAATTTGTAATGATTTATTATGGAGTCTGTTAAACTCTCAAACTTATATTTTTGTGTTGCTTTTAAGATCTGATTTAAGATTAGTTTGTTGGGACGGTTATTACACTCCTAATAAACACAAGGGAGACAGCCCTTCCAATAGTAAAGTGAGTCTTTTAATACGCACAGCAGAGTGACGTTTCAGCTCAAGCAAGGCTTGAGAAAGCTGGAACGTTGCTCTGCTGGGTGGATTAAAAGACTCACGTTACTATTGGAAGGGCTGTCTCCTTGCGTTAATTTGGAAATGCGGATGGTTGGTCCAGTCTGGTGAGGCGAGCACCCGGTGAACTTTGATATTTTTGCTGCTATAACTTGGGTAAGTTATTACACTCCTGCCTTTTCTATTTAAAAAAAATGTCCGTTATTGCCACAATGTTATTGACTTCAATGCAATGACGGAAATCTAAAGCACACAATGTATAAAATGACGGACATTGTCTGGGCAGAAGTCAAGTAATGTTTATGGCTATGTTCACATAACATCAAAAATAGAGAAAAGGCGGACGATTTTGATATTTAAAAACACGTCCGTTATGCCGCAATTTAACTGACTGCAATGGCAATGCACTGAAGTCAAGGGGAAGACAGACGTCCAATGCACACAATGTATTGCATAACGGACATTTTATTTACCGGGGACATCAAAATAATGAACATGAACATTACTTTTGGATGTCTTTTGCAAACAGCAGAAATTTTTTATTAGTTATTAACACACAGTTTTTCTTTTGTCACCGTTCTTTCTCTATTCTTACCACGAAATTCAATGGACTTTTCAATTAAACCACACCCAAAGGGTAATTAATCCACCTAAAATAAGAATAATTTACAAACAGACATTATTGGACTTTTTAATTAAAGACACATCCAAAGGCCAATTAGTAAACCCAAACTGGTATAATGTACCAACAGCTAACATTGCACTGACGGGTGGCCAAACAGTGGCATGATGGACATCATTTTTCCTTTAAAATGACGGATGTCATTTTAAACGGAGAGGAAATAACATTGCGTGAACATAGCCTATGTAAAACTGAAATATAATTGAATACCATACCAAATGTGTCGTTTTGTAACTTTTCTCTAAACTTAACATATGCTGATATTTATATGTGGGTTTTAATCTTAAACATCAGAAACATCTAAGCAAGATTTTTACAACATGATTTGGTGACAATTACAAGATGTTCATACTGGGAGAGATTTATCAAACATGATGTAAAGTGAAACTGGCTCAGTTGCCCCTAGCAACCAATCAGATTCTACCTTTTATTTTCCAAAGTGTCTGTGGGGAATAAAAGGTGGAATCAGATTGGTTGCTAGGGGCAACTGAGCCAGTTTCACTTTACAACATGTTTGATAAATCTCCCCCACTAAGTTTGCCTATGTATCAACACTCAGTGATTGGTATGTAAGGGAAACCTCTCGAGTGTTCTAATACCATATCATGAGAAATTGGCGTGCCTAACAGCTACATTAAAAACCAACCCAATCAGAAGTTAGGGTATAATTTGATCAAACCATATTGCCTCATGTACCACATGCAGGTCTCTGATACACATGAGTCCCTAACCAAAAAACATTACTGTGCCGGTCAGCAAACACAATTCCTGCAAAGCGTGTGCAAGCAGAGAAGTGGAGGCCACGGAATGGCCTGCAACCCCAATGTCACAGGACCAAACCCCAAAGGGCCCCTCCAAACCCAGCAGGCACCGCTGGCGGAGAGAGCAGGCGCCAAACAACACAAGTGTGAACAAGCTCTTACCTCTCACCATTACTCCTGCAGATAGAATGGGAAAATCAAAGGAGGTACTTACCATATGTACACAGGTGGTTCCTGCTAATTTTGATCACATGGGTCTTACAAGGTAGGAGTGCTAGCCAAAATGAAAAAAAAAAGGGACAGAATACATAAGATATGCACAAGCCAAAAAGACAGAAATGGCTGCACATCGCACCCATGGTTGACATGAAAGCTTGTTCAGCTACATTAAAAACCAACATCAGAAGTTAATATATAATTTGATCAAACCATATTGCCTCAGGTAACACGTGCAGGTCTCTGATACACATGAGTCCCTAACCAAAAAACATCACTGTGCTGGTCAGCGAACACAGTCCCCGCAAAGCTTGCGCAAGCAGAGAGGGGGGGCCACGGAATGGCCTGCAACCCCAATGTCACAGGACCTCTTTGTTAGACCCACATGATCCAAATAAGCAGGAGACACCTGTGCTCACATGTTTAGTACCTCATATCTTGCCCATTCTACCTGCAGGAGCTAGGGTGAGTACAAGATAATATTCACACTTGTGTTGTTTGGCGGCAGCTTTCTCTGCCGGTGGTGCCTGCTGGGTTTTGGGGGTCCCTTTGGGTTTGGTCCTGTGACATTGGGGCTGCAGGGCCATTCCATGGTCTCCCTTACCTGCTTTAGCACGCTTTGCGGGGTTGGGGGACGCTGACCGGCACAGGGTGATAGTGTAGGGACCCATTTGAAGCAGGAGACCGGCACATGGTACATGGGGCAATATGGTTTGATCAAATTATATACCAACATCCTGGATTTGGTTTTTAAATATAGCCGGGAGGCGTTAGTGTCAGCCATAGGTGTGATGTACAACAGCTCCTTTCTCTCCATGTCGTAAAGAAAAAAAAGGAACAATGAATAACAAACATTTATGAAGTTTGGCAATCAAAATAAACACATGGTAAAAAAAATAAAAATGAATAGCCATGTTTATAATATGAAAGAAAATAACCAGAACACATCTGTAAAAGGGGTACTCGAGAGGGAAAAATATTAGCTTTTAACCCCTTAGTGACCGCCGCACGCATATTCACGGCGGCCACTAATGGGCTTTATTCCGATGCGTACGCCTTTTAACGGCGGGCGCATCGGAAGAAATTACCGCCCGGTGGCGGCTGCAGATCGGGTGATCAGCGGTCAGTGTGACCACTGACACCCTCCTGCAATGTATTGTATCAGTGATCAAAGTATTTTACACTAGTGTACAGTAATGTACACTAGTTTAAAAGTAAAAAAAAAAGTGAAAAAAGTTTGCACCAAACACAACACAGCCCCCCAATAATAAAAATGCATTACATTCCCCATACACAATAAAAGTTGACATAAAAGTGATCAAAAACACAAATCATATACATATTTGGTATCGTTACATCCGTAACGACCCAATCTATAAAACTGTATCAATAATTACACCACACGACACACGCTGTAAAAAAAAAATAAAAAAACAGTACCAGAATAGCAGTATTTTATCAATCTGCTTTAGAAAATACGTTATAAAAGAGATCAAAAAGTCATATACATATAATAACTTGGTATCAATAGAAACTACAGATCTTCCCGCAAAAATAAGCCCAAAACCAGCTCTGTCGCGCAAAAGATAAGAACACTATGGATCTTGCAATGTGGCGACAGTTTTGTGGGTTTTTGCTAGGAAGATAGTTTCTATTGCGCCAAAGCAGTAATAGTTAAAAAAAACTACACAAATGTGGCATCGCCGTAACCGTAGCGACCCAGAGAATACATGTATTATGTTATTAGTGACCGCCGATACGGATTTTTACGGAGATCACTAATGGGCTCTATTCTGCTGCCATCAGCTCTTTATGGCGATGGCGCAGAATAGTGCAGCGGCGCCGGTAATGCCCACAGCCCCCTCTTCTCAGCTACCGGAGGTAGCTGAGGGGTTGTGGTAGAATGTGGGGTCAGTCCCGGCCAGTCCCCTCACCGGCGATCGCCTTATTACCAGTATAATGGCGGCCACAGGTAACGGGCATTGCCAGCGCAGCTGAAGGCTTTTATCTCTTCTCACAGTGAATCCATATTGAGAGGAGATGAAAACATGTCCCCCCCCTGTCCCCAGAATTAACCCTAGTGACCTGGTCACTGACCCTCCCCTCACTGGGCGGCCATCTGATCCTAGATGGCCGCCGCCATCACTGTGAACAGACTCTGTTCACAGTGATGGATTCCTAAAAATTATCAAAGCTCCATTCTCTCCACCACCGGAGGTGGCAGAGAGCATGGGGCAATGATCGGGGACCACCCGGTGTGGTCCCAGTCCAAGTGATCAGCGGTTTATACAGTACTATATACCGCTGATCACTTGTTCCAAATGGTGCCGGCACTTTTTTACGCCTGTCATCAAAGTCAAAAGCCACCCCGGATTAGCTGTAACCACACCAGATTACCTGCAACCACCCCAGATTACCTGCAACCACCCCAGATTACCTGTAACCACCCCAGATTGCCCATCACCTCCCCAGATTGCCTGTAACCACCCAGATTGCCCGTAATCCCCCCCCAGACAGCCCGTAACCACCACAGATTGCCCGTAACCATCGCAGACAGCCCGTCGCCACCCCAGATTGCTGGTCGCCACCCCAGATCACCAGTGAACACCACCGATTGCCCGTCACCACCCCAGATAGCCAGTGAACACTCCCAGATAGCCAGTAAACACCCCGAGATTGCCCGTACCCCCCAGATAGCCAGTAATATCCCCATATTGCCCATACCCCCCATATAGCCAGTAAACACCCCCAGATTGCCCGTAACCACTCCAGATTGCCCGTAACCACCCCATATTGCCCATAACCTACCCAGATTGGCACAGACTGCTCGTAACCACCCCAGATTGCCCATAACCACACCAGATTCCCTTTCGCAACCTCAGTTAGCCAGTAAACACCCCGAGATTGTCCATTACCACCCCAGATAGCCAGTAAACACCCACATATTGCCTGTAACTAAAATGACACTCCTTCCCTTCTGAGCCCTGCTGTGTACCCATACAGTGGTTTATGTCCACATATGGACTACTCAGGAGAACCTGCCTTACATATATTGGGGTGAATTTTCTCCCCTGTTCCTCGTGAAATTGAGAAATTTCAAACTAAACATGTTTAGTTTTGAATACTTTCCTCCAATACCTGTGGGGTCAAAATGGTCACCACACCCCAAGATGTATTCTTTGAGGGGTGTACTTTCCAAAATGGGGTGAGTTTTGGGGGGGGGTTCTATTCTGCTGACACTACAGGGGCTCTGCAAACGCACCTGGCGCTCAGAAACTTCTTCAGCAAAATCATGCACTGAAAATGCTAATTGGCGCTCCCTTCCTTCTGAGGCCTGCTGTGTGCCCATACAGTGGTTTATGCCCACATATGGGGTACCATTCTACTCAGGAGAACCTGCGTTACATATATTGGGGTGAGTTTTTTTCCCCTTTTCCTCATGAAATTGAGAAATTTCAAACTAAAGGTAAATTGTAAAGGTATTGGTAAATTCTATTTTTTTTTTTTTCATTTTTACCGTCTTCTTTTGAATACTTTCCTCCAATATCTGTGGGGTCAAAATGGTCACCACACCCCAAGATGAATTATTTGAGGGGTTTACTTTCCTAAATGGGGTGACTTTTTTTTTGGGGGGGGGGGTATTGTGCTGACACTACAGGGGCTCTGCAAACGAACCTGGTGCTCAGAAACTTCTTCAGAAAAATCTGCGCTGAAAATGCTAATTGGCGCTCCTTCCATTCTGATCCCTTTTGTGTGCTTATACAGTGGCTTATGCCCACGTATGGGGTACCATTCTACTCAGGAGAACCTGCGTTACATATATTGGGGTGAGTTTTCTCTTTTGTTCCTCGTGAAATTGAAAAATTTCAAAGTAAACAAACATATTATTGGAAAAATTCTATTTTTTTATTTTTACCATCTTCTTTTGAATACTTTCCTCTAATACCTATGGGGTCAAAATGGTCACCACACCCCAAGATGTATTTTTTGAGGGGTGTACTTTCCAAAATGGGGTGACTTTTGCGGGGTTCTATTCTGCTGACACTACAGGGAGCTGCAAACGCACCTGGCGCTCAGAAAATTCTTCAGCAAAATCTGAACTGGAAATGCTAATTGTCGCTACTTCCCTTCTGAGCCCCGCTGTGTGCCCATACAGTGGTTTACACCCGCATATGGGGTACCATTGTACTCAGGAGAACCTGCGTTAGAAAATTTGGGGTGCATTTTCTCTCATGCTGCTAATGAAAATGAGATACTTTAATCTTAACAAATATATTATTGGAAAATTTCTATTTTTCATTTTTTTCCGGCCTAATTGTGAATACATTCCTCCAGCCCCTGTAGGGTTAAAATGCTCCTTATACCCCTAGATTAATTCTTTAAAAGGTGTCTAGTTTCCAAAATGGGGTCACTTATGGGGGTTTACAATATACAAGCCTCCTAAATCAACTTAAAAAAAGAACTGGTGCCTAAAATAAATCAGTTTTGGAAATTTCATGAAAATTTCATAATTTACTGATACATTTCTAAGCCCCGTAACACCCTAAAAAAGTGAAATATGTTTACGAAATGAAGCCACAATAAAGAGGACATCACTGAATTATAAGCACATAAGGTGAGACAGGTCAGATTTTGAAAAATGAGCCTGGTCATTAAGGCCCAAATAGGCTTGGTCCCTAATGGGTTAAATGGATTTTTGTCAGCTGCTGTATGTCCTGCAGGAAGTCTGACACAGTGTTATCTGCTGCCTTCCGTATCAAGAACTGTGCAGAGCAGGAGAAGTTTTGTATGGAAATTTGCTACTGCTACAAACCTCTGTTCTACTAACTCGAACAGAGGTGGCAGAAGAGAGAACTGTCTCAGACTGGAAAACATATACCATTTCCTGGAGAACATACAGCAGCTGATAAGTACTGGAAACCAAGTTTTTGTTTGTTAATTGTTTTAAATAGAAGTATTTTACAAATCAATATAACTTTTTTTTCCCCACAATTGATTTACCTTCTTAATGACACAGGACAAGTATACTCATCCTGCTGCCATTAAGGGTAAACAGAAAGGGCTACCGGCGTGAGCCCTCTCTGCAGCGTGCGGTCCACAGTTGCTATGTGCCAATCACCACTCCCTGCTAATTAACTATTTAAATGCAACTGTCAAAGCTGACAACTGCATTTAAATAGCCTGTTTCCCCCTGCCCCTGGTGTCTAGTTGGGGCATCTACCCCCGGAATGCGATTGCGGAGGGGAAATCCCTTCTTCTGAGCCTGCCGGGGCTCAGAGTTGGAATTGCGCTGATCCCGGCTTGACAATCAGTGTATCTGGTCTGCCGCAGACCAGAATAAAAGAGCACTGATTTGATTGATCAGTGCTCTATTATATACACAGCATCCGACATGGAGAGAGAGGAGCGGCTGCACATCACACCTATGGTTGATACTAATGCTGCTAGGCCTATTTTGAAAAAACAACTTCAGGATGTTGGAATATGAATTGATCAAGCGATATCGCCCCGTGTACAAACGTGTACAAATTATATACACAGCATTGATCTCAATGGGAGATCAGTGCTGTGTATATAGAAGTTCCCCAGAGGACTCCTAATTAATGTATGTAAAAAAAAAAAATTAAGTTATTTTATTAATAAAAAAAATCTCCTCTCCTAATAAAAGTTTGAATCACCCCCCTTTTTACCATTTTATAAATAAAAAAAATTAACATGTTTGGTATCTCCGCATGCGTAATCACTCGAATTAAATTATTACATTCCTGATCTTGCATGTTAAAACAGTGTAAGCGCGAAAACCCGCCAAAGTGCAAAATTGCACATTTTTGCTTTTTGTTTAGATCAAATCCAGAAAAAAATGTAATAAAAAGTGATCAAAAAGTTGCATAAAAGAAAAGGTCCTAAAAAAAGATCAGATCATGGCGCAAAAAATGACACCTCACATAACCCCATAGTCCAAACAACAAAAGTGTTACAAGGATGGGAATAGAGCAATTTTAAACACATCTAGTTCTTTTTTTAAAAGGTTTCAATTTTTAAAAGCCATCGAATAAAATAAAAAAGTTACATATTGTTGTAATTATACTCTCTTGAGGAACATAGATAACATGTCAATTTTACCATAGGGCGAACGGCTTAAACAAAAAACCCTCAAAATAAAAAGAATTGCACCTTTTTTTCCAATTTCACTGCACATTTTTTTCTTGTTTCACAGCATATTTTATGGAAAAGTTAAGTCTGTAATTGCAAAGTATAATTGATGTCACAAAAAAATAAGGGCCTATGTGGGTCTGTAGGCAAAAATATGCATGCACTATGGCTTTTTAAACACTAGGAGGTAAAAATGAAAGCACAAAAATGAAAACTGTCTCCATCAAGGGTTAAAGACCATTTTCTTTTACTGAAGTATCCCTTTAAGTATGATCAAACCCCACATATATTTGCATTAACTATAAATGTGATACCTTAATTCCTTGGATAGTTTTCTCACTGTGGTGTGGACTTGTATCAAAGTCCATGGAAAACCACTATCAAGATATTTTGTGGGGGCATAAGGCTACAGTACAATGGCAATATATGAAAAGCATCAGAGGCTTGAACCTAAGACTGGCTGTAAATTTTCTTTGGAAAGGCAAAGCATTGTGAAGGTTTTAGGCAATTGCCCCTTGTGGTCTCCTCATTATCTTTACCTCTTGGATTGTAATCAACACTGGACTTTGCTTAGCTTCATCTTATGGAGATAATTTGATCAAACCATATTGCCTCAGGTAACACGTGCAGGTCTCTGATACACATGAGTCCCTAACCAAAAAACATCACTGTGCTGGTCAGCGAACACAGTCCCCGCAAAGCTTGCGCAAGCAGAGAGGGGGGGCCACGGAATGGCCTGCAACCCCAATGTCACAGGACCTCTTTGTTAGACCCACATGATCCAAATAAGCAGGAGACACCTGTGCTCACATGTTTAGTACCTCATATCTTGCCCATTCTACCTGCAGGAGCTAGGGTGAGTACAAGATAATATTCACACTTGTGTTGTTTGGCGGCAGCTTTCTCTGCCGGTGGTGCCTGCTGGGTTTTGGGGGTCCCTTTGGGTTTGGTCCTGTGACATTGGGGCTGCAGGGCCATTCCATGGTCTCCCTTACCTGCTTTAGCACGCTTTGCGGGGTTGGGGGACGCTGACCGGCACAGGGTGATAGTGTAGGGACCCATTTGAAGCAGGAGACCGGCACATGGTACATGGGGCAATATGGTTTGATCAAATTATATACCAACATCCTGGATTTGGTTTTTAAATATAGCCGGGAGGCGTTAGTGTCAGCCATAGGTGTGATGTACAACAGCTCCTTTCTCTCCATGTCGTAAAGAAAAAAAAGGAACAATGAATAACAAACATTTATGAAGTTTGGCAATCAAAATAAACACATGGTAAAAAAAATAAAAATGAATAGCCATGTTTATAATATGAAAGAAAATAACCAGAACACATCTGTAAAAGGGGTACTCGAGAGGGAAAAATATTAGCTTTTAACCCCTTAGTGACCGCCGCACGCATATTCACGGCGGCCACTAATGGGCTTTATTCCGATGCGTACGCCTTTTAACGGCGGGCGCATCGGAAGAAATTACCGCCCGGTGGCGGCTGCAGATCGGGTGATCAGCGGTCAGTGTGACCACTGACACCCTCCTGCAATGTATTGTATCAGTGATCAAAGTATTTTACACTAGTGTACAGTAATGTACACTAGTTTAAAAGTAAAAAAAAGTGAAAAAAGTTTGCACCAAACACAACACAGCCCCCCAATAATAAAAATGCATTACATTCCCCATACACAATAAAAGTTGACATAAAAGTGATCAAAAACACAAATCATATACATATTTGGTATCGTTACATCCGTAACGACCCAATCTATAAAACTGTATCAATAATTACACCACACGACACACGCTGTAAAAAAAAATAAAAAAAACAGTACCAGAATAGCAGTATTTTATCAATCTGCTTTAGAAAATACGTTATAAAAGAGATCAAAAAGTCATATACATATAATAACTTGGTATCAATAGAAACTACAGATCTTCCCGCAAAAATAAGCCCAAAACCAGCTCTGTCGCGCAAAAGATAAGAACACTATGGATCTTGCAATGTGGCGACAGTTTTGTGGGTTTTTGCTAGGAAGATAGTTTCTATTGCGCCAAAGCAGTAATAGTTAAAAAAAACTACACAAATGTGGCATCGCCGTAACCGTAGCGACCCAGAGAATACATGTATTATGTTATTAGTGACCGCCGATACGGATTTTTACGGAGATCACTAATGGGCTCTATTCTGCTGCCATCAGCTCTTTATGGCGATGGCGCAGAATAGTGCAGCGGCGCCGGTAATGCCCACAGCCCCCTCTTCTCAGCTACCGGAGGTAGCTGAGGGGTTGTGGTAGAATGTGGGGTCAGTCCCCTCACCGGCGATCGCCTTATTACCAGTATAATGGCGGCCACAGGTAACGGGCATTGCCAGCGCAGCTGAAGGCTTTCATCTCTTCTCACAGTGAATCCATATTGAGAGGAGATGAAAACATGTCCCCCCCCTGTCCCCAGAATTAACCCTAGTGACCTGGTCACTGACCCTCCCCTCACTGGGCGGCCATCTGATCCTAGATGGCCGCCGCCATCACTGTGAACAGACTCTGTTCACAGTGATGGATTCCTAAAAATTATCAAAGCTCCATTCTCTCCACCACCGGAGGTGGCAGAGAGCATGGGGCAATGATCGGGGACCACCCGGTGTGGTCCCAGTCCAAGTGATCAGCGGTATATACAGTACTATATACCGCTGATCACTTGTTCCAAATGGTGCCGGCACTTTTTTACGCCTGTCATCAAAGTCAAAAGCCACCCCGGATTAGCTGTAACCACACCAGATTACCTGCAACCACCCCAGATTACCTGCAACCACCCCAGATTACCTGTAACCACCCCAGATTGCCCATCACCTCCCCAGATTGCCTGTAACCACCCAGATTGCCCGTAATCCCCCCCCAGACAGCCCGTAACCACCACAGATTGCCCGTAACCATCGCAGACAGCCCGTCGCCACCCCAGATTGCTGGTCGCCACCCCAGATCACCAGTGAACACCACCGATTGCCCGTCACCACCCCAGATAGCCAGTGAACACTCCCAGATAGCCAGTAAACACCCCGAGATTGCCCGTACCCCCCAGATAGCCAGTAATATCCCCATATTGCCCATACCCCCCATATAGCCAGTAAACACCCCGAGATTGTCCATTACCACCCCAGATAGCCAGTAAACACCCACATATTGCCTGTAACTAAAATGACACTCCTTCCCTTCTGAGCCCTGCTGTGTACCCATACAGTGATTTATGTCCACATATGGGGTACCGTTCTACTCAGGAGAACCTGCCTTACATATATTGGGGTGAATTTTCTCCCCTGTTCCTCGTGAAATTGAGAAATTTCAAACTAAACATGTTTAGTTTTGAATACTTTCCTCCAATACCTGTGGGGTCAAAATGGTCACCACACCCCAAGATGTATTCTTTGAGGGGTGTACTTTCCAAAATGGGGTGAGTTTTGGGGGGGGGTTCTATTCTGCTGACACTACAGGGGCTCTGCAAACGCACCTGGCGCTCAGAAACTTCTTCAGCAAAATCATGCACTGAAAATGCTAATTGGCGCTCCCTTCCTTCTGAGGCCTGCTGTGTGCCCATACAGTGGTTTATGCCCACATATGGGGTACCATTCTACTCAGGAGAACCTGCGTTACATATATTGGGGTGAGTTTTTTCCCCTTTTCCTCATGAAATTGAGAAATTTCAAACTAAAGGTAAATTGTAAAGGTATTGGTAAATTCTATTTTTTTTTTTTTCATTTTTACCGTCTTCTTTTGAATACTTTCCTCCAATATCTGTGGGGTCAAAATGGTCACCACACCCCAAGATGAATTATTTGAGGGGTTTACTTTCCTAAATGGGGTGACTTTTTTTTGGGGGGGGGGGTATTGTGCTGACACTACAGGGGCTCTGCAAACGAACCTGGTGCTCAGAAACTTCTTCAGAAAAATCTGCGCTGAAAATGCTAATTGGCGCTCCTTCCATTCTGATCCCTTTTGTGTGCTTATACAGTGGCTTATGCCCACGTATGGGGTACCATTCTACTCAGGAGAACCTGCGTTACATATATTGGGGTGAGTTTTCTCTTTTGTTCCTCGTGAAATTGAAAAATTTCAAACTAAACAAACATATTATTGGAAAAATTCTATTTTTTTATTTTTACCATCTTCTTTTGAATACTTTCCTCTAATACCTATGGGGTCAAAATGGTCACCACACCCCAAGATGTATTTTTTGAGGGGTGTACTTTCCAAAATGGGGTGACTTTTGCGGGGTTCTATTCTGCTGACACTACAGGGAGCTGCAAACGCACCTGGCGCTCAGAAAATTCTTCAGCAAAATCTGAACTGGAAATGCTAATTGTCGCTACTTCCCTTCTGAGCCCCGCTGTGTGCCCATACAGTGGTTTACACCCGCATATGGGGTACCATTGTACTCAGGAGAACCTGCGTTAGAAAATTTGGGGTGCATTTTCTCTCATGCTGCTAATGAAAATGAGATACTTTAATCTTAACAAATATATTATTGGAAAATTTCTATTTTTCATTTTTTTCCGGCCTAATTGTGAATACATTCCTCCAGCCCCTGTAGGGTTAAAATGCTCCTTATACCCCTAGATTAATTCTTTAAAAGGTGTCTAGTTTCCAAAATGGGGTCACTTATGGGGGTTTACAATATACAAGCCTCCTAAATCAACTTAAAAAAAGAACTGGTGCCTAAAATAAATCAGTTTTGGAAATTTCATGAAAATTTCATAATTTACTGATACATTTCTAAGCCCCGTAACACCCTAAAAAAGTGAAATATGTTTACGAAATGAAGCCACAATAAAGAGGACATCACTGAATTATAAGCACATAAGGTGAGACAGGTCAGATTTTGAAAAATGAGCCTGGTCATTAAGGCCCAAATAGGCTTGGTCCCTAATGGGTTAAATGGATTTTTGTCAGCTGCTGTATGTCCTGCAGGAAGTCTGACACAGTGTTCTCTGCTGCCTTCCGTATCAAGAACTGTGCAGAGCAGGAGAAGTTTTGTATGGAAATTTGCTACTGCTACAAACCTCTGTTCTACTAACTCGAACAGAGGTGGCAGAAGAGAGAACTGTCTCAGACTGGAAAACATATACCATTTCCTGGAGAACATACAGCAGCTGATAAGTACTGGAAACCAAGTTTTTGTTTGTTAATTGTTTTAAATAGAAGTATTTTACAAATCAATATAACTTTTTTTTCCCCACAATTGATTTACCTTCTTAATGACACAGGACAAGTATACTCATCCTGCTGCCATTAAGGGTAAACAGAAAGGGCTACCGGCGTGAGCCCTCTCTGCAGCGTGCGGTCCACAGTTGCTATGTGCCAATCACCACTCCCTGCTAATTAACTATTTAAATGCAACTGTCAAAGCTGACAACTGCATTTAAATAGCCTGTTTCCCCCTGCCCCTGGTGTCTAGTTGGGGCATCTACCCCCGGAATGCGATTGCGGAGGGGAAATCCCTTCTTCTGAGCCTGCCGGGGCTCAGAGTTGGAATTGCGCTGATCCCGGCTTGACAATCAGTGTATCTGGTCTGCCGCAGACCAGAATAAAAGAGCACTGATTTGATTGATCAGTGCTCTATTATATACACAGCATCCGACATGGAGAGAGAGGAGCGGCTGCACATCACACCTATGGTTGATACTAATGCTGCTAGGCCTATTTTGAAAAAACAACTTCAGGATGTTGGAATATGAATTGATCAAGCGATATCGCCCCGTGTACAAACGTGTACAAATTATATACACAGCATTGATCTCAATGGGAGATCAGTGCTGTGTATATAGAAGTTCCCCAGAGGACTCCTAATTAATGTATGTAAAAAAAAAAAATTAAGTTATTTTATTAATAAAAAAAATCTCCTCTCCTAATAAAAGTTTGAATCACCCCCCTTTTTACCATTTTATAAATAAAAAAAATTAACATGTTTACGTCTCCGCATGCGTAATCACTCGAATTAAATTATTACATTCCTGATCTTGCATGTTAAAACAGTGTAAGCGCGAAAACCCGCCAAAGTGCAAAATTGCACATTTTTGCTTTTTGTTTAGATCAAATCCAGAAAAAAATGTAATAAAAAGTGATCAAAAAGTTGCATAAAAGAAAAGGTCCTAAAAAAAGATCAGATCATGGCGCAAAAAATGACACCTCACATAACCCCATAGTCCAAACAACAAAAGTGTTACAAGGATGGGAATAGAGCAATTTTAAACACATCTAGTTCTTTTTTTAAAAGGTTTCAATTTTTTAAAAGCCATCGAATAAAATAAAAAAGTTACATATTGTTGTAATTATACTCTCTTGAGGAACATAGATAACATGTCAATTTTACCATAGGGCGAACGGCTTAAACAAAAAACCCTCAAAATAAAAAGAATTGCACCTTTTTTTCCAATTTCACTGCACATTTTTTTCTTGTTTCACAGCATATTTTATGGAAAAGTTAAGTCTGTAATTGCAAAGTATAATTGATGTCACAAAAAAATAAGGGCCTATGTGGGTCTGTAGGCAAAAATATGCATGCACTATGGCTTTTTAAACACTAGGAGGTAAAAATGAAAGCACAAAAATGAAAACTGTCTCCATCAAGGGTTAAAGACCATTTTCTTTTACTGAAGTATCCCTTTAAGTATGATCAAACCCCACATATATTTGCATTAACTATAAATGTGATACCTTAATTCCTTGGATAGTTTTCTCACTGTGGTGTGGACTTGTATCAAAGTCCATGGAAAACCACTATCAAGATATTTTGTGGGGGCATAAGGCTACAGTACAATGGCAATATATGAAAAGCATCAGAGGCTTGAACCTAAGACTGGCTGTAAATTTTCTTTGGAAAGGCAAAGCATTGTGAAGGTTTTAGGCAATTGCCCCTTGTGATCTCCTCATTATCTTTCCCTCTTGGATTGTAATCAACACTGGACTTTGCTTAGCTTCATCTTATGGAGATATCGATAGCACCTTAGTGTGCAAAACCTACAGTATTTCCTCTTCTATAATGACTAATAAAAAGTTGTTTTCTTACTTTCTGAATGCCCATCATCTTTTCCCAGATGGCACCCCCAACAGTAGAAACAAATTGTCTATGGCTTGCACAACTTGTAATTTTTTTTTGTATTGCAATAAAACGTATCTGTAGTACATGTAGGTGGTCATCAAAATTAAAGGACGACAAATAACCTTACAGTGACTCTATCAACGTATGTTGAATTTTAGTGTAAGCACTTGCATTTGCTTGGAAAGCAGACTTGATGATTTTATTATCTTAATCAAGTTGGTATCTTTAAAGCTCATTTGGGGTTACTATTCTGAGTGCATGCTGAGCTTTTAGTTTACTGCAGCCAAATTAAAAATGATAATTCTCTTGAGTGAAATAACTGCAAATGCTAATGGCAAAATCATTCTATAGCTTGAGCCACAACCACAGCAGGGGGCAGAGCAATTAAACCTGGTAAAACAATATACAGTATTCAATGGAGAGTTGGTAGAATAAATGACTGAAGAAAAAAAAACTACAATAGTAAAATAAAGTCAATAGATAAATGTTTCAGTTTTACATCAGAAGTCTTAGAACAAATAACGATAGTATATCCGTTAGCATTATTTACATTGGGCAGGTTATATCTACAGATCAGAGTTTCTGCTTGAATAACAACAAACAAATAAATCCTTGTTTATCTGGTATTTGACACAAAAAGTCCCTTTCTGTATTGAATTCAAGACATACTCTCAATATTGAAATTTGATGATTCTTACTTTTTTTTTGGGGGGGGGGGGGGGGTGTTAACCATTTTGCTGCCACTTTTTTGGATGGCCATCATTTTTGGTGCCGAAGCATGGCTGGTTTCTGCAAATTATAGTTGTCCTTTGCATAAGCCAGCTGCATTTTGTCACCAAAATGATCCAAAATAATCCAAAATAAACATCCGCAAAACAGTAAAAAAAAAAAAAGTTGTGTGAACTTAATCCAACCAAAGTTATTAGAACCTGGTACAATATGATGGTTACACATTTTATTTTATTGTTCAGTATTTAGTACAGTAATTATAGACAATCAAGCAATTATCCATAGCCGCCTGCGGCAGGCCAATCAGCCGCAAGCAACCCTCCTTTGATGTCACACTTTCTAGATAGATAGATAGATAGATAGATAGATAGATAGATAGATAGATAGATAGATATTTACATGAATGCACCAGTATCCAGCCAGTCAGCTTCTGTACTGTGAACTGAACACATACATTTACTCTAGGTAGACAGAGATAGGTAGAGGCAGAGGTCCGGTTAAAGAGAGTTATAGAAGGTTATTACGTATCAGGGACAGATAGATGATATATAGTATAAGGGTTTTAAAGACAGCGGTGTAGCTGTGAAATTTTTCCTGTCTTGTCACTTCAGGTGTCAGTACATGCTTTCCTGGTCAAAGTCAACCCTGCAAAGTGTCTGTCAAGTTACGTCAGGTGGCCTGTCCTTAAATCATGTCTGGCAGCAGAATAATTTTTTTTTTTACCACCATTGATCAACTCCTTTCCACCGCTCTCCTAAGCTAAGTTAACCCTGGGAAGCACCTGTCAGGTTACATCACGTGACCTGTCCTAAAACCATGTCTGGCAACAGAATAAGTGTCATTGTATACCAGTGATCCACCAATGTTTACCACTTTCCTGAGTGCAGTTAACCTTGTGAAACACCTGTCAGGTAAAATTTTCTATTTAAACATTATGTATGTCAAAACCCCTTTTCTGGGTATGACCAGTGGCAGTGGCAGAAATAGCAGTGAAGGTGGGAGATGTGGCAGCACAAGAGCTCATGGTGGTAGTGTTAGTAACAGATGTGGCAACAGGGTGCCACGTCTAAGGTTTAATGGTTGTGGTTTGATGAGCCAGCCTGCAGTATTAAAATCTATCTTTTAATAAAATGCATTAAAATAAGTCATGTAAAAAACAATATTCAACACAACAGTTGTGTGGAATATTTCTTTTATATGACTTCTTTTAATGCATATGTCAGGACAGGGAGGTATGGACACAACAAGACAGTGAGCCTTAAGTCTGAACCCCCCCACTGTCCCTACCTACAGTACTTGCCTCAGGCAGCCATGGACAACCATGAAGGTGTTCCCTACGCTGTATATGTGGAACCCTTAACAGGACAGACAAACGAACACAATAAGGATAGTGAACAAGCCAAGTCCAGAACCAGACGGACAACGCGGTACAAAGCCAGCAAACAATCGGATAGTAAAATAGTCAGGCAGGAGGTCAGAACACAAGTCAAGCAAAACAGAGGAGTTAGAAATGGGGGTCGCAGGAGTAGACAGGAAAGCTGGGACCAGGGAGATAACCTAATAGCCAGCGATCAGTAAATGACTGCTGGCTCTTTAAATACTAGACCAAGAGCCCGGACCAGAACATCATTGGTCCGGACTCCTGAGTCTTTATTACATGCAGTTTTAACACTGCAGAGCAAGTGGCAGCGGCGTCTGCCACTCACTCTGAGTGTCAAACACCGCTCAGTGTTTGGGCAACAGGGGGGTAGATGGAGCAACTGGAGGAACATACTTCTTCAAAAGTGCTTTATGGAACACATTATGTATGCAAAATGATGAAGGCAGTTTAAATCTAATGCTGCGTTTACACAGAGATTTATCTTACAGATCTTTTAATCCAAAACCAGGACCAGACTATAAACAGAGAACAGGTCATTAAAAAAAAGACTGGGATCTATTCTTTCTTCAAAACCATTCCTGGCTTTGGCTTTAAAAATCTGTCATATAAATCTGTCTGTGTAAACGCACCCTGAGGCTGGGTTCACACTACGTATATTTCAGTCAGTATTGTGGTCCTCATATTGCAACCAAAACCAGGAGTGGATTGAAAACACAGAAAGGCTCTGTTCACACAACGTTGAAATTGAGTGGATGGCCGCCATTTAGTGGCAAATATTTGTTGTTATTTTAAAACAACGGCTGTTATATTGAAATAATGGCAGTTATTTACTGTTATATGGCGGCCATCCACTCAATTTCAACATTGTGTGGACAGAGCCTTTCTGTGTTTTTAATCCACTCCTGGTTTTGGTTGCAATATGAGAACCACAATACTGACTGAAATATACGTAGTGTGAACCTAGCTTAAAGTAACAGAATTAATTACTTCCACAATGGTGTATGGACCAACATACTTAGGTGGACGTTTACCGGACTGCACCCTTAACCTTAGATTCCTAGTACATAACCAGACCTTTTTCCCTACTACGTACTGATGGCCAGGTATGCGTCTTTTATTAGCATGTTTTTGGTGTTGTTCTTGGGCTTTATCCAAGCTCTGATGAGCTTGGGCCCAAACTGTTCACAGTTTAGAGAATATTGATTCAGCTGAAGGGTTGACCGATCCGCGGCGTGAGTAAAGGAATACCTAGGGTTAAAACCAAAATTACAGAAGAATGGTGACATCTCCAGTGAGGGCTTCATGATTATTTAAGGCAAATTCGGCTAGAAATATAAAGTTCCTCCATTTGTCCTGGGCATCAGCCACAAAACACCTCAGAAATTGCTCTAGAGACTGGTTAACCCTCTCGGTTTGCCCATTTGTCTGTGGATGGAAGGCAGACGAAAAGGACAAAGAGATACGCAACTTTTCACAGAATTCTCTCCAAAATTTTGCTACAAACTGAACACCCCTGTCAGAGACAACATTTTCAGGAATGCCATGCAAGCGTAGAATATGATTAAAAAATAGAGTAGCCAAAGTACGAACATTTGGTAGTTTAGACAGAGGGATAAGATGGCACATCTTGGAAAATCTATCCACAACTACCCAAATGACAGTTTTTCCCCTGGACAAGGGCAGGTCAGTAATGAAGTCCATAGAGATATGTTTCCATGGTCTCGTAGGCACTGGTAGAGGATGTAATAACCCTTCAGGTAGCCTTCGAGGGACCTTTGACCTAGCACAGGTCTCACATGCATCAATAAAAGATTTCACACCTCGGGCCCAGGAAGGCCACCAGTAGTGGCTTGAGAGCAAGAACCATGTTCCTGCCACCCCTGGGTGCCCAGCCAACAGAGCTGTGAATCTCCTCCAAGACCTGGAGACGAAGATTCGGAGGTACAAACAGAGAGTCCGGAGTATTACGGGGAGCCAGGGACTGAGATTTTTTACATACTCTCACATGGCCTGCCTCTCAGGACAGGACAGGACAAGCTAAATATTCGACCCCTGGGGTACTTAGCACCAGGAGTTAACTCAATAGCACAGTCATATGGTCTGTGGGGCGGCAACCCGTCCACAGCTTTTTCATCAAAAACATTTGAATATTCCCACAGAAATTCTGGAATCTCCTCCTCCCCAGCGGAGCATTCAGCGAGTGACACAGCAATACAGTGGGAGACACATTCAGGCCCCCACCGCACAAGTTCCCTGCTGGACCAATTAAAAACAGGGTTATGAACCTCTAGCCAGGGTAACCCCAGAATGACATCAGATGACAAGTTATGCATCACAAGAAAATCCATCTTTTCAACATGGACAGACCCCACCTTAACTTCCAGGCAGGAATTTATGTACTGTACATCCCCTTGGGTAAAGGGGGCAGAGTCTGCTCCAGTGACATTGACTGGACACTTGAGCAGCAAGGGACAAACCTCTAAGCCTGAAAAGAACTTGGAATTAACAAAATTAGCTGAATACCCAGAGTCAATCTGGGCATACCCAAAAACAGTGTTTTCCCCCAACACAAGAGAAATTGGCAACAACAATTTATTCTTTTGGGTGAAGGTTACCTGTGCACCTGAGAGACCCCAGTCTCTCAGGCGCTGAAGTTTTCCCGGCGGCGGTCCTGGTTTGGAAAGGACATTGCCATACCTGATGTCCTGATTTCCCGCAATACAAGCACAGGTTGTAGGTTGTACTGCAGACTGTGTGCTCTCCTTACCTTGGCATCGGTGGTGTCCACCTGCATAGGCTCTTCTGGTGGGGAAATGGCAGGAGGGGAAGGATTAGGGTAGGTGGCAGGCGACAATGAGGTTCGGGGATGATCTGGGGTATCCCTCTCCTGCTGTCTGTCCCTCAAATAATCGGTCAACTCAGATGGCTAATGTCATACTCTCTTCAAGGGAGTCAGGGGTGGGGTAAGCCACCAACATGTCCTTTAACCAGTCACTCAGCCCTGCATGGAACTGAAATCAGAGGGCTTAGTCTTCCAAGTAGAGAGGCTGCTCCACTGCCTAAACTCAGAACAGTACTCCTCTACGGGACGTCTGCCCTGTCTCAACCCAGTCAGCTGATGCTTGGCATTGGTAGCACTGTCAGGGTCGTCATACAGCAACCCCAATGCCAAAAAGAACTGGTCTAATGTCAGTAACTCAGGAGAGTCAGGGGGTAAGGAGAAGGCCCATTCCTGTGGTGGCCCTTAGGGAGATCACAGTTAGTTGGCGGGGGGCCGTCTCCCGATACTGGACCCTTACAGCTAGCTTCTGAACCAAAGTATTGAGCTGCTGCATTTGGTCCACTATATTGGCCATGGCAGTCCTGTTGTCCATGAGGCAAAATGACAATTTGGCTGGCTATTCTGTCAGGACAGGGAAGTACGGACACAACAAGACAGTGGGCCCTGAGTCTGAACCCACCCACTGTCCCTACCTCCTTGCCTCAGTTGGCCCTAAGTGGCCGTGGACAACCACAAAGAACCAGACGAACAACGCGGTAAGAAATTGGATAGTCAAATAGGCAGGAGGTCAGAACACAAGTCGAGCAAAACAGAGGGGTTAGCAATGGGGATTGCAGGAGTAGAAAGGGAAGCTGGGACCAGGGAGTTAACCTAATAGCCAGCGATCAGTAAATGACTGCTGGCTCTTTAAATACTAGACCAGGAGCCCAGACCAGAACATCATTGGTCCAGACTCCTGAGTCTTTATTACATGCAGCTGTAACACTGTAGAGTGTCAAACACCACTCAGCTGAGCGGCCGAGTGAACAGAGCCCGTGGCATCCCTGGTTACAAGGGATGCCGTCGGGTATCCTTGACGTCAGTCGGGAGGATGTCGGTAGGCGGCGCCGCGGCCCGGAGGCTGAGGAAAGCGCTGGATTCCAGTCAGGTAAGTTCCTGACAGTATAATAATAAAAGTTAGATTTTAATATGAGAGTCTGGAATATCCAGTAGAGAAACTTAAAGCCACTCATAGAAACTCATAGCCATCAATTGGCGGTGACCCTGATGGATCAAAGAGAGTGATGCTATTGCTTCCACCATCAACATGTTGTTCTATGCTCTGACAGAGTGCTGTTACTTATATGGCTTCCAACCTCAAATGGCTGTTCTAGGTCCTAATAGGTCCAAAAGAGTCCTGCTACTACCACTGTTTCCACCATCAACTGACTGTTCTAAGCCCTTTTGGGTGTAAGAGAGTACTGATGGTGTCACCACATTGAACTTTCTGCCTTAGGCCCAGTGGGGTCACTTAACCTGTGGCTAATGTAGCCAAAGCTGTTACAGTTCAAGTAAGGTCTAAATAAATCTTACACCTGCCTTTCACCCTGTGAAGTCACTGAGACCACTGCTTCCACTACGCAGCCTGCTATTGGCCTGTTGTTGTTGTCGTCTACACTGTGTTTTGGGTCTACAGTGTCACTTAAAGCCCAATTACACCACACGATTATTGGCCATTACTTGCCATTCCAGATGATAATCACTTGGTGTAAAAGGCCTGTTAAAAAAATCCTGATCAGCTGACATTCACAATGTTGGCTAATCATGATCTTTAGGCTACAAACCCACTTGGCGGGTCTGCAGCGAGTCCCCTTGCTCCGTATTTGCAGCGAGACTCGCTGCAGATCCCGGCCCTATACTTTTAATGGCAGACAAACACGCAGCAGGGATGTACATCCCTGCTGCGAGTTTGTCTTTAGCCCACCCCATTTACCCCCCGGCCGCCTAAGCTGATACTTCACCTGATCCCGGTTTCGGCTTGCTTCGGCGGTTCCTGGTGTCTTCAGCAAGCCGGAGTGGGGACCAGGTGAAGTATATGCTCCAGCCAGCCGCTTGCCCGCAGCCCCTTTAACACCTCCCGCAGCCCCGGCCGCCCGATCGCCCCCCCACTCATGTGCATATATGAGTATTTTGTCAGATACAAATTAAAGAGACCTACAGTAAGTATCCCACACTTACAGTACAACCTACCTTTTTTTTTCATTGTTGTTTGTTAAGGGGTTACCGAGCAAAAAAAAAAAAAATTCTTTTTCTTTTTTTTTTTTTTTTTAAATCAAATGGTTTTAGAAAGTTATATAGATGTGTAATTTACTTCTATTAAAAAGTCTTCAAATATTTATCAGCTGCTGTATGCCCTTAAGAAAATGTTGTTTTCTTTTCAGTCTGACACAGTGCTCTCTGTTGACATCTCTTGCCAAGACAGGAAATGTCCATAGCAGCAGCAAATCTCCATAGAAACCCTTTCCTACTCTGGACAGTTCTTGTCTCTGACAGAGATGTCAGCAGAGAGCACTGTGTTAGACAACATTTTCTGAAGGACATACAGCAGCTCAGTATGGAAGACTTGAAATTTTTAAATAGAAGTAAACAACAAATCTACATAACTTTCTGACACCAGTTGATTTGAAAGAAAAAGATTTTCACTGGATAACCCCTTTAAAAGCTACAAGACTGTTCCTCTTTGTTTCCTTTCCTGAAGGTTATAAATCTTATGGCTACAGTATGTTCACACAATGTCAAAAATAAAGAAAAGGCAGTCAATTTTGCTATTTTAAATTTTAATTTTAAATTTTAAAGTCCGTTTTTGCCGCGAATTAACTGACTGCAAATGCAATGCATTGAAGTCAATGGAAAATCGGACATCCAATACACGATCCATGATCATTATTTTCGGACATCTTTTGAAAACAGCGGATGTTTTTTATTAGTTGTTCACACAGTTTTTCTTTTGTCACAGTTCTTTCTCTTTTTTTACTATTAAATCCAATGGACTTTTCAATTAAGCCGCATCCAAAGGCCAATTAGTAACCCCAAACTAGAATAATGTGCCAACAGCCATCATTGCACTAAGGGGAGGACAGACAGTTAAATTACGTCCGACTCAAAATAACGGACGTCATCTTAAACTAAACTGAAAAAACATTGTGTGAACATAGCTTTCTTGTTGTCTACAAATTGACTGCTAAAACGTTTAATGGATGTTCAGTTTCAGAAGCCTTATGGTACTTTTACACGAAGAGATAATTCGCCCGATCGCACGATTAACGATTTTGAATGAACAATGTTTTTTTTATAACGATCAGCGTTTAGATGGAACGATACATTGTACGGAAAAATCGTTATAGGATCGTTTTGCGATCGCTTAAGCCTATCTCACACATTGGTGAAATCGTTGAAAGAATGTTCACACGGAACGATCAGCGAATTTTTTGCAAAGGATCAACGACGATTTGAGAATATGTTGAAAGATCAAAATGAACGATTTCTCGCTCGTCGCTTGATCGTTCGTTGCGTTTACACGTACGATCATTCGAATTTGATTGTTATCGTGCAAAAACAAACGATAAATCGTTCCATGTAAAAGGACCATAAGGCTAAGTTCACATGTTTGTTTTTTTTGTAAAGAATGGACACTGATTGCAATGGCCTCAGCGTCCATTCTTTACTAAGGGGGCGGCATTGCATTGAAGTCAATGCAATGCCGCCCGCTGTGTTCTTTAGTAAATGTAAGTCAGCTTTGAAATTGGTAGAACTAGCCCCATGTTACTTCTTATTGAAAGTATTGTAGGCTATGTTAACATGACGTGTTTTTTTTTTATGGTTTTCATTTTTTTAAATTGATGTCCGTCAATTTGAGTTCCAAATGACGCCAGTCATTTAACGCTTTGAGCGTCCGTCATTACAATGACGGCTGTTGGTAAATTATTCTAGTTCAGGCCCCTTTAGGTGTAGTTCTTTTTTGAAAGTCCATTGAATTTAATAGTAAAGACTGTTAAAGGATGGTTAAACAAAATTTGATTGTTATCGTGCAAAAACAAACGATAAATCGTTCCATGTAAAAGGACCATAAGGCTAAGTTCACATGTTTTTTTTTTTTTGTAAAGAATGGACACTGATTGCAATGGCCTCAGCGTCCATTCTTTACTAAGGGGGCGGCATTGCATTGAAGTCAATGCAATGCAGCCCGCTGTGTTCTTTAGTAAATGTAAGTCAGCTTTGAAATTGGTAGAACTAGCCCCATGTTACTTCTTATTGAAAGTATTGTAGGCTATGTTAACATGACGTGTTTTTTTTTATGGTTTTCATTTTTTTAAATTGATGTCCGTCAATTTGAGTTCCAAATGACGCCAGTCATTTAACGCTTTGAGCGTCCGTCATTACAATGACGGCTGTTGGTAAATTATTCTACTTCAGGCCCCTTTAGGTGTAGTTCTTTTTTGAAAGTCCATTGAATTTAATAGTAAAGACTGTTAAAGGATGGTTAAACAAAAAAAAAGTGTGTAAACAGCCATTGTTTGCCACCTTTTTCCCTTTATTTATACAGTGTGAACTTAGTCTAATAATGTATATACTGTACCCACGTCCATTGTTTCATAAGAATAAAATATTTATATAAAAACTGTTATTTTTCTCAGATAAAAATGAGCGTACAACTTCATAGCTATAAAAATAAGTCATAATATAACACAGTTGGTGTCCTTTAAAGAACTGCCCAAAGGAAAATGTACATCTAATTAATGGTTTACTATCCTCATTAAAATAATTCACCATTCATGTGGATGGCTTTTTGACATTCAAAAGACATTGGAGCAGCTGGACCTATCACGTTTTCTGCTTTGTTTACACTCCACTAGTCAAATATTAACAGAAATTAAGATTACATTGTGAATAGGATAATTAACTTGTTTTGGTGTATTATGCTGTGTATGATGTTTAGCCTCTTTTGTTGTTTGTGCTTCTGTGCAAATGACATTAAAATAAGAATAAAATCAGGAGAAAAGACAAATCAATGTATAAAGAAATGGTATGTTCACACAACGTTATTTCAGCTCTGTTTAAAATGACGTCTGTCATTTTGAGTCTAAAATAACAGACTTTATTTAGCTGCCTGGCCTGCAATGATGGATGTTAGTACATTATTTTAGTTTGGGATTACTAATTGAACTTTGGGTATGTCTTAATTGAAAAGTCCATTAAATTTAATAGTAAAAATAGAAAAAGAACGGTGACAAAAGAAAAACTGTGTGTGAACTAATAAAAAACGTCCGCTGTTTGAAAAAGATGTCCGTAAATAATGTTCATTATTTTGATGCCCACGGCAAAAACGTCCATTATTCAATACACTGTGTGCATTGGACGTCTGTCTTCCCATTCATTTTAATGCATTTCCATTGCAGTCAGTTAAATCGTGGCAAAAACGGACTTTTTTTAAATATCAAAATCGGGCGCCTTTTCTCTATTTTCTGTGTCTTCTACACATTGAATTTAGTATTACTGCTTTCTGGTAGTAAGCTAAGACTTTCTTCTTTGCAACTGTAAGAAGAAAAATGAATAAAATAAAGACAAATTTCAGCAAAATACTCTTTTCATGTCACAGATGTTAAAATAAATAAATAAAATATTAAAATAAATATCGACCTGTGCCTATACAGAAACTAGGATGCACGCATACATAAAAGAGTGCTTAACCAGGGGGAATAAATTGTGGGAATATCAGTCATTTATTCCTACTGTTTAAAAAAGGAAACCCTGCTGATGCTATAATGTTTCTCCTGAGCGTATAATCATTTTCATGTTAATAGCGCTAATTAATTAGTTTTTTTTTATCAGTAAGTGGATAATGATCAAATTGCTATATAGTGATATCTTATCAAATATAAATATGAGTATACCATATATGTACACTTAGAAGTTACACATGATTCTTCTCTATCGCCTGTTCTGTTTTATTTTTCAATTGTTAAAATAAAGTCTCTCGTGTACAATTTTCCATTCTTTAAAAAAAAACATTTGTAGTAGGAACACTATGAAATTGTAAAATAGCAAAACATTTTGTAAAAATTATCTGTATTTTTTTCAGACTATGGCTATGTTCACACAAAGTCAAAATAGAGAAAAGGCGGACGATTTTGATATTTAAAATAAAATCTGTTATTGCCGCAATTTAACTGACTGCAATGGCAATGCATTGAAGTCAATGGAAAGTTGGATGTCCAATGCACAATGTATTGAATAACAAACTTTTTTACCACGGACGTCAAAATAATGACCATGATCATTATTTTCGTTCGTCTTTTGCAAACAGCAGCCGTTATTTATTAGTCGTTCACACACAGTTTTTCTTTTTTCACAATTATTTTTACTATTAAATTCAATAGACTTTTCAAGGTGCAATGGCCGCTGTAGGAACATTATTCTGGTACAAATCACTTTTGGGTGCGTCTTGAAATAAATCTCCATGGACTTTAATTAACCCCTTAGTGACCGCCGATACGGCTTTCTACGGCGGTCACTAATGGTCCTTATTCTGCTGCCATCAGCTTTTTACGGCGATGGCAGAGAATAAGGCTGCGGGGCCGGGACGGCCCCCACCCCATCCCCCCGGCTACGGGAGGTAGCTGAGGGGTTGGGGCAGTGTGTGAGGTCCGTCCCGGCCCCCCCCCCTTACCGACGATCGCCGCTATTAACGTTATAGCGGCGACCGTCGGTAAAGGAGATTACCGGTGCCGCCGCCGCCTTTCATCTCCCCCCGCCGTGAATCTACGGCGGGGGGAGATGAAATAACTGTCCCCCAGACCTCAGATCAGCCCCCCCTAGTGCCCCAATAACTAACCCCCCTCCCCCGGCGGCCATCATTTCCAAGATGGCCGCCGCCATCGCTGTGAACCGACTAATGTCGGTTCACAGCGATGTAAAAGTTAAAATGAATGAAAGCCCCATGCTCTCCGCCACCGGAGGTAGCGGAGAGCATGGGGCAGTCATCTGGGACCCCCCTGTTTGGTCCCGGTACAAGCGATCAGCGGTATATACTATATACCGATGATCGCTTGTGCCATGTGCTCCAGGCACTTTTTATCCCCTGTCACCATGAATGATTGGTGACAGGGGATAAAAAGTGATGTCCCCCCACCCCCCAAGTCGCCCCCCACCCCCCCTGTCGCCCCCGTCCCCCAGTCACCCCCCCTTCCCCATATACTCACCGGATCCACGGAGCTCCTTCTTCCTCGACGTCCTGGCTGGTTATGAAGTGCGCATGCGCTTCACAACCAGCCAACTCTGAAAATTTAAAGTGACAGAGACCAATTTGGTCTCTGTCACTGAACTATGATTACTGAGATAGAAAATATCACAGTAATCATAGTAATACAGTGAAAATGAATGTATAAAGTACAAAAAGTGACAAACATACAAAAAAATAAAACACACACTTTTTATTATAGTAATAATTGCAGTTTACTCCCAAATTACCCCTAACCCCTCCCCAGATTACCCGTAACCACCGCACGTTGCCCGTAACCACCGCACGTTGCCCGTAACCACCGCACGTTGCCCGTAACCACCACACGTTGCTCGTAACCACCACACGTTGCCCGTAACCACCACAAATTTCCAGTGACCCCCTCCCGATTGCCCGTAACCACACCAAATTACATGTACCCACCCCAGATTACCTATAAGCACTTCAGTTTATCAGTAACAATCCCAGATTGTCTGTAACCCTTCCAGGTTGCACATAACCCCCCAGGTTCCCCGTAATCATGCCAGATTACATGTAACCCCACCCCCAGATTGCACGTAACCACCGCGCGTTGCCTCTGACCACGCCACGATGCCTCTGACCACGCCACGATGCCTCTGACCACGCCACGATGCCTCTGACCACGCCACGTCGCCTCTGACCACGCCACGTCGCCTCTGACCACCGCACGTCGCCTCTGACCACCGCACGTCGCCTCTGACCACCGCACGTCGCCTCTGACCACGCCACGGCACCTCTGACCACGCCACGGCGCCTCTGACCACCCCAAATTGCCAATGACCCCCTCCAGATTGCGGTGCCCATGCCAGATAACAGGTATCCACCCCAGATTGCCTATAAGAACTTCAGTTTATCCGTAACCACTCCACATTGCCCGTAACCACCCCACGTTGCCCGTAAGCACCCCAGATTGTCAGTAAGCACTGCAGGTTGCCCGTAACCACCCCACGTTGCCCGTAACCACCCCAGATTGTCTGTAAGCACTGCAGGTTGCCCGTAACCACCCCACGTTGCCCGTACCCACCCCAGATTGTCTGTAAGCACTGCAGGTTGCCCGTAACCACCCCACGTTTCCTGTAACCATCCCAGATTGTCTGTAAGCACTGCAGGTTGCCCGTAACCAGCCCACGTTGCCTGTAACCAGCCCACGTTGCCTGTAACCACCCCACGTTGCCTGTAACCACCCCACGTTGCCGTAACCACAGCAAGTTGCCCGTGACCACCACACGTTGCCCATAACCACCCCTCGTTGCCCGTAACCACCCCACGTTGCCTGTAACCACCCCAGGTTGCCGTAACCACAGCAGGTTGCCCGTTACCACCCCATGTTGTCCGTAACCCCCCCAGATTACCTGTAACCACCTCAGGTTGCCCATAACCACCCCTGGTTGTCCGTAACCACCCCACATTACCTGTAATCTCATTTTTTTTATTCTATTTTAGTAACTGCGCTATTCTAATAACTGTTACTAGCTGCAATTTTGCTCCTGTAAATTGGCGCTCCTTCCCTTCTGAGCCCGGCTGTGTGCCCATGCAGTGGTTTATGCCCACATATGGGGTACCGTTGTACTCAGGAGAACCTGCCTTACAGATTTTGGGGTACGTTTTCTCTCCTGTTCCTCGTCAAATTGAGAAATTTCAAACTAAACCAACATATTATTGGAAAAATTCGAGTTTTTCATTTTTACTGGCCAATTTTGAATACTTTCCTCTAATACCTGTGGGGTAAAAATGGTCACCACACCCCAAGATGAATTCTTTGAGGGGTGATCTTTCCAAAATGGGGTGACTTTTGGGGGGAATCTATTCTGCTGACACTACAGGGGCTCTGCAAACGCACCTGGTGCTCAGAAACTTCTTCAGAAAAATCTGCACTAAAAATGCAAATTGGCGCTCCTTCCCTTCTGAGCCCGGCTGTGTGCCCATGCAGTGGTTTATGCCCACATATGGGGTACCGTTCTACTCAGGAGAACCTGCTTTACATATATTGGGGTGACATTTCTCTCCTGTTCCTCGAGAAATTGAGAAATTTCAAACTAAAGGAACATATTATTGGAAAAAAATCGAGTTTTTCATTTTTACTGTCTACTTTTGAATACTTTCCTCAAACACCTGTGGGGTCAAAATGCTCACCACACCCCAAAATAAATTCTTTGAGGGGTGCACTTTCTAAAATGGGGTGACTTATTGGGAGATTTTACTCTGCGGACACTACAGGGGCTCTGCAAACGCACCTGGCGCTCAGAAACTTCTTCAGCAAAATCTGCATTGAAAAAGCTAATTGGCGCTCCTTTCCTTCTGAGCCCTCCTGTGTGCCCATGCAGTGGTTTATGCCCACATATGAGGTACCTTTTCACTTAGGAGAACCTGCGTTACAAATTTTGGGGTACTTTTTTCCTCTTGTTCCTCATAAAATTGAGAAATTTCAAACTAAAAGAACATAATATTGGAAAAATTTGAGTTTTTCATTTTTACTGTCTACTTTTGAATACTTTCCTCTAATACCTGTGGGGTCAAAATGGTCACCACACACCAAGATGAATACTTTGAGGGGTGCACTTTCCAAAATGGAGTGACTTATGGCGAGATATTACTCCGCTGGCACTACAGGGGCACTGCAAACGCACCTGTCGCTCGGAAACTTCTGCAGCAAAATCTGCATTGAAAAAGCTAATTGGCGCTCCTTCCCTTCTGAGCCCTCCTGTGTGCCCATGCAGTGGTTTATGCCCACATATGGGGTACCATTGTACTCAGGAGAACCTGCGTTACAAATTTTGGGGTACTTTTTTCCTGTTGTTCCTCGTGAAATTGAGAAATTTCAAACTAAACGAACATATTATTGGAAGAATTCGAGTTTTTTATTTTTACTGTCTTCTTTTGAATACTTTCCTGTAATACCTGTGGGGTCAAAATGTTCACCACACACCAAGATGAATTCTTTGAGGGGTGTACTTTCCAAAATGGGGTGACTTATGGGGGGTTTTCTCTCTGCTGACACTACAGGGGCACTGCAAACGCACCTGGCGCTCAGAAACTTCTTCAGCAAAATTTGCATTGGAAAAGCTAATTGGCGCTCCCTTCCTTCTGAGCCCTGCTGTGTGCCCATACAGTGGTTTACGCCCACATATGGGGTACCGTTGTACTCAAGAGAACCTGCGTTACAAATTTTGGCGTGCTTTTTGTCTCATATTCCTTTTGAAAATGAGAAACTTTAATCTAAACGTATATATTATTGGAAAATTAAAATTTTCAATTTTTTTACTGCCTAATTGTGAATACTTTCCTCCAGCCCCTGTAGGGTTAAAATGCTCATTATACCCCTAGATTAATTCTTTAAGGTGTGTAGTTTCCAAAATGGGGTCACTTATGGGGGTTTTCAGGATACCAGACTTCTAAATCCATTTAAAAAAAGAACTGGTCCCTAAAAAAATCAGTTTCACGAAAATGTGATAATTTGCTGATACATTTCTAAGCCCCATAGCACCCTAAAAAAAGTAAAATATGTTTACCAAATTATGCCAGAATAAAGAAGACATATTGGTAATGTGACTTAGTAACTAATTTATGTGCTACGACTTTCTTTTTTTAGAAGCAGAGAATTTCAAAGTTCATAAAATGCAAATTTTTTCAATTTTTCATGATATTTTGATGTTTTTCACAAAAAACACACAAAATAGTGACCAAATTTTGCCACTAACATAAAGTGCCATATGTCACGAAAAAACAATCTCAGATTCGCGAGCATACGTTAAAGCATCACTGAGCTATAAGAGCATAAAGTGAGACAGGTCAGATTTTGAAAAATTAGCCTGGTCATTAAGGCCCAAACTAGCTGCAGCACGAAGGGGTTAAAAAGTATAATGAAAAAGGCGGGGCAGCCATTCAGTGCTACACAGTCCTCTTGCTTGTCCTATGTGACAATAAATCCATGTGCCAATAGCCGCAATGTGAGTCGCTAGTCCCAGCACACTTCCAAAGTAACAATAAAAAAAGACGGACACATACAACTTGTTGCTTAATAACTCTGTGTTGCCAAAAATTGCAGAAAATGTACAGTTAATTTACAAACAAAAAATGCAAGCACATTACCACAGTGTTCAGGACAAGTCGTTTCTTGTTTTCACTTTCTAGCTATGGCGCTCCTCGGTCTTAAGTTGTTCAGTGATTTTTTTTTTGTTAGGTTTTATTACTGTCCTTTTAGGGCCCTATTCCACGGAGCAATAATCGGCCGAATCGGGCCGATTCGACCAATTATCGCTCCGTGGACTAGAGACAACGATCAGCCAATGATCGTTGTCATCGGCTGATCGTTGATATAGGTCCAGACCTATATTTGTTGGGCGCCGACCGCGTACTTCTACGTGGAATAGCGGTGCGCAGCCGGCGACTGACAATATACATTACCTATTTATGGTGCAGGGCTCCTCTTCTCCTGCTTCTTTCCAGGTCCCGCGCACTCCTCCAGCGTCAGGACGACCTGTCTCAGCTCACAGACTGCTCATCCAATCACAGGCCGCGGCGGTCCCGGCCAGTGATTGGCTGAGCGGCTTGTCAGCTGACACATGCCTCCCTGAAGCTGGAGGAGCGCGCGGGACTCGGGAGAAGCAGGAGAAGAGGAGCCCTGCACCATGAATAGGTAATGTATACTAGTTAAGCAAGAGCTGTGAGGACATCGGTAACGATGTTTAACGATCGCTGCTCGTTTACAGGTATTATCGGGCCCTGTTTGGCCCGTGTAATACCACCATTACCTCCTTTACAATTAAATTCAATGGTATTTTCCATTAAAAACAAACCCAAAGGGTAATTAGTTCACATAAACTAGAATAATATACCAACAGACGGGGTCACTAATTGGCCTTTGGGTGTGGCTTAATTGAAAAGTCCATTGAATTTATTAGTAAAAACGAAAAAGAACGGTGGAAAAAGAAAAACTGTGTGTGAACAACTAATAAAAAACATCCGCTGTTTGCAAAAGATGTCTGAAAATAATGATCATGTACATTATTTTGACGTCCATGGAAAAAACGTCCGTTATTCAATACACTATGTGCATTGGATGGCAATCTTCTCTTTGACTTCAATGCATTCCCATTGCAGTCAGTTAACCCCTAGACGACCCTGGGCGTACCCGTATGTAAAGTGGTCGCTAGGGGAGTTCAGAGTGGGGCCGCGTGGTCCCGGGTGCTGCTTGTAGCCCGGGACCACGGCTATTAGCGGGCACGGTCTGATCACCGTGCCTTCTGATTAAGTATTCAGATGCAGCTGTCAAAGTTGACAGCTGCATCTGAATACTTGATTTCCCCACTACCTGGTGTCTAGTGGGGGAAATCCCCCCCGCGACGTTGAGGCGGAAGAGCAATCCCAGCATCCCGCACTGGCCGGGGTCTGCGCCGTAATGGCGTGATCCCGGCTCGGCACTCTACTACTTTCGGCTGCAGCCTAACTCATGGATCTATGCAGTATTACTATACTGCATAGATCTCAATGAGAGATCAGTGTGGCTATACTACAAGTCCCTCAGTGGGAGCTTCTAATATAAGTGTAAAAAAAAAATTATAAAAAGCCCCCTCCCCTAAAAAAAGTTTGAATCACCCCCCCCTTTCCCCATGTTATAAATAAAAATAAATACATAAACGTGTTTGGAATTGCCGCATGCATAATCGCCCCAACTATTAAATTATAACATTTCTGATCTCGCACGGTAAACGGCTAAGCGCAAAAAAGTGCAAAATTGTGCATTTTTGGTCGCATCAAATCCAGAAAAATTGTAATAAAAAGCGATCAAAAAGTCACATATGCGCAATCAAGGTAGCGATAGAAAGTAAACATCATGACGCAAAAAATGACACCTCACACAATCTCATAGAGTGATTTTAACCATGTTTTGAATTTTTTAAAAGCCATCAAATAAAATAAAAGCTATACAAGTTACATATTGTTGTAATTGTAACGACTTGAGGAAAATATATAATAAGACAGCTTTACCCGAGGGTGAACGGTGTAAAAACAAAAAAAGTTTTAGTTTTTTTCAATTTCACCACATATTGAATTTTTTCTGCGTTTGTAGTGTACTTTATAAAAAAATTCAGCCCGTCATTGCAAAGTACAATTAGTGACGCAAAAAATAAGGGCTCATGCGGGTTTCTAGGTGAAAAAAATGCAACTGCTATGGCCTTTTAAGCACAAGGAGGAAAAAACAAAAATTCTAATTAACCCGGTCCTCTACGAGTTAAATTGAGTCAAAAACGGACGTTATTTTAAATCTGAAAATCGGCCACGTTTTCAATATTTTTTGACATTGTGTGAACATAGCTTTTTTCAGTGGTGAGAAAATTATGAAACTAACCAACAGACTTTGTCTTGATCTCCAGGGTTTAATGAGTATGAAGTTTTTTTTCCAAGAGGGTTTTATGTGCAACTAGTAGGGGTGCCTTTATTACTATATATATACTAGAAAATGTACTCTGCGCTGCCTGGGTATAAAGTGTCAGTGTGTTAATAAGATTTGTTCTAAGGTGCCCAGGAGGCCAAGCTAAAGGTATTGTTTCATCTGAGTTAATCAGTGGAATTAGTGTATACCTGTAGTGCATAGTTGGAGGGGTTCTGTATACCCACAATGTATAGTTTTTAGGGGTCTTGCATATCTGTAGTGCATAGTTGGGGGGCTGTATACCTATAGTGTATAGTTCGGGGGTCCTGTATACCTGTAATGTGTAGTTGGGGGGCTGTATACCTGTAGTGTATAGTTGAGGGAGGTCCTGTATACCTGCAGTGTACAGTTGGTAAAGGTCCTGTATACCTGTACTGTATAGTTCGGGGGGGTCCTGTATACCTGTACTGTATAATTGGTGCTGTATACCTGTAATGTATAGTTGGGGGAGGTCTTGTATACCTGTAGTTTATAGTTTGAGGGTCCTGAATAACTGTAGTATAGATTTGGTGGAGGTCCTGTATACCTGTAGTGTATAGTTTGGGTTCCTGTAAACCTGTAGTGTATAGTTTGGGGTCCTGTATACCTGTAGTATAGAGTTTGTGGAGGTCCTGTATACCTGTAGTGTATAGTTTGGGGTCCTTTATACCTGTAGTATATAGTTGGTGAAGGTCCTGTATACCTGTAGTGTATAGTTTTGGGGTCCTGTATACCTGTAGTGTCCTGTTTACCTGCAGGGTCGTATTTACCATTAGGCACCCATGGTCTGGTGCGTAGGGTAGCACCTTGCAGAGGGGCAGTAACCTCCCGTTCAGACTTGCCAGAAAATCTGGTGTCTTTTCGAGGGGGGTATGGCGGTATTGGTCAGGTCTGGTTTAGCGGTGTTATCCAGTCACAGTATGGCGGTATTGGTCAGGTGTGGTATGACAGTGTTATCCAGTCACAGTATGGCGGTGTTAAATGTGATGTGTGGAGCAATTACCTACCTATCCTGATGCTAATTGGTGAGTGAGGATGGGGCACCTTCAGGTTTAGTGCTTAGGGCAGCAGCAGCTGGTAATACTGCCCTGTATACCTGTATAGATGGAGCAGGGGGCCCTGTATACATGTACTGTATAGATGTAGTAGGGGTCCCTGTATACATGTCCTGTATAGATGGAGTAGGGGGCCCTGTGTACATGTACTGTATAGATGGAGTAGGGGGCCCTGTGTACATGTACTGTATAGATGGAGTAGGGGGTCCTTTATACCTGTAGCGCCCTGTATATACATGTACTGTATAGATGGAGTAGGGGGCCCTGTATACATGTACTGTATGGATGGAGTAGGGGCTCCTGTATACAAGTACTGTATAGATGGAGTAGGGGGTCTACCAGTTATTTCTGTGGATGTTGTGAGGCAGCTTCCCAAGCAACCATTCAGATTCCAGCTCCCTGTGAAAATGAAAGCAGTAGTCCTATTGGTTGCTAAGGCTCCCAACTGCCGTTTACTGCTGGAGACATGCAGCTAATTATATCACCTGTGTTTGCAGTGTGGAGATTTTCCCATTCATCTCTATGGGGTGTCGCTCTTCCCCCTCCCCCTCATCTCTTGTACATCTGGCGGGGACGGGACCTTCGCAATAACCTTCCCGGGCACCCAATGTACCTATGTGCCAAATTTGGGGTCAAACAGTTCAGGCGTTTGGAAGTCTATTTGGGACAGACAAACAGACTTTCATTTTTATTATATACTAGAAAATGTACCCGGCGCTGCCCGGGTATAAAGTGTCAGTGTGTTAATTAGATTTGTTCTAAGGTGCCCAGGAGGCCAAGCTAAAGATATTGTTTCATCTGAGTTAATCAGTGAAATTAGTGTATACCTGTAGTGCATAGTTGGAGGGGTTCTGTATACCCACAATGTATAGTTTTTAGAGGTCTCGCATATCTGTAGTGCATAGTTGGGGGGCTGTATACCTATAGTGTATAGTTGGGGGGGTCCTGTATACCTGTAGTGTGTAGTTGGGGGGGGCTGTATACCTGTAGTGTATAGTTGAGGGAGGTCCTGTATACCTGCAGTGTACAGTTGGTGAAGGTCCTGTATTCATGTACTGTATAGTTCGGGGGTCCTGTATACCTGTAGTATATAGTTGGTGCTGTATACCTGTAATGTATAGTTGGTGGAGGTCTTGTATACCTGTAGTTTATAGTTTGAGGGTCCTGGATACCTGTAGTGTATAATTGGTGGAGGTCTTGTATACCTGTAGTATAGAGTTGGTGGAGTTCCTGTAGACCTGTAGTATATAGCTTTGGGGTCCTGTATACCTGTAGTATAGAGTTGGCGAAGGTGCTGTATACCTGTAGTGTATAGTTTGGGGTCCTATATACCTGTAGTGTATAGTTTGGGGTCCTATATACCTGTAGTATATAGTTGGTGGAGGTCCTGTATACCTGAAGTATATAGTTGGAGGAGGTCCTGTATACCTATAGTGTATAGTTTTGAGGTCCTGTATACCTGTAGTGTATAGTTTGGGGTCTTATATACCTGTAGTTTATAGTTGGTTGAGGTCCCATGCACCTGTAGTGTATAGTTTTGGGGTCCTGTATACCTGCAGGGTCATATTTACCATTAGGCACCCATGGTCTGGTGCGTAGGGTAGCACCTTCCAGAGGGGCAGTACCCTCCCGTTCAGACTTGCCAGAAAATCTGGTGTCTTTTCGAGGGGGGTATGGTGGTATTGGTCTGGTCTGGTATGGCGGTGTTATCCAGTCACAGTATGGCGGTATTGGTCAGGTCTGGTATGACAGTGTTATCCAGTCACAGTATGGCGGTATTGGTCTGGTCTGGTATGGCAGTGTTATCCAGTAACAGTAAGGTGTTATTGGTCAGGCCTGGTGTGGCGGTGTTATCCAGTCACAGTATGGCGGTATTGGTCAGGTCTGGTATGGCAGTGTTATCCAGTCATAGTATGGCGGTATTGGTCTGGTCTGGTCTGGCGGTGTTATCCAGTCACAGTATGGCGGTAAATGGCGTAAGGCGTAAATGTTCACCCTGTGGTTGCTAGGGGCGTTTAGAGGGGGGGGCGCACAGCGACCGCTGCGATCCTGGGAGTTATGTGATGCCTGGGACCGCGACAATTAGTGAGAGGGAGGAACTTTTTAGTAAGTGTGTAAAAAAATGTTTTTTTTTATTATTAAAAAAAATCTCTCGCCTAATAAAAGTCTGAATCAACTTCCTTTCCCCATTTAATAAAAAAAATAAACAAACATATTTGGTATCACAGCATAATCGTCCGAACTTTTATATTATCTCATTCTTGATCTCGCCCGGTAAATGGCGTAGGCGCAAAAAAAATCTAAAGTGCAAAATTGTAATTGTAAAAAGTGATCAAAAAGTTGCATATATGCAAACAAGGTAGCGATAGAAAATACAGATCATGGCGCAAAACACCTCACACAGCCCCATAGACGAAAAAAAAAAAAAAAAAAGTGTTATAAGCATGGTCATAGAGCAATTTTAAGGAACATTTATTTTTTTAAAAAGATTTTAATTTTTTAAAAGCCATCAAATAAAATGAAAGTTTCATATCGTTGTGATCGTACTAACTTGAGGAACATGGATACCATGTCAGTTTTTAGGATGAACGGCTTAAACACACCCCCCCCCCCCCCCAAATAAAAAACATTGTGTTTTATTTTCAATTTCACCACACATATATTTTGTTTTCTGGTTTCACAGTATACTTTATGAAAAATTAAGCCTATCTTTGCAAAGTACAACTAGTGACGCAAAAAATAAGGGCTCGTGTGGGTCTCTAGGCGAAAAAAATGCAGGTGCTATGGCCTTTTTAGCACAAAGAGGAAAAAAAAAACTAAAGCACATGAATGGAAATTAGCTCTGTCCTTAAAGGGGTTGGCAATTTTATGGTAAAATTGTTCAGTGTACAGTATTAGAAAGTGTACTCACTGTATATACTGACAGCAGCTCCCTGTGTACCTCATAGAGCTAAAATCAGACTCTTTACCTCCAGGCTGTGCTTATTTCTGTTTCTCCTCCAGGCTGTGCTTTGTTTCTGTCCATAATATGGCTGACATGAAGGAGCATGTGACCATTCCCCGCATCCAGTGTGCTCCATAGGCATATACAGGCTCTGTGTTGGACACTGGGGGTGGGGGGGTGGGGGGCATGGTCACATGCTCTTCCATGTCAGCCGTCTTATGGACAGAAACACCACAGAGCAGGGCAGCACAGCCTGGAGGTGCCTATTTGAGCCCTTAGACATGACAAAGCATTGGTTAAAGGTAGTCAATAATAAGGGTTCTCAAATAGACTCTATCAAGGCCTGTGGGGAACATATAGTCCTTGAATTCATGAAGCTTCTGGTTTAGTTCAAGGATAAATATGCATATACCAACCAAACACAGCAATCACTGAGCTGAGGGAGATCAGTGAAAAAAATAATTTAAGAGTCTCCACAGATTGCCCCCTACAAAATTTAAATATTCAAAGAAGGGGTCCGTGGAGCCTTAGTTGTGAGTCTCAAAATCTCCCTGAGCTTAGTGATTGTTGTTTTTTGTTGGTCTATTTTTCACTGCCTCTGGTAGCCAAAATCCTGCTCCACACTGCCAAGGGGAAAATACCCCGAAACAGCTGTCTATGGATGGCAATCCTTGTCTTGTGTTGTTACACTCACAACAGAGTTAGACTTTGACTTAAAGGGGCCACCCTGGTGTTTCTTTATTTATGTCCCAATGCTCTCAACAGAGGACCTGGGGGACTACGTATCGGGGTGGTTTGGTGATCTCTTCACTGGGAGGCACCCCTTGGCAATAGGCTTCCTTCTCTGGAGAGAGGGATATCTGGCTATTCTAGTGTTTTAAGACTTACAACTGAGGCTCCACAGACCCCTTCTTTGAATAAATATGCATATGTAGCTTATCCTTAAGGATTTCAGGAGTAAAATTACAAAGTGGATAGTTGCTGTAGAAATACTTTTTAATGTATTTGATTGCAAAAAAAAAAAAAAAACACGTACTGTATTTAAAAATTCAAGGACTATAATAACTACACCATCTTGTAAATTTGAACATCTTATAAAAATAAAAAAGTCTGTATGAAAAAATGCAATCTCTACTGCTTTATCAAAGGAAATTTGGGAAACCACAACTAATTAACTAAGCAATGATTGATTTACTAAAATGAGAGGACTAATTACCTGTACATTGATTCAATAAGATTGAATGCTCAATTACGGGAAGCACGCATAGTATCAATATAGAATTAGAAACCATGTTGTCAGGAGATAAATAAGGAGTTACTTACTGTTTCCGTACTGGGCAAACTTGAGTTGTTAAAATGTAGGAACTAATTTCGAGGAAACTGAAAGACAATTTGCTTTGTTCCAGAACTTTGATAATTAAGAGATGAAGAGGTGTTGCTTGTTAAAAAGAAAAAATAAATAAATAATTATATTATAATATATATATATATATATATATATATATATATATATATATATATATATATATATATATCTCCATATATTTTCTTTCCCAATGAACAAAAATTTCACAGAATATAAAACTTGATATATAATAGATATTATCACTAAAAGTGAATATTAAATTCATTTGAGCTTTATGTAACACATAGGAAAATGGTGGTGTACAACTTTATTTGTCCTATTTTGACTAATTAACTGTGGCTGATCATTAGCGATGAGCGAACCGGGTTCGGGTTCGAATCCATCCGAACCCGAACGATCGGCATTTGATTAGCGGTGGCTGCTGAACTTGAATTAAGGCTATGTGGAAAACATGGATATAGTCTTTTGCTGTATCCATGTTTTCCAGACAACCTTAGAGCTTTTTCCAAGTTCAGCAGCCCCAGCTAATCGAATGCCGATTGTTCGGGTTCGGATGGACTCGAACCCGAACCCAGTTCGCTCATCTTTAATGATAATTAATAACGGACGTTGTTTTGCACTTATTTTTAAATTGTGAGAACATAGCCTTAGGCTGTCTTTCCATATATTGTATGTGTTTAGAATGTGTTCCAAGCCCTGTTGAAATCTACTTAGCCAATCACAGAGGACAGTAGTGAAGCTGTAGGGCTTTGGGGGGGTGGGGGGGGTGGCAGGATCAGTGACCAGAAGATCTTTTAATGGCAGCACTGAGACAGTAATGGAGATATTGTACTTATGAGACTGTTTGTTGTTTTAATGCAAAGGGATGTATAAGGTAAAGTAGGGGGTTTTCCTGATCAACATATACTGCTATATTTTTCTTGTGCCAACAAGGAATGGAAAATACATGCTTACTCCCAGGTCCCGCTACAGATAAGTGCTATATATATTTTTTTTTTATGTTATAGGCAGTAAACCCAAAATGGCAACAAATGTCCTCGGTATTGAACATTTAAAAGTTAAAAATCTATCCGTGAAAATTTATTAGTGTACTGTATATTTCTTCAGACAAAAAAATATCTGACAAAAAAATTACAAAATGTTAATATAGACCAAAAAGTACATTTAGACTATGTTCCCACACAGTATCTTTCTATTTATTTTAAAACAACCACTGTTGTTAAAAAAACAGCAATTATTTTCATTAAATGGTGGTCATCCGCTCAATTTCAACAGTGTGTGAACAGTGCCACTCTGGGGGAGATTTATCAAACATGTGTAAAGTGAAACTGGCTCAGTTGCCCCTAGCAACCAATCAGATTCCACCTTTTATTCCACAGACACTTTGGAAAATGAAAGGTGGAATCTGATTGGTTGCTAGGAGCAACTGAGCCAGTTTAACTTTACATCTTGTTTGATAAATCTCCCCCTCTGTGTTTTCATTCCTCTCCTGCTTTTAGTGGCAAAATACTAAGCAAAAATACAGAATAGGAACATAACCTTAAGATGTATTAGGTACAATGTTAAAAAATGTTTAGACAGGTCAATATCTATTCTTAAAGATTATTTCAATTAAATAGAATTATATTTTTAACATGTGTTCAGGTCACATGGAATTGAAAAACACATTGCAAATCAATTGTTCCTCTTTATGAGCCAGAGCTACAACTATTGGTCCTGTCTCTCATTTTACCATGTCTCTTTCAGCAAAATCTATTGGGAGTACCTTCGTTCAATAAATCAACACTCTATGCTTTCCTACTGTTTGCTCTTCTTGCTTTTATTGAAGATGTTACATTTTACTCTAGTGAATTCCGAAACTTGTAAAGGTTCAATTAAACTCCTGGGAAAACAAATGAAGGTACATAACAGTATGTGTCTACTATATGAAGTTTGAACAAGAATAATACTATGTTCTGCATAACTTTTTTTTGTGAAGTACTGTAACTCGAAAGTATAGGATAACAATATTTCATATGAAGTAAAAAATTATTTAATAAATTATATAGGTTAACCAAAATTTTATTAGCAATAGTAAGACTAAATTAGTTTTGCAAAAGATTTAAGTTATACAACTAATAGGTAAATAAATATAATTATAAATATGACAATAAATCCTAGTCATTAGCAGCTTCAGGCAACAGATTCAGATTCAACAACTGTAAAACAAACAAACTAAAAAAAAAACGCTATAAAATCTAACAATGTGTTCTATTAAAGTCTGTTGCCGCGTCGGCTAATTAAGCACTTCAATGCAGCTGTCAAACCTGACATCTGCATTGAAGTGCTTTGTACTGCACGTCCCTGGTGTCTAGTGGGTCGCATCGCGGGGGGGAGATCCAGTCTTCTGGCCGGGCCGGCACTCAGCATCGCAATGACGCTGATCCCAGCTCGGCGAAAGATTGCTGCTGGCCTGCAGCAGACCACAGCAATCTATCACCGAGTACAATGATCTTTGCTGTGTATATACACAGCATTGTTCTCTATGAGAGATCATTGCTGTGTACAGTATATACAAGTCCCCCAAGGGGACTAACAGTTTACAGTAAAAATAAAAGTAAAAAAGTGTTTTTATTAATAAAAAATCCCCTCCCCTAATAAAAGTCCAAATCACCCCCTTTTCCCATTTTATAAATATAAATAAATAAACATATAAATAAACATATTCAGTATCGCCGCGCGTGTAATCGCCCGAACTATTAAATTATTACATTCCTGATCTCGCACGCTAAACGGCGTAAGTTCCAAAAAAATTCTAAAGTGCAAAATTGCGTATTTTTGGCTGCATCAAATCCAGAAAAAATGTAATAAAAAGTGATCAAAAAGTTGCATACGTGCAATCAAGGTACCGATAGAAAGAACACATCATGGCACAAAAAATTACACCTCATACAGCCCCATAGACCAAAGGATAAAAGCGCTATAAGCCTGGGAATAGAGCGATTTTAAGGAACATATATTTGTTAACAATGGTTTGAATTTTTTTTAAAACATAAAGTGGAAAAAAAGCAAAAGCGCAAAAACGAAAATTGGCATTGACCTTAAGGGGTTAAAGCAAATTCTGATCGAACAGAGGCATGTGCTCAAGCGCAAAGGTAGTAGGTAAATCTACAATAACCCCATTTAAACCTGTCTGATTAAAAAAAAAAAAAAAATACATATCTAACATAATAGGAAACAAAATACTAATAGGGCCGATTAGAAGGACTCACTCAGAATATTGTTTTGCAAAGTGCAACAAATGTGCAATTACACACAAACGAATTTAATTAAAAATAGTGGCGAGCGAACATGATCAGAAATGTTCGTATGCTTATACGAAAAGGCCGCTAATTGTTCGAGTTCGCCAACATGAACAATTTGTTTTGATGATCGGAATGGTTATAACAATTATTTTCGAACATGTGAACGTTTATCTTGTGATGTACGCAACTGTGTAATGTTAGCAACTGAGTGACATGTGCAACTGTGTAATGTTAGCAGCTACGAATTAGCTGTTATAGGCTAGGTTCACACGTTTTTTCAGCTCCATATAAAATGACGTCATTTTGAGCCTAAAATAACAGACATTATTTAGCAGCCTGGCCTCTCCTTAGCACAATGACTACTGTTGGTACATTATTCTAGTTTGGGTTACTAATCGCCCTTTGGGTATGGCTTAATTGAAAGTCCATTGAATTTAATAGGGAAAAAAGAGGAAGACTATGTTTACACAATGTCAAAAATAGAGAAAAGGCGGAAGATTTTGATATGTAAAAAAAAATTCTATTATTGCCACGATTTAACTGACTGCAATGGCAATGCATTGAAGTCAATGGAAAGACGGACGTCCAGTACACAGAATGTATTGAATAATGGACGTTTTTACTGCGGACATCAAAATAATGAACATGATAATTATTTTTGGATGTCTTTTGCAAACAGTGAATGTTTTTTATTAGTTGTTCACACACAGTTTTTCTTTTGTCGCCCTTGTAAAAAAGTTTGTTATTCAATACATTGTGTGCATTGGACATCCGTTGTCCTATTGACTGCAATGCATTGCATTGTACTCAGTTACATTTCGTCAAAAACTGACGTTATTTTAAATAGCAAAATCTGCTGCCATTTCTCTATTCAACCTTTCATTTTCCAAAAAGTCTGTGAGGAATGAAAGGTGGAATCTGATTGGTTGCTAGGGGCAACTGAGCCAGATTCACTTTACACCATGTTTGATAAATCTCTCCCATAGCCTTTTTTATACAATGTGCTTTTTCATAGACTTTTATAGAACGCATTAAAAGGGAAAAAAGCTAAACTCTTTTTACACTTATTTTAAAGCTTTTTTTTTCCATTTTGCAGTTTGTGAACCCAACCATAAAGTTTATCTTTCTTATCCTTGGGTACCTGGTCAGATTATTTAGTTTTACTCATCCATAGATATAGCATACATTCTTATGTTGCCATTTTCTACATGGTCTGTGGAACACTGAAAGGTGCATTCTATTTATATAGGAGTCATGGCTCTACACTGTCACGCTTAATGTTAAGGGACGTAATATTCTTAACAAGCATAGTCTAATGTGGCGTGAGGTTTTTAAATGCAATGCCATGTTTGTACAAGTGATGCGTTTTCTTTCCTATTAAATACTTTTACGTACATATTCGATTTAACTATTATATACTTTTTCTTTTCTTTTTCTGTATTTTATCAAACATACCCAAAGGGCTACACTTTTACCAATATTTGACATCATTTGACATGTGTATTATTATCTCTGACACTTAAAAAAAGAGGACCAGATATCCTCAAACCATTTTGGGATATTGGGAAACAAACTATTTAACAAGTAATAAACTTTGCCTTTTTGCTAGAAATATTAGGAAATTATTGTAGATCTGTATCTCAGGTGTGTAATTTATTCTATTCTATTCTGTATCTCAGGTGTGTAATATATTCTATTCTATTGAATTCCATTCTTGACCTTCTGGCATTCATTCCACATTAACTTCCTGGTCAGGATTCCACTTGATAATCCATACAAATTATATCGACTGCATCATTCTAGTTACATGTTTAGGCAATGTTCACACTACGTATATTTCCGGCTTTTACGTGGCCGGAAATGTGCGGCTGAAACTACGGCCGTGGGAAAAAATAGACATGCGGCTGAAAACGGTCATTTACTTGGAAATCTGGTTCAAATAAAAATAACAAATAAAATCTGTGATGCAAACACCTCTGGATGCATCTGGGAAAGCAGGGAAACAGTTTACATGAATTGCTATTACCGGGGTTTGCGATCCTCTGCAGTATGCCGATGCCGATGTCTCTCATGGTTAATATATTGAATTAATAAAACACATTTTCGTTGTAATAAAGTCCCTTTCGTTGTTCAATAATTAAATTTAAACGAATCCATCATTGTGCAATTAAATATACTGTTAAAATAAATATACATATAAATAAATGTATATTTATATATATATATATATATATATATATATATATATATATATTTATTTTTTGACAGTATATTTAATTGCACAATGATGGATTCGTTTAAATTTAATTATTGAACAACGAAACTGATTTTATTACAATGAAAATGTGTTTTATTAATTAAATATTAATTAGTACAGGAAGCTCCATAAGCCGTTAATTCATATTGCCGGCAAAAGAGCATTCTGTACTAATCATCACTTTACTTTAATGAAAACATCAAATGTTTCTTTTAATTATGTTATCACAATAGCATTATTAGAAGAAACATTTTGAATAATATGTGCGCTCAGCTGATTATTTGTGCGCTCAGCCGATCAGCCAAAGAGCCGGTCCGCAGCACAGTGACTTCATTGTGCCGCGGACCAGCGAAGAGGACACATCGGGACTTCTGATGGTGAGTATAAAGCTCTCCCCACCCCCTCCCCAGCACTGCACCCATCCCAGTAAGGAAGGGGGGTCACTTAACCCCTTCCTTGCTGGTATGGGTGCAGTCTGACATCAGTCTGGCCCCCAAGGGGTTAAGGGGGATGCAATGCATCCTCCCTTAACCCCTTGGGGGCCAAACTGTAAGCAGCGATCTGTAAAGATGCTGCATACTGTAAGGTGCACAACACCGCTCACAATGATGGGTGTTGTGCTCCTGTTTGTGTGTTTCTCCCTTTTTGTTTTTCAAATATCGGTATCCAGTGGATTACGTCAGATTCCATGTACTACGTCGATGACCGGTGTTTATTTATTTATTTTTTAAATGGTCAATGAGGGGTGTGGGGGTGTTTTTTTTTGAATAAAAAAAAATTTCACTTGTGTATGGTGTTTATTTCTTTACTTTATAGACTTAGTAGTGGAAGCCGTCTAATAGACAGCATCCATTACTAAGTTGGGGCCTAGTGTTAGCCGGTATAAAATGGCTAACACTAACCCCCCCTTTATTAAGCCAGTACCCAATGCCACCAGGGGTACTGGGAAGAGCCGGGTGCCAGTGGTCCCGGAGCGTCAAAATAGTGCTCCTGGACTGGGGCGGCAGCAGGCTGGTAAGATTTAGGCTGAGGAGGGCCTAAACCAATGGCTCTTCCCACCCTGGTGTTACCAGGCTGCTGTTGCTTGGTTTTTAACCTGGCTGGTTATAGAAATAGGGGTGACCCTATACGGGTTTTTTTTTTCATAACCAGCCGGGTTAAAAACCAAGCAACAGCAGCCTGGTAACACCAGGGTGGGAAGAGCCATTGGTTTAGGCCCTCCCTAGGCCCTCCCCAGCCTAAATCTTACCAGCCTGCTGCCATCCCAGTCCAGGAGTGCCAATTTTGACGCTCCGGGACCACTGGCACCCGGCTCTTCCCAGTACCCCTGGTGGCATTGGGTACTGGAGTAATAATGGGGGGGTTAGTGTTAGTCATTTTATACCGGCTAACACTAGGCCCCGACTTAGTAATGGATTCCGTCTATTAGACGGCTTCCACTACTAAGTCTATAAAGTAAAGAAAGAAAGACCATACACAAGTGAAAAAATTCTTTATTCAATTAAAAACACCCCTACACCCCTCATTGACCATTTTATAAAAAAAAAACGCAGGTCATCGGCGTAGTCCATGGAATCTGACATAATCCACTGGATACAGATATCTGAAAAACAAAAAGGGAGAAACACACAAAACACACAAACAGGAGCACAACACCCATCATTGTGAGCGGTGTTGTGCACCTTGCAGTATGCAGCATCTTTACAGATCGCTGCTTACAGTCTGGCCCCCAAGGGGTTAAGGGAGTATGCATTGCATCCCCCTTAACCCCTTGGCGGCCAGACTGATGTCAGACTGCACCCATACCAGCAAGGAAGGGGTTAAGTGACCCCCCTTCCTTACTGGGATGGGTGCAGTGCTGGGGAGGGGGTGGGGAGAGCTTTATACTCACCATCAGAAGTCCCGATGTGTCCTCTTCGCTGGTCTGCAGCACAATGAAGTCACTGTGCTGCGGACCGGCTCTTTATATGTGCGCTCAGCCGATCAGCCAATCAGCTGAGCGCACATATAATTCAAAATGTTTCTTCTAATAATGCTATTGTGATAACATAATTAGAAGAAACATTTGATGTTTTAATTAAAGTAAAGTATTGATTAGTACAGAATGCTCTTTTACCGGCAATATCAATTAACGGCTTAAAGAGCTTCCTGTAATAATATTTAACCCCTTAACGACATAGGGCGTATATTTACGCCCTGATGCCGTTAAGGACGTTCAGAGCAGGGCCGCGCGGCGACCCCGCTATGAACCGCGGCGGTCCCGGGTGCCGCTTGTAGCCAGGGACCGCCGGTATTAGTGGGCACGGTCCGATCGTCGTGCCAGCTAATACAGTAATCAGATGCAGCTGTCAAACATGACAGCTGCATCCGATTACCGGACGCAGCACTTCCCTGGTGTCTAGTGGAGGAGATCGCTCCTCCGGGATGTTATCCCGGAGGAGCGATCTCCGTTTCTGAAGCTGGCCCGGGGGGGCTTCTAGTATAAGTGTAAAAGGTAAAAAAATAAATGTTGTTAATAGTAAAAAGCCCCCTCCCCTAATAAAAGTCTGAATCACCCCCCTTTTCCCAGGTTATAAATAAAAGTAAATAAATAAATAAACAAACATATTTGCTATCGCCGCGTGCGTAATCGCCCGAACTATTAATCAATCACATTCCTGATCTCGCTCGGTAAATGGCGTCAGCGCAAAAAAATCCCAAAGTGCAAAATTGCGCATTTTTGGTCGCATCAAATCCAGAAAAATTGTAATAAAAAGCGATCAAAAAGTCGTATATGCGCAATCAAGGTACCAATAGAAAGATCACATCATGGCGCAAAAAATGACACCTCACACAGCCCCATAGACCAAAGGATAAAAGCGCTATAAGCCTGGGAACGGAGCGGTTTTAAGTGACGTATATTTGTTGACAATGGTTTGAATTTTTTACAGGCCATCCGATACAATATAAGTTATACATGTTACATATCGTTTTAATTGTAACGACTTGAGTAAAATATATAACAAGTCAGTTTTACCCCAGGGCGAATGGCGTAAAAACACATTTCCCCCAAATAAACAAAATGCGTTTTTTTTTTCAATTTCACCATACATTTATTTTTTTTCTGGATTCGCAGTGTACTTTATGCAAAAATTCAGCCTGTCTTTGCAAAGTACAATTAGTGACGCAAAAAATAAGGGCTCATGTGGGTTTCTAGGTGGAAAAATGCAAGTGCTATGGCCTTTTAAGCACAAGGAGGAAAAAACGAAAACGCAAAAATCTAAATTGGCTCTGTCCTTAAGGGGTTAATTAATAAAACACATTTTCGTTGTAATAAAATCAGTTTCATTGTTCAATAATTTAAACGAGTCCATCATTGTGCAATTAAATATACTGTTAAAAAAATAAAATAAAAATAATTATATATATATATACACACATACATACACACACACACACATTTATTTATATATATATATATATATATATTTTAACAGTATATTTAATTGCACAATGATGGATTTGTTAGAATTAAATTATTGAACAACGAAAGTGACTTTATTACAACGAAAATGTGCTTTATTAATTTAATATATTAACTATTACAGGCATCGGCATTATTGCCGGCTGTTTTTTAAGTAATCCGTTCGGACCGCCTGTAAATCCACGGCCGTGAATTTGCACAGTTCCGGGCTCAAACAATGGTCTTGTTAATTTTTTACAGGTCCGTAGGCTCATACGTAGTGTGCACTGTGCAGCCGTATATCGTATACTTTCCAGCGTACGCATCAACCTCAAAACTACGGGCGAATATTCGCAGCTCGCACTACGACTGTACATATACGTAGTGTGAACATAGCCTTATGGTAGTGTTGGGCCTACTTAAGCACAGAAATACAAATAGTGCCTCTAAATTTTATACCATATACACATTATCCCTTACTAACGCAATATATTAGCTGTATGTGTTTTCTTCTTTGAACCTTTTTCATTATGAGATCTGATATGATATAATGTGCTAGTAAAAAAAATATAAATGTATTAATAATTAGAGATAAGCGAATAATGAAATATTCGATAATTCGAAATTCAATTCTTATAGCCCCTGATATTTGCATATTCAAACGAATATCGAATGCCATTATAGTCTAAAGGAAATAAATATTCGGGACCTGGAAATCAATATTCAACCACTTGAAGGTCATCAAGTGCACAATGACACCTCAGGAAATGATGCCAACACCTCTGGAATACTACTGGGACAGCAGGGGTAGCATGACTGGATGCATCTAACACGCCAAAGTTGCAGTATTACGCCACTAACACAGCCTGTCTACAATGGACTCCAAACACAAAATAACCACTACGTAATGTAATATAATATAACCGCTCCTTTACAATATAACCACTTCTTTACAGGACACACAGTGCACAAATAAGTAGTACCAAGATATTAGTTTTTATGGCACACCCACAGTATACAGCGGTATACCGGATATATCATTTTTTTAGAATGCCAAACAGAAAGGCATTCAAATCCTTTATAGGACGCACAGTGCACAAATCAGATAATAGTTTTTATGGTACACTCACAATATACAGCTGTATACCCTATCTCTACAGTAGATACACTATAGCCTATTGCTTACACTGCACTGCCTGCCTGAACACACCTAAAGCTCTGGGTTTTATACTTTTAGCCCTAACAAGGGATTTTGGGGGTCCCTTCCTACCTAACTTCACCTAAAAGCTAACTCTCCCTGGTATACAGTCTCTCCCTCTCTAGCTCCAACCAGCAAGTGACACGAATCTGAAATCCCCTATTCTTATATTCAGGAGGTGACATAGTGTAGCCAGTCAAATCACACACACATGTTTATTGGCTGGGAAAAAGTGCTAGGCGATGTGGGAGGTGCCAGGCGAATTTTTACTGCGTTATTGTTCAAATAATCAAACTAAAATTAACAGCTTGAATAGCGTAGTATAAATAAATACTGTGATTGAGTTCTGGGTATAAGCTCTATTCAAACTCATTAGGGCTCGTTCACGTAGTCAACAACACCTTGGTCACCTCAAGACCAGCTGGCAGTTGTATCTGCATGTTAAAGGGTCCATTTACACAGATCTAACAGATTATCTGCCAAAGATTTGAAGCCAAAGCCAGAAACAGACTATAGATCAGGTCATAAAGGAAAGCCTGAGCTTTCTCCTCTTTTCAAATCCATTCCTGGCTTTGGCTTCAAATCTTTGACAGAATATTTCTGTGTAAATGAACCCGAAGTTTTAGAGGCTGCGCTGCAACAGGTACATTTTAAGCTAGATCAGCGATAAATAGATAATTTTGTAGCACGTAGCCAATATTTTAACAATACAGCTTGAAATAAAAATGCCTCAAGCTCTATGTAAAGATTTGATTTCATCACCTGCACAATATGTTAATTTACTTCTTGCTTTATATGAAACTTTTCACCTTTGGGTTAGCTGAGCAACATGGTGCTTTGGGCTAAAACAGCTGTTGTACCATACCTTAAATTAGTTTTGGATTCAGTGGTATTAACTCATTTTGGCAAAGAACCAATTTCCAGCTTGACAAAAGACCGAAAAACACCGGTGTTAATTGCCTAGAACATAAAGCATATGGTAGTAGATTTTTTTTTTTTTAGCTACTCAGCAGACATAGGAGAATATATAGTGTGTGGATGAAAATATGAAACTAAGAAATTGATGTGATGAAATATGTACATATATTTTTTATTTTTATATAATGTTAAGTATTAAATAAATAATAAATAAGCCATTTCCAAACTAATATTTTCCCTTTCAGGACCAGGCCAAAAATAATCTCAAGGACCAAAGTTCATTTTTCAAATCTGGCATGTCTCACTTTATGTGGTTATAGCTCTGGGGTTCCTTAAAGTGAAACTGTCATTTAAAATATTTTTACGGAAATAAATAGTACAATCGATTTTAAGGAACTATAATAGGTTTCATTAGGCAAAAAGCTTCTCTGTACTAAAAAAAAAAAGAAGTATGCAGCCTCTTACCCCCTCACTTCCTATCTGTGCACTGTGTTTACAATACAGAGAAGCAAAGTTAAGATGGGTTTGCTGAGTCCCTTATTACCAATGGAGGGATGAGTGAGCAGAAAGAGGAAAGAACCCTCCCCGCAGTTTGGAGACTGTCTTAGCACATAAAATGTTGGATTCAGAGGTCAGAAAGCTCAGTGCTGCCTTGGGAACTTGGTGAGATAAGATTGCAGGATGTTGTGTTGTCCCCTTCGGCCCCTCTCCCCTTAAAAGACCATAATGGACACAGAAAACCTGCTTCTCCTGAAGTGAGAGGAGGCTGCTTAATAAAAATTCTTAAAATTGCTTGTACTATTGATAATTGATTTCTGAAAAATGACAATTAAATGACAGTTAAACTTTAGGTTATTATTATTATGTTTTTTTTACATACAATGTTGTACTTTAGTGGCAAATTTTAGACGATATCTGTACAATTTTCTTGTGAAAAATACCTGAATTTCAGGAAAAAATTGTCTATTTCTAACCTCAAATTTTCACTGGTTACCATGAAGGTAAAATCATGTGATAATTTTATTGCCAGTGTTGTTACACGCATGGCGATACCAAATGTGTACATTTTTTTTACATTTATGATTTGCAGTGGGGGACAGGGTGATTTTGTAATTATTTTTTTTTTTTACTGTTCCACCAGGAGACTTCACTATCTCATAGTCTGATGACATAGATAATATACTGCAGTTATACACTGACAGGCATAGCAGATCAGACTCTGCCCTAGGGCAAAGCCTTATCGGCTTTTGTAGTCATGACATTGGAGGCCTCAATGCGGCCTCTATTTGTCATGACTACCATCAGGATTCTACAATCAATTTAGAGAGCCCTGGTAAACAGAGGGAGATTTCATTGGGCTAAAATACAAAAATGTATGAAAAAGAAGAAAGATTGAGCTTACCTAGGCATTTTCCTTTTTTGCTGCAGCTCTAAGAGTGAAGGGTACATGGGAGTCTGGTGCAGGCCAGGCACTCATAACATAGAAGTTCAGCGGGCCTGAGCTCATTGAACTCGCCCTGTGCAAACCATGTTTTAACCTATTTTCATTAAAAGTTATGTTTTAATCACCACGTCTGGAGTGCAGGGATCCTCACCTTACTTCCGTTGAACTCCTTTCATTGAGTTACTTAGGATGGCCTTTTATTAAAGCTAAATAATTAAAGTTAAATTATTAAAGTTAAATTGAAATTATTAAAGTTAAATTATTAAAGTTAAATTGAACTTTGTTTGAAAGACGGCCTGCAAAAAAAACTGTGTAAAAAAAAATCAAAATAGCGGCTGCTCTTCACAAAATAATGCCATTAATGAACATTAATTTGACTGACGCTGCAAACGGGGTACCGGGCTATGGAGTGGGCTCAGGAGCTAAGCTTGACCCATAAAGGGTGAGTACCGACTGCTATCTGCAGCCAGAACCTCACCCTCAAAGGCACGGCTGCCCACCATTAACCCCTGCGATCTCTGGTCACTTACCAATCGGGACCCCCGCAACTTGTCTGTGGGGGTCCCGATCGCATGGCCGACTGCTAGAGGTCTCTTAATTTCCTCCGTGCAGTCAGCTCTTCAATCTTCTGATCTGCCTAAGGCCACAGGCAGGATAGAGTCTGCCGCAGGCCACAGGCAGGCTCTATCAGAAGATTGCAGATTACACTGGTCCCTGCTATGCTATGGCATAGCAGTGATCAGTGAATGTAATCCAATGTATGTATGTATGTATGTATGTATGTATGTAAGTAAGTAAAAGTCCCCTAAGGGGCCTATAAAAGTGTAAAACAAAAACAAAAACAATAAAAAAAGTTTTAAAAAATGTTCCAAAGCCCCTTCCCAATAAAAGTGAAAATCACCTCTTCCCATTTTATACATAAAACACAAAAATAATAAAGCTAATTAACATATAATATACCATAGTGTCCGATCTATTAAAATAAAACAATATTGTTCCTGCGCGGTGAATGGTGTAATAAAAAGCAGTAAAAAAACCCGCAGGAATTGACATTTTATGTATAAAAAAAATTATAAAAAGATCAATACGTCTGATCTAGAAAAAATGTTACTATTAAAAACTAGAGATCATGGTGCAAAAAATGATGCCCCATAGGACCCCGTAGGTGAAAAAAGTGACATTAGGCTTGGTCCTTAAGGTCATTTCAGGCTCTGTCCTTAAGGAGTTAAAAAAAAGTAATTGATAATGATAATGCACTTGTAAACAGCATTTTGACAGGCTTCCGACCCCCCACAAGAGCACCTTGGACTGGTGACGGAGATATCAGCGCCCGAAGCACGGCACGTGCGCTCCTGAGATGAGTCAAACACTGGTGAGACCGACGCTCCGTAATTTTCTATGAGCGTTGGACTCATCTAAGGAGCACGCGCACCGGGCTTTGGGCGCTGATATCTCCAACACCCGACCGAATCAAGAAGTGGTACCCGGCGTGATCAGGTACATATAAGGTGCTCTAGCGGGGGGTCGGGAGCCTGTCACCCCGGCACGGGGGGTTGACAGGTTCCCTTTAACTTTGACACAACTTTGGCCTTGTGGCAGAAGGTAAGATTGTATCAGCCGCTTGAAGGACTACCTGACTTGTGGAATGAGCTGGAACTAGGCATCCAGGGACGTTTTCTGCTTCTGTGAGGTGGCTTTCATCTCCTGGTGTCAGGCTCAGGCCTTGACATTAGTGCAGAGGATATTTCTCATCACAATCCTCCGACTACGTGAGGACAGAAAAAGGCACCCGGACAGATGATTACTGCTGCCCACCATCCACATGGCGCTTGCACGTCCACCTTCTCACCGAGTTCCAGGTGACAGGTTCTTTGGGAGGAAGTCCGTTTTTATGGCCCAAGGTAGAAACAAACAAGATACCTTAATGTAGGATGTCCCTCAGAAAGCTATAACCATTCACACTTCTGTACAATTGCCTTTCTCTGTTGAAGACACGCTATAAACCTGGGTGCGGATGCTCCAAAACCATACAGTCTTAATTGGGACTGCTGCATGCTCAAGAAACTTGGGAGGACCTCAGTGGAACTGCTGCATGCTCAGAAAAGCCGGACGGCATCAGGGACAATTTTGCATGCTCAGGAAAGCTGATCGGCAAGTTTGCACTGCATTTTTCTGTCTGTTTAACTTAGTGTTTGCTCAGTCGATCAATAGCTGAAGCAAGATACCAACTCAGCTTCTGACTGGCTCAGCCGATACTGCAGGAAAGCCAACCCAGCACACAGGAAGCTCAGTGTGATGTGTTTGGTGAAGACATTCGATGCTGAGTGTGAAAATTTAACCTCACTTCCCCACATACACACTATGCCTGTCCCAGCAAGAAAAGGGGTCACTTATCCCCCTCCTTACTGGGCGTAGGTGCATTTGGGTCCTAGTGACGACCCGACCATAGACCTAAACAATAAAGTCCACAATCCGTGATGTTCTCCTTGCTTCTGCCCTCTGTGCACAGCCACCCCTGGAACTTCACTCTCTGAAGTGACATTGGCAGCTACAACAGTGAGCAGAAGCAATGAGAACACTGGGAGCGCTGAGAGTTATGTATAAACATTATTATTTTACACTTAAAGGCAAGGGCTGCAAGGATATTGCTAACAATGTCTGTGCAGCCCTTGCTGGGGAATAGAAATAAAAGTATAAACATGCTGTGGGAAAGTAATTTAGCACTACAGATAAGCGAATAGTTAAATATTCAAAAAGTCTAAATTCCATTTGAATAGCCCACAATATTTGTATATTCAATCAAATATCAAATCCCATTATAGTCTATGGGAGAAAAATACTTTGAAATCAATATTCGACCACTTGGAGGTCACCAAGTCCACAATGACACCTCAGGAAATGATGCCAAAACCTCTGGAATGCATCTGGGACACCAGGGGAAGTATGTCTAGGTGCATCTAACTTTTGGGGGTCCCTTCCTAACCAAGGGCCCTATTACAGAGACGATTATCATTCAATAATTGTTCACTAATCGTTCGCTGTAATTCCACATTCGTTTGCTCAAGTTCCGCATTTGTTCACTACTCGTTTAGTGTAATTGCACATTGTTCATTGTTTTGCTGGGATCAGATGGAGTAAACAATCAATAGTAACGTTCGCAATAATGATCAGAACTAACGACAATAGTTCTGTGTAATATGGTGAACGATTTTTGATTACCGTGTGTCGGTAAATGTTAAACATAGGACAGTGTAAAATGTAGACTGTTGCAAACTGTAAAACAGCAACCAATCATAGCTCAGCTTACAGCTCTGCTGAAAGAAAAGAAAGCTGTAATTGGCTGTTATGGGCAGTTTGCACCAGATTACATTTTACAGCCTTTGATAAATCTCCCCAACTGTCTCAAAACACCTTCTAAATCTCTGCTTTCTATACTTTAAGCCCTAACAAGGGCTTTTGGGGGTCCCTTCCTACCTAACTTCTCCTTAAAGCTAATTATCCCTGGTATTCAGTCTCTCCCTCCCTAGCTCCAACCAGCAAGTGACACGAATCTGAAATCGCCTATTCGTATACTTTAATTCCTTCCTATTCCTTGTACCTGTCTCCCCCCCCCCCCCCCAATCCGTATACAGTACTTTTTTTTGTCGAGAGGATCATCCCTATACAGTAAGAGAGCACTTTTTTGTGGAACTTTGTGTAGTTCGCTTAAAGAGGTTTTGGTTTATCTTAAAGAAACAGTTGACAGTTTGTTGCTTAAAGCATAACTTAGTTTGTTTCTTAAGCGTGACCTTTCTGTGCATTTTCAGAGTAGACAATTATCCACATTTTGATGCCAATAACAGCGCAATAACCTGTTTAGTCTAAATTACCTTTAGTATAATTATTCCTGGTGCTTTGGAGGTAACAGTGCACAACTATGCCAGGCATAGTAAGAGTATCATGTTCTTGAGTAAAATGCAGAAAAGGCATCTGTTTATGCAAAAGAAAAAGAAAATCTATTATTGTAATGGTAGTTATTAAATATTGATTTTACAAAAAGTACATTTTTAATATCACACAGATAATGTTTTATGAAGATATTATTGCAATTCATTCTATACTTGTCTTTACCTTTTCTGTCTCCTTCCCTCAGGTTTAAGCCTGCTGCTTTCTGCTAAAATTGGTACACAATTTAAACAATTGTTTTTCTTTAAAAAAAAAATGTTCTGTTTTCATAATAAAGTTGAAAGACTTTATGTAAGTCAATATTTATGTAATATTTAACCCCTAGATGACTAAGGACATATCGATACGCCCTGGAAGTCTGTGCCCAGAGGACCCTCGGCGTACAAGTACGTCCTGACCTATGAAGTGACAGGGGAGTCCCCTGTCACTTACCGATCGGGACACCCACATTGTGACTGTATCGGACCGCACAAGGTCTCTTACCTTCCTCCGTGCGGTCCAATCGGCTTTCTGCTCAATGAGCCTGCCACAGGCAGGCTCAATGAGCAGAACGCCTATAACACTGATCAATGCTATGTTTATGGCATAGCAGTGATAAGTGTAAACAAGCAAAGTGATGTATGTACAAGTCCCCCAGGGGGAATTAAAATTTGTTTATAAAAAAAAAAAAAAAAGTAAAAATTATTATTATTACACTACTCCAAAGCCCCTCCCCCAATAAAAGTTGAAATCACCCCCCATTCCCATTATATAAATGAAACATAACATATACCGTAGCGTGCAAAATTGTCCAATTAAAATATAACAAGTAGCATCCCAAACTGCGAATGGCGTATACAAAAAGATTATTGAGTGCCGATTTTTTTGTTATATTATATATATTAAAAAAAAAAAAAAAAATAAAAAAAAAAATAATAATAATAATAATAATAATAATAATAATAATAATAATAATAATAATAATAATAATAATAATAATAATAATAATAATAAAAAGTGATCAAAACGTCCTATCTTCACAAAATATGGTAATAATAAAAACTAGAGATCATGGCGGAAAAAAAATGACACCCCATACAGCCCCATAGGTGAAAAAAATAAAACATCGTTATAAGCGTCACAATAGGACCATTTAATAAATAATTAATTGCAAAAAAAAAAATTATTTCATTGAAAAAAAAATATATATACAACATTAAAAAATGTGTAAACCTGCATGTGGTTTTACCGTATAGTGCATTACATAGACATAGGAACCTTCCAAAAGTCACCATTTTGCTTTTTTTTAATGATTTCACCAATTTATATCTTCATTAATAATAATTTTGGGGTTCCATCATACATGTTTCGGTACAATGAAAGACGCCATTACAAAGTACAACTATTCCTGTAAAAAAACAAGCCCTTACATGGCCCTGTAGATAGAAAACTGAAAGTGCTAGAGTTCTTAGAAGGGGATGAGGAAAAAAACAAACACACAAAAATTAAAATTTGCGCGGTCCACTGCGTCATTTTAGGCTTGGTCCACGCCATGTAAAATCTATTTTATACCTTGTTTTTCCTGTTTTCTTTAATGCAGGATGTAATGTGCATAGTACAACAGTGTTTTTGAGGAAAAAATGACGGCTTTCTAAATAGGCATCTGTAAAAAGGCTATTAAAAAAAAAAAATCGTACCATTGATCCTCAAAAGTGAACACATTGTTCTGCAAAATAAAGTACAGCTGTTGAAAATATTGCTACTCTGCAATAGTCCCACTATTGTAGCTGCTACAGTTTGCCTGTTTTAATAAAAATGTATTTGTATGCGATTCGCAAATCTTCACAAACTTTTCCAAATGAATTTCTGAGTGACTCGCTCAACTGTATTATTTAGGAAAAGTATAGCCTCCAGCACTCATTGGGATAAAAGAATCTTCAGATCATGAGGAAGGATCTCGTGCAAGCTTGAAAAATGTCTGAATTCACTCTACCTTGTTGAAGTTTCATGATTTCATACTAAAGGATTTTTTTCTTTATCCCAAGAAGCACACAAGATTACAATTTTTCTGGTATGTTCTATGAGCTTCCTAAGCTCCTTTATTCACTGGCTTGGAATAGATCTCTTAAAAGCCTCCAGGTATGATGGGTGCGGAACCCCTTCTCACTTTTTTTTTTAAGGTCTTTTTTTTACTTCACTGTAACAATTTCACCTATTTGTTTGTTTATTAAATTTAAATGTATTTTTTTTTTACTTTTTTATGAGTGCAGGCAGAAACCACTAGTTATAGCTTGCAGCAGTACGCACATTGGTGGACAACTTTATTTTGGTACTAGTGTTTATAGTGTTTCAGGAGCGCGTTTGTTATACTTTCATTTAAAAAATTTTAGGTTGTAATGCAGCAAAACAGAATTTTCACTTTAAGACAGAGTTCTTATTTCCATATTATACAGTGAAAACATTCAATAGGTTCCCACTTCCTGTTATGTATAGGTCACTTCTCATCAATCATTTTATCATCTCGGGAAAGACTACAATGACAGGTAGCTCTAATGTTATGAAGCTAGATACAGAAAACACAGGGGTGACAACAGGTGATGGTTACAGCACAGCTCACCTCCTTCTCCCCTATTGATGACCTTTGCCTATGTCAGAAAACATCCCCATACGTGTCACAGGTCTTTAGCTTAAAGTCTGTGTGGCTGCTGCAGAGCAAATCTTTGGAGCTTTCATTTACAGCTCAGAGCAGCAGTTGTATCCCATAACCACATTAAACAATTAATTAATAAATAAAAAACTGAATGGGAATGGCATTATGCTGCCTCCGGCCACAAGAGTCCGCTCTATCTACCTACTTCCCAGCGTGACAGCGTCACTCGTGCGCCGGTGAGTGGGAAGAGAGAGCGTCCGAATACAGAGCTGAGAGAAAGAACGCGGGGGACTTCGCTGACAAAGGGGAGTATGTGTTGTTTTGTTTTTTTTAAACTACACCTCTGCAATATATCAGTTCTATGGGGAAGGGGGGTTAAAGGAGTTATCCAGCGTGGGGGAACTTTTTTGGGGGGACCGGGGAGGAGGCGGGATCCATTTGAAGTCCGCTCAGATCCCGCCTCCTTCACTGAGTGGCTGAGCGGCCCTGAGACGTAGCGTCTCGGGCGGCGTCAGACACCAGGAAGTGGTCGGGAACCGGGCACCGGAGCGCCGTGATGCGGGACCCGCCGCTGGAACTGGGGAGGTAAGTGGATGTCTTTTATTTCAGCCACCTCCTCCCCGGTCCCCCCTAAAAAGTGCCCCCACGCTGGATAACCCCTTTAACTGCAGAAATACTATGGGGTAGTGGGGTTAACTACAATGGGGATAACTACAGGTATATTGAGAGGGGGATTACCTACAGTAGGGTTAACTACAGGAATACAGGAGGTTGCGATATAATTATAATATGGGGGCACAGAGGGGACTGAATTATATGGAGGCACAGGGATGGCTATATTATATGGGGGCAGAGCGGAGGCTTATTTACCATTTACTGAGAGGGGCATTGTTACTGTGTGAAGCAATACATGGGGAGTTTGTATAGAGAAGATGAATCTGGAGCAAGGGGCCTAAAATGTTTGCATGACAGATCCTGTTTGGACAAGTCATGGCTGGAGAAATAATCATGATGGGCTGAACCAGATGGAAAAGAAAAGGTACAAAGAACAACTTTGACTATAAAAAACGTCACTTAGAAGCCACCCCCTGTGAGTTACTGCAGTATAGTTAGTTATCCTCCTCTTGACACCCCGACCTCACTCACATACAGAAACCTACATGCTATAGACACCCAACAATTCTTAGACACTATACATTCATCATTGCTAGCCATCTCTTCCCTCTTCTGTCCTAATCTTTCCACCAAACAATACCACAACACCCTCAAAACCAATCTGGACAAACTTGCTCCCCCTATACCCCAAACAGCCCAACACAGACGGCCACAACCATGGCACACATCCATCATTTTCTTAGACGGTGTTCTAGGTGTGATGAGCGTCTGTGGAGGAAATCCAAGACAACAGCCAACCTTCTACATTATAAGTTCTTGCTTGGAAGCTACTACTTGGCTCTTCACTCAGCTAAGCAATCCTACTTCCCCACTCTGATCTCCTCTCTATCCTATAACCTAAAATGCCTCTTTGATACCCTCAACTCTCTCCTTAAACCCAAACTTAAGACACCCATTACCAACCTCTGCGCTGAAGACCTAGCATTCTACTTCAAGGACAAAATAGACACAATCAGTCAGGAGATCATCTCCCAGTCCCCAGGTAATATTATTCCTATTCCCTCTTACTATCCCTCCTCATCCCTCACAGCCTTTAAGCCAGTGACAGAGGAGGAGGTCTCTAGACTCCTTTCCTCCTCTCACCCAACCACCTGCCCTAGTGACCCTATTCCCTCGCACCTTGTCCAGTCTCTTTCCCCTGCTCTCACTACTTACCTTACTAAAATCTTTAACCTATCCCTTTCCTCTGGTATCTTCCTCTCAACTTTCAAACACTCCGTCATCACTCCATTACTGAAAAACACTCTCTAGACGCCTCCTGTCCAGCCAAATATCGACCTCTCTCTAATCTTCCTTTTATCTCTAAACTCTTAGAACGTCTGGTCTATTCCCACCTAACCAGCTACCCCTCTGAAAACTCTCTTCTTGACCCCCTTCAGTCTGGTTTCCGTCCTCTCCATTCTACAGAAACTGCCCTTTAGGGTCCTATTCCATGGGCCGAGGAGGGCCCGATCAACGATGTAAACAAGCGGCGATCTGCTAGATCGCCGCTCGTTCACTGGGCCTATTCCACGGCCCGATGATCGTTGAGCGAGGGCTGCAAGGACATTGTTAGCGATGTCCTTGCAGCAGCAGTAATACATTACCTGCAGGTCTTCTCCGCGCTGTCTTCATCCCAGGGTCCCGCGTGCTCTATCCTCTGAATGGCCGGTCAGCTGACAGGCAACACTCAGCCAATCACAGGCCGCGGCGGTCCCGGCCTGTGATTGGCTGAGCGCTCCGTCAGCTGAAAGGCCATTCAGAAGATAGAGAGCCCGGGGCCCTGGGATGAAGACAGCGCGGAGAAGACCTGACAGCAGGGCCGTCTTAACAGAATTATGGGCCCCTGGGCAGAGGTGCGAATTGCCCCCCCCCCCCCCCCCCCCCCCCGCGTCCGCTGCCATCAAAACCCTCTTATCTGGTAAGGTATATTGCCTATATTAGTGATTGTCATATACTGTATGTTGCACACATACAGTATATCACTATTATAGGCAATATACCTTACCACCTATTTATCTACCATATAGATACAGGTATAAAGGTGGAGCAGTAGGTAGGTGGTTATATAGCCTATAATAGTGATATATGTGTACAACCATATATATATATATATATATATATATATATATATATATATATATATATATATATATATATATATATATATGGGGTACAGGTATATGTGGGGTATACAGGTGGTGGGTAATAGCCTAATTAATATATATTGGTGCCCCTCTCTATATATGAGACATGTTGCTGTCCCTCTGCATATAGGCCATGTTGTCTCCCTGTATACTGTATAATACAGGGAGTCTGTGTATACTGTATTATACAGTATACAGGGAAACAACACGGCTTATATATAGAGAAGGGCAAAACAACATGTCTCATATATACAGAGGGGCATCAAAATGACTATTATATGTGAGAACCATGTTGTTTCCCTGTATGTATACTGTATACAGGGAAACAACATGGTTATCATATATAATAGTCATGTTGTTGCCCCTCTGTATATATGAGACATGTTGTTTGGCCCTTCTCTATATATAAGCCGTGTTGTTTCCCCTGTATATTGTATTATACAGTATACACAGACTCCCTGTATTATACAGTATACAGGGAGACAACAATGGAGTGATATATACACACTCAGGAAGAAGATAAGTATATAATACACTGCTGTATACACTGAATGAAGATATATACACACTCAGGAGGATAAGTATATAATACACTGCTGTATACACTGAATGGAGATATATATACACACTCAGGAGGAGGATAAGTATATAATACACTGCTGTATACACTGAATGGAGATATATACACACACTCAGGAGGAGGATAAGTATATAATACACTGCTGTATACACTGAATGGAGATATATATACACACTCAGGAGGAGGATAAGTATATAATACACTGCTGTATACACTGAATGGAGATATATATACACACTCAGGAGGAGGATAAGTATATAATACACTGCTGTATACACTGAATGGAGATATATATACACACTCAGGAGGAGGTTAAGTATATAATACACTGCTGTATACACTGAATGGAGATATATATACACACTCAGGAGGAGGATAAGTATATAATACACTGCTGTATACACTGAATGGAGATATATATATACACACTCAGGAGGAGGATAAGTATATAATACACTGCTGTATACACTGAATGGAGATATATATACACACTCAGGAGGAGGATAAGTATATAATACACTGCTGTATACACTGAATGGAGATATATATACACACTCAGGAGGAGGATAAGTATATAATACACTGCTGTATACACTGAATGGAGATATATATACACACTCAGGAGGAGGATAAGTATATAATACACTGCTGTATACACTGAATGGAGATATATATATACACACTCAGGAGGAGGATAAGTATATAATACACTGCTGTATACACTGAATGGAGATATATATACACACTCAGGAGGAGGATAAGTATATAATACACTGCTGTATACACTGAATGGAGATATATATACACACTCAGGAGGAGGATAAGTATATAATACACTGCTGTATACACTGAATGGAGATATATATACACACTCAGGAGGAGGATAAGTATATAATACACTGCTGTATACACTGAATGGAGATATATATACACACTCAGGAGGAGGATAAGTATATAATACACTGCTGTATACACTGAATGGAGATATATATACACACTCAGGAGGAGGATAAGTATATAATACACTGCTGTATACACTGAATGGAGATATATATACACACTCAGGAGGAGGATAAGTATATAATACACTTCTGTATACACTGAATGGAAGTATATAATACACTGCTGTATACACTGAATGGAGATATATATACACACTCAGGAGGAGGATAAGTATATAATACACTGCTGTATACACTGAATGGAGATATATATACACACTCAGGAGGAGGATAAGTATATAATACACTGCTGTATACACTGAATGGAGATTATATATACACACTCAGGAGGAGGATAAGTATATAATACACTGCTGTATACACTGAATGGAGATATATATACACACTCAGGAGGAGGATAAGTATATAATACACTGCTGTATACACTGAATGGAGATATATATACACACTCAGAGGAGTTACACCCCCGATCCCTCCCCCTCCCTGTTTACCAGTTCACCCACGGCCCTGTCTGCATCCCTGCAGAGAGCACTCCCTCCCATGATTAACCCCTTCCCTGCCAGCTAGCCTCCCCCCTCTGGTATCAGCACATACTCACTCAGGCTTTGTGCTTCAGGCCTCCAGCTTCTCCTTCCTCTCAGGGCTCTGCTGGTGACGTCACTCTCCTGCTCCGCACGGGAATGCAGGGGGTGAGAGAGACCTCTAGTGACCGGAAGCAGAATGCAGCTTCCGGCCACAAGAGCGAGCTGTGCACAGCCCCTATCTACCAGCGCTGATCAGGAGCACTCCCAGTTAAAGGGCCAGGGAACATGTCACAGGGCAGGGGCCCCCTAGGACGCAAGAGCCCCCGGGCAGCCGCCTACCATGCCCAATGGGTAAGACGGCCCTGCCTGACAGGTAATGTATGCTGCTGCTGCTGTCAAATCGTCGGTCGCCCGCCGCGCACCGCTATTCAACCGTAGCGATGCGCGGTGGGGGAACGATGATTTTAGGTCTGGCCCTAAATGAACGATCAGCCAATGACACGATCATCGGCTGATCGTTCGCTCTATTTCACCGAACGATAATCGGCCGAATCGGGCCAAATGGGGCCGATCCGGCCGATTATCGTTACTGTGGAATAGGGCCCTTACTAAAGTCTCTAATGATCTCTTCACCCCCAAATCTCAAGGTGACCATTCTCTGCTCATTCTCCTGGATCTATATGCAGCTTTTGACACTGTAGACCACCAGCTCCTCCTCTCCATGCTCTGCTTTATCGGCCTCAAGGACTCTGCTCTTTCCTGGTTTTCCTCCTATCTCTCTGACCGCTCCTTTTGCATATCATTTGCTGGTTCCTCCTCATCTTCTCTTCCCCTTACAGTCGGGGTTCCTCAGGGATCAGTCATGGGCCCTCTCCTTTTCTCACTTTACACTTTACCCATCGGACAAATCATCATCAGGTTAGGTTTTTAGTGCCATCTCTATGCTGATGATACCCAGCTCTATACCTCCTCCCGTTATATCACCCCCACTCTTCTACAGAACACCAGTAACTGTGTCTGCCATCTCTAACGTTATGTCCTCCCTATTCCTAAAACTCAACCTTGCTAAAACTAAGTTGCTTGTATTCCCTCCTTCTGCTAACCGCCCTCCATCTGCCATCTCCATCTCTGTATGTGGTGCAACCATAACCCCTGTACAACAAGCCTGCTGTCTTGGGGTTATGTTTGACTTGGATCTGTCCTTCACTCCTCATATTCAACCTCTGTCATGTTCCTGTAATTTGCATCTAAAAAACAGCGGCCAGGCTCATCTCCCTGTCCAGCCGCTATACAGATGCCTCCCCCCTGTGCCAGTCACTACACTGGCTCCCTATTAAACACAGGATACAATACAAAATCCTCCTGCTCACCCACAAAGCGCTGCACAGTGCTGCACCTCCCTATATCTCCTCCCTCATCTCTGTCTACCATCCTACCCATGCCTTTTGTTCCTCTAATGACTTAAGACTAACGTCCACCTTGATCCACACCTCTCACTCCCGTCTCCAGGACTTCACCCAAGCTGCACCAGTTCTATGCATTACCCAAGACTGTCAGACTCAACTCCAATACCCAAAGTTTCCAACATGCCCTCAAAACCCATCTGTTCAAGCAGGCTTACCAGGTTCCCTAATTTGACTGCTACCCTCACACCCCCCCCCCATCACCACCACACGCACATACATGCACACGCACACACATACATACATACACACGCCAAGCATTTAAGCACTTAGACCTGTGCATGCAGACGTTGGTTGGTGACAGGTTCACCCACCCTTACCTGCACTGCCTTATTTATAAAGATGGATGGACCATAGGAACAATGATGCACTTTGCCCCTCTGCCATTCTGTCTCGCACCCCCTCCTGATAGTGTGTAAGCTCATGCATGCGAGCAGGGACCTCACTCCTCATGTATGGATAATTATATTTATATCTCTGTAATGTCTATTTTTGTCTATGCATGTACCCCTAGAATTGTAAAGTGCTGCGGAATCTGTTGGCACTATATAAAAAAAATATTATTATTATAATTCTGCAGAATTATACGGCTGGATCCAGGGCCAGATTGGGACTGAAAATTGGGCCTGGCATTTCAAAGCACACCGGCCCACTCGCCGTATGGGGGGAATTTTATGATAAAATGTCACTGCAGCACAGATACTAAAGGTCCCCATATACCATGTAATCTTGGACTGGGAGTTAAAACCTGAAGGTCTATAGTTGTCAGGGCATGCTGGGAGTTGTATTTTACAATCTATGGTGTTGGGTGTTACTTTTTTTTATTCATGTAATACACAGCATATTACACACCCCAGTATCAGGTATAGAGACTGATACTACCAATAATACCAGTATAAAAGTAACAGATAACTCTTCAACACCATGACAAGAGATGAACGAAGCAGATTCATTTTGCTTCATACAAAAAAAAAAAAAAAAAAAAAAAACTGATCTGCGCTCATCTCCCTCAGGCTGTCGGCTCCGTGCAGATAGACAATCATGCCCAAAAAAGATGGCTACAGCTATATGGTCACTGAATAACATCCACTATATCAGCAAATATTACTAATAATACCAGCATATACTAGTGCAGTTACATCGAAGGTGTCTTCTCTGTGTGAACTGCAGGTGATGTTTCTGCTAAGCAAGTTGTTTCTCTTTTTCTTCTCCATCTGGCCCGCCGTCATCAAGACTTCTCCAGTCCATGAATAGTCTATGCAGAGTCTACCAGACAAACATTATAGACTCTTAGCTCCAGCACCATCATCACCTATACAAACTCCCCATGTGTATTGCTCCTGGCTGTAACAGTGCCCACTTTATGCCACTTGTAGTATTTAGAGCCAGGTTCCCTCTATGTTCTCATACAATAGAAAGCCACCTGTGATCCTCATATACAAAACATCAAATAAAAAGGGATCAAAAATATACTAGAGCACATAAATACATACAAAATATACAGAAAAATACAAATACAGACATATATACCACACAGCTCTGTACACAGCAATATACAACATATACACCGCACACAGCTCTCTAAACAGACACATACAACATATACACTGCACACAGCTCTGTTCACAGACATATACAACATATACACAGCACAAACCACCATACACAGACATATACACTGCACACAGCTCCGTACACAGACATATATACTGCACACAGCTCTGTACACAGACATATACAACATATACACAGCACAAACCTCCATACACAGACATATACACTGCACACAGCTCTGTACACAGACACATACAACATATACACTGCACATAGCTCATGTGTAATGTGTGTGGTGGGAAGAGGATAGTATGATGCCAGCTGTAGTGTGCAGTGTCAGTGTATACTGCTGTCCTGATGTCCAGGATACAGGAGTCTATGTAGCAGGGAGGATACTGCAGGGGACAGGGGAAAAGTGGATTTATGCTGGGAATTCACATAGTAGTAGCTGAGTAGTAGTAGCAGCCATTGTTATCTACTGAAACTTTTAATATATCCTTCAGAAGAGCTCGCTGTCACCCCCTGCTCCCCGCGCGCGCGTCACTCCCTGCTCCCCGCGCGCGCGTCACCCCCTGCTCCGCGTGTGTGTCACCCCCTGCTCCGTGTGTGTATTACCTCCTGCTCCGTGTGTGTTTGTGTCTGCTTCAACCTGACAACTATACATAACACCTCAACCAGTCCCTCCATTACTCACACACTCTGCTGATGATGGTTCCTCCCCTGTCCCGACTGCTGCAGCTGCTGACAGAGGGAGGTTAGTCACACACAGGCGCCCCCGGCTCCATGAATTCAGTGAGGGAGGTCATGTGATCTCTGCAGGGGAGGTCATGTGATCTTTGCAGGACCCAGAAATTACATGTAAATGAGCAGGCCCAGCCGATGCCTCATCCTACATACCAGTGAGAGAAGTGCAGCAGTACAGGGTCGGCAGGGGGCGGGGCTTCCCGGGACAGGAAGAGGAGGCCAAACTGCAGTGAGAGACTGACAGCCTGTAAACTCCTGATGCTGCACTGGCCGTGTGATTGGCTGTGCAGCATCAGGAGTTTGCAGGAGTTGGGGGAGGAAGTAGCCGGGTATGCAGGGGGTCGGGACCGGCCCACTGAGGGGGCAGCCCCTCTGGCATTGCTCTTTATATAGTAAATATTATTCAGTGACCATATAGTGGTATTATCAAGACACTGTATGCTAAGGGGAAGTGGTCAGGGCCAGACTGGGACTCAGACCTGGCACAGAAGCCCCAGCAGCCCACATACCATGGATAGCGGCGACTATACTATACAATTTTCAGTGCATGAAAATACTGTATCTCTAAATAACTGTCATGGCTACAAAATAACACAGTATACAGGAAGCAAATATCACCATACATGTTACTGCCAAACTGTTACTGAGCAAACTCAGAATATAGAGACTGATACTACTAGTATACAAGTAACTATATCTCCACACCATGACCACTGCCATTACAATTTCATAGTAACTAACACCACTATACAGTCACTGAATACAATCCACTATATAAACACAAATATTATCAATAATACCAGTGTGTATATATAGGATAAACAATACCACCACACCATGAGCACTACCATCACGATACAGTGACTGGATAATACCTCTATACTGTCACTGAATAATATCCACTATATAAAGACCAATACTCTCCCTAAGCAGTGACCATATACAGGTAGATCCTGCAGACTTCTAACTAACTATAGCTCAGTGACTCACAGGGGATGGCTTCTCTGTAAGAACTGCGAGGGACGTTCTTCACTGTCAAAGTTGTTAGTTTTTTCTTCTCTTCTCCATCTGGCTCCAACCGTCATGAAGACTTCTCCGGCCATGACTCCACAGGATCTGCCAGACAGACATTTTAGGCTCCTTGCTCCACAATCATCCTCATCTCTATACAAAGTCCCCATGTATTGCCCCACAAAGTAACAGTGCTCCCTCTGTGCCCTCATATAAGCAGCTATGCCCAATATGTGCCCGTAAATAGTAGGCGTTCTGTGCTCCATATGATAAACAAGCCTCCTCTGTGCCCCAATGCAGTCACACTTTAGTAACCTCCTCCCCATTTGCAGTCCCACTATAGTACTCCCCCCATATGATATCTCACTGTAGTAATCACCCCAGGGGCTGCCATCAGGACTTTTGGGGCCCCATACAGCTGGAGTGTCTGGGCCCCCGTCCATATCTTACACTGTATCACATATCTGAAGGCTACTAATGACAGGGTAGGCTCTTTTGGCAGGGCCCGAATCTAAGCTGATTTTTATATTTCTTAACTTTAGAAATAAATGCGGTCCGGTCCACAGACTGACTGTATACCAAGGACTGCATTCTTGACCTTGTATAGCAGTGCCTCTCAATTCCAGTCCTCACCAACAGGTCATGTTTTGAGCATTTCCCATACAAAGCACACCTGTGATAATACCTGATGCACTAAGTATAATTATATCACCTGTGAAATACTAAGGAAATCCTCAAAACATGACTTGTTGGTGAGGCCTGAGGACTGGAATTGAGAAGCACTGTTGTATCATGATTTTCTTATGAAGATGAAACTTCTCAAAAATGTGGATTTCCTTTTTGTGTTGTAGTCTTTCTTTTATCAAACTTTTTCATTATTACCACAAACCCCTCACATACAGTGCTAGCAGAACCACTAACAGGTAAAAATGGATGCATATATCCTCTCACACACTTATATATATATATATAATATATATATATATATATATATATATACACACAAACATTCACATCTATACTACACACACAAATATACACACATGACTGGATACTGCACAACAAGCACACTACACACACAGGGCCATGCATATAGCACACATAATACTCCTGATATGCTTAGAACACACACATATACACGTGCTATTATACTTCATACATAAGTACACAACATGCATACCTCATACACATGCTCAAAAGATACACACTACATATAAATACATATGACATGCAAAGTGCATAGGCATTATATACAGATATTACATCACATACTGCACACACTTACCTATCCCTATAGCAGCCTGGACATAGATGTAGACTACCTATCCATGTAACCCTAGAGGACAGCTAGAGAGGTGAGCAGAGGGCAGCCTTTCCTGTGTGTCCTGTTCTCTGTCTGCACACTGCCCCCCCTCCAATCTCAGTTCCTCCGACTGCTCAGCAGTGTCGGCAGCAAATCACAGTAACCAATCCCTGACTGCTGGTAAGAAGCATCAGGCAGCACACACAGGAGAGGAGGGGGCTGGAGGCTGAGGTTACACAGGAGAGGAGGGGGCTGGAGGCTGAGGTTACACCAGAGAGGAGGGGGGCTGAGGTTACACCGTTGAGGAGGGGGCTGGAGGCTGAGGTTACACCGTTGAGGAGGGGGCTGGAGGCTGAGGTTACACAGGAGGGAGTCAATGGCAGTCAGCTATGGTGCAGCACTGTGGAGGAACTACTGCTGTCCCACTCTGCAGGGGGCCGTGGCTGGTGGCTGGGCCTGACCCTGCTTACTGCACAAATAGTGGGGATTACAGCAGGAGGAGCCTGGCAGAAGATAGCCTGATACTCCAGGGGCCACTCTCCCACAGCTCAGCTCCCTGCACACTGCTCTGCTCCAGCTAACATACAGACAGCCCGGCCTCTACAGTATATGGCAGAACACTGTGCAGAGCAATCTGCCACTAGCCCTAATACAGTATGTACCCTGTCTGTACAATGCAGAGTATCAGCAGATAGCTTTTCAGTTGCAGCATACATACCTTGTTCTCTTGCATCATGTCTCCATCTTCCTCCTGATCGTCCAGCCGACGTCACTGAGTGGGCTGCAGCTCCTTATGCACTGAGGAGACAGCCCGGGAGAGAGCGGCCTCTTGTGGCCGGAGGTATAATTGCTACCTCCAGTCACAAGAGTGACTGACAGGGTCGGGAGCCAATGGCTGGCTCCCTGGCTCTGTCAGTGAGAAAGCAGGAGGATTTGCGGTGTCAGAGTGAATAGCGTCAAAACATCCGATCCTCCTCTCCAAACCTAGGATAATATCAGTTGCAGGTCCAAGATAGGCATTAAAAGTGATGATAAAAAAGTTTTTATTTGTTAAAACACAACGCGTTTCGAAGTCGTGCCGACTTCTTTCTCAAGTATTTACAAGTAAAATCATTCTAGGATCTATATGATATAGAAGTTGAGAAAGAAGTCGGCACGACTTCGAAACGCGTTGTGTTTTAACAAATAAAAACTTTTTTATCATCACTTTTAATGCCTATCTTGGACCTGCGCCTGATATTATCCTAGGTTTGGAGAGGAGGATTGGATGTTTTGAAGTAACCAGTGTGGTTCCTGGGAGTGGCTGAGGTTCATCTACTTACACGCTACTACTGAGAGTTGTGACTTACATTTGCACAACTCCTTCAGGTGATAATCTCCAATCTCTATGACATTATTTTGTAACGTGGATATCACATTATGGAGCGCTGTTCACATTTGTATCTAGACTGAATAGCGTGGCAGCCGGCCGCGGTATTCTCTCAACCACCACAGGGCAGGTGCTGTTTGCAATTAAGCTCCATTTACTTCAATGGAACTGAGTTTCAAAACCCCAACCAAACTGGAGATCACAGTAGGGGGAAAGTGGCCATATTTTTGTAGCCCTGGATAACCCCTTTAAGTCCCAGTCTAGCCCTGAGTACACACAGTGTCGGACTGTGGTATCTGGGGCGCACCAGAGGAAATGATCCTTGGGGTCCACCAATATAGAACCAGTGAGACACGACATGCTGACCCCTTCCTTTCCTGCAATCTTCTGTATCTGTGACAAATCCCTTGAGAATAACATTTCAGTTGAACTAAAACTCTCAGAAATTGCATTTATTGCATTTATACAGCTTTTATACAGCTTTATCACAACCCTTTAATAAATCACTGTGTGCGGAGGCTCCTGGCGGCTGCAATCTGTGGGTGACAACCATCGACCCTGAAGGTCCAGCAATACATCTGTCTACAGCAGCAGTTGGGAGGTGCAGGGGGAGAGGCTGGGGGGCAGGGGAAGTTGGAGAGCTGGGGGGCAGAGGGAGCATCCGGGAAGGCAGGAGGAGAAGATGGAGAAGGGGGAGCAGCGGGGGGGGGGGGGGGGGGGGGGGGCAGCTGGAGTGACAGGGGGAAAAGCTGGAGGTGTGTGGGGGGAGAGGCTGGGGGGTTCAAGGGGATTGACTGGGGGGGTGGGGGGAGAGGCTGGGGGCAGGGAAGAAGCTTGGGGTTCAGAGGGAGAAGCTGGGGATTCAGAGGGAGGAGCCGGGGGTGCAGGGGGAGAGGCTGTGGGGGGCAGGGAAGAAGCTGAGGGGTTCAGAGGGAGAAGCTGGGGAATTCAGAGGGAGAAGTTGGGGGGTTCAGAGGGAGGAGCTGGGGTGTGTGGGGGGAGAGGCTGTGGGGGAGCAGCAGGGGGGCAGGGAAGAAGCTGGGGGGTTCAAAGGGAGAAGCTGGGGGATTCAGGGGAGCAGCAGGGGGTGCAGGGAAAGAGGCTGTGAGGTGCGGGAGGAGCGGCTGTGTGGTGCGGGAGGAGCGGCTGTGGGGTGCAGGGGAGTACAGGGGGAGAGGCTGTGAGGTGCGGTAGGAGCAGCTATGGGGTGCGGGAGGAGCGGCTGCAGGGTGCAGGGGGGAAGACGGAGCGGCTGGGGGGAACCGGAGGGCAGGGGGAGCAGCTGGGGGGGCAGGTTTGGGCCGGGGTGCAGCTTCCAGCACAGACAACCGGAAGCTCACAGCTTCAGCCCCTTACTTCTCTCCTGCACATGTGACGTCATCGCGGCGGCTGTGCCAAGTGGGAGAAAAGTACGGGCATCGCGAGGCTGGAGCTGTAAGCTTCTGTCTGTCTGTGCCGGAAGCTGCACCCGGCCTGAAGCTGGTGGACCCCGTCAACTCCCCCAACCCCCCCTGCTTGCGGTCCCAAGGGGACGGAAGCGGTGTGGCGGGGCCCCATTACGCCACGGGGGGAGGGGGCGCCATCGTCCAAGGGAGGTTTGCTGTCATCTGACTGGGTACGTGAGGGCCCAGTCAGGTGACAGCATTGCTAGAGGGGCCACACTGTCACTGTCAGGGGGCCCTGCCGCACGACAATGATAGTGTGTCAACTGTGTGGGGGTCTGGGGCCTACCAGAGGATCCTCCGATGGCCCAGTCCGACACTGAGTACACGTAACTCTCTAGGCTATATTTACACATTGTAAAATAGAGGTAAAATGCGTCTCTAATTTCGAGGTCACAGCATAATTTTCAATATTATAAAGCACTTTATTGAAGTCAATGGGAAATTGGCCGACAGTTCACACACCGTATAGAATAATGGCTAAATATTTACAACCTGACTATTCAAGATACAGCCATTTTTTTTAAAGAGAAATCTAACCTTCTGATGTTCCTATAGCAACCAATACAATGCTGAACCTTTTAAAATCACCTTGCAAATCAATTAACCATTCACTTCAATGCAAAATGCGGCCACCGACCGACTTTACATTGTGTGAACAGCTATTATTTCCAGATGCTGTTCAGTGTACATTATTTTAACGCCCGTTAAACTAATGGTGTGTTCCTACAGCAGATGGCACTGCATTGACTTCAAGCAATGCCACCCCTGCAATAAAGAACGGATGCTGATTGCAATCAGCGTCCGTTTTTTACTTAAAAAGAACAAAGTGGGAATATAGCCATACAATGATCTGCAACTGATGATACACAACACAACAAGAAAGGAAGGCTAATGCATGTGGGCTACTACTTTGTTGCAAGTATCTGTATGCATAAAGTGCAAGTGCAACATATGTATGAGTATATCATAAGCAGTTTTGGAGCTGTACCTGTAAATCAGTAACAACTCAAGTCTCATTTATCATTTGCTCGCAGTCACAAATCATGATCCAAATCTACACCTGCTGTACGCCGCGCGCAAGGTCGGGCGCCCGGCCGGATCCACTAAGAGGAGTGCACCTCTTAGTGAATTTGGCTGGGGGAAAGGGGACGGGGTCTAATTTAAGACCAGCGTGCGAGTACATTGGTCTTATGACATAACATTGGGCGCTCATTGGGACAGATCAGTGCACTGAGGCCAGTAGTGCCACCCTATTGCACATGACTGCCTAATAAGCATATGGATTATACTAGAAAGTGCTCGGCTATGACACTAAGGGTGAAGGTAAAAAACTTACCTTCTTCCTCAGCTTCCTATGTATTATAAGGACATATCAGCAGGTTAGACGCTTCTAGAAGTTTCCCTTTAGGCTATGTTCCCACAATGTGAAAATAACGGCAAATCATGATTATTAATAATGGATGTTGTATTGCAACAAGAAGTGTTATTTGAGCTTATTTTTACATTGTGGGAATTCAATGTGTATGAATGTGTGTGTCTGCCTAAATTTAACAGCTACTGGAAAATAACTCACGTGTAGATTATCAGGTGGAAAGCGTAAAATACGCAATAGCAGAGTAATTACGATTAGCGTATATTTTATTCCCCTGTACGTATATACTGGCAATCACTGACACAACAGAGGCAGAAAAAAAGGTTAATGGAAAAACAAACACACACACACACACACACATATATATGCCCTATAAAGGACTGTTGGGTTTTAATTTTTTTTCACAGAGGACACCTGGCCACTACAGGGTTAAGAAATGCATCCTTATAGTGCTAAAACGCTGGATTTTGTCACCCTCCCTACACTGACAATTTTACAATGTTCTAAGCCCTACTCGGTCAGCTCCCCCTCCCTACACTAACTACCACTGTGAATATTGCTGCCTAACTAAATTCAGATGCTGTCACCGTTATTAATATGTAACTTTAATTTTTTTAAACTTCTGACAAGTCATAGCCACATTTCAGAAGTGCTAATCGATCGGAGTCCGGCTGCTGGGAACCCCGCCGATCGCCAGGACGAAGGGGCAGGAGCACACGCTCTGCCCCTTCAACTCTGCTGCAGGAGGTGAATTACATAGACTGCTAATAGGAGTAGTCTACGGAATTGACCCTCCTGTAGCAGAGATGAATCGGCAGAGCGTGCGCTCCTGCCCCTTCGTTGTAGCGATCGATTTGGTTCTCAGCAGCTGGACCTTGACTTATAAGCATTTCTGACATGTTGCTTTGACATGTCAGAAGTTTTTAAAAATGATAGTTACACTTTAATGATCACAATCATTAATAATGGCCGTTGTTTTAAAACAATGTCCGTTAATAGCCCTTATTTTTACTTTGTGGGGACATGGCCTAATATTAACTTTTCCAAAATTGTGCATATGTTAAGAAAATAAGAAAAGCAAATAAAATGTAGAACACCAAGGACAATTCAAAGACAAGACACGATAAGGATGGTATGAGGCATTTTTTATATCTGCTCATTTTGGTATAATGGCCATAATAAGGCTTAAAGAGATGAGAACATCTTCAATTTAGTATAAATAATGTGGATCTACTATGAAAATAATGTTTTTAGGATACTTGGAGAATCCAATATGTGTCCCAAAGTGACCAGTTGGCATCTAAAGATTCTTATTTGTTATTAGACAGTGCAGTAAGGTATTGCCTGTTGTGAACATCTTTTATCTTGGAACATAACTCTAGATGTGATGGTTGACAATCGTCTCTATTTTCTGGCTATCAAACACCTAACTTTAGTGAGTATGTGAAGGAGCAACCTGGCAGTTTTATGTCCCAGTTGAGATGGAGGGGCATTAAAAAGAGAAAGTAAAAGCATTCAACAGAATACATATGACCAGACTTCTTAAAATAAAAGATTTAAGCTCTTAATAAAGATGAGCGAACAAAACTTCCCGAACCTAGATTTGTTATGAACTCTGCAAAAAATTAGATTCAGGAACGAACCAGTCCAGAAGTTCTTCTAAAATGATGTCAGAATCTAGTATGTCTCAATACAGCAAAAGTGTGGGTGCAAGTGGTTATTCATAGTCCCTCGTAGATGGGTAATGGGCTGCAAGACACAACTTCCCGCATATATATATATATATATATATATATATGTATATATATATATATATATATATATATATATATATATATATATATTAGAAAATGTACCCGGCGCTGCCCGGGTATAAAGTGTCAGTGTGTTAATTAGATTTGTTCTAAGGTGCCCAGGAGGCCAAGCTAATGGTATTGTTTCATGTGAGTTAATCAGTGGAATTAGTGTATACCTGTAGTGCATAGTTGGAGGGGTTCTGTATACCCACAATGTATAGTTTTTAGGGGTCTCGCATATCTGTAGTGCATAGTTGGGGGGACTATATACCTATAGTGTAAAGTTGAGGGAGGTCCTGTATACCTGCAGTGTACAGTTGGTGAGGGTCCTGTATACCTGAACTGTATAGTTCGGGGGTCCTGTATACCTGTAGTATATAGTTGGTGCTGTATACCTGTAATGTATAGTTGGTGGAGGTCTTGTATACCTGTAGTTTATAGTTTGAGGGTCCTGGATACCTGTAGTGTATAATTGGTGGAGGTCTTGTATACCTGTAGTATATAGTTCGGGGGTCCTGTATACCTGTAGTAAATAGTTTGAGGGTCCTGTATAACTATAGAGTTGGTGGAGGTCCTGTATACCTGTAGTGTATAGTTTGGGGTCCTATATACCTGTAGTATATAGCTGGTGGCGTTCCTGTATACCTGTAGTATATTTGGGGTCCCGTATACTTGTAGTATAGAGTTGGTGAAGGTCCTGTATACCTGTAGTGTATAGTTTTGAGGTCCTGTATACCTGTAGTGTATAGTTTGGGGTCCTATATACCTGTAGTATATAGTTTTGTGGAGGTCCTGTGCATCTGTAGTGTATAGTTTTGGGGTCCTGTATACCTGTAGTGTCCTGTATACCTGCAGGGTTGTATTTACCCGTATGGCAGTGTTATTCAGTCACAGTGTGTCTGTAATGGTCATGTCTGGTATGGCGGTGTTATCCAGTCACAGTATGGCGGTATTGGTCAGGTCTGGTGTGGTAGTGTTATCCAGTCACGGTATGGTGGTATTGGTCAGGTCTGGTATAGCGGTGTTATCCAGTCACAGTATGGCATTATTGGTCAGGTCTGATATGATGGTGTTATCCAGTCACAGTATGGCGGTATTGGTCAGGTCTGGTGTGGCAGTGTTACCCAGTCAGTTTGCCGGTATTGGTCAGGTCTGGTATGGCAGTGTTATCCAGTCACAGTATGGCGGTATTGGTCAGGTCTGGTATGACAGTGTTATCCAGCACAGTATGGCGGTATTGGTGAGGTCTGGTATGGCAGTGTTATCCAGTCACAGTATGGCGGTATTGGTCAGGTCTGGTATGACAGTGTTATCCAGCACAGTATAGCGGTATTGGTCAGGTCTGGTGTGGCGGTGTTATCCATTCACAGTATGGCGGTATTGGTCAGGTCTTATATTACAGTGTTATCCAGTCACAGTATGGCAGTATTGGTCAGGTCTGGTATGACAGTGTTATCCAGTCACAGTATGGCGGTATTGGTCAGGTCTGGTGTGGCAGTGTTATCCAGTCACAGTATGGCGGTATTGGTCAGGTCTGGAGGTGTTATCCAGTCACAGTATGGTGGTATTGGTCAGGTCTGGTGTGGCAGTGTTATCCAGTCACAGTATGGCGGTATTGGTCAGGTATGGAGGTGTTATCCAGTCACAGTATGGCGGTATTGGTCAGGTCTCGCAGTGTTATCCAGTCACAGTATGGCGGTATTGGTCAGGTCTGGTATGACAGTGTTATCCAGCACAGTATGGCGGTATTGGTCAGGTCTGGTGTAGCAGTGTTACCCAGTCACAGTTTGGTATACCTGTTGTGCCCTGTATATACATGTACTGTATGGATGGAGTAGGGGATCCTGTATATACATGTACTGTATGGATGGAGTAGGGGGTCCTGTATATACATATACTGTATAGATGGAGTAGGGGGCCCTGTATATACATGTACTGTATAGATGGAGTAGGGGGTCTACCAGTTATTACTGTGGATGTTGTGAGGCAGCTTCCCTAGCAACCATTGCTCCCTGTGAAAATGAAAGCAGTAATCCTATTGGTTGCTAAGGCTCCAACTGCCGTGTCTGCTGCAGCTAATTATATCACCTGTGTTTGCAGTGAGGAGATTTTCCCATTCATCTCTATGGAGCGTTTTTTCCCCTCCCCCTCCCCTCCTGTACATCTGGCGGGGACGGGACCTTCGCAATAACCTTCCCGAGCACCCAATGTATCTGTGTGCCAAATTTGCGGTCAAACGGTTCAGGCGTTTGGAAGTCTATAGAGGACAGACAGACAGAAGGACAGACAGACTTTGATTTTTATGATATAGATATATATACATATATATATATATATATATATACTGTATGTATATATATATATATATATATATATATATATATATATTTATATATAGAAACAAGACAGAATAAGCGGCACAGCTCCTAGAGTGCGATGGGTGCCAGCGGTCCAAGTCCTGATCGGGACCGATGCGAATAGTAGAAGATAGTCCACGGCACACCAGGTAAGGGTGCATTCACACCTACAGGATCTGCAGCAGATCTGCAGCAGATTTGATGCTGTGTTCAGTTATTTAAATGAAATCTGCTGCAAAAAATCAGCTGCAGATCCTGTAGGTGTGAACGCACCATAACTAAAGGTGAAAAAAGTTCAGTGTTTTATTCACAACAATGTCATGTTACAGCACTCCAGTGACGCGACGCTTCAGCAGCCTCGCGCTGCCTTTTTCAAGCGTGAAATGTGAAACTCATACAGGGATTAAATACATCTTAGTGACAAAGTGATTGGTTACAACAAATTGCAAAGTTAGCTACACTTGTGTTACAAAGTGATGATGTTAGGGAAAGTACCGCCCATCCATGGGCGTGTATATTTCAGTGCACGTGATACATCATGTGAGCACCTAGTTCCACCCACTGTGTTTAGAAAATCTGTGCATCACAGTGTAAGTGCTCCATTGAAAAAAATTTTTATATACAAAGTCCCCTTGAAAAGGATGGCGCTTCTGTACAGTTCTTTTACAGTGATGGAGGATACAAAAATATTAATGAAAACTTCTCGTGCTATATCCGGATCTGGCTCCAACATTCCACCCGATAAGGTGTAGACAGTCAGCGCATGCGTATAAAGTATGGCACCCGCGTCCTGTGTTGTCATGGCGACTGAGCTCTGTGCGCATCCGGAGGATCACTGCTTGGTAATTAGCCTGCAAGCTTTGCACATAGATTGAGCACGGCCCCGGGACATCATTTACCCATTCAGGTTATGTATCATCCCGTGTCTTCTGGACTGGGGCGTCTAACTTGATCAGGAAGTTATCCTAACCAGGAGTACAACCCCTATCCTTCAGACCAGGCCAGTGTTCACGGACCTCTCCAGGTCCATCTGTAAAAACGCACCATTACCGCTGCATGTGAAAACCTCCCTACAAGAACCTTTCGCTCCACAGGTAACATCGGGTCCACGAAAAAAATGCTGGCTGTTCGAGTATATGTTGGAACCCGTCCGGCAGCAGGATATTTGATCTGTAATAAACAAAAACATAGTAAGTATACAAGGTTGATGCGTATGTTGTTTCACTAATTGCCAAACTGTACTAAGTGTGGACGCGACACGGCAAGTGTAGGACTAGCTTATCTCAGCATCTCATTGCTAACTTTGAAATCAACATTTAGTCCCTTAGGGGCCAATGAGTCCAATTTATGGATCCATTCAAGCTCCCTCTTTTTTAATAACACATGTCTATCCCCCCCGTATTTTAATGGGGGTATTCTGTCGATTATCATGATTTTGAGATCCTTTTCTGTGTGATTTTTTTCTACACAGTGTTTAGGAACCGGAAGATCAAGACGCGATTTTCTAACAGAATATCTATGTTGGCCAAAACGTGTCCTAAGATCGTGCGTCGTCTCTCCAACATAGATCAGTTTACACGGGCACCACAGCACATAGATAATCCACTTGGTCGTACAGGTAAGGTAATGTCTGATTTTATATTTACATAGCGTTTCAGGATGGACGAATTCTGTTCCCTTTACTAAATATTTACAGGTCACACAGCCAATACACGGATAGCACCCCAATTTTTGTGTACCTAAAAAAGTGGGCTTCTCAACTTACACTAATATCTGATTTCACCAAACAATCTTTTAAGTTCTGGTTTCTTCTGTAAGATAAGAGAGGGGGTGTTTGTAGTTCACTAATGTTCGTGTAAGTCTCACTTAGGATCCTCCAGTGTTTCCTAATGATCCTACATGTGGGAAGCAATCAGTGTAGGTAGAGACAAATGGTATACGTTTACTCGTTTCCTTTTTGGAATCTTTTTTCTCTAACAATTGTTGTCTAGTGATGTTTGTTATCTTACGTCTGCAGTCTCTCAATAGGCTACTTGGGTACCCACGTTCCCGAAATTCAAATGTCAGTTTATTCAAGGCTGAATCCAATTTACTAGTGTCATCAATGATGCGTCTAGCCCTCAGCATCTGGCTGTAGGGTAAAGAACGCATCATTCTCCTCGGATGACAACTAGTATAATGGAGAGTGGTGTTAGTGTCAGTAGTTTTTTTTGTATATATCTGTCCTTAGTCTCCCTTCTTCCACTGTCACAAGAACGTTCAAATACTGCATTACACTGTCCGAATGATTCATTGTGAATTTGATAGTACTGTCCACAGTGTTGAGGTACTCCACAAAGGTCTTAAGAGTGTCCCCACCCCCTCTCCATATGAGGAACACATCATCTATGTATCGCCACCAGGCCAGGACATCCTGGAACTGGGGCGACACATAGATGCATTCCTCTTCGAGGTGGGCCATCACAATATTAGCATATGTGGGCACGACATTCGCGCCCATGGCCACGCCCCTCTGTTGTAGATAAATGATGTCATTAAATGTAAAATAGTTGTGAGACAGAACCAATGTCAGCAGCTGCATGATAAAGTCACACTCAGCATTCGTGAGGGTCAGTTTGTGTAAGGAGGATGCCACCGCCGCCAGACCCATGTCCTGATTGATAGAGGTATATAGGCTGGTGATATCCAATGTAACTAGTAATGCCCCTGCAGGTATTGTCATGTCCTTGATCTTGTTAAGAAAATCAGTTGTGTCTTGTATATGGGACCTGGCGTTATCTGCAAGTGGTCTAAGAACTTTGTCTAAGAAGATGGAGATGGTGTTAGTGATAGAACACCTGCCAGACACAACGGGCCTCCCCGGCGGGTTCATGACACTCTTGTGGATCTTAGGCAAGAAATACAAGAGTGGCATTTTGGGGTGTGAAACTGTCAAAAATTCAGCCATCCTTTCATCAAATATATATATATATATATATATATATATATATTTATTGTAGGCAACCAGCAGGAAAAATAGAGGAAGGTAGATATGTGCCAAGCAGGTTATTGTGCTCCAGGGAGGTCAGGGTTGCCAGTCTGCTAGTACGTCTTGGACTTTCCATATACCTGAATTGCAGTAGGAGAGGTACAATGTATGTGCCACAGAGGTCCTGGGACTCTGTGGGGGAAAGACAGCAGTTTGTGGTCAGTAACTATAGGTTACTGACATTTTGCTATTTAGTATGGCTGCTGTGCGGCTAAAATGGGCTGTCTTTCTTGGAACGGCTGTGGCGTGGGTGGGAGGCTGTTCCCACGTTTTGTTCCAGGCTTTACTGGGTTTTTTAAAAGCCTCTGACTTGGTACCTCAGGTGTGGAGAGACAACCTGCTGAGAGTGTTTGGGAGTCAATTTATCCTCAGTGAATCTGGCAGGAGCTGGAGAGAGAAGCCCTGCAACGGAGCTGCTACAGACTTGCTGGTCTGAATGAGGACATAACTACATGGTGGTGTGTATATTCTTTCTGTTATTGTTCCTGAAAGGCAATTGCTTTGTGTTTGAAGCTTGAACGGCTGCTGTAAAAGCCTCATGCTGGACAATTTTTTTCTGGTTTGTTACCAATAAACATTTTTTGTTGCATCCAAAGCTTGTGCCTATGTCTTGTGACATATATAATACATACATATATATATACACACATATATATATATATATATATATATATATATATATATATATATATATGCGCAAATCAGCTTTTGTGCAGTGGACTGAACACATCCACTAACACAAGAAGGTGTAAAGATGAGATGGTGTCTGCTGCCTTTGGGACTGCCATTAGAGGAGAAGATTAACTGGTGTCTGCAGACTTGGGGACTGCCTCAGAAGTAGAAGGAACTGTTGAAGTAATTCAGACACTGAAAGGACATCTTCTGCTTCTGGTGAAGGATTAACACACAGACCCTCAAAAATCTCCAGCATGGACCCTGCATAGGCGTGTACTTCCCCTCCTCAATGAGTTCAAGGATGTGCGTATAGTCCAGGAGATCCCTGAAAAAGCTGTATCCTCTCAATTTATCCAAGACCTGGACCACAGCTTCTCTCCCTACAGGACATTTTTCTCCCAGTTTCAGTCATTTTAAAGTATTTTCACTGCTTCTTCCTGTTCTTTATTTTCTTTATTTAGCTCATATAGTTCTGAGGTGGACTGAAGGGAGTAGGTTCTGCCACATGAGGAGACCATGGCATGCTTGATGGCCTCTCTAGGACTGTTGCATGCTCAATATGACTCGACAACCTATCTGAGACTTAAGCACTCCAGTCACTTGAACATCAAGCCCAATACGGCTTCCCAGTTGAATTGTGGTGGACTGAGTAGAACTATCTGCTCCTCCCATCTGGAGTTGATAGCCTCCCAGTAGCTGGGCAGTTGTGGCAAGGGTGGTGGTGGTGTCAAGCAAGACATTTGTCATGACACCATGTCTTCCTCCCCCTCAGACCATATCCAAAGCACCGGTGGAGGCCAGGGCGCCTTATGCCCTTCAGGCCACCCTATAAACATACATGGACGGCCGGACTCTCGGTAAGCACCTTGCCTACGATCATGATGCCAACCTCCAGCCATGCTTCTTTCTGCTGTGGCTCCACTCAGGGCCAGAAAGACAGGAATGGAGACGCAGAAACGTAGATTTAACTTTTTACTGGTGTTTGGTAAACTTTTCTGGTGCCAGTTTTGATGTGTTTTTGTTTGTGTGTGTGTGTCGTGGGTGAGGTTATGCCACAAGATTGCACAAAGAAATGCTTCAAAAACACACTTCACCCATCAAAAACAATGTGAAAATCCGTTTTTGTTTTTTTTTGGCTCTAAAGAACGCACATTTTGTATACAGTTTCCACTGCAAAACAGCACCAATAGTCCACTAGTGTAGCTGCCATAATGTAGCTGTTTTAGTTTTGCCCTACACATTACACGCTTGTAGCCAAGACCAGTCAGGACTCTTAAAAGATAGTACTATAGGACATGGACCTATGGACTGCAATAGTGTAGAACAGGGCCTATGTTTAGAAATTAAATGTAGGCAATGAAGGGGGAGAATGGATGGGAAAAAATGCAGCAGACCATGGAAACATCTGCACAAGAGCACCAAGTAATTAGTACTTTCATCCACAGCAGATTATGGCCGGGTTCACGCTAAGTAAGGGTCACAGAACGGGTCACAGAATGGGCGGTGTCAGTGAAGTTCATTGCGGCCGGTACTGCAGGATGAACTTCATTTGTGCTGAATTGGAATGTAGTTGCATCCCATCCCAATTCACCATAGCACACAATGAAGAGTGCGGACGGAGCCTGACTCACAGGTCTGTGCGGCTGCTATTCAATGAATAGCGGGTGCAAAAATCTGACATGTCAGTTTTACGTGCGGCCGGTTGGAATCCCGTCTGGAGCGTTTACTTTCATTTGAAAGTATATTTTTTATTAATCACGGCCTTTGTTGCAAATTGCAACAATGGCCGTGATTAATTTAAACATACATATGAACATAGCCTATCAGTGCACAAATCCAATATGAAAATCCAGAGTGTTTCATTCACATCATGTGTAAATGTACCCTAAAATTAGCTTTGTCCATCATGAGCTTCCTTGTTCATGAATACAATACAAAAATGACTGACACAGAGGCAGGGCACTACAGAAATCGTTTTTGCTCTGCTGGCTGAATGATTTGGTTGAATGACTTTGTAATAAGAAAGTACTGTATCTAAAATTAGCCAAGATATAACAATTGATCCCTAATTGATAAGCAATGTAATATTTTTAATTAGCGTACGTGGTTTGAAATAAACAAAAGTTCAGAAATTGACTGATAAACTATACCAGGCAGAATCTGTATGGCATCATACTATGGAGCCAAAGGTAATTATGGCATAAAAATAGTATTTACTCTTAGGAGCTATTTCCTTACAAAATATGGCACAACCTTTCTCTGTTGGATTCAATTTCAATGTCAGAAAAAAATAAAAAAAAAACTTGGCATTCAAGTACGTGATACAGAATAGCCTCATAGAATTCTATTTATATCATATGTTTGATCAGCATGTCTTAGAGGCTGTATATAATGCAGTGATCCAAATAATAAGATTCAAGATCTTAAAGTAACAATTTACTCATAAGAGAACTAATTTGTAGGGTTTATGGTTCAAAATCCTTTTTTTTTTCCAACAAATTTTATTCCACTACTAAAAACTGAAGATGATTTCCCCCCCTTTGTATATTAATATGCCTCCTGATTCAGCTCACAATAATATACTCTATGACCAATACTTCACATGTCCAAATAATCTAAGATAAAAATGAATAAATAAACAAATGCTTACAATAGGTAGAGTGTGATGTTTTAGCATCATACATTGTCAGACAACAGCTGTCATTATTACTGGTAATAGTATTTAAAAAAAAAAGAAAAAAAAAGAGAGAAAGATATAATCTGCCATAGGCAATCCAACAACTCTTTTAACACTGCAGTGCCTATTAAGTTTTAATTGCTCCCAAAGCATTGGCCCATTTAGGATTGCAGCAGAAGAGAAATATTTTTTCATAGTCACTTTGAAGTTAAGAGTCTGCATTTACATTGCCTCTAGCTCCATTTTACAGATTATTCTCAATAAAATATGTTATAGTTTGCTTTGATACCAGTGACTTTAATTCACGTTTCAGAAACAAAATATCGATTAATAATGAGAATGTTATATGAAAATTTATAGAGTTAATATTCTACAAACCAAAGACCAATAGGTAAAAATCATCATTGGCATTTTCATGCATTATTTTTCATACATATACACACATTTAATGTCGTTACATTACAACTATGTTTACACACCGTAAAATACTACCAAGATATGGCCTTAAAGTGAATGTACCATCAGTAAATTTGCTTTAAGTTTTGAACATGAATAAAACTGTGTCAAAACAGGGAAGCTGATGCCGCGGCCCGTTTCCTGTACACGGCACAGGTCTATCACTGAGCAACGGCCTGGGCCAAAGCACTGGAGGGGAGGAACCCACCACCCCTCTATGATGCAACTCCCCCTCGAACTGGGCTGGGGTTCAAAAGAGGGACCGCAGCACCCACTTCCCCGCACTGTCACCATTATTTTCATGTGCAGAACTTAAACCAAATGTACTGATGGTACATTCACTTTAATTTTTAAGTAAAAGTAGGGCCATATTTTCAATGTAGTACTAAACTCCATTGAAGTCGATAGGACATTGGATGGCAGTGTATTCATAGTATAGAATAATGGTCCACTATTTTTAACAAACTGTGTCTGCTTTTGCTGCTTAGTCTCACTCAAGATTTTTTTCTCCAAATCAGTTGATGCTTGAAAATTATAGATTTGTAAAAACAAAAAATCTTATCTTCTAGCACTTGTCAACTGGCTTATGTATTTCCAGTCCAGTACATTGCCCCCTGCTGCCACCTATGTCCATGTCCATGTTTAGAGCAGGCATAAACCCATACGGGAATTTTCTTCATTCTCCTGTTCTAGGCAGTTCTTGACATCGACAGAAGTGAAAACAGAAAGCAATATGGTGTGATCTTGGCTATGGGTGTCCCACCAACATTAAAATCATGTCGCCAACAACAGTACCCTTACGGCTGGTCAGAGTGAGCTATCCCCTATTTGGGAATCCCACTCACACACCCTCTAAATAGCCTTTCCACTACTAATTAAAATACCATACTATCTACATTAGATAAAGACATTTCTAAATACTCAAAACTGCCCATATCATGGATAGGAAGACTCTCCACAATAAAAATGATGCTTCTACCCAAGATATTATATTATTTTAGAAATCTACCGGTCCCTATAACTAAATCCTTCATAAAGCATATCCAAAGGACCATAAATAGGTTTGTTTGGCTAGGCCAACAAGCCAGAGTCCCTGCTCAGATACTATATCAACCCATGAATCAAGGTGGCCCAGGATGCCCTAGTATAAACTTGTACTATCAGGCTATGTATATACACGTACATGTACATATACGTGTTAAACTCAAGCCGGGGATTTACGTAAGTTGCGGCCGGCTACGTACGGACCGCGAACTTACGCCCGTAGTCTTCTTATGCTTCCCGAGCGCCCTACGTAGCAATCTGACAGCGGTCTTTTACTTGGAAATCTTCGCCTAGCCCCGGACACCCCACAGAACCTTTTGGATCGGCAAAGAAAAGTGGAAAAATGAAGAAATCGCCACTACGTACGGGACCGCATGGCGTAAGTTACGGCATTTTCGTCCTCAAACAATGGTCTGGTTCATTTTTTACCGCGTACGATCCGGGCGTAAGTTTGTACGTAGTGTGAACTGTGCAGCCGTACATCGTATACTTTCCATTGTACGCAAACTACGTAAATCTCCGGCCGCTTATTTACGGAACGCGCTACGTCTGGAGACTTACGTAGTGTGAACATAGCCGGCTGGGTTCACACTACGTATATTTCAGTCAGTATTGTGGTCCTCATATTGCAACCAAAACCAGGAGTGGATTAAAAACACAGAAAGGATCTGTTCACACAATGTTGAAATTGAGTGAATGACTGCCATATAACAGTAAATAACTGCCATTATTTCAATACAACAGCCGTTGTTTTGAAATAACAGCAAATATTTGCCATTAAATGGCGGCCATCCACTCAATTTCAACATTGTGTGAACAGATCCTTTCTGTGTTTTTAATCCACTCCTGGTTTTGGTTGCAATATGAGGACCACAATACTGACTGAAATATACGTAGTGTATACGTACCACTTTATTGGAAATGATCTGCTATACCAACTGCCCATATACTGTATATGCCCATAGATAAGTGTGGAACAGCTTATGGGAGAAATGGGACAACCCCTTAAATACAGAACTTACTGTATATGGCTAGGTTCACACTACGTATATGTCCAGCCGCATATTTTCCGCGGCCGGACCTATACGTATGAAACTCCGGCCGGGACTTTACGCAAGTTGCGGCCAGATACGTACGGACCGCGAACTTACGCCCGTAGCGTACTTACGCTTCCCGAGCGCTCTTCGTAGCGATCTAACAGCGGTCTTTTACTTGGAAATCTTCGCCTAGCCCCGGACACCCCACAGAACCTTTTGGATCGGAACAAAAAGCTGGCAAAATGAAGAAATCACCACTACGTACGGGACCGCATGTTACGCTACGGGTGTAAGTTACGGCATTTCCGTCCCGAAATAATGGTCTGGTTCATTTTTTACGGCGCCGCATACGATCTGGGCGTAAGTTCGTACGTAGTGTGAACTGTGCGCCCGTAGATCGTATACTTTACATTGTACGCAAACTATGTAAGTTTCCGGCCGCTTATTCACGGAACGCGCTACGGCCGGAAACTTACGTAGTGTGAACGTAGCCTGAAATTGTATACCATAAATTTCTTCATCTTTGCTGACTTGCAAAAATATTGGCATGCTGGTTACATTATCTATGAAATTACATATTTTAATTTCCCCAGGAGTTAAATGCCAAAACCTAGCTTGTATAGATAATAGGATATTGATATTAGGTAGGCATTTTGAAGGAGCTTTTCTCCACTAACGTGATTTGATGTGGATGGGTAAATGAACAATGCTTATATTTAATTTCTGTACAGCTCAGTTTGATGTCTGCATGCCTATTGATACTAATGAAAATGGTTTATGTGGATTTATACTATATTAATAAAAGCAATTCATGCACAAGTCAGTATCAGCAGGTTCTTCTATTTCCTGGTAAGAGGCACTGAAACCAAACTCCTTTCATGGTGCTTCCCCGCAGTGTCAAAATGAATACTGTTAATCAGATAGTAACCTCATTCTCCACTTTATACCCATAGTATTCCTAAAGTGACTTGAATTTGTTACAGGAAAAATAAAATTATTATTTCCATGTTCCTTACATGGTTCAGTTCTAAGAACAAATTTGCTCTGTATTTGAGATTCAGTAAGCATTTTAAAGATACACAACCCCTCACATATTATTGTCATTAAATTACTAATTAATTTTTTTCTTTCCATTTGATAATTGGAATCAATGTAATAAATGACTATAATACTAATAATTGTGGTCACCCAAACAGACTTATAGTTTCAGTAGTGTGTTGTCTCCTGGCTACAGTTCTGCCAGGGTTTGTAAATAAAAAAAATTAGAAGGCCCAGTGTCTGTATTTAGGTTTCTGGTTGAAGTTTAGAATAAAGTTGTGAATTGAATTTGAAGTGAAGGGGGGTAGTACATTATTTTATACTTTAACCCCTTGATGACATCCATCTCCAGCATTGCCCCTATAGAATAACAATACACTTGGGCTCAACCTGGAGATGGATCAGAAAGGTCTGCCTCCTAATTCACAGGTGCAGGAAGAGGAGGCAATGGTGCCTCTGTTAAGGTATTTAGGCCTTGAATTCAAAATAGAAGTAATTTAGAAAATTATCTTTCCTGTGCTGCCATAGTTATGGTGGAGGGAGGGGGCAAGCTTGGTGAACAGCTGGGGGCCTATGGTAAAGATAATCCGCCCTTGCAGAAACAGCACCATTCTTGTCCTTAGTGTGGGTGTAAGTTTTGGCGCTCAATTTCATTTAAGGGAATAAAGCAGAGTTGTAATACCACACAACCTGGGGACAGGGGTGGCACGGTAACACATAAGAGGTGTCAGTTAAAGATAAGTACATGTATTATTATGTTTCACTGCCTTCCTGAGTATTGCTCAGTTAAATTTTTTTATAGACAACCCCTTTAATCCCCAATATACATTTAAAGGGAAAACTCCGGCCAAAATGTATTTTTTTTTATATGTTTTTACATAAGGAAAGTTAGACAAATTCCTAATGTACACTAATTATGGGAAATGCACATATAATTCTTATTTCCTTAACCCCTTCCCGCACGAGGGCATGTAGTCCGTGACCACGGCTATTAGCGGGCACGGTCCAATCGCCGCGCCCGCTAATTAAGTCTTCAGATTCAGCTGTTGAAGTTGACAGCTGCATCTAAAGACTTACTGCAGCCCATACCTGGTGATCTACTGGGGAGATAGCCTCCCCCCATGACTTTGCCCCGGAGGGGTGATCCCTGCTTCTGGTGCAGGACGGGGTCTGCACTGTAATGGCGCTGTTCCTGGCTCGGCATTCTATTGCTTTTGGCTGCAGCAGCCCAAAGCAATAGAACACTGATCTTATCGATCTATGCTGTATAACTTTACAGAATAGATCTCAATGAGAAATCAGTGTGCAAATACTAGAAGTTGTATTATGAATAAATAATCCCCTCCCCTAATAAAAGTTTGAATCACCCCCCTTTTCCCATTTTATAAATAAAAATAAATAAACAAATAAACATGTTTGTTATTGTCGTATGCGTAATCACCCAAAATGTTAATTAATAATATTCCTGATCTCGCACGGTAAACGGCGTAAGCGCAAAAAATCCCAAAGTGCAAAATTGCACATTTTTGGTCGCATCAAATCCAGAAAAATTGTAATAAAAAACGATCAAAAAGTTGCATATGCGCAATCAAGGTACCAATAGAAAGAACACATCATGGCGCAAAAATGACACCTCACAAAGCCCCATAGACCAAAGGATAAAAGTGCTATAAGCATGGGAATGGAGCGATTTTAAGGAACATATATTTGTCAATAATGGTTTGAATTTTTTACAAGCCATCAAATAAAATTAAAGTTATGCAAGTTAAATATCGTTTTAACCATACCAACTTGAGGAACATATAACAAGTCAGTTTTTCCATAGGACACTTGCCATAAAAACAAAGTCCCCCCCCCCACCAATTTCACCGAGCATATGATTTTTTTTTCTGGTCTTGCAGTATATTTAATGCAAAAATTCAGCCTGTCATTGCAAATTACACTTAGTGACACAAAAAATAAGGGCTCATGTGGGTCTGTAGGTGTAAAAATGCAACTGCTATGGCCTTTTAAGCACAAGGAGGAAAAAACAAAAAATGCAAAAACGAAAATTAGCCCGGTCCAGAAGGGGTTAATTTAGTAGATCAGGCAGGCTTCAATTTCTCTGTGACGTCACAAATCAGGTATAATTCACATGAAGTGTCCAGCAAGGGGCGCAGTACATGTAGAAGTCTATGTAGTGTAGTGTCTATGTAAGTCTATGCAGTGTAGTGTATATGTAAGTTTATGTAGTGTAGTGTTAGTGAGATGATTTTTTTCACAGTACAAAATCCTTTATTGATTTTTATGGATTAATTTGGGAAGCAAGGATACTTGCATCTCCCCCTCTCCCTCCTTGTGCTGCTGATGACGAGATGTCTGTTGGTTTATCAACAGGACATAGAATTAAACTGGGTTTAACCTGCTGTTTTTGCCATCTGAATACATTAAGGGTAGCTTCACACGATTTGCAGCGGATTTCATGCTGGCAGTTTGCAGCATGAATCCTGTGAATCCTGATAGTGTGAAGTTTTATGGGGTTACGTATCCGCAGCAGAATGAAAATGTAACCCGGCCCTTTAACCCCCTGACGCCCACAGCCCCCGTTCCGGAGCATACATTACCTGCTCGGCAACGTGGCTGTGTCTGAGGTTTCCGGATCAGGGCACAGCAGCACTGATTGGCTGATGGGGACCGACGGGAGCCTCACACACAGCCACGGAGCCGAGCAGGTAATGTATGCTCCAAGCCGAGGGCAGCCCTGGAGCATAAATCACCTGCTTCAGGCTCCTGCTTGCTTCAGGGGGCCTCCCTGCATCTCCCAGCGGTCAGCCAATCAGTGCTCTGCGGCGGGGCAGCACACTGGTTGGCTGACCGCCGGGAGATGCTGGGAGGCCTGAAGCAAGCAGAAGCCTGGAGCAGTTGATGTATGTTCTGGGGCTTCGGGGATTAACGGCGCTGAGTTTCACATACTTGCAGCGGGATGAGTATGTTAGCCCATTCAAATACATGGGCAAGTATCCACAGCAGATTTCGAGAAATCCTCTGCAGATACGCAATGTGTGAAGGCGCCCTAAAAGGAAAAATATAAATGCGAAAACAAATGGTTTTACAATGGTTGTTGCTGTATGGTACAATACAGAATCCAATCCTTATTGACCTGCATTATAAAAAAAGAGGGAAAATTTAAGTTAATCTTTTTTTTTCTTAATATATATATAAATGTGGTTGACCAGGTTTTTTTTGTATGTTAAAATAAAAAAAAAGAAATAAATGAAAATGGTAAAATGAATTGAAAAAATTACGCTACGTTCCCACTACAGGATTTTAATACATTTCTATTAATAATGATGTTCGTAAATAATGATCAAGATTATTATTTGCGGTCATCATTATCAATAGATGGACGACTTTTGCTGTTAAATGACGGCCTTTTCCCATAGTGGAAACATATCCTGAATCAGATGATAAATAAGAACATACATGCCATTATACTACAGCATTAGAACATTAGAACTTTTAAAAATAATCTCTTTATCTGTTAGATGTTTGTTCTTAAAGCCAAATTTTAGGCTATGAGTTCTTTCTATGTTTACAGTTAACTGTTTTGGAGGATAATTAAAAATTTTCCTACATATAGGTGTCAAAATTCACCCGAACATATCCCATTAAGGGGTGTCCTCTGCCTTCCTTTAATTTTGTAGCTGTTTCAAAGGCAGGAGCCAGCAGCTCGGTAACGGCCACTTTATCAGCTGTTTTTTTAATCTTCGATTTCAAATCAAATTAAAAGAACAGAGTGAAAATTCAGCAGGGTCATAGTGATGCTTTAGAACAGTGCTTCTTAATTCCGGTCCTCAGGCCTCACCAACAGGTCATGTTTTGAGGATTTCCCATACAAAGGACACTTGTGCTAATACCTGATGCACTGAGTATAATTATATCACCTGTGAAATACTAAAGAAATCCTCAAAACATGACCTGTTGGTGAGGCCTGAGGACTGGAATTGAGAAACACTGCTTTAGAACATCTTTACATTCTCGTAGTTCTCTTCTGTATTTCAGGTACACATAGTAACAGCTATCCATACATTAATTTCCTGTAGAAACTCAGAGAGTTAAAGGACAACTCCGGCGAAAAAATTTTTTGGCTTATTTAACACACATTACAAAGTTATATAACTTTGTAATGTGGTTAAATACCCGGTCTGGCCCCCTTCCCCCACTTTCCGACCCCCGACCCCCCACCCCGGAAGTTAAAGAATATATACATTACCTATTACGGTCGTCACGGTCCTCTTCTCTGGTGTCGGGTGATGTCAGAGCTGGGGGCGGTCCGGGTCTTCTTCCTCCTCGGCGTCTTCATTGAGAGTGAATGGGAGAGAAAAGGCTGCTGGTGCACATGCGCACCAGCAGCCTTTTCATTGGCTGGAGCGCATCACATGGCTTCCAGCTTGCTCAGCCCTGATTGGCTGAGCTTGCTGGAAGCCATGTGATGCGCTCCAGCCAATGAAAAGGCTGCCGGTGCGCAAGCGCGCTGGCAGCCTTTTCTCTCTCATGGACCCGGAAGAAGGAGACATCGCTGGACGGCGGACGCAGGTGACGGTGAGGCGGACGGCGGGCGAATGGAGTGGCGATCGTCACCGGAGGGATGGTGAGTATGGTGTCTGTGTGTGTCTGTGTTTTTTTTTTGGGGGGGGGGTCCCGCCGGAGTTGTCCTTTAAGTAAAATGATTCTCTAGTATGGTTAATGACTCATAAAATTCAATTCAATCTTTCATTTATTTATTTTTTTACTTTTTTTTTTTTTTATCGAGTTAAATTGAATACTCGAGGCAACCCATGGCAATAGGCTAGGGATATCTGGTTATTCCGGTGTTTTGAGATTCGCAACTGAGGCTCCATGGACTCCTTTTTTGCATATTTACATTTTGGGGGCATCAGAGGAGACTCTTAATTGGCCATTCTGAAGCTAGAGCGCGCGGGACCCGGGGAGGAAGACAGAGCGGAGGAGAAGCCCTGCAGGTAATGTATGCTGCGCTGCTCAAATCGTCGGTCGCCCGCCGCGCACCGCTATTCCACCGTAGTGATGCGCTGTGGGCAAATGATGATTTTAGGTCTGGCAATAAATGAACGATCAGCCGATGACAAGATCATCGGCTGATTGTTCTCTCTATTCCACTGGGCCATAATCAGCCGAATGGGGGAACTGTAAGTAGGAAGAGAACTGAGCTGGACAACAAGAAATGAGTAACAGACCTGAAAACATGAATCCCAAAAATTCACTAAATTTGTTCTCAGAATTGATGTTAGGCTAAGTTCACACTGTGCTTTTGCAGATGGTTTTTGCATCTGTTTTATGGGATAAAGGAACGGATGTATTTGTGTGCATCAATTTTGATCTATTTTTCTATTAACTTTTATTCTTAAAGATTAAAAAAAAAGGATCAGAACACATCCTTTTTTAGCGTACAGGAAAAACGTAATCAACCACATTTTTGTGTACGCTAAAAAAACAGATGCATTTTGATCCTCTTTTTTTTTCTTTTTTTTATAATGGAAGTCAATGAAAAAATTTATCAAAATGAATGTACATAATTGCATCAGTTTTAATAAGTTTTTTGCATAAAACGAATGAAGAAAAAAATGGAGTGCAAAAACAGTTTTAACCCAGCCTTCAACACACACTTTCTAGCATTTTTTTTCCCAATACTTTTAAATACTTATACCATTAACAATTAATGACTTCTCACCAGTTCCATAACCCACTTTTATAATAACTCAGATGGTCCCATCTTGATACATTGAAATGCCCACTTAGCCATCTACTGACTGGGGCAAACACCCAGGCATCATCTGAATTGCTGGGAAGTGGACAGGTAAATATTTTATTTTATATTTTTTGTTTATTTATTTATTAATTTATTTATTTTAGTCAACCTAACCATTTAAAAAATATTTCTATAGCTGGATAACTCCTTTTAAGTATATAAAACTATACAACTTGCATGACATGTTAGTATCAACATTTTACTTTACAAGTTTACATTCTCTCAGAAGCTTTTTAATTTCCCTCTAAGCAATTTAAAGAGTTTTTAAATGTGATTGAAAATCAATAATCATAAAACAAGAATTGAGAGCAGTAAAATAATAGAGATCCAAACAGCTTATACAATAACAATTTATAATATAATTTTTAACCTAATAAACAATTAGAGAACATTCATAAAATAAAAACTGAATAGTAAATACAAAAAGATCTTAATAAAAAGTTTGGAAATTGGATTAAGGCTAGACTTAATGTGCCTGCCAAGAATATAAATAACGGTGTCAGTGTTTCTTCTAACAACTGGGAAACTTTATTGATAAAAAAAATGTATGCTATATTTTACTGAGAATATGTAGTCTCACTGCATTAAGTGTATTTGTTTAAAAGGGTTTTCCCATAAAGCAAAGATAGAAAAATCCAATATGCAAAAGAGTACAAATGTGCTGTTTTTTTAAGTGACAGTTCTTCTCCAGTATGGATCTGTTTGCTGTTTGGTTTCCAATCTGAGCATGCTTTTGCCTTGAAACTCTGCACACAATTCCCCTTACCTGCATGGACAGTGGAGAATAAAGTCTCTATTTCACAAAAATGATTATTGGCTGTACTTGGCTGGTTATTGGCCATTAAGGACCATAATCGTTTGGTGTAGAGAAACAAGTTAAAAGTTAACAATCACCCGACATGCTCAATGTTGGCTGATCGTGGTCTTGCAACATGTTGAAACATCATAATTAGTGCAGCAACAGTCTGTAGACCACCACTGACTTCAATAGACAGCCTGAATGATCTAAGGATCTAGCTGCTCTCCACTCTATCCTCCTGACTGTCTGTGCATGTAATTGCAGGCAGAAAGCAGGGAATGAGGTGGAAGTGAACGCTTAAAGGGGTAGTGCGGCGGTAAAGAATTATTGACAGAATAACACACATTACAAAGATTGGCTGAGCACAGTTATGTTCTGCCAATCGCGGCTGAGCAGCCGATGACGCTGAAGAGGGCGGCCGACACTCAGGACGCTCGGAGGCATTCGGCCCAGCCGTCCAAAGACGACATCGCAGACTGAAGATCGGAGACGAGTCGGCACGTGACAGGTATGTATAGCGCACCACACTTCCGAGTACACGGTTAGGGGTGGTGGGACACGGGAAGGGGGCTATTCACAGACATATCATACATTACAAAGTTGTATAACTTTGTAATGTGTGTTATTCTGTCAATAATTCTTTACCGCCGCACTACCCCTTTAACTGACAGGTCAGCGCTCACTTTCCTCCTATTATTGTGCTGTGTAGTATGGCATTAACCGCCATTACATATGGGACAGACCAGAAGATTGCAGTTGAAATGAGCATGTCAGGCTAACTCTGTAGATTCCCTTATATGGTTGTAGCTAGAGATGAGCGACATTTTCAAAAATTAGGTGTTAATCTGATTTGGTGCACTTTTGGTGCAATACTTACCTGTCTGTGCTCCCACAGTGTCCTGTTCTGTGTCTTCAGCTGCCTCCAGCCTGCTCAGCCAATTAATGTCTGAAAAGGGACAGCACCGTAACCATGATTGGCTGAGCAGGCTGTCCCTCTCCAGACAAGAGTAACAGCTTGGTGATTATAGATGTGGTTATATGAAATATGTGTAGGTTATTTTGGATTGTTTCAAAGAGAAATTTATTTGGTATGGAGAAGTTATAAATTTATAAGTTTAATTTCTAGCGGGGGGGGGGGGGCTTGGCAGATGGCTATTCTGTTGTTTTGAATTTTTATATTATTAGGGCTCGTTCCCACTGAGGAAAGGTAGCGGAATTCTCCTGCCCTGTCCGCGCTGAAGAATGAACATGTTCATTCTTCAGCGCGGACAGGGCAGGAGCGCGCGCCTCCCATAGACTCCCATTATGAGCGGGAGGCTAACGGCATTCCGCGGCGGACAATTCCGTCGCGGAATTCCGCGACCTTTCCTCAGTGGGAACGAGCCCTTAAGTGGGAACCCTTACCTAAATTCTAGGAAAAGTAACTAAAAAAAATCTCTGTCTCCTGTTTCTTATAGATGGTTTATGGCTATTTACAACCAATCATATCTCATTTTTGCACCATAGGGCTGGGTTCACACTACGTATATTTCAGTCAGTATTGTGGTCCTCATATTGCAACCAAAACCAGGAGTGGATTAAAAACACAGAAAGGATCTGTTCACACAATGTTGAAATTGAGTGGATGGCCGCCATTTAATGGCAAATATTTGCTGTTACTTTAAAACAACGGCTGTTATATTGAAATAATGGCCGTTATTTACTGTTATATGGCGGCCATCCACTCAATTTCACCATTGTGTGGACAGAGCTTTTCTGTGTTTTTAATCCACTCCTGGTTTTGGTTGCAATATGAGGACCACAATACTGACTGAAATATACGTAGTGTGAACCTAGCCCTATAGAATTGTATCTATAAGTTTCAAGCTCAAACTTGTGCACTATAAATTTAGCTCCATCTACTGATATATTGTACATATCCTACATAATATCTCAAAATATAATGTGAAACTTTGAGATTCGGATCATGATAGCATAACATTACATCTGTAAGTACCTGCTTCTTGCAATATCATGCTAAAATACGCTACCTGTTGGGTTCTTTTGTCATGTGAAAAGTACTATAATTCAAGTATATGTAATACAGTTGCATTATAAATTTCCTGATCTGCAAAATTGTGATGTATTTCCTTAGTGTGTCAGAACTTCACAGCCATCAAATAGATTAGGCTGCCCAGTGTTCGATGGCAATTTCATACATGCTTCATCTGTATCATATTGAGGCAATTAGGAAAGAAAAGAAAAATTCTGAACTTGGTGTATGATCAGCACAAAGATTACTGCAAGAAAGTAGGAGGTAAGGAAAGGAGATAAAATTAGACAATGCAAACATCGTCTTCGGTTTGAAGTTTTCCATCCTTGATCATTAAGATCTCTACAGTCTGTTGCTATATATAATGCAGCCCGGCTGTAAGAATCCTCATCTATCATCTCTGGATCATGTCTTTCAATGTGTCATTCATTTTTTGTAACGTTCTGATCGGTAGTAGTGTCACAATATAGTGCTTCAGCAAAATATTAGTCGTCCTCATTTGTTATACTGCTGTCTGCTAAGCTGCTCTGCAGAATCACATCTATACCAATAATATGAAGGAGTCTATCTGTGCCTGTGGCTTTGAGTGTTATTATATTACAGGAAATGTCAATATGTTTTTTAATTTGTAAACACTAATTTATAATTCATTGTTACACAGTAAACACAAACAAACAGTAATTATAGTGTGAAGATAGGGCGCTGCAGTGAAGGCAAAAAGGAAAAAAAAAAAAAAAGGAAACAATAAATCAGAATTTATAGAAATTATAGCATGCCATTGCAAAACTTAGAATAGCTCCCCAAAAACTGTTGGATAAAAAAACTGACATGGAGAAACCTGTAGGGCTTGGCTTGTTGTTTTTGAAAATGTATTTATTTAGCAACCTTGATTCCTTTTCCTGATATGCTGCTCTTTTGCTTTCCTTTTTAACATTGTATTGTATGGGACACGTGTAAAACTCAGGCCCTCCAGCTGTTGCAAAACTTTAATTCCCATGATGCCTCGACAGCCAAAGCTAAAGCTAAAGCTTTGGCTGTTCACATATGATGGGAATTGTAGTTTTGCAACATCTGGAGGGCCTGAGTTTGACACCCCTGGTCTAGGATATCAACCAAAGTAGTCTGGACGGTGTATATATAGCTATAATGTAGATATATAGAGATATAAGGGGGCATTTATTAAGTCTTTAATTTTTTGTTCTGGGCTTAAAAATGTCCCCATGGTGCAGAGGCTTTGAGGATTCATGTAGGCACACAATGCCTGTACATAAATCCTGTGCGCACTGGAGCCTTTCTGTTCGCACACAGTCAAACAACCAGAGCTGGAGTAGGACCTACTGACATATTTCCAGTGCAAAAAATAAATGTGGCATATGCAGAGGCCGCACAGCCTCTGAATGTGGCCACACATCCCGCTTCATCCCCTCCCCGCCGTTCTGCCGCAGGCAACGCATCATGATTAATAACTGACAAACCCTGCAGAAAACTTGTCTACAGGTATGACATTTAGTCTCATGACCGATGATGAGCAAACATTCCGATGTTCTGTTCAGATCCAAAACACGAACATAAATAAAAAGATAGTGATAGTTTTTTGTTCGCCAAACATTCACAAACAAATAACGAACATACAGTAGAACCGTATGTTTTGGTCTACGGACATGCGTACAGACTATCAGGTTCAAATATGTTCAAAACTGATCATTCTGTTCGTCGAACAAATTGTTCAAGATCAGTGAACACAAATAGTTAGCGTCATGTACATACAAACATTTATGAACATGTTCGCTCATCACTACTCACTTAATTTTTAATCTAGCCATCAGTTCACACATTCACAAATTGATCCAGATGTACTAAAGCTTTCTAAGGGCATCAGATTTATTAGTGTGGCGCAGACCCTTTGATATATCTGTTGCATCTAACAGTCTACTCGAAGTTAAGACCAACTATTACTTTTTTGCACCTTTAAAATATGTTATCAAAATGATTTTTGAGGCAAAAATACAGCTTTCGGCTATGTTCACACTACGTAAATCTACGGCCGTAGTTTTCGCCGTAGAACTACAGCAGATTTGCGGGGTTGAACATAGCATTGTTTGCTATGGGATCCCAGCCGGAGTGTACACACATCGTATACACTCCGGCCGGTTACCATGCGGCGCCACAAACAACTGACAGGTCCATTATTTGCGGATGGAATTCAATGAATTCTGTCCACAGAAGGACCTGGCTGTTCACACAGTGAAGCGAGCGTCTCCGGCCGCTTGCTTCACTGTGGGTTATGGGAAGCTCTGATGCGGGCGCGTGTTGATGCGCCCGCATCAGAGCTCCACGGAGGAAAGATTATCCGACCGGTACTTAAGTACCGGCCGTGATGATCCGGGCTAAGACCGGCCGTTCCGTAACCCGGCCGGGGTCACGGAACGGGCGGATGTTCACGTAGTGTTGTGTAAAAAATAGCCATTATTTCAAAGTTGGAATTGTTTTTTAAACAGTGCATAAACTGTGAAACTTCATGTTTTACCACAGAATATAAGTTATTTGATATTGCAATTTTATTGCATTTCTTTTTAAGTCCAAAGAATACAGCTCTGGTTATGATCATTATTTATACAATTATTTAAATATCTTGATTCTCTGTAGCTTAATTCCAGTAATGTTTTGAGAACTCTTGACATCTTGCTCAATGTAATCAGTGTTTTTCATTATGGAAAGAAGGAAGTAGACATAACTGTATAACTTGTCATTGACCCTGCACTGAAAATGTCTCTTGAGCAAAGTAATTTGCATTCATTTACGATTAATCAGTATATTTAAGCATCCAGCATTCCATGTTTTATATAACAGTATATATGCATGGTCACTGTAATATCACTGCAAATTAATTTAGAATGTTCACAAGTCATTTGGAATAAGCCATATGATTAATACCATAACACTCAGCAAATTGACTGTAATTTGAGAATAAGCAAAGGGCTTCTGTACATTTGGTCTGGATTGTAGTAATCAGAGGCAATCACATGTCCCCCCCCTGAGCCATTGTACAAAAATAATATTAATACATTTCTTTCATGTAAGCAGAATATTTTTTCTTCTATTGCTGATTGATATCTTAACCCCTTAGTGTCCCATGACGTATCCGGTACATCATGGTGTCGCGAGGCGAGTTCACACCCCGCTCTAAACGGTGCCGCTTCTGGCTGCTATCTGTAGCTGGGTAGCGCCTCTATTAGCCAATGCAGGTCCTGTTACTGCGCCGGCCAATTAAGCATCTAAATGCAGATGTTAAACCTGACAGCTGCATTTAAATGCTCTGCTCCCCACGTACCTGGTGTCTAGTGGGACATATCTCTCACTCGGCAATACATTGCTCTGATCTGCAGTCTCTATGAGAGATCAATGCTGTGTATATAGTAGTCCCCTGGGGGGACTTCTAGTTAAAGTAAACGATAAAGTAAAAATGTTTTTTTATTAATAAGAAAATCCCCTCCCATAATAAAAGTCCAAATGACCCCCCTTTTCCTTTTTATAAATATAAATAAATAAACAAATAAGCAAACATTTTTGGTATTGTCACGTGCGAACTATAAAATTATCACATTGCTCACATAGTAAATGACGTAAGCATAAAAAAATTCCAAAGTGCATATACGAAAAAACAAGGTACCAATAGAAAGTAAAGATCATGGCGCAAAAAACAACACCTCATAGAGCCCTATAGATAAAAATATAAAAGCTTCATAAGGATGGGAATAGAGCGATTTTAACCCTTTGAGGACCAGGCCCAAAATGACCCAGTGGACCGCGCAAATTTTGATCTTTGTGTTTCCGTTTTTCCCTCCTCCCCTTCTAAGAGCTCTAGCACTTTCAGTTTTCTATCTACAAGCCATGTAATGGCTTATTTGTTACAGGAATAGTTGTACTTTGTAATGGCGTCATTCATTTTACCATAACGTGTATGATGGAATCCCAAATATATTATTTATGAAGATATAAATTGGTGAAATCATAAAAAAGAATGCAATATGGTAACGTTTGGGGGGTTCCAGTGTCTACGTAATGCACTATATGGTAACAGCGACATGACACTATTATTCTATAGGTCAGTCCGAACACAACCATATGCAGGTTACACAGATTCTCTAATGTTATATATTTTTTTTAAATGAAATCCTTTTTTTTGGCAATTAATTATAAATAAAATGGGACTATTGTGACGCTTATAACGGTTTTATTTTTTCACCTACGGGGCTGTATTGGGTGTCATTTTTTCCGCCACGATCTCTAGTTTTTATTAATACCAAATTTGTGAAGGTCGGACGTTTTAATCACTTTTTATTAATTTTTTTTTATATATAATGTAACATAAAATCGGTAATCCGCGCACTTTTTTCCCTCTCTTCGTGTACGCCGTTTACCGTTCGTAATGACGCTTGTTATATTTTAATAGATTGGACAATTACGCACGCTACGGTATATTATATGTTTATTTGTTTATTTATTTTCATATGTTTTATTTATATAATGGGAAAGGGGGGTTATTTCAACTTTTATTGGGGGAGTGTTAGTGTTTTTAATTTTTTTTTTTTTACACATTTGAAGTCCCTTTGGGGGACTTTTACATACAGTACTTGGATTAACACTGATGACTGCTATGCCATAGGCATAGCATTGATCAGTGTTATCGGCGATCTGCTCATTGAGCCTGCCTGTGCAGGCTTAGTGCAGCAGATCGCCGATCGGACCGCACGGAGGCAGGTAAGAGACCTCCGGCAGTCCGTTTTACCGATTGTGACTGCGGGGGTCCCGATCGGTAATTGACAGGGGACTCCCCCTGTCACTTACACTTAAACGCCGTTTAAGGAGTTAATGTCACGCGGCAGCTCGATCGCTGCAGCGTGTCATTACCGGCTAGGTCCCGGCTGCTGATTGCAGCCTGCCCCCACCTGCTATGAAGCGCGCTCCGCTCCGGAGCACGCTTCATATCGGGAGAAACACCCAGGACGTACAGTTACGCCCTAGGTCGTCTGGGGACAGACTTCCATGGCGTAACTATACGCCCTGGGTCGTCTAAGGGTTAAACACATTTACTTTTTTTTAAAAGGTTTTCTTTTTTTAAAAGCCATAAAAAAAAAAAATGTCATACAAGTTACATATCGTTGTAATCGTACTGATGTGATGAACATAATAACATATAACATAAATAATAACATAATAACATAAATAACATCAGTTTTACCTAAGGGCGAACGGCGTAAACACGAAACTCCCTGAAATGAAAACATATATATATTTTTTTTTATTTGACGGCGCAAATGATTTTTTTTCGCTGCATATTTTATGGGAAAATAAAGCCTGTCATTGCAAGTACAATCGGTGTCGCTAAAAATACCGGCTCGTGTGGGTCTCTAGGTGAAAAAATGCAAGTGCTATGGCCTTTTAAACATAAAGTGGAAAAAGCAAAAGCACAAAAACTAAAATTGGCTTTGATCTTAAGGGGTTAAACAACACAACCTAAGATGGATCCTGTAAACCAGTTTCTTACATATGACGGAATACTGTCTTCTTTGTCAATTTTAATATTTTTTCAACACTTTTTTTTTCCTAGGGAGCTATTATAAGCAATCATTTGATTGCCTATGCAATCCAATGCTATGTTATTATAATACATTGAATTAAATAGATTTTTGTGGCATAGACAGAATGTACTAGCAGATTGGTTATGACAGTTACAGAAACCGTTTAAAAAAAAACTTCAGGAAGACACAATAACAGATTGGCTTTCTGCAATCTTATAGCAGGGAAGCTTTTCCGACACATATACCATACATACAAGTGGCCTGAGCTTCTAACATTGTGGTTCAGCAATGTGAAACGGTTAATACTTATCATAGCCAGCAGTGATGTTTGAGCAATTTGTGCCACAGTAGTACTGTGGGATCAGACCAGAATAGGTAGTCTTTGCCTTCCTTGTACACCACAATTTCCTCAATTGTCCTTCCTTGGGTCACTTTCGGTAGATACACAGAACACCATACTGTGACTGCTGTTTTGGGGATGCTATAAACCAGTTTTTATCTATCAAAGAGGAGAGAGGATATTGTCACAATGGGGAGAGGGGGGCCCACCCTCAGTGCTCACTCATAGAGCTGGGTCAGTGCATGGCAAAAGAACAGCACTGAGCACGGGAACCAAGTAGAATTAAAAAAAAAGGACTGTACCACAGGGATCCTCATGTCAGCACAAAGGTAAAAAAGTGATTGCCCCATAAACCTAATAACTGGTTTGACCACTCTAAGCAGCAACAATTGCAATGAAACAATGCTCTAGAGGAATTTGACCCACTCAACTTTTCAGAATTTTTGTAATTTACCTACATTGGAGGGTTTTCCCTCATTAACCACTGTTTTTTTAAGGTCATGTTAAAGCAAAGGTCAGAACTTTGACTAGGTCAAGCAGAATTTATGGTTCCATTTATTACAGCAAGTCTTAAAGGTCCTGAAGCAGCAAAACACCCCCAGAAAATTACATTTTACGTTTTACTGTTAGTATGATGTTCCTTTTCCAAAATGCTGTGTTGCTTCTACACCAGATGTGATGGGATGCCGTCTGAAAATGTAAATTTTTGTCTCATCAGTCCACAAAGTATTTTCCCAAATCTTGGGCATCATCAAGATGTTTTCTGGCAAAACTGAAACAAATCTTTATGTTTTATAGTTTTTGCTGAGCAGTTGTTTTGTCTTGGAACTCTGCCGGGCAGGACAATTTTGCTCAGTCTCTTCCTTGTGGTGCAGTCATGAACAGTGACCTGTGCTGAGGCCGGTAAGGTCTGCAGTTCTTTTCGTGGAGTTGTGGGGTGTTTTGTGACCTCTTGGATAAGTCATTGCTTTTTCCCTTAAAATTAAAGACCTTCAATTAAAAACTGTGGTTTGTGTTTACTTGTGTTAAGTTTGCCTAAAATTTAAACTTTTTTGGTGATCTAAAACATTTAAGTGTGACAAACATCCAAAAAGAATTAAACAATCAGGAAAGGGGCAAATACTTTTCCACACCATTGTTTGCCAAAATAATATACACTGCTCTTATTACTCCTCTCTAACTAATTAATATATTGTTACTGTTATATAATACAGTATATAGCTTACTGTTAAATATAAATAGAAGAAATGGTCACATGCCATTAGAAGGTGTGATTTTTTTTCTTTAGAAGGTCAACCCTTTTATGAGTGCTGCTACTATCATGTGTGTAAAAAGAGAACAGGAATGAGAGAGTTTGGTAAAATAAATATTTTTGTATCCTAAATAATCATTACCCTTTCATAAAACTATTCACCCCTTTGACACTATTGCCAGGGGCCATCCAACGTATGCCGCTCCCTGCACTGCAGGAGCATGAGGTTGGCTCCCTGAAAGCGGCCATGGTGTCCCCGATTGTTGCCACGATTATGACTGCCGGCAGACACCGCCAGTCAACTCTGGTTAGGGGCTGGGAGGCTGGGGTCTCTGCCCAATCACAGTATAGGGCCAGGACTCCAGCCTCCATAAGAACACTCCCCTCAATAGAGCCTCATACCCTGGACGTTTCTCAACCTAGCGTTGTTCCTGATCTGTATTTATGACCCTGGTTTTCTGACTTTTCTGGCTTTGACTTTTTGCCTATCCCCTTGGATTTCATTTTTGTACAGCGCAGACCGTAAGTTGCTGACCTGTACCTGACCCCGATTTATTGTGTTTTGTATTGTCTTGTCCATGTTCTGTGTCCCACCTGCATAGGCTAGGGGCTGACGACCAGTTGTTTGCTGCCGCCTAGAGCAGTCGAGGCAATAAGGCAGGGACAGCGGGGTGGGTGTTAACGCCAGGGCTTCACCTGTCTCTTCTCATCCAGTACAGTAGTCCTAACAACTATACTTAACAAAGATGCTTTTTATAACCAGTTCTTAGAAACAATATATTATTTTGTCAAAATTGTCCTTAATATATTAATCTGGTTCACTATTCAATATTCAATGCTTAATATATTAATCTGGTTCACTATTCAATATTTTGCTTGAATTGATTGATTGATTGATTGAATAAAACATGAATACTGTAATAGGTAACTATGATTTATGTATATTTATGCATTTTTTAGTTTACCTGTTTGCTTTGCATGTTCCAATATTGTACATAATTGTATTATGGGAGTCATTTTTACTTGACATTTTTTCTCCCTATCAGCATATTTCCTTATCAGCTGTCAAATATAAAGGCTAGAGTAGATGCCAGAAGCAAAGCTTGCCATTTTAGGCTGCACATAGCATTTTGTCAATTACGTATTATATATATTTAATTTGAATTGTAATGATCCATAACATGTTTAAGTTTTACTTGAGTTCTAATAATAAGGATGTGGGCACTTGGATATTGTGCCTTCCTTTCAAGTTAAATAGAGAAATACATCAAGGAAACTACTAATTTCACTGAAGGCACAGATAAGATTCAATGCATGAAATAAACAATATGATATGTTTCTCTATAATTTAGAAGTTTTATGTAAAATCATATACAGCAGTTATGCCAACAGCTAACCATAGTAGGTAGTTTAAAGGATTTAAATATCTACAGCCCCATTTACTTTAAAAGGAGCCTTAAGCCGGGTTCACATGTACTGTATCCACAGCAGATTTTAAGCTGCGAGGGGAGCAGCAGGAGGAGCTCATTCCTTCATGCCCCCTGCAGTCTCTATCAGCCCTTGTGTTTCCCATCCTCTTCATTACTGTACAGTTACTTATAATATCACATATTCTGCTGTTTCTGGATGTTTGTTTCATCTGTTTTACATGTTATTCAGAATAATAAATCATTATTCTTGGGGTGTGGAACCAATTGTCTGCATTTCTCTGATTTCTTATGGGAAAATCTGCTCAGCCACTCAGCCTGCAGCGCCGCAGCTGTATTGTTGCTAGAATCAGGAGACCGGACCAATCAGTGTTTGGTCCGGGCACCGGATCCAGTATAAAGTAAAGTTTAAGCCAGTTGGCCATCGCTGGCTGTTGGTTCATTCTGATCCCAGCTCCCTCTGTCCTATTCCTGCAAACCCCGTCCTAATTGCTTCTGCCTGACTTACTCGTGTTTTGACCTTCGCCTGACTTTTTGACTATCCCTTGTGTTCCTGACTTTGTACTGTGTTGCCCATGTGGTTTGACCCGGATTGTTCTACTATTCTATATTGTGTTTGTCTGTCCGTCTTGTTGTGTGTTTCACTTACACAGCATAGGGAACGCCTTCGTGGTTGTCCGTGACCGTTTAGGGTCGACCTAGGCCCACTGTCTCTGTCCTGTCTGTGCTTGCTAGTCCTGACACACCACTTGTATTTAAATAAATAAAATTGAATATTTCTTAATTCTTCACTATAGACCCCCAGGGATGCACTTTTTAAAGCGACTCTGTGCCCACAATCTGACCCCCCAAACCACTTGTACCTTCAGATATCTGCTTTTAATCTAAGATCTGTCCTGCGGTCCGTTCTGCAGGGGATGCAGTTATTGTCATAAAAAAATGTATAATCCGGCAGCGCTGTGGGCTTAAATTTGTATATGGATTAAGCTGGCACACCCTCTCTGTCCTTCCTCCCCACCCTTCTCATCATTAGGAATGCTCCAGGCAGATTGGTTCCTATTCCCCACCTGTGTGTATAATGAACATGGGCTGGATCGTTAATCACCTGTGCAAAGCTCAAACAGCAGTAAATGTTCCTGGATCATTCCTAATGATGAGGAGGGTGGGGAAGAAGGACGGAGAGGTGGTTCCAGCCTAATGCATATGCAAATGTACGCCCCGGCCCTTAGATACAGTGCTGCAGGATTAAAAGTTGTTTTTATGACCGAACGGACCCCAGGACAGATCTTGGATTAAAAGCAGCTGTCCGAAGGTACAAGTGGTTTTGGGGGGGGGGGGGGGCAGATTGTGGGTACCAGACCAGTACCCTCAATACAACCAGTACCCACCCGACCAGTGTAACCGGTGTCAAATAGGAGTAATGGCTTGTTGTTTGTGCCACACTTTGGCATGCCTCACCACTACTTCCTCCTCCTCTTTTTATTGCAAAATTACCGCTGCCTGTCAGACTGCTACATTTTGGCATCATCTTGGTGTTCACATGCGCTATTGCTGGCAAGGTCCATTCGCTCGGCTTGCCAATTCATGCCTGCGTCGCTCATCTTTTTAGAACGCACCTGGCTAAAGAGATGAGCGGCCCAGGCACAAACTGGCAAGTAATTGTTCACGGCCCCTGCCAGCAACGGCGCACGCATGCTCCAAAATGACACCAGCTTGGAGCAGTAGGCCGGCCAGCAGTAAATATGCAGTAAAAAGAGATAGGAGGAAGTAGTGGTGAGGCGTGCTGAGGTTCAGCACAAACACCAAGCCACTATTCCTTTTTGTCACTTGATTACACTGGGTTTGGTAAGACTGTATAAAATCTACTAAAGAGACACATGTAATACAGGTACCATGCACACAAGGGGCCAGACACCTACACTACACTGTCAGCACCTCGAGTACGGTACGGGTGCAGAAAGATTTCTTTCAAAGAAAACTTATAAACACTTCTGAAATATTGTAGGCTATATTGCCGCTTTCTCAAAAGCATGCTGTATCTTAACCTGCTCAAAAGTTGACACTTTATAACAGTTATTAGATATAATATGTACCTCTGTAATTCTTCTCAGCAAAATTGTAATAATCTCCCAAAACACTGTGTGTGATTCAGTAGAATTCCATTTAAGTGGCTCAACTCAGACAGAGAGAATATAAAAACAAACCAGAAGCTTTGCAATCCTGAAATGGATCATACAGTGAAAGAAATCTTGATAGCAAAGAAGCATTGTTCACAATAATACATGTCTTGATATACTGTGTATGCTGATATAAGCTTCCTTTTGTGTGTATAAGCCTTTATACAACGGTAAGTTAAAGGAGTAATCAGGAAAGCAGAAAATATATTACTGTACCTCTTCTAGTCCCGGGTGTTCCATTTCTGCCCTCAGCACATGTTGGAAGCAGAATGTGAGCATAACTTGGTACCTACCCTCTACTATTTCAGAAGGCATACGGTACTTTCAAGACATGCAGAGGTTGGAAGTGTAGTGCCGCGGGCAGAAGAGGTAGGCATTAACATGCGAGCTATTGAATGCAAATAAAATTAGAGAAAATAACATAATTACCAACATTTTAGAGGCCAAGTCTGAGCATTGAAGCTACATCCTTGGACTTCACAAAATACCCCCAAAACACCCACATTAGCATGGGGTTCAAACAAATTCTCACCACTTTGTGGTAAGGCTCACTGGATTGTCCCAGCAAAATCAGGACTGTTGGTAAGTATGAAAACAAGACAATGCAACCTACAATAAATAGTAGAGTTAAAGGGACCCTGTCATCACTTTATGCTGCTTGAACCCATAATCACTGGGGCAGTGCTCAAAAGCTTTTGCTATCCATACCACCTACCTATCTTTTAAATTTATGGAGAAAGCTATCAAGGTCAGTGAGGTAGACAGAAGCTGCCGTGGCCATTCTGATGACTCATGCTTCAGGTAGCATGAAAGTGGTGACAAGTTTTCTGTAAGTGAGAAGAAGCTGTCTCATAACTAGTATGAAGGAAAAGTGAAGTATTTGCCATTGATTTTGATACAGTACATTGCCCTTAACATGTTTTCATTAAAGTGACTCTTTACCCACAATATGACCACCCCAAACCGCTTGTACCTTCAGATTGCTGCTTTTAATCCAAGATCTATCCTGAGGTTCATTCGGCAGGGGATGCAGTTATTGTCCTAAAAAACAACTTTTAAACTTACAGCCCTGTGTCAAACTGCCTTGGCCTTGACTGTCTGTGCATTAGGCTGGCACAACCTCTGTCCTTCCTCCCCACCCTCTTCATTATTAGGAATGCTCCAGGCATCAGCTGTGTGAATACTGCTCACGGGCTGGATCGTTAAGGCACCTGTGCAGTGTTTACTGTAGAGGAATAGGAAAAATACTGCCAGTGGCATTCCTAATGATGAAGAGGGTGGGGAGGAGGGACCGAGGGGTGGTGCAAGGTTAGGGCACAGATACTGTAGGCCACGGAAGTTTGACACAGGGCTGCAAGTTTAAAAGTTTTTTTTAGGACAATAACTGCATCACCTGCCGAACAGACCCTAGGACAGATCTTGGATTAAAAGAAGCTGACAGTACAAGCAGTTGGGGGGGGGGGACTGATTGTTGGTACAGAGTTGCTTTAAACCGTTCATTAACTATGGATGGCTTCTATAAGAGCTGACACCACACAGTATAGTAGCTGAGATTTTTCCTCTTTTCAAAACCATTCCTGCCTTTGGCTTCAAATCTTTGGCAGATAATCTGTCAGATAATCTTCTGTTTAAATGGACCCTAAGTCTACGCAGCCCAATCTAAGCATATCACATATCACAGCAAAAAAAAGTGCTGGCAGGAACAGACTGCACCTCATAACATAAAATGGATAAACAAATTCTGTTATTTAACCCAACAGAACAAGACAATGTCAAAACCTCTAAAATCTTAACTATCACCGGTCATGGTGAACACAGGTGAAGCCAAATACAGTACATCCAAACAAAAAAGGAGAATGCAGTAGTATCCAAACGGTATTATGCAAAAAGCAAGGTTATTCTTATTAGTGCAATATCAGTAAATGGTCACAGTCCGAAAATTGCAAAAAAATAAGCAGCCACAGCTATTACAAAAGAAAAAAAAAACAAAAAAACCTAACTGCAATACTCACGGATGTATGGCCTGAGACCTCTCTCATTCCTCATGGGTTATTAATTAGAGATTGATATTTAAACAGTGACATAAATAATCCTTTTTTTTTTTTTTTTTTTTTTTTAAACTTGTGCTATAGTTTAGAAACACAGATTTAGGAGTCATTCTCTGTAAAGAAATTTGATAAATTGCCAATTCCACTTTTTGGAACACGCAGCCATACAGAAAAGTTCATCCTTTCAATACAAGAACATTTTGGGCTCTGCCAAATAAATGATAACAGCAGTGCTCATGTACGAAGGATTCTGTATTGTATCAAATCTGATTGATTTGTGTCTATAAATAAAGCAAAGCTTTTCTGGAAATATAGGACACTGGGGGGAAAAAAAACTAAAATGAACTGTATGTACATAACAATGGAGTCAAGATGACATTATTGTACAGAAGAGAAAAAAAATATTGAGTGCCAATGCCAACTCTTCAAGACCAAAGTGGACACTTGCATATTAATGAGGCATGCCATAAACCAAATAAGACATACGCTTCGAAAAGAGTCTATAATTAGAAATAAAATAGCATTACGGGTTTGCTTAGAGCTTGGTTAAGAACAGAGAATTGCTTATTAGATGCTTTTCAGTGCAAAACCAAGTTTCTTGACCACTGTCATTGTAAAAGGGAACTTCATTAAAACTTTCTAGTCTATTGTGCGCCGAAGACACTTTCTATCATTTACTCTGACAAAGATTAAATGCTGAATAATAGTTTAGAAGTGCGGTTTGAAAGGCTACAATACTTTCAGGATCTCAGTAGACTCACAGATGTTGATGTCCAAAAACTCCGGAGATGTTGGTGTAAAGACTCCATTGTTATTTTAGACATGTTTGCTGATTAATGAGAGAAAGAAGTGAGACGCTTATGTGTTTCATTTGATAACTTTTCCAGCACACATTTCTTCTTTCTATTTCAGGTAAAGCTGAACAGAAAAATGTTAAAAATTTATTCACTTCTATTAAGGTCTAATTTTAGCAAATATGCCTATTTTGAACCATTGATTTTTAGGCAAATTTTTAAAGTAATATATTTCATAATTTTTTTCCGTTTAAACAAGTTGTTATTAAACAGAATTTGATGTACTAAAGGTATTTACACAAACTGTATAAGCACACACAGCAACCTTATCTCTAACTTAGTCGTCACTACCTCCACCATACAGCACCAACAAAATTAAAGGAAGCTAGTGATCATACTGTACAAGCCCGCAGTTAATGCTTTCATAGGGTCTCACTGAGCTAATAGTTGTAGCACTGCACAGTGACCAGCACAGGAAATCCAAATGGTGTCGGCACTTTTTTATGCCTGTCACCAAAGTCAAGTGCCCTGGATTACCCGTAACCACCCTGGATTACTTGTAACCATCCCGGATTATTTGTAACCACCCCAGATAACCTGTAACCACCCCAGATTGCCTGTCACCACCCCAGATTGCCTGTAACCACCCTAGATTGCCTTTAATCTCCCCAGATTGTCCGTAATCTCCCCAGATTGCCCGTCACCACCCCAGATTGTCCGTAACCACCCCAGATTGCCTGTAACCACCCTAGATTGCCTGTAATCTCCCCAGATTGTTCGTAATCTCCCCAGATTGCCCGTATCCACCCCAGATTGCCCGTATCCACCCCAGACAGCCCATAACCACCCCAGATTGCCCATCAACACCCCAGATTGTCCGTCACCACCCCAGATTGCCCGTCACCACCCCAGATTGCCCGTCACTACCCCAGATTGCCTGTACTACCCCAGATTGCCTGTAACCACCCTAGATTGCCTGTAATCTCCACAGATTGTTCGTAATCTCCCCAGATTGCCCGTATCCACCCCAGATTGCCCGTATCCACCCCAGATAGCCCATAACCATCTCAGACAGCCCATAACCACCCCAGATTGCCCATCAACACCCCAGATTGTCCGTCACCACCCCAGATTGCCCGTCACCACCCCAGATTGCCCGTCACTACCCCAGATTGCCTGTACTACCCCAGATTGCCCGTAATCTTCCCAGATTGCCCGTATCCCCCCCAGATAGCCCATAACCATTCCAGACAGCCCGTAACCACCACATATTGCCCGTAACCACCCCATATTGCCAAAGACTGTCTGTAACTACCCTAAATTGCCTGTTACCACCCCAGATTGCTCGCAACCACCCCAGATTGCCCGTCACCACCCCAGACAGCCAGTGAACACCCCAAGATTGCCCATAACCACCCCATATAGCCAGTAAAACCCCCAAGATTGCCCATAACCACCCCATACATCCAGTAAACACCCCCAGATTGCCCGTAACCACCCCAGATTGCCCGTGACCACCACAGATTGACCGTAACCACCCCATATTGGCACAGACTGCTCGTAACCACCCCAGATTGCCCATAACCCCACCAGATTGCCTGTTGCCACCTCAGATAGCCAGTAAACACCCTGAGATTGTCCATTACCACCCCAGATAACCAGTAAACACCCACATATTGCCTGTAACTAAAATGACACTCCTTCTCTTCTGAGCCCTGCTGTGTGCCCATACAGTGGTTTATGCCCATATATGGGGAACCATTGTACTCAGGAGAACCTGCGTTACAAATTTTGGGGTGCTTTTTCTCCCCTGTTCCTAGTGAAATTGAGAAATTTCAAACTAAACAAACATGTTATTGGAAAAAAATTTACGGTCTAGTTTTGAATACTTTCCTCCAATACCTGTGGGGTCAAAATGCTCACCACACCCCAAAATGAATTCCTTGAGGGGTGTACTTTCCAAAATGGGGTGACTTTTGGGGTGGTGGTTCTATTCTGTAGACATTACAGGGGCACTGCAAATGCACCTGGCTCTCAGAAACTTCTTCAGAAAAATCATGCACTGAAAATGCTAGTTGGCGCTCCCTTCCTTCTGAGTCCTGTTCTATTCAGGAGTACCTGCGTTACATATATTGGGGATGAGTTTTCTCCCGTGTTCCTCGTTATATTGAGAAATTTCGAACTAAACAAACATGTTATTGGAAAAATTCTATTTTTACTGTCTTCTTTTGAATACTTTCCTCTAATACCTGTGGGGTCCAAATGGTCACCACACCCCAAGATGTATTCTTTGAGGGGTGTACTTTCCAAAATGGGGTGACTTTTGGGGGGGTTCTATTCTGCTGACACTACAGGGGCTCTGCAAACGCACCTGGCGCTTAGAAACTTCTTCAGCAAAATCTGAACTGGAAATGCTAATAGGCGCTCCTTCCCTTCTGAGCCCCGCTGTGTGCCCATATAGTGGTTTACGCCCACATATGGGGTACCATTGTACTCAGGAGAACTGGCGTTCCAAAATTTGGGATGCATTTTCTCTCATGTTTATTATGAAAATGAGATACTTTAATCTTAACAAATATATTATTGGAAAATTTCTATTTTCCGTTTTTTTCCGGCCTAATTGTGAATACTTTCCTCCAGCCCCTGTAGGGTTCAAATGCTCATTATACCCCTAGATTAATTCTTTAAGGTGTCTAGTTTCCAAAATGGGGTCACTTATGGGGGTTTCCAGTATAAAAGCCTCCTAAATCAACTTAAAAAAAGAACTGGTCCCTAAAAACACCATTAACACCCTAAAAAAGTGAAATATGTTTACGAAATGAAGACAGAATAAAGAGGGCATATTGATAATGTGACTTACTAACTAATTTTTGTCATGTGACTTTCTTTTTTTTAGAAGCAAAGAATTTCAAAGTTCGTAAAGTGCAAAATTTTCAAATTTTTCATTATATTTTGATGTTTTTCACAAAAAACACACAAGACAGTGACCAAATTTTGCCTCTAACATAAAGTACTATATGTTATGAAAAAACATTCTCAGAATCGCTAGCATACGTTAAATTATTACTGAGCTATAAGCGCATAAAGTGAGACAGGTCAGATTTTGAATAATTAGCCTGGTCAAACAGGCTTGGTCCCTAAGGGGTTAAGGTCTTACCCTAACAGGGGTGACATCACACATCTTGATATTCACAGAAAACCAGGATACAAGGGATTATAGGAGTAATAATTCCTTGTTTCCTGGTCTATTCTGTGAAAAAAGTACAATTTTGCGTTGCCGTTATCTTTACCAGATTCGTAATGAACTTTGCAAAGTTCGTAACGGATCTGGTTCCTCATCCCTACCTGGGTTACAAAGGATCTCCTGTTTTCTGATTGTTTCCTGAATGTAAATTGCAAACTTGCTTTATATCATATCTACTGTTGATTTCGATTTTGAAAGCTATAACGACAGCGACAGTCACCTGTCACCTGTCACCTGCCAAGTCTTATGCTTGTAAAAAGGAAAAAATAAAAATAGAATAAATAAAAAAGTTAAATTGAAACCATACTTACCTATCCAGTGCTGTCTTTGCTTACTGCCATAGGGGGTTCCTAGGCAGCCACATTTGGCTTGTGGTCGACCAAAACATTCAGTTTCTACATGGAAAACCCTATGGCAGTAAGCAGTTTAAGGCTTGGTGTAGTAGATTCCCAGTCAATTCCCACAGTGAATGAGCTTGACAGTGAAAATATTGTGCATTGAAAATATTTAAAGGAAAACTATTACCCCCTTAGTCTATGTGTGGTTCATTAGTGGACAGTGTCAACTAGGCGGAGCTTCATGACAGTTGAGCCCTTCTCCCCAGAGAGATGGACCCTAAATGCTGTGAAGCCCCGCCAGTATAAAGTATACAGTTAAAACATGCACTGTTAGGCTGGGTTCACACTACGTATATTTCAGTCAGTATTGTGGTCCTCATATTGCAACCAAAACCAGGAGTGGATTAAAAACACAGAAGGGGGGGCGGAGCAAGCCAGCTTTGTGAGCGGACGTGTGGTGCTGGAGCTCCGTCCATGCAGCCTGCTAAATAGCCCTAATCAGCCTTTCTGACTCCTCAACCGACTCCCCCCTACACATGGGGAAGAGCCCCGGAGAGGAGCAACAGCACCCTGAACCGGAGACAGGCTAGCGGAGCCTCGACCAGACGGTGGACCGATTCCTCACTCCTTGCAGCAGCCATTGCTCCCGGTCTGGCTGTCTGGCAGAAACTGCATCTTCACTCCCCAGTCGGACAAATCCCTTCGCCTCGGCACTAGACCCGCCGCCCCCCTCTTCGCTCACCTGCCAAGAGCAAACGGTCATCGGGCCACAGACGCGCTTAGTGCAGAAAGGGAAGCAGAGGCAGGCGCCATCTTGCCCACGTGTCCGGAGCAGAGTGAGGAAGACGGGCTCCGGAATACCCCGGCTAACGGCACGAACCTCTCAGTTCCCTTCAGCCTCCTCCCCGGGGACCCCGGCAGCGAGGCCGGTACATCCGACTGATCGGGTGAGTGACAAAGGGACTGCCATCCACGGGACTCCCCTGCTCTTCTCCGCTGGTGGGAAGACGCCATCTTGTCCCCAAGCCTGCATATCGCGCAGTCACACCGCAGCTGCGCCGTCACCCTCATCCTCCTCTCAACAGCTACTACATACCTGCTTCTCTACCTCCCCAGCTGCTCATCCCTCTCCGGCTGTGGGAAGGATCACCCCTGCAGCCCCTGTTGCTATACATCACAGGGAAGCCTGGCCCTCGGTGGTTGTGAGTGTGTCTTCTCCCCCTTCTGTCCCTTCCCTGCCGCACACAGCCATGTCAGCCTCCCCTAAACCCCCCAGGGGGGGTCAGACCGGCACTGCGAACAAAGGTGCCCCCAAACAGCCTTTCCCCCGGGCAGCTCCCACAGATGGTCCTAATGATGCCCACCGTGATAATGATGAATGGAATGCTCATAGAAACTCTGACTCTGATTCATCTCTTTTTGGCACACAGTCCCAGAGGGACATGCGCAAGCTTTTGTCTCAACTACCAACTAAGAACGACTTCCAGCTGCTGATATCTGAAGTCAAAGAGGCGTTCAGGACTGAAATCTCTAAAATCCCACTGAGCCCTTTGGCCTAAACCAACCAACGGCAGCCCGCGAGATGTTATTTGTTGTGTGCACGATTTTGCCCTAAAGGAACGCATTATGAATAAATCTCGTGCCTTAAAAGACTTTGATTTTGATGGGGCCCCTGTGCAACTATTTCCGGACCTCTCCTGGGTCACTCTGCAGAAGCGACGATTCCTGCGCCTCCTTCTGCAGGTCCTGCGGGACCATCAAATTTTCTATCGGTGGAACTTCCCAATCTCCCTGACGGCCAGGAAAGATGGCAAATCGGTCCCCTACAGGTAGTAACAACTTACTCCGATCCGGGTGGGCGGTTTGTTATAATCGAAGGCTCTATCCAAGGCAAGCCCCTGTTATTATGTAATGTTTATGCTCCCAATAGGAGGCAGATCCCCTTTCTGCGCGGGGTGCTCAGACGACTTACCCATTACCCTCCCTCGCCACGGATTCTTGGAGGTGATTTTAACCTCCCTTTCTCTGAGGCGGCGGACAGGTATTCGATCTCTGGAACTCCACCGTCTCCTGAAAAATGTCGGTTGTCCACTGAGTTCCGGAAACTGATCCGGTAACATTCTCTGTATGACCTGTGGCGTATTGAGCACCCTGGGGAGAAACTTTTCTCTTTTTATTCTCACCCCGACAAACACATACTAGAATTGACTACTTCTTTGGGAATGTCCCCACTGTACGTCTTCTCAAAGGTTCAGACATTGATCCTATCTCGTGGTCAGACCACGGGCCGGTTAGTATCTCCTTGGCCTCCTTTATGTCCCCTACTCGTTGTTGTCACTGGCGTCTTAATGAATCGCTGCTGAAAACACCAGTACTGAAGGACTCTATTCAGCAATCCATTAAGACCTACTTTGCCGAGAAGGAGGGTTCTGTTTCCTCTCTATCCACCCTCTGGGAAGCCCATAAGGCTGTTGTCAGGGGACACTGTATTGCCCTGGGGTCCAAACGGAAGAGGGATAGACTGGAGGTCATCAGGGAGACTAAGCTTCAGATTGGGGTCTTGGAGACCACTTTGTCCTCCCAACCATCAGTGCGGGCCCTGCGAGATCACATGGGACATACAAAATATCACCCTAAAGATATCTCCTTGATATTCGAGCAATACTTAAATTATACTCTCTACCCTCCTCCCTTCCCTCTGACCCTGAAGCGAGAGCCCAGCTAATACAAACCTTCCTCTCCGAATGCAGACTTTCCACTCTCTCCCTGGAGGCTGTTGAGCACTTAAATGCCCCGGTCTCTTTGGAAGAGCTGCCGGAGGTACTTAGAAATCTCCCCTCGGGACGCTCGCCAGGACCAGATGGCTTTACCTACCTTTATTATAAAACTTTCCCTGCGGACCTCTCCCCGCGGCTGGTATCCTTGTTTAATTCCTTCATGGAGGGCTCTGATATACCCTCTTCCATGCTTCATTCACTGATTACCCTCATTCCCAAGCCTGACAAGGACCCGTTGGATTGCTCAAGCTGCCGACCCATTGCACTGCTAAATGCTGATTTAAAAATGTTTGCAAAAATTTTAGCCAATCGCCTCAATGTCTGGTTGCCAGGCTTGGTGAATAAGGACCAAGGGGGCTTTGTTATGGGTCGGCAGGGAGCAGACAACACTAGGCGGGCCATTAACATCATAGACGCGGTTAATCTGCAGTCTGATACAGCCCTGATTCTAAGTCTCGACGCAGAGAAGACGTTTGACCGCCTGGGTTAGCCTTTTCTCTTTGAGACCCTCCAAACATTTGGCTTCTCTGGCTCCTTTGTCACAGCTCTCCGGGGGCTTTACTCCCACCCGACAGCCTCTATCAAATTACCCCATTACCCTTCGGGAGTCTTTCCGCTATCCAATGGCACCCGCCAGGGCTGTCCCCTATCCCCATTGTTGTTTGCACTTTGTATAGAACCCCTGGCGGCTGCCATTAGAGGCAATGCAGATATTCGGGGAGTGCACATCAGGGGCAAGGAATACAAATTGATGCTCTTTGCAGATGATGTCCTCCTTACTTTAATTAACCTTCCTACCTTCCTTCCAATCCTTCATAGGCTTCTCCGAGAGTTTGGGGTCTTGTCTGGGTATAAGGTTAATACCACAAAGACGGAAGCTCTTCTGTTAAATCTTTCTGAAAGTGAGTTCCGCATCCTTAGTGCCAATTTCCGGTTCCGATGGTCCCGAGAATCCATTAGGTACTCAGGTATCCGGCTCACCCCCTCCTATTCTTCCTTGTACCGGGCCAACTACCCCAAGCTCTTTCGAGATGTCAAATCTCTCCTTCAGTCCTGGAGCAAGCATTTCATATCCCTACTGGGCCGAATAGCAGCGGTCAAGATGACTATTCTCCCTAAATTCGAGCAATTTGCCAGAGCTGGCCCGAATATGAGGGGCCTCATTTCTGACATCTATAGGATACTGGGCTCGCCCTTGGATGACTCACCTACCCGGCACGCATATATGGCCAAATGGGAGACAATTATGGCCAAGCCAATTTCCCCGGAATGTTGGGGGATCATCTGGGACAGAGCTGCTAAATCCTCACCCTGTGTTACTTACAAAGAAACTCAGTACAAACTAATCATGTTTTGGTATCATACTCCCGAATTGCTCCATAAACTTAATAGGTCCATTTCTCCCTTGTGCTGGCGTTACCACACCAATGTGGGGACACTATATCATATTTTTTGGGGTTGTTCAGCTAATCAATCCTATTGTACTATAGTCTGTGAAGTATTCTCTTCAGTTTTGAAATGCCCCTTCTCCCCCGATCCGATGTCTTGCCTCCTTGATCTGACTCCTAAGTCTGTGTGGAAAAAGCCTACTAAACTAATCCTGCAAATGCTGACGGCAGCCAAAATCTTAATAGCCAGGCAATGGAAGTCGACTCTCCCCCCTTCCCTTGCTGATTTGGTGGCCAGGATTAAGGAGATGAGGACAATGGAATCCATGACGGCAATGCTGAACAATAGAGTAGCTGCTTTTGAGTCCGTTTGGGCCCCCCTGGGATGCATATTGTACACAACAGGGCTATGATTGACCCCCTCCGGAACTGACCCCTCCCCCCCTCCTTGCTCCCTCCCCCCTCCCAATCTTTTTCCCCTCTACCCCCCTTCCTACCCGTGAGTTTCCTCTTGCCCTCCCCTTGTCCGTGTCTCCAAGGTTAAGTTGTCTTCCTCTGTTTTTCCTTTTGTCCTGCACCCTTGTTACTTAGTTCTACTATCTTTGAATTATATTTACTTACGGTTTTGAGGTGTGCTAACGATTCTACTGTCTGTTGACACTCCCCATTTACCATTGTCGATGTCTATACTTTGTATTGTTTATATGAAAAATCCTCAATAAAAATTACAGTTAAAAAAAAAAAAACACAGAAAGGCTCTGTTCACACAATGTTGAAATTGAATGGATGGCTGCCATATCACAGTAAATAACTGCCATTATTTCAATACAACAGCCGTTGTTTTAAAATAACAGCAAATATTTGCCATTAAATGGCGGCCATCCACTCAATTTCAACATTGTGTGAACAGAGCCTTTCTGTGTTTTCAACCCACTCCTGGTTTTGGTTGCAATATGAGGACCACAATACTGACTGAAATATACGTAGTGTTAACGCAGCCTTAAGTTTAAGAATAATGTATTTACTGCATACAGTAACCTTTCCAGTTTTTTCCTGTTTTATATTAGTTAAATGACTTCTAAGATATCTACACATTCAATGAGGCTTGCAACCATCTCTCAGTTCTGAATATGGCCTTTCCTTACATGACGATGTATTGTTATTTATGATATCATTATATCATTGTATTATTCAGCAAGGATAGCATACTGTAGCAACAAACTATGTTGTTTGTTGAGACTAAACTATAAAAATCATAGTTTACAAAAAAAAATCTAAAATTATTTATCTGTTACATTTAATTGCAATTTATTCAATTTAATAACTCACCTTAATTTTGAAATTGATTCATGTTTATGTGCTAAGGTGCCAGGATTCCTTTCCATCTGTTTGGAGAAGACTTTATATAGTTACATGACAATTGTCTTCTTGCCATAGGGCAGACATGCCAGGTGATAATGGGTTCAGCTGGGTAGAAAAAAATTAACTTTTTTCAGCATTGTTTCTGTGATTGTGTCCATTCTATGCCAGCAATAAAGGGTGGTACGATTTGCAATATTACAAAGTCTCACAGCTGTTATATAAAAATGCCAAAAGAAATACAAAGAACAGAATGGGAAATCCCATTATCAGGTTCATATCTTTTGCCTCTTCTTATGTTTGTCTCCATCTGGTTTCTAACTAAAGCTTCACATGGCATACAATTCCTGACATTTTGCATATATTGTATAAATAGTTATGAATTGCAAATATGTAATATGACATTATTTTTAGAATGTAGACTATTAGATAAATATTTTAACAGCGTCAGGCTTTGTTTACACGCTGTACACGTGAACGGCCGCTGTGTAATGCTAACTACAGCCGGAATTAAGGATCATGATTTGCACAGAATGGACATTGTTTATACAGCGTGTGACCATAGCCTCAGAACAATGGTCACCTAAATACAACTGTGAACAGGCAAGGAAAATATATGGGGATTCATAGTAGATAACTCATTGGCCTAAGCAAGGTTTGCATTGCATTCAGGCACTATTCAATCTACTGTATATGCGAAGTAATGTGCCAAAAGTTTAAGCCTAAAAGGTACTCACATTACTGGTTTTGACTTGTGTGTCCTGCCTTATGCTTCAGATCGTCTGCCTGTTTATTTTTTTGTTGGTTTCATTTGGTTTTTATAGCTACTGTATTTACACACCCTTCTGATCCATTCCTGATCAGGCTATTGTTGTATAAGTTCTTCTGCTGCTAATCTATTATTGTTGTAGAAACTGAAACCTGGAGAGATATTAAGATGGGTGTATTTATTTATGGTTAGACACAACAGTAATTTCCTATCTACTAGTTTCTATTGTTGATCAGATGCAAAATACTGTCATAGAATATGTATGTCAGAGGCCAGCCGGCACACACCACTCCCTGCATTGCAGGAGCGCGCAACTGGCTATCTGCTAGCTCTCTGCCAGCCAGTTGTTAGGGGTGGCCGTCGGCGTCCTCAGTGGTTGTTGCGGCTGGGGCCGTGAAGCCTTGGCTTAGGTGAATGGCTTGGATGTTTGTGATTCTAGTGATTATGATTAACTCTCGTTAGGGTCTGGGATCTGTGCCCCAATAGCAGTATTGGGCTAGGACTCCAGCCTCCATAAGACTACTCCCCTCATTATCCTCCTTGCCTGTGACAGAGCCGCATACTTCCAAGTTTATCTTGACCTAGCATTACTGATTGTTGTTCTGATTCCCCTTGACTTCTGGCTTTGAAGTTTGACTACTCTTCTGGATTTCGTATTTGTGCTTTCCAGGCCGCTAGTTGCCAACCTAGACTTTTGACATTGAGTTTTTGTGTTTTTTTTTTGTCTGTCTTGTCTTGTGTACACTTATTTTGTGTACACTTATACAGGCTTGGAACTGTCGACCAGTTGTCTGCTGCCACCTAGGACAATTGAGGTAATTAGGCAGGGAAGACGGGGCGGGTTCCAGTGCCAGGGCATCACCTGTCTCTTATCAGCCAGTTCCCTAGCACTGACACTGGATTTACTTTTGCACTGAATGTGCTTAATTCAGTCCATCTAGAAAATCATTGATGGTTGTTTCCTAGCCACTGCTTATCTTAACTGAGCCTTTTTAAATCCTCAAAGGGGTACACCAGCCATTAGAATTTTTTTTCCTATATCTCTCTTTTTAAAATGTAAAATAATAAACATCTTACTCTGACCTTACCAAGTTCCCTCAGGGTCCTCCTGTGGATTCTTTGGGCTGCTACTTCCAAGATAGACATGTCTTGCCCGCTCAGCCAATCACTGATGGAAGCAGTACAGTGCCACAGTTGCAAATTTTGCTTACTTTAACATCTGAAGCTTTCTGTGTAAGCACTATTTTTCTGTCTTTACTTGTAACAGTAAAGACAGAAAATTACCTTTTGTATGCTCTCTTCTCTTTTTTCAGGCCTGTGTGGACTACACTCTCCCCCTATAAACTCTTTGACCTAGAGTGCAACATACTTCAAATTCAGTATAGACACAGGCCTCATAGTACTCATAGTGAGATACAATAATCGAGAAGAAAAGGTAAGGAAAGCTACATCTAGTAAATACAGTAGCTGTGCTGTTCGTACAATCATTTTGCATTTAAGGCCCTGTTTTTATTTTGCCTAAGACCCCCTTTTGTCTAAATCTAGACCTGTACTTAGGTCCTAGATTTAAAAAAATCTTCAAGGGGGGCGTGGCTAGCAGCGAATGGCAGTGGATGCATAGTGCAGCAGCTCCGCTCTGTGTTTGGCCATATCGCAGATCAACGCGACTAATCCTTACCCTTGCTCACCCGAACGGCAGGTTACAGTTCCTGGCACAAGAGGGACTGAAAAGAGAAGACAAAAAAGAGCCCGACGAACCTGACACACTTCTTCTCAGCAGCGGAGCAGAGCCAAGATGGCACGGCCTCCTCTCCCGCCTCTGACCAGGATCTGCTCTCCCAGACCATCCACGCTTCCTCAGCTGATAGAGGTAACTCCCGGGATCCATCTCCTCCCGGTCGGATGGCCGGGGATACTCACCCCCACGCACCAGCGGCAGCATCAGAAGACCAGAAGAGGACGGGGTAAGCAGGCGCCATCTTTACATTCCTCCATGGCTAACCCTGACCGGGATGGGACAACCGAAGCCCTGCCACGACTCGGCCTCCACCCTGATGCCCGAAGCTACCCTGCGATCGCTTCTTGCTGATATAACAGCCACTCTACAAGCGGACTTTAGGTCCTTGCATAAAGATGTAATGGCCATAGGGGCCCGTACCGCCCATATTGAATCTAAGATGGCGGAGCTGACGAAATCACACAATGAAGCAGTGGACACTACAAATGCTTTGGATAATGAGGTGGCTGCTCTCAAACTCAAAATCACTAATATGGAGGATCGCTCCAGGTGAAATAATCTAAGATTCAGAGGCATCCTGGAGGAGGTGCAGGCTGAGTTTTTGGCAGATTTTTTTTTCTGCCCTACTCCCTGATGCTAGCGATATGGATCTGCTCATAGACAGGGCGCACAGGCTCCCAAAGCCGAAAAACCTCCCCTCTGCTACACCCAGAGACACCATTGTGAGAATTCACTACTACCACGTCAAAGAAAGAATCCTGGAGGCAGCCCGGCGACGCCCCGATCTATCTGAGCGTTTCAGCAACATTGCGATCTTTACTGATCTGTCTGCAGTTACCTTAGCCCGCAAGTTGCTCTGTGATAACAGCATAATCTACAAATCGGGGGTTCTCGGTGAAGATCATAATTTCTCATAATGGAACCAAGCATGTTGCAGCAATCCCTGAGGCTCTTGCACGCCTTTGCAAAGAATGGGACCTGTCATCCACAGATGAGCCAGGCACTATTTCCCCTACAGGCCGCCCGCATAGGGTGCCAGAATAGTGGGCTACTGTGTCTCATAGGAGACGAAAGCACGTGTGAGCAATGCAGCCAAGAGTGGCTCCCTCACTGGATCCTCTTTTCTCTTCCCAGTGGCTAATGTGCCTTAACTGTTGTTGTTAACCTGTTGCTTCCTTGCTATATAAGATTGGCAAGGTTGGGTTATGTCTTAGTCATATATTGGCCTCCACAGCTCGGTTATACTTAATGCTGAATTGGCATTTGTTATTCTTCCCCCTGTACGTTTACGTACACTATTCCCTAATGACTTTCACACAATGACATTGTTTTGTTCCAGCGGCTGGCTGGTACATGTGTTTCTGTTTGTATGTTAATGTTGTTTCTCTCAGGCAAGTCTATTATCCGAAGGTAATGTCACTGACCAACCTATCTATGTGGCACACTGGTGACAAGATTGGAGGTGGTAAGGTGAGGCGCTCATCAGCATCCCCTTTTGTAAACACTCATGGGTATTAAATTTCTTTATATCAACGCTAAAGGGCTAAATTCCCCTTATAAGCGATCCAAGGTATGGAAGGAAGCAATGACCTCAAATGTAGATGTTTTATATATCCAAGAAACACATCTCCTGGACAGAGATGTCCATCGCCTTAAGCATAAATGCTACCCGCATGTATTCGTTGCTCCGGCCACCAAAAAGAGAGGAGGTGTGGCTATTGCTATTAAGGACTCTGTGGCCTTCCTGAAACAGAATGTAGAAGTGGATGCTGGGGGGCGGTTCATCATTTTACAGTGTACATTGAACACCATAGATTACACACTGACTACTCTGTATGGCCCTTTTAGAAAACAAAGCGCCTTCTTGCGCTCTTCTCCAAGGAAAATAGCTGTACTTACCCAGGGGTTATCTATTATAGCAGGGGACTTCAATTGTACTCTGTGGCCTTCCGTGGATTCCACCTCCACTTCATTGGTTAGGGAACCCACCGCAGCATATTCAGCAGTACAGAAGATGGGTTTATACGATGCATGGCGCGTGTGTCATTCAACAGATCGAGACTTTACTTTCTTCTTCTTCCCACACAAAATTTATACTCTATATAGATTTCTTTCTCGTAGATAAATTGACCCTGCCATTAAGTACTGCAACAAACATAAAAACGATAACGTGGTCAGACAACGCCCCCATTACTATGGAAATCAAGGAGACTTATTCCTCTCACCCAGCCCCCCTGTGGAGACTAAATAATTATGTACTCCAAAACCCCAAATACCAACTCAGTACTTCCACATGTATCGCCAACTATTTCGATCTGAATGACACACGCAACGTGACAAACAGTACGCTATGGTGCGCTTTTAAAGCGACCCTCAGAGGTCATTTCATTAGCCAGACAGCACATAAAAGGAATCACGCACTAAATTGCAATTGTCGCTGCAAACAGAGCTTGCTACCCTACATAGACAAAACAAAATCTCTTACTGTAGGAAAAGAGCAGCGGAAATAGTTCTCATCCATAGTCAATTACACTCCCTAAACTTGTACAAGTATGATATGGCCCTTCGCAAACTTAAACTTAACTTTTATTGGCAAGGCAATAGAGCAGGCTCCCTATTAGCTAACCAACTTAAGCGAAAGGAAGCTAAGTCTAGAATCCCATTCATTACTGCCCCTAACCAAACCAAAGTGTATGACCCCCAGGGCATAGCAGATTGCTTTGCAAATTATTACTCTTCCTTATACAGTATAACCTTAAGGACGACACTGCGACAGTACAACCTACTAGCGATCTCATACATTCCTTTTTAAAGGAGGCACGGCTTCCTGTCATCTCAGATGAAAAAACCTTCAGCCTTAACTCCCCATTTACAGAAGAGGAGGTTACTGCTCTATTTAAAACCCTGAAACCCCACAAATCTCCAGGTCTCGACGGACCTAATAATGAGTTTTATAGACTATATGGTCCTAAACTAGTGCCCTAAATGACCAGATTATTTAATGACTTTGCGACTGGTACTTCTCCCCCACATGAAATGCTGGAAGCTGTGGGGGTGACCCTCCCGAAGCCCGGTAAAGCACCTGACTCCCCCCCTAACTTCAAGCCCATCTCGCTCCTGAACTCGGACTTGAAAATGTATACTCCCATGTTTGGTCAATAATGACCAGGTAGGGTTTGTGTCTGGCAGACAAAGAGGCACGCTCCGCTTCTTAAACATAATACATGCAACCAATGCGAGTCAAGCGACTTCTCTGCTGATATCACTTGACACCGAGAAGGCGTTCGACCGCGTGCATTGGGGTTACTTACGGACCGTCTTGGAGCATTTCTCCTTCCCCCCTAGAATGATCACTGCCCTTATGGAACTTTACTCACGGCCATCAGCAAAAGTGAACAATTTGGGGACACTTTCTGGTACCCGTCAGGGGTTCCTCCTATCGCCCCTAATATTTGCGCTAGTGATGGAGCCCTTCGCACAGCGAATAAGACTGGCCAACAACCTACACGGTATAAAATTGGGTCTGAAGAACATCGTATTGGCCTCTTTGCTAATGATGTTGTTATTTCTGTGACAGACCCTGAAGTCTCGGTACCAGAGGTTATGGCCATCATCTCTGAGTTCAGTGCAGCCTTAAGCTTAAGCTTAATATTACCAAATCAATAATACTAGACTTGCACATTCCGACCCCCCTAAAAACTCATTTGGCCCAGAAATATCCATTCAAGTGGTCGGAAGGATCTATTTTATATTTAGGCATCCTCCTTTCAGCTTCACCTACTAAATTAATTTCCTCTAACTGCCTAGCCTTAGTGGACCAACTAAACAAGGATATCCATTCCTTCTCGTCTCTCCCCATTTCCTGGGTGGGCAGAATAGCAGTAATCAAGATGGTCATGCTCCCTAAGATACTATACTTATTCCGTAACCTCCCAGTAAATATACCCTTGCCGTTAATCCGTAAGTTACAAACTACTATTATGAAATTTGTTTGGCTCAACCAACGTCCCAGAGTGGATGCTAGAACTCTGTATCAGCCTATAAATAGAGGTGGCCTAGCGTGTCCCTGTCTGTTAACGTATTACAGAGGCCCAATCCCTAGGATTGGCGTCCTTGTGCACTCATTTATGGGCAACAGGCCTCTCACCACGAAAGTATACGTTATTTTCTCCTACTATAGCAGCCGCAGTGAGGGTGTGGGCCCTGACATCTCCTGTAGAAGAGTTATGCCCTCTGCAAACCAAGGACATTCCGTTACAAGCCATCCAGATCCTGCTACCTCACACTGACCTATCTACATGGTTAGAAGCTGGGATGGCAGCTTTCAGTGACATTAGCAGTCCAACAGGACTGCTCCCCTTTAAGCAACTGGTCTCTAAATATAACTTGTCTAATAGAGAGTTTTTTAAGTATTTACAAATCCGACATCTTCTGTCCACCTTACCCTGGAGGTGGGACTGCAAACCGACTCCCTATGAGAAGTTCTTTCTTAACAAAGATAGACTTACCAAGGGGATTTCGGTGGAATACGCTGAGCTTCTGGAGGTGGGTAGCGAACCCTTACCTGGCTATTGTGCTAAGTGGGAGCAGGACATAGGCATATTGTTTACCACTGACCAATGGAGATTTGTATTTGCACTTCCTCAATGAGTGTCTAAATGTGTAAGCCACCTAGAAGCCTCTTGTAAACTGCTGTATAGGTGGTACTATACGCCCTATCGGTTAACTAAGATCTATACCGGTGTCTCCCCCATGTGTTGGAGATGCAATACTCAGACAGGTACCCTTCTCCATATTTGGTGGGAGTGCCCCTCATTAATCCCCTATGGAAACAAATTCAAGATAACCTGAATAGATTTCTGGAATACCCAATTCCCTAGGGCCCGGAGGTTGCACTTCTGTCCTTACACCTAGAGGACTTACCTCTTTACCACTGTACGCCTGTGTTTCACACTCTCGCAGCCACCCGCACTGCCATAGCCAGGCATTGGAAAACAAACAAAATTCCCCTGCTTACACTTATCCTCAACACTGTGCACTCTAATTATGTAATGGAAGACTTATTAGCCAGGCGCCTAGGTTCCCATACTACATTTCTCAGTAAATGGGCCGATTGGCCTACTATTACCCTCTAATTTCTGCTCCACCATTATGCAATAATGCGTGATTGTAACCATTGGCCACATGAAGTAGTGACATTCAAACCTATTCACTGTGATGCAATTGCTTTATTGTATGGCTAAGTGACTTTCCAATCTATTCTGTTGTGTACAGTCCTGTTCTGTACTCTATGTTTCTATCTCTTCTTCCTGGACTCTATCCCTCAAATGTCTTGTTGCTGTAGTTCTCACTCCCACCTGAGATACTAAGTGTTCCTTGTTACTATTTCAAATGCGTGGAACACTACTACTTTGTAACAAGGTTGCACCCTTGTGTTAAATTTACATGCTTGGTGGACACTCTTTTTTGTATTTCTGGAAAACTTGAAAATAAAAATAAAGTTTTATAAAAAAAAAAAAAAAAAAATAATAATAATAATAATAATAATCTGCAAGTACATCTTAAGGAGGCACAGTCAAGAAAAACACTTTAGACATGACATAAGTTTTTATCGGTTGAAGTCTGGGTGTTCAGACTGTGACCAATGGGAAGAACAAGCTGGGAGAAGTCACACTCAGCACAGTTCTCTCCTGACTCAGCGTCACATGAGGAGATGGTTTCATAATGGAAGTCTCCCCATTCATTCCTCTGATCGATCAGGGTCTGACCACTCAGACCCTGACCGATAACTTTTAACATGTCAAGGACACGGATACTCTTTAAGGCTCACACTCACAATTAAAAAAAAAAAAAGAGAGAGAAAAGGGGTATGCTCTCTCTTTTTAAAATAACGCCTGTTATTACAGCCATTATTGTAATGACAAGCGCCTAAAATGGGGAATGACTGATTTTCATTTGGAATGCAAACTGACAGACGTCATTTTAAAAAATAAAAAAAGGAAAGAAAAAACATCATGTTAATGTAGCCTATGATTGTATGCTTCATTCCCAAAAGATACTGACAGATGGACTTCAGAGATATTATAATAGTCAAATTTAAAATAAATAACAGATTTGTAAAGTCTCTTCAATCTAAAACCAACCAATCTTCTTTACAAATCACCATTACTGTCTAAGGCTAAGTTCACACACTGTATTTTTGCAATAAACAACTGCTGTTATTGCAGGTTGCAACAATGTCCGCTGTTTATTAACGGTGTTAAATTACATTGGGGTGTATGGAACAACGGCTGGAGTATATACACTCTGTATTCACTACGGCCGGTGTTCTATGTGGCCACGCAAAATAATTGACAGGTGTACTTTTTGCGGCCGCTATTCAGTGAACTGCGACCATACAAGATAGCTTGTGCTCATAGTGTAAAGTATGGCTTCCAGACGTACATTTACGTTTAATTCAAGTGCGGGTACATCCGAATGCACCCGCATTCCATTCGAAATCAAATGAATTTCATACGGGCTGACCGGGTGAACATGTGAGACAGCGGCCATTGTTTGACACTTAAAACTAAATGGAATTAGTTATCTGCGGCCTGCAAGGTAATAATTCCATCTATAACTGTATAAGCTGAGATGTTTAAATTGCCATGTAAAATTTCGTCCTATTGACTAAATAGTAGCCTATTTTCCTTTCTTCAAAGTAAGAATATTTTGTAGCGTTAAATACTAAACTTAAGAATCAATGTAAAATTGTAGCAATTAATGATAAAGTTATTGAAAGGATCGCTTGTTTTGTAAGTTTCCAAAACTCTATGCAAAACCATAATAACAGTAATGAAAATCTATACAAAAGAAATGGTGCACTGATGTGACATTAAATTCCTATTACTGCCTGTCACGCTATTACACTGACTTCTTGAACAATATCCAGTTCATCTAGTTGCTTTTTTATTTGTAGAATCTTAAGGAATGTTATAATTTTTATTAAAAGAAAGCGGACCAGATGCTAAGACTTTTTTTTTTTTTTTTTTGCTTTAAATTGATCCTGTTTTATGTCCTCATCTTTCTCTTTGGAAGCGACTTGCCTACACTTTTCAATAAATAAATTTACTGCAGACAACTTTCTCTCAGACACAGTTGATTTCACAGATGATCATAAAATGGCCAGGAGAGGCTAGAGTAATGGAAAAGATGACTGCCTGACAGAACACTATTGCTGTAGTCATTCATAAATAATAGTACATGATTAAAATGCTGTGGGAGAGATGACCGTTGTACAAGCAGCTACAGTCAGTTATAATACAACCACAAGCCATCTATACCTCTGTGATATTATAGCTCATACTTTGTATTTTTTTTTACCTTCCCTTTTACATAAACATAAAACAACATGCCTCGGACTCATATAAATATAATCAATTATTCCAAAATTATGTTTTGGTTTGTTTTTTCTATTTGACCTTGTCGTACACGTTTTATAATAAATCCTTCCTTTGATAAGTGTGAGTGTTAAACACATAAATGTATATTTATGCCTCCTGCTATAAAAGGTTTTAAGTCATAAAAAAATAAAACAGTGTATTTATGGTGGATATCTGCTAAGCTAGAAGACCATAAAAAGGTAAATAAATCATTTGGAATTGTGTGTTAGAGCTAAGTACAGCGCGCACATTCTTAAGTGTTTAAACAATTTATTTAAGGTATAGCTAATTTAAAAGAAGGGAGAGCTTAGGTTTCCTTTGACAACTTAGTTATCTAAACCCGCAGTGAAGTATAGTCATGAAATGGCAGTCATTCAATTTTGGATTAGTGAACTCCATCTTGGCTGATGGCTTAAGATGATATATCTGTGCCCTGAAAAAAAGGGTGGTATAGCTTATATCAGTAGAAGAAATGTTAATCTACCCCATTGTTTTTGGGTTAATGTGCAGAAATTGTTTGAGACCATACACAAAAATTTTTATTATAAGACTTGTTTTAAAATAAATATTTAACCTATAGTAATTGATTTAAACAACCCCCCGTTGTTCGTATTTCTGCTGATTTAGATATAGGTTCACATAGGTTCATTAAAGGATAAGTCTGGCATTTTTTTAAAATTTATTTTAAAATCCTGCAGGAGCAGGGGGGAACATCATAAGGAACAACTACTTACCTCTCCCTGTGCCTGCAAATTGCCATGCCTAAAGAGTGGGACCTCTACCTCTGAGACATTATTATTATTATTATTATTATTATTATTATTATTATTATTATCATCAATTCTACCATCTTCTTGTCCAAACATTTATATTCAGTTTGGCAAGATATTACCCAGCACACTTTGTCACTCACTCTTCTCTATTCAGAATGGCAACATTTGGCAAGCAGTCAAGATAACAATTGTAACAATAGTGTCGTTTTATGGAGAATACGTAATGATCACTGCTGCTGCATAAAAGTTGAAAATATGATGTTGTGCTTTAACCATAAAGCAGCATATAATTTAATAAAAGTCCTTTTAACCCCTTAACGACAAAGGGCGTATAGGTACGCCCTATTGCCGGTAAGGGCGTTCAGAGCGGGCCGCACGGCGACCCCGCTCTGAACCGCGGCGGTCCCGGGTGCCGCGTGTAGCCCGGGACCGTAGGTATTAGCGGGCACGGTCCGATCGCTGTGCCCGCTAATACAGTAATCAGATGCAGCTGTCAAACATGACAGCTGCATCCGATTACCGGATCCAGCGTCTCCCTGGTGTCTAGTGGCGGAGATCGCTCCTCCGGGATGTTATCCCGGAGGAGCGATCTCCGTTTCTGATGCCGGCCGGGGACCGGTCCAAGAGGGCGCCGTCCCCGACTCGGCATTCATTTGTTTCCGGCTGCAGCAGCCGAAAGCAAACGAGTGCGATCTCATGGATCTCTGCAGCATATCTATGCTGCAGAGATCTCAATGAGAGATCAAAGTGTATATACTAGAAGTCCCCCAGGGGGGCTTCTAGTATATGTGTAAAAAAAATAAGAAAAGTGTTGTTGTCAATAAAAATCCCCCTCCCCTAATAAAAGTCTGAATCACCCCCCTTTTCCTAGGTTATAAATAAAAGTAAACAAATAAATAAATCAACAAACATGTTTGCTATCGCTGCGTGCGTAATCGCCCAAACTATTAATTAATCACATTCATGATCTCGTACGGTAAACGGCGCAAGCGCAAAAAAATCCCAAAGTGCAAAATTGCGCATTTTTGGTCGCATCAAATCCAGAAAAATTGTAATAAAAAGCGATCAAAAAGTCAAATATGCGCAATCAAGGTACCGATAGAAAGAACACATCATGGCGCAAAGAATGACACCTGACACAGCCCCATAGACCAAAGGATAAAAGCGCTATAAGCCTGGGAATGGAGTGGTTTTAAGTGACGTATATTTGTTGACAATGGTTTGAATTTTTTACAGGCCATCCGATACAATATAAGTTATTTATGTTACATATCGTTTTAATCGTAACGACTTGAGGAACGTGCATAACAAGTCAATTTTACCCCAGGGCGAATGGCGTAAAAACACATTTCCCCCAAATAAACAAAATGCGTTTTTTTTTTTTCAATTTCACCACACTTTGAATTTTTTTTCTGGTTTCACAGTGTACTTTATGCAAAAATTCAGCCTGTCATTGCAAAGTACAATTAGTGACGCAAAAAATAAGGGCTCATATGGGTTTATAGGTGGAAAAATGCAAGTGCTATGGCCTTTGATGCACAAGGAGGAAAAAACAAAAACGGCTCTGTCCTTAAGGGGTTAAATTACTGGGCCAAATATGTGAAAAAGTAGATTTTTATGGTCAGCACTATAAATGCTCAAAGGGAACTTTATTTTTGACATTTGAATCCTATTTCTCCTTCATTGTGCATATAACCTAGTGAAACAGTTATCAAAGTAATCTGTTTATTTTTTATTTTTACATTGTAGTTATATATCAGATATAAGCATCATAGTCTAATCTACACTTCAGGCAAAACCAAGTTGGTTGGCTTATTGTTCCCAAATAACAAACAAAACAAACTCCTAAAAAGGAAAAATTTACAGCATATCATTACAATTACAAGGGCAGGCTAAAACACCAGTTCCCAGTAGAAACATAGAGAATTGTTGGCAGAAAAAGACCACCTAAGCCATCTAGTCTGCCCTTTTAGTATTTACTTTCTCACTATCTTAGGATAAATATATATTTATCCCAGTCAGGTTTAATTTGAATTGTTGTGAATTTACCTACCACATCTGATGGACGTTTCTTCGAACCATCTACTACTCTTTCAGTGAGGTAATATTTTCTTCATGTTGCTTCTGATCTTTCCCCCAACTAACCTTTGACTGTTCTCTTGTCCTTAATTTTTTTTTTAACTAAAAACATTTCCCTTTTGAACCTTATTTAATCCTTTAATGCATTTAAAGGCTTTGAACATGTCCCCCTTTTCCCTTCTTTCCTCTAGATTATACTGATTTAGATCCTTAATTCTTTCCTGACATGTTTTATGCCTGACAGCCGCCACCATTTTTGTAGCCCATCTTTGACCCTGTTCTATTTTATTAATATCCCATTTTAGGTGACATCCCCAGAACTGCACACAGTATTCCAGATGTAGTCTCACTAGAGCTCTATACAGTATGGTCACAATATATATCTTCCTACTGGTTATACCTCTAGCTATACAGCCCAGCATACAAATTGCTTTCCCTACCCCCCGGTTGCACTGGTAAGTCATTTTAAGTCTGTCAGAAGTAACTACCCCTAAATCCTTCTCTTCTGAAGTCTTTGCCAACACAGAACCATCAATGTGATTCTTAGATAGAGGATTCCTCCTCTGTAAGTGCATTATTTTACAATTGGGAACATTGAACAGCAATTTGTATTGTTCAAAACTCATATCTAGTAAAGCTAAATCATTCTTCATAATACTGACACCTGACAAAATTTGAAAAATGTACAATCCTTTATATTCAAAATTCTCTTTTTTCTGAGAAAGATAGTCATGCCACATGAACTAATTATTAATGCAACATCTACAACATGTCTGCTTTATAGGGATATTGGTGAACGTCCTTTTATTTTTTAGGATGTTAGAGGGCTTCAAAATTCTGCAGCGATTTTTCAGATTTTCAGGAAAATTTTAAAAATTCTGACTTTTTTAGAGACCAGTTCAGTTCTGAAGTGGATTTGTGGGGCCTGTATGTTAGTTACCCCCATAAATCCCTCCACTGTAAAAACTGCACCCCTCAAAGTACTCAAAGTAACATTTCATAAGTTTATTAACCCTTTAGGTGTTTTGCAGAAATTTAAGCAAGTTGGAGGGGAAATTAAAAATTTTCATTTTTTTGGCAGATATTACATTTTAATTTATTTGTTTCCTCTAACACAGCAAATACTAACTGCGAAATACCACTCACTATTTATTTCCCTTATTCCAGTGTTTCTATAAATCCCCCTATGTGGCCGCAGTGCGTCACCTGACTGAACCACAGGCCACAGAAATGACAGAGAACTGGTGAATTTTTGGGCCTGTTTTTATTTCAGGTTTTTTTTTAGCCACTATACCATGTCACAGAGGCCTTGTGGTGCCAAAATATTTGTGTAAGATAAGTTGACGTTTCCATCGATACTATTCGGAGGGATATGTGACACCCTGATCATTTTTTATTTAATTTTTTATGAGGTGGTACGAATAAAAAACACAATTTAGCAGCAGTTTTTCACCATTTTTTGTACGCCTTTTACTATACATTACATATGGCAAGTTATTGTTATTTGTCAGGTCGGTACGATTACAGTGATATCCATTTTATTTCGCTTTTGTTATAGTTCATGGCATTTATACTATAAATACTGTTTGTGTCTTGCATATTGTAAGAGCAGTAATATTTTAGTTTTTTCGCTAATGGAGTTATGTGAGGGCTTTTTTTTGCAGCATAAGCTGGCGTTCTTAGTGGTAAACATTTTGGGTACAGCTTTTCTGATAGCTTTTTTCTACATTTTTTAGGGGGCGGGATTAATAAAAAATTGTCATCTTGGTTCGTTTTTTATTTATTTTTTGAATGGCGTTAATCGGGTGGTATAATTAATGTAACGGGTTAATAGATGGGGTCATTATGGATGCAACGATACCATTTATGTGTATCTTATTTATAGGGGATCATTTATAAAGGGGGATGGGGAATGTGCATATTTATTTTAATTAATTTTATTTTATTTATCTGTGGCGGGTCCTGGCTATCAGTGATAGCTGGGGACCCGCCGCAACTCTCAGCACAGGAGCTGAGTAAATTATGAGTAAACTCATTCTTACCTAATGACTGTTGACCCCAGGAAGCCATTTTGTGACAGTGACATCATCAAGAGGGAGGCGGGTCTAAGTACTGTTAGGCCAGCCTCTCTTTATTAGATGACACAGATTGCTCAACTCTGATTTGCTGAGCGAGATGTAAGCCATCTAACAGTTCTTCAGTGTCAGTTAGACATCACAAGAGAAAAAGTGCATCATGGGAAAATCCAAACCAGGGAGTGAAGAAAAAAATGAAAACATAAACTGGAGGTTCAGGGACCTGCAAACAGCGGGAAATTCAAACCAACCGAGACAGACTCAGGAGGGATGGTAAATGTAAAAACTTTGTTTGGTGGATTGATCGGTTCTTTTTTTTAATCAGCGCCAGAGTACTTCTTTAATTCCCCTTCTTAACAGATTTTGCCATTTCTTCTTATGAGACTTTAGGAGCTTTTATAATCTGCTTTGCCTCCTTTTATATAATTTTCTATGTTTCTTGATCATCTAACATCTTAATCAAGCCATAGTGTGTTTTTTCTTCCTTTTACTTTTGCTAACTTATTGAACATGTAGTCTAGTTGCTTTTGATATGGCATGTTTAAGTACTGCCTATTGAACACTCACTCCCGATGTTTTATCAAACCCATTTATTTAATTATTTAAATACCCCCCCACACACACACACACACACACACTCCACCCACACACACACACACACACACACACATTTTCTCAAAATTTATCTTTCTAAAATCCAGTACTCTAGTTGTAGTATACAATTGCACACAGCCAGTTTCTATGTCAAGCCATAAACATTGGTGGTCACCCTTTAAATTAAGTTATTGTAGATTTACCTACCACATCTCCTGGAAGTTTTGTTCTAAGTATCCACTACACATTCTGTAAATTAATATATAGTTATATGAGCTAACTTATAAAGTACTATATTTTTGCTCCATATATACACCAAAAAAGGATTTTCTTCATATAATAGCAACATTCTGTGTCTTTACACATTTGCATCCTCTGACAGATAGGATACACAGTTCATGTAACATCTGTCTGGTGTTATTCTGTCATTGCTAATTATGTTGTTATGATTGTACATGTATTATGCAGCATAGAGCAGTCATATTTCCTAGACACTTTTTTGCAGTAAAACAAGCTACATTTTGCATTGAAAAATCTCTTATTTCAAGTGTTGTGTTATATTTGTAGTCAAGTTCCAAGTAAAACACTCTTTGACCTGTTTTTGGATTCTGATACCCAAATGGCTTATTTCAGACAATAAGTGACCCTGAGCAAAAAATTTAAAATGGGGCCAACAGAAATATTGTATCAAGAAAACAGACAAAGATGTCTGCAGAGAGCACAGTGTCAGACTGAAAAAAAAAAAAACATTTTGTGCAGGACATGAAGCAGCTGACAAGTACGGGAAGATGAGATTTTAAAATCGAAGTAAATTACAAATCTACATAACTTTCTGACGCCAGTTGATTTAAAAGAAAAATATTTTCACCGGAGTGCCCCTTTAACAATTCAGGTAACATATTTATACTTTTAGGGCTCATCAACATTTTTGCAAATATGTTCATTCAGCAAACTTGTTGCCTTCGTCTGATATGCTGCTCTTTCTTTCCTATTATAGCTGTAATGTAGACTTAGGCTACAGTATGTTCACACAACGTCTTTTGAGCTCCGTTTAAAATGACGTCTAAAATGAGTCTAAAATAATGGACGTCATTCTGCTGTCTAGTCTTCTCTTCTAGTTTGGGATTACTAATTGACCTCTGGGTATGTCTTAATTGAAAAGTCCATTGAATATAGTAGTAAAAACGGAGAAAGAATGATGACAAAAGAAAAACTGTGTGTGACCAACTAATAAAAAACGTCCGCTGTTTGCAAAAGACGTCAAAAAATAATGATCATGTTCATTATTTTGGTGTCCTCGGTAAAAACGCCCGCTATTTAATGCATTGTGTGCATTGGATGCCCGTCTTTGCATTAATTTAAAAGCATTTCTATTGCAGTCAGTTAAATTGTGGCAAAAACTGACATTTTTAAAAAAAAAAATGCTAAATCGGTCGCCTTTTCTCTATTTTTGACATTGTGTGAACATAGCCTAATAGCGACATAGCATATATGTGTGTGTGTACAGTCATGGCCAAAAGTTTTGAGAATGATACAAATATTATTTTTACAAAGTCTACTGCTTCAGTTTTTAAAATGGCAATTTGCATATACTGCAGAATGTTATAAAGAGTGATCAGCTTAACAGCAATTACTTGCAAAGGTGTGGGTGTTGATGAGGACAGGGCTGGAGATAAATCTGTCATGAATAAGTAAGAATGACACCACTGGACACTTTAAAAGGAGGCTGGTGCTTGGCATCATTGTTTCTCTTCTGTTAACCATAGTTATCTCTAAAGAAACAAGGGCAGTCATCATTGCACTGCACAAAAATAGCCTAACAGGGAAGAGTATCGCAGATAGAAAGATTGCACCTCAGTCAACGATCTATAGCATTATCAAGAACTTCATGGAGAGAGGTTCCATTGTTGTCAAAAAGGATCCAGGGCGCTCAAGAAAGACCAGCAAGCACCAGGACTGTCTCTTAAGTGTTTCAGTTGAAGGATTGGGCTACCAGCAGTGCAGAGCTTGCTCAGGAATGGCAGCTGGCAGGTGTGAGTGAATCTGCACGCACTGTGAGGCGGAGACTCTTGGAGCAAGGACTTGTCTCAAGGAGGGCAGCAAAGAAGCCACTTCTCTCCAGAAAAAACATCAGGGACAGACTGATATTCTGCAAAAGTTACAGGGAGTGGACTGCTGAGGACTAAGGTAAAGTCATTTTCTCTGATAAATCCCCTTTCTGATTGTAAGGGACATCTGGAAAGCAGCTTATTCGAAGAAGACGAGGTGAGCGCTACCACCAGTCTTGTCTAATGCCAACTGTAAAGCATCCTGAAACCATTCATGTGTGCGGTTGCTTCTCAGCCAAGGGAATCGTCTCTCTCACAGTCTTGCCTAAAAACACAGTCATGAATAAAGAATGGTACCAGAATGTCTTCCAAGAGCAACTTCTCCCAACCGTCCAAGAGCAGTCTGGCGATCAACAATGCATTTTCCAGCCTAATGGAGCACCTTGCCATAAAGGAAAGGTGATAACTGAATGGCTCAGGGAACAAAACATAGAGATTTTGGGTCCCTGGCCTGGAAACTCCCCAGATCTTAATCCCATTGAGAACTTGTGATGAATCATCAAGAGACGGGTGGACAAACAAGAACCAACAAATTCTGACAAAATGCAAGCATTGATTGTGCAAGAATGGACTGCTGTCAGTAACAATTTGGCCCAGAAGTTGATTAAGAGCATGCCAGGGAGAATTGCAGAGGTCCTGAAGAAGAAGAGCCAACACTGCAAATATTGACTTAACTCATTAAGTCAATTAACTCATTCTAACTGTCAATATAAGCTTTTGTTACTCATAATATGATTGTCAGATGTTTTTATCACATACAGAAATATAACTGCAAACACACATAAAAACCAGAGGGCAGCAGATATGTGAAAATATATTATTTGTGTCATTCTCAAAACTTTTGGCCATGACTCACTCTATCTATCTATCTATCTATCTATTTCAGACCACTGTTTTTAAAGCAGAAGTGTTTTAAGTACAGATGTAGCCACTTTTAACATGATCCCTGACGCATCAGTAGTTGGATTTAATGCGTCAGGGTATTGTAACAACGTGTGGCTAAGTGTAATTGCCACGTGTGTAAGTGACAGTAGGTGGCAGTATAATAGTTGCAATGAATTACTGGAAGATTTCAGTCAGGACCACGCTAAGAAGTTCAGTAGAATTGTTAAACGCAAATGCCTTTCAGGGTGAGTAGCCACGTGTGTAAGTGACAGTAGGTGGCAGTATAATAGTTGCAATGAATTACTGGAAGATTTCAGTCAGGACCACGCTAAGAAGTTCAGTAGAATTGTTAAAAGCTAATGCCTTTCAGGGTGAGTAGATGAGGGTTTGGGCAACCCAAGGCTGGTGGAACTGAGTTACTAGCTTGTATGGTGCCATAGAACTAGCACCGCAAAATGGATCAACTTTTCCTATAGGAATGAATAGAAAATGAAATGGGAAACTTGGTCTACTTTGCGGTGCTAGTTCAATGGCACCATACAAGCTAGTAACTCGGTTCTGTGGGTAAGCCAGACCCTCCTCTACTCACCCTGAAAGTTTCATAGTTATCAGTTAAAAGATCGCTGTTTGGTGCCACTTAGAGTCGGGGCAACTTTTCCCCTTAAGAACGAATGGGAAAGCAGCGCTATAGAAATTACCAGGACTGTACAGGACTGAAAATGGCACCAAAGGGACGTTATTTTAGGTCATAAATGTGAAACTTTTAGGGTGAGTAGAGGAGGGTCTGGGCTAGCCCAAGCAGTTGAAACTGAGTTACTATCCTATATGGTTCCATAGAACTAGCACCGCAAATTGTACTGTCATTCCTTCCTTTTCCTGCACTATAACCCCATCCCTCTGCACTATAACCCAATCCCCCTGCACTATAACCCCCATCCCCCTGCACTATAACCCCCATCCCCCAGCACTATAACCCCACCCCCTGCACTATAACCCCCATCCTCCTGCACTATAACCCCCATCCTCCTGCACTATAACCCCATCCCCCTGGACTATAACCCCCATCCTCCTGTACTATAACCCCCCATCCTCCTACACTATTACCCCCATCTTCCTGCACTATAACCCCCATCCCCCATGTACTATAACCCCATCCCCCTGCGCAATTATCCCCTTCCACCCCTCAAGCTGACCTGATCCTCTGCCTATACAGAACCCAACACTTTAGTTTCCCCTCCCCTATAAGAAAAAAAACCCTCCCCAGGTGAAGACATGTTCTCTGCCTATACAGTACCTAGCACATGAGAGATTTCCCTCCCTGTGCACTTAACATTAATGGTGGAGCAGCTCTGAAAGTGTATAGGATGGCTGGTACAAAGGTCAGTACACTGGCTTTCGTGCACAGGATCATGGGTTCGAAGCTCAGCAGTGCTACAATTATTTCTTATCTTGGAGTTGTGCATAGACTGTCAATCATAATTAAAATGTAACAAGAACCTTCTGTAAATGAAGTAAAGTCAATTGGCAATTACATGAAAGATGAACGAACCAATAAAAAGTTGTATGAAACCAACAATTCTGGGATTATACAAAGTGGATGAATTTATGAATGGAGCAATGATGTGTGATCAGAAACTAATGCTGGTAGCACAGGAGAAGGCCAATGGTGTAGTGTAATGTTACCTGCATACAGAGTACAGCACAGGGTACAAGGGCAGACACTATTGAATGTATGTATTGTAGGGATCTTCCCGGGGGATGGTGTGTTTGGACACAGTTCACAGCAGACTTGGGTTTATAAAAGAGCAGCTTGGCATTTATTTGCAGCATAAACAGTCCAGCAAACAGAAATACAGCAACACTTTTTAGTATTAAACAAACAAAAAGGTCTTGCCCGTCTGGGCGCTTACTAACAGTTTTTCTCACCTGTCTGACACTATATAACACAGCGTCTTTCGTCTGGATATCGCAGGGTGTATTTTAGCTCCAGCAGTGGCTGCATTCACAGCTTCCTCAACACAGACACCCAGGCTGTTCACTCCTGGCTGAGAGGCACCACCTGCACACTATGAGAGCTTTTACCCTCTCAGGCTCATCAGAGCTCACCTGATCACAAAACTCAAACTGGATCAGGGGGTGGGAATAACAGGTCCCACTACCAAACCTACCTGCCATTCCATGTAAATCCAGGCCCGGCAACAATAAATAATAGCTCAGCAGCATAACACTGTTGAGCAACAGATCCTTCCTGGACTCACCATCTCACACTGCGTAGTAACCTAGGTGAGATGTACACCCCCTCGAACACTTCTTCAGTGACATGTCTACATATCCCCCCCCCTCTTTTTCAGACCGGAGGGCTGAGCATTTTGTCCCCACAGACAGTGTAGCCTTGACAAGGCGTCAGCATTTGCCTGTAATTTCCCTGGTCTGTGTTCCACAGTGAAATTAAAGTTTTGTAGGGACAGAAACCATCTAGTCACCCTCGCATTTTTCTCCTTGTTTAGCTTCATCCATATTAGGGGGGCATGGTCTGTCACTAACTTGAATTTCCTACCTAGCAAGTAATACCTCAGGGACTCTAGGGCTCACTTCACTACCAGACATTCTCGCTCCACAATGGCGTAGTTTTTCTCGGCCGGGGATAGCTTGCTACTCAAGTACATCACCGGGTGCTCCTCGCCATTCACGACCTGTGAGAGGACGGCACCTAACCCTGTGTTAGAGGCATCGGTCTAGACCAGAAATTCTCGCCTAAAGTCAGGGGTAAGTAGCACAGGCTGTTGGCACAAGGCAGACTTAGGGTGCGTTCACACCTACAGGATCTGCAGCAGATCTGCAGCAGATTTGATGTTGTGTTCAGTTATTTAAATGAAATCTGCTGCAGAAAATCAGCTGCAGATCCTGTAGGTGTGAACGCACCATTAAGGCTTTGAAAAGCCTTCTCGGCCTCTGGAGTCCATGTCACCATTGCTGACTTTCCACCCTTTGTCAGGTCAGTTAGCGGGGCTGCAACTGAGGCAAAGTTCGGCACAAACCTGTGGTAATAGCCCTTAATACCCAGGAAAGCTCTGACCTTTGCGAGGGGTTTAGGCCAAATTTGTATTGCCTCAATTTTATTTAGCTGTGGTTTGATTAACCCTCTCCCAATAATGTAGCCCAGGTATTTGGCTTCTTCTAAGGCTAGTGCACACTTCTCTGCATTGATGGTTAACCCCACATCGCTTATGGCATCTAACACCGCCTGTACCTTACAGAGGTGACTTTCCCAATCAGGGCTAAAAATGACCACATCATCGAGGTAAGCAGCGGAGTAATCACGATGTGGTCGCAAAATCAAGTCCATCAACCTCTGAAAAGTGGCAGGGGCTCCATGTAACCCGAATGGCATCGCTACATATTGAAAGGGCCCATCAGGGGTGGAGAATGCAGTTTTCTCTTTGGCCTCATAAGTAAGTGGAATCTGCCAGTAGCCCTTTGTAAGATCGAGGGTGGTTATGAACAGTAACTGGCATTACCCATCCTTTCAACTCATCTACCATGGGCATGGGATAAGCATCGAATTTGGAGATCTCATTTAATTTTCTGAAATCATTACAGAACCTCCATGTTCCATTGGGCTTTGGGATTAGCACAATCGGGCTGGACCACTCACTCTGTGATACCTCAATGACTCCTAGGTCAAGCATACATTTTACCTCGGCTGACACCGCCTCCCTCCGTGATTCTGCTATCCTATAGGGCTTGAGGTTTACTCTGCTTCTAGGCTCAGTTTCAATGTGATGATGAATAAGATGTGTACGCCCTGGAAGGTCAGAAAACTTGTTTTTATTTTTTGCAAAAACTCCTTAGCCTCCTGCCTCTGACACTGATAAAGTATCACCAATCTTGACCGAAGGGTTTGGTGGTGACAAATTATTAACAGTGTTTGTCGCCAACAAGGATTTCCTGTCTTTCCAGGGTTTGATCAAGTTTATGTGATAAACTTGGAAAGGCTTCCTTCTACCTGGTTGGTGCAACTTGTAGTTTACCTCACTGATATTTTCTACAATTTCATAGGGACCTTGCCATTTTGCCAGGAATTTACTTTCTACAGTGGGAACTAGTATGAGAACCCTGTCACCTGGGCTGAACGTCCTGATTCTTGCAGAACGATTGTAAATTCTACTTTGACCCTCTGGAGGGGTTCCTTTACTAGGGGCATTACAGTGGCTATACGGTCCTGCATTTGTGCTACATGCTCAATAACACTCTTGTATGGGGTGGACTCGCTTTTTCATGTCTCTTTTGCAATATCCAACAAACCCCTAGGGTGACGACCGTAGACCAACTCGAAGGGAGAAAATCCTGTGGACGCTTGAGGCACTTCCCTAATAGCAAACATCAGGTAAGGTAGTAAATGATCCCAATCACGACCATCTTTTCCCACCACTTTCTTTAACATATGTTTTAGGGTTTTATTAAATCTCTCCACTAATCTGTCTGGGGATGATATACAGAGGTACGTAGGTGTGAGATTTTAAACAGTTTGCATAGATCCTTCATCACCTTTGACATAAACGGTGTTCCTTGGTCGGTCAAGATTTCTTTGGGGATCCCCATCCTGGAAAACATATAAAACCACTCACGTGCAATTGTTTTAGATGAAGTGTTTATTAAGGGCACAGCCTCAGGATAGTGGGTCGCATAATCTAAGACAACCAAAATGTACTGGTGTCCCCTAGCTGACTTTACAATGGGACCCACTAAGTCCATTGCAATGCGGTCAAAAGGTACCTCTATGATGGGGAGCGAAACCAAAGGACTGTGAAAATGCGACACTTAAGCGCTAAGCTGACGTGGGGCACGACCCCCAGTGTTTTTTAATGTCATCATAAATCGCAGGCCAATAAAACCTTTGGAGGACTCTCTCCTGCGTTTTATCCATCCCCAAGTGGCCCCCAAGGACATGATTATGGGCCATGTCAAGCACCTGACACCGGTACGACTTAGGTACCAGAAGCTGTTCCACAACCTGTTCCACAAGAGATTGTTAGTCACAGGAAAATGTGGAAATCCTTTTTCAGTATCTGGTTCCTGAGGTACCCCATTCATAACGGCAACCTGCTCTCTTGCATTTTTGAGAGTGGGGTCCTGTAATTGTGCAGTACCAAAATTATCCCTAGACACCTCTAAGTCTGGAACATTCTGCTCAGTGGGAGGAGCCTCTTCCTCACCAGCCAGGACCTGTAAAGGAAAAGCATCATTTTCATCCTGTAGATTTTTATCATTTATTGTGGGTAATGCAATAGACTTAGGGGTATCCTCACTCCTTTCAGGGGATTTTCTTTTTCCCCATAGAGCCCAGAACAATGGAATATCACATAATGCATGAGGTTTTTAACCACACCCACATCATATTGTACAGCGCCTAGTTCAGTCCCAACTTTAGCCAGCACTATAGGGTAAACTTTTGCATCACCATGTATGCACACCACACTCATATGTTTTTCTGACACAAAGTCCCCAGTCACCAGGCTGGCATGCACCAGGGTGACAAGGCTTCCTGAGTCCAGCAACGCCTTAACAGGGAAATCATTGACAGTAATGTTGCAGACTTGCGGTTCAGTCTCTAGTCCAGGACGGTTCTGCAAATAGCGACTGACGCCGTCTAGCGTCACACTCCATGGGCTTATTGATAAGAGGGCAATCAGCAGACACATGTGCAGGAGTAGAGGTGTCTGGCTCCAACCATTTTCTTGCCAGATGAATCAGGTCATACATCTGGAACCTTGCTGATTTTTCCAGACTTTAGCTCCAGTTCAGTTACGGACCCTCCGGGCACGGACAGCAGCAGTAACTCCTAGTCGGGCAAGTATCTCTGCTCTTAGCCGAGAATAGTCCTTGACCTCTTGCTCACTGAGGTCATAGTAGGCCTTTTGAGATTCGCCTGTTAAATAGGGAGCAATGACTTCTGCCCACTCAGTGGATGGTAACTTCTCTCGCTCAGCCACACGCTCAAAGAAGTAGGCCTCAACGTCGTCATCAGCCGACATCTTTTGCAGCGCACGCTGCACAGCTCTTCTCACATAAAAAGTCTCTGGAGCGGCTACTGCCACCGGCTGTGGATGAGCAGCTGCAGGCGCCTCTTGCTTTGCTATCAGGTGCTCGATAAGTTTCTGTTGTTGAGCCATTGCCTGCTCATGGTGCAGGTTAGCGGCTGTCAGAGCCTGTTCATGGCGCAGGTTAGCGTCTGTCTGAGCCTGTTGTTGTTGCCTATTAGCCTGCTCATGGTGCAGGTTATCAGCTGTCAGAGCCTGCTGCTGTTGCATATTAGCCTGCTGCTGTTGCAAACTCACTTGCATTAACTGCTTCATCATCTCCTCCATGTTGCTTGACTGTTTTTGAAGTGAAGCAGCAGCCTTCACCCAGGACATAAGCAGCTGTAGCCAAGTTGATGCACACTGTTGCCCCTAGCAAACGTTTTGCCCGTATCCTCCACCAATTGTAGGAGTCTTCCCAGGGGATGGTGTGTTTGGACACAGTTCACAGCAGACTTTGATTTATAAAAGAGCAGCTTGCCGTTTATTTGCAGCATAAACAGTCCAGCAAACAGAAATACAGCAACACCGTGCTTTTCAGTATTAAAGAAACAAAAAGGTCTTGCCCGTCTGGACGCTTACTAACAGGTTTTCTCACATATCTGACACTATATAACACAGTGTCTTTCGCCTGGATATTGCAGGGTGTAGTTTAGCTCCAGCAGTGGCTGCATTCACAGCTTCCACCAAACACACACACAGGCTGTTTACTCCTGGCTGAGAGCAACCACCTGCAGGCTCTGCAGAGCCTTTACCTTCTCAGGCTCATCAGAGCTCACCTGATCACAAAACCCAAACTGGATCGGGGGGAGGGAATGACAGGTCCCACTTCCAAACCTACCTGCCATTCCATGTAAATCCAGGCCCGGCAACAATAAATAATAACTCAGTAGCATAACATTGCTGAGCAACAGATCCATCATGGACTTGCCATCTCACACTATGTAGTAACCTAGGTAAGATGTACACCCTCTCGAACACTTCTCCAGTGACATGTCTACAGTATGTAAGTGTTTAATAATGTTATTAGCACTATTTTTTCAGTGATTTGCTTAGTAGTATTTTCTTATTAACAAATAGGGAAGCTTCAGCCCTCCAGCAGTTGCAAAACTACAATTCCCATCAGTTGCTAATAACTGAATTAAACATTTAAAACACATACAAAAATGTATTGGTAACATACACACATTCAGTAGTGTCTGACCTCGTACCCTGTGCTGTCCTCCTTCTGCCTGTAACATTACACTACACCATTGGCCTTCTCCTGTGCTACCAGCATTAGTTCCTGATCACACATCATTGCTCCATTCATAAATTCATCCAGTTTGTATTATCTCAGAATTGTTAGTTTCATACTTTTTATTGGTTCATTCATGTTCATTCATGTAATTGCCAATTGAAATTTTACCAATTATAATTTACCAAATAACAAGACCAAGGTTGTTGTTACATTTTAATGATGATTGACAGTCTATGAACAATTTCAAAATAAGAAATAATTGTAGCACTGCTGAGCATCAAACCCATGACCCTGTGCACCAAAGCCAGTGTACTTACCTCTGTACCAGCCATCCTATACAGTCTCAGAGCTCCACCATTAATGATAAAGCTACATCACCACAGACAAATGGTACTGCTTACACCCTATATCATTCCACTTATCTATTTAAATACAGATTTTTTTTTAAATTGAAAAGCTCATTCCTTTCTGAAGAGCTGGTGTTATAGTGCAGGGGGATGGGGGTTATAGTGCAAGAGGATGGGGGTTATAGTGCAAGAGGATGGGGGTATCTGAAGGGCTGAGGGGGATTATAGTGCAGGGGGATGGGGTATCTGAAGGGCTGAGGGGGATTATAGTGCAGAGGGATGGGGGTTATAGTGCAGGGGGATGGGGGTTATAGTGCACGAGGATGGGGGTATCTGAAGGGCTGAGGGGGATTATAGTGCAGGGGGATGGGGTATCTGAAGGACTAAAGGGGGTTATACAGTGCAGGGGGATGGGGTTATAGTGCAGGAGTATAGGGGTATCTGAAGGGCTGAGGGGGGTTTTAGTGCAGGGGGATGGGGATATCTGAAGGGCTGAGGGGGGTTACACAGTGCAGGGGGGTGGCGGTATCTGAAGGGCTGAGGGGGGCTATATAGTGCAGGGGAATGGGGGTTTCTGAAGGGCTGAGGGGGTGGTTATACAGTGCAGGGGGATGGGAGTTTTTGAAGGGCTGAGGGGGGTTATACGGTGCCGGGGGGTGGGGGTTTCTGAAAGGCTGTGGGGGGGTTATACAGTGCAGGGGGATGGGGGTTATAGTGGAAGGGGATGGGGTTTCTGAAGGGCTGAGGAGGGTAATAGTGCAGAGGGGATGTGGGTTACAGAGCATCAGACTCCCCATTCATTCTCTATGGGCGTCTGACTCTGCTGTCGGGCTCGCGCCGGGCTTCGGGAGCTGATATCTCCTGGACCCGGCCGGATCAGGAAGCGGGACCCAGTGGGATCACATAAGTATAGGGGGATCTAACAGGGGGTCGGGAGCCTGTCACCCCGGCATGGGGGGTGACAGGTGTCCTTTAAAGCTGACATATTCTTTATGTTCCTCATGTCAGTACGATTACAAAGATATGTAACTTTTATAACTTTTTGTCAGCTTTTAAAAAAACTAAATGTGTTTAAAATTGGTCTATTACTATACTTATAACGCTTGAATTTTTTGTCTGCTGGGCTGTGTGAGGTGTCATATTTTTGTGCTCTTTCTTTTGTGATCTTTCTATTGGTACCTTGCATGCATATACTGTATGTGACAATTTGATCACTTTTTATTACAATTTGTCTGGATTTTAAAGGAGACCAAAAATGTACAATTTAGCATTTTGGATTTATTTTTTTACACTTTATCGTGCGAGATCAGGAATGTAATAATATATTAGTTCAGACGATTATGAATGTGGCGACACCAAATATGTTTATTTATTTATATATATTTATAAAGTTGGAAAAGGGGGGTGATTTGGACTTTTATTAGGAGAGGGGATTTTTCATTACTAAAAAAACATTTTTTACCAAAGCGATGTATTGGCGAGCCGGGATCAGCCTCATTGCGACGCTAAGGCCTGGCCAGAAGAACGGATCTCCCCCTTATGATTTCATTGGGGGGGAAGAGATCTGTCCCACTAGACATAAGGGACACTGGGGGCACAGCATTTAAATTCAGCTGTCAGGTTTGACTGCTTAATAAGCTGGCGCATCCCTTGTGAAACCACTCTCTGAACCCTCCCTCTTGCTCCACCCTGTTGTACAAGGCACATCATGGAATGTGAATGGGTTAATTGAACCTACCCTAAACCACAGCACAAGCACAAGAGGACAAATAGCAATAGAGTGCAGAAGCATCTGATCGCAAAGCTATTGTTCACAGTAAAGGATTTTTCAGCTGTAATTGCCGAAAAGACGTCTGGTATTTGCAAATGTCGGCTGTCTATAATGATCATACACTTTCTATCATTATTGTACCAATATTATTATTATTATTATTATTATTTATTTATAAAGCGCACTTAATTCCAAAACGCTATACAAGCGATGAGAGTAACAAATAGAAACTTTACAAGATAAAAACACATTACATTAAGGCAAAAGGCAGACTGGCACATATGGAGAGAGGACCCTGCCCACGAGGGCTTACAATCTATAAGTTAATGGGAGACAAACAGGAGGTAAAGTGCAGCCAGTAAAGTGTGATGCAGAATTATTATAGGTTGTAGCCTACTTTGAAGAGTTGGCTTTTCAGGTTACTTTTGAAGTTCTTGATAGTGGATGAGAGCCAGATGTGTCGGGGTAGAGAGTTCCAGTGTATGGGGGAGGCTCAAGCAAAGTCTTGGAAGTGAAGGCGGGAGGAGGTGGTCAGGGCCTAAATATGTGGTTTAAAAGACAGGGCAGAATCAAAGGTTACCCCAAGGCAGCAGACTTAGGGGACAAGGGACAGAGTGTAGCCATTGATACTGATTGACAGATTAGATGGCAAGGTGGAGCGAGATGGGGGAAAGAGAACCACACACTAACAAACTATGTATGAGGCTAATATCTGTATATGCACAGCTATGAAGTGAATAAACAACTCTTTAAAGGGGAACTCTGGATAAGAAAAACTTGTTTTCTATTAAAAGTACATTAAAAGTTATATAAATGTGTCTATACAATGTATTACTGTACCTGTACTGTTCTGCCACACTGGTAGCTGATAGAAATCCAGGAAGTGAAAAAAAATGGCCCCTGTGCCAATTCACATTGTCTCCTGCTCCTTCTGCTATCCCACCTTAAGAGACAAATCTTCCATGCCTTTGTCTCACATTGTGTTTGTTTGCTGATGATACAGACAGGGCGTGATCTCCCAGGAGGCTTGGCTGGATCCCCCAATACACTGAGTGATTCACCATCTCAGACCAGCCAGAAGCAGCTGTGGCACTAATTTTACTGATTGGGATGAGTGGGGGCTGTGATGGTCAGCTGAGGGAAAGCATTGCATTCTGGGAACTACTAGGTAAGTGTTTTACCCCCACCTGTCAGTGTAAGCCATGCTGCGGGGGTCCTGATCAGTCAGTGACAGATGCTTATCCTGTCACTGACTTCCTTAACCTCTTAAAGACATATGCCATACTCGTACGGCATATGTCCAGAAGAGGAGTTCAAAGGGCGGGCGCGCCGTGACCCCGCTCTGAAGTGCCACAATTCCGACTGCTATCTGCAGCACGGGAACCGCGGCTATTAGTGGGAGCGGGTCGATCGCCGCTTCCGTTAATTAAGACGGTTAGATGCATCTGTCAAACATGGCAGCTGCATCTAACTGTCTTAAATGCAGCCGATCCCTGGTGTCTAGTGGCAGGATGCGATCATGGAGGGGAGGATCCCTTGGTCTTACCGTGCTGGGCCTCAGCGTCGTAAATGACGCTGATCCCAACTCGGTATTCTGGTTTGCAGCAGGCCAAAGCAATTGAGCACCGATCTCATGGATCAGTGCTGTATAATACAGCTACACTGATTTCTATGAGAGATCAGTGTAATTGTATTAGAATTTCCCCAGGGGGACTTCTAATTACTTTATAAACGTAAAAAAAGTGTCTTCATTAATTAAAAAAAAAACAAAAAAAAAAAAACAACAACCTCTCTTAATAAAAGTCTGAATTACCCACCTTTTCCCATTTTATAAATAAAAATAAATAAATAAAGATGCTTGGTAATCACGCGTACTATTCATTTATCACATTTCTGATCTTGCACGGTAAACAGCTTAAGCGCAAAAACCCGCCAAAATGCAAAAATTGTGCATTTTTTTGTTGCATTAAATCCAGAAACATTGTAATGAAAGGCGATCAAAAAGTCGCATATACACAATCAAGGTATCGATAGAAAGAACACATCATAGCACAAAAAAATTACACCTAAAATCAGCCCCATAGACCAAATTATTTTATTTATTATTATTTAAGTTGGAGGTCCGTTGGTGGATGAATCAATGTGAGATAACACGCTGGAGCGGGCGAGATGGAGCAATAAAGGGTTCCTTTGTTGGTGACCAGACAGCCTACCCCAGAGTAATACCACAAGTCTATATAATATATGTGGGCTGTGTTGTTGGAGTGTTTGGGAAAGGCTCCACTGGGAAAGCCTACTGCAGCCCCCTGCTCGGTGGAGGAGACCAGCTGGGACATGAAGTTTTAAGTTACAAATAGTAGATGGTAAGGGCTAAGGAGATGAATGAATGGATGGCGTCCACGAATATGCACCCTCCGGGAGGAGAAATGAAATGTTAATTCTCTTTTGTGTTGTCATGAGGTGGAACGTTAAAGAAGACATATGGTTAAAGATATAACAAAATAGCAATTGTATCTATACATGGATCGGTTGATTTTTAATGTTTGTATGTTGAATTCTCCAATAAAATTATTTAAATTGAAAAAAAAAAAAGCATGGTAATATAGTAATTTTAAGGAACGTTTTTTCTGTAGGTTTTATTTTTTCAAAAGCCATCAAATAATATAAAAGTTATGCACGTTGCATATTGTTTTAATCGTACCGACTTGAGCAACATATATATATATATATATATATATATATATATATATATATATATATAAAACGTGTCAGTTTTTCCATAGGACAAACTACGTAAAAACTGAAAAAAAAACAAGGAAAAATAACTGCGTTTTTTTTTTTTTTTCCATTTCACGGCGCATATAAATTTTTTCTGGTTTCGCAGAATATTTTATGCAAAATTTAAGTCTGCCATTGCAAAGTACAATCAGTGATGCAAAAAAATAAGGGCTCATGTGGGTTTCTAGGTGAAAAAATGCAAGTGCTATGGCCTTTTAAACATAAGGAGGAAAAAACGAAAATGCAAAACGAAAATTGGCTCCGTCCTTAAGAGGTTAAAGGAAAAGTCTGTCGAAAATTTTTATTATAGTATTGTATTGCTACCCAAAAGTTTTACAAATTACCAATATACACTTATTACGAGAAAAAAACATTAATTGCTTTTTTCCCTGCACTTACTACTGCATCAAGGCTTCACTTCCTGGATAAAACGGTGATGTCACGACCCGACTCCTAGAGCTGTGCGGGCTGTGGCTGCTGGAAAGGAGGATGGCAGGGGGACACTTAGAGACACGGGGCACTGGAGGGACACTGAGCATCCCTCTGCCATCATCCTCCCCAGCAGCCACAGTCCACACAGCTCTGGGAGTCGGGTCGTGACATCACCATGTTATCCAGGAAGTGAAGCCTTCATGCAGTAGTAAGTGCAGGAAAAAGAGCACTTTATAAGCATTTCCTGTAATTAGTGTATATTGGTGGTTTGAATAACTTTTGGGGGGCAATACAATACTTTTACTGGACTTCTCCTTTAAACGCTGCAATAGCAATGCATCGCAGCGTTTAAGGGGAAATAACTCCCTATCATCAAGGCGCTATCATATTTAAATATCCATCTTACATACACATGTTATTTTAATAACTTTGCTTTGTGAAACATCTTTAATTTCATGGCACTATACATATGAAAAACGAGTATAAATACAGAATATATCATAAAAACAAACAGTACAACAAACAAGAAATAAACAAATGACAGTCAATAACAGAGGGAAAGAGAACTATGCCAGTGCTTGCAATCTACGTAGTACAAGTGTATGAATGATCCTGTGCCTAACAGCTATTGAAGGTGTATGGGCACCATAACTCATAAAATGTCAAATATAATGCCTAATTACAGACACAGTATCCTAATAAAAAGTGCCTCTCAGCTTCTCCCTTATAAAATGCCTTGTAAAATCTCCACTGTTATAGAATTTTCATTTAAACTGCTGGTTCACTTATCAGTAAAAAGAAAATAATTTTGTGCACACAGGAGAATAGAGAGGTTCAGTTTCTGATTTGAAATGTCTCATTTATACATAAAACATTTTAGAGATTTGAATAAATAAAAGATAAATATTATTAGACAATTACATTGAGGCACATTCTGTAGGCATTGTTATTTAAATATGTTCTGCATAAATAGCACTGTAATAATACATCATGAGGCTGGGTTCACACTATGTATATTTCAGTCAGTATTGTGGTCTTCATATTGCAACCAAAACCAGGAGTGGATTGAAAACACAGAAAGGCCCTGTTTACACAATGTTGAAATTGAGTGGATGGTCGTCATTTAATGGCAAATATTTGCTGTTATTTTAAAACAACGGCTGTTATATAGTCGTACCTTCTTAAAGGAGAAATCCGGTGATTATACAAATCCCCAATATACACCTATTACGGGAAATGCTTCTAAAGTGCTTTTTTTCCCTGCACTTACTACTGCATCAAGGCTTCACTTCCTGGATAACATGGTGATGTCACGACCCGACTCCCAGAGCTGTGCGGGCTGTGGCTGCTGGAGAGGATGATGGCAGAGGGATGCTCAGTGTCCCTCCAGTGCCCTGTGTCCCTCAGTGTCCCCCGGCCATCATCCTCTCCAGCAGCCACAGCTCACACAGTTCTTAGAGTCGGGTCGTGACATCACGATTTTATCCAGGAAGTGAAGCCTTGATGCAGTAGTAAGTGCATTGAGACACTATAAAGGCTAGGCTCTACCAACTAGTACAAGGGAAACTGAAAATTAAAGACAGACCCTGCAAAATAGACAAATGATTAAAACAAACAAATAAATAATAATGGTAAAAGGTAAATAATGACCAGAAATAGTGCTATTTCTCATGTACACACATAAGCCAGCATATCCTAAAATATTACCTGAAATACCAGGTTTACTTTGAACAAAGGGGGATAACCCCTTTAAGTGGAGGAAATGAGCAGCAGTTCAAAGTCCAGATATGAAAATATCTAATTAGTCAGATCCCATGCTAATAAAACATTGAATGCCTGTCCTAAGGATATGGCCATGAGTAGATTGTAGGAAGTATAGTCTGATTTCACAACCGGTGTGGTTACCATTGTTTTCTTAAGATATTAATCCACATTTAGTAATAATATAGTATTTTATTAGAAAGTGTATGGTTATTTTGGTATATTAATAGTAAAGTAAAGATGAAAGTGCACTCTATGTATGTCATGCCCTATAAATCACTTATGGTAAACAGACTGAAAGGTTACGGCTATATTCTGAACTTTATCTTCAGTTATTATATTTTTTTTGCAAAGTATTTTGTTTAATAAAGTAAAATGTCAAAGAGTTCAACAGCAAAGAACTCCTGCGACTGGCAAATTAAGTTCATGTAAATTGTGATATTTTTTACCCTTCAAATTATACACTTTGAAAACAGATATTTCAACCCCCTGCCTAACAATTTTCAGCTCATTCTTATGTACAATTGGCTGCATGTATAGAACCTAACAAGGGAAAAATGTGACAAACTGAAAACTGTGCTGTTTCTAATGTCAGGTTTCCTCCACATTCATGGTTATAATTACAATGTGTGATTGTAAAATACTATGGAAGCTATTTCTTTATATCACAAAATGGATATGTCTTTGGTCTCAGCTTATTGCATACTTTAAAGGGATCTTACTACATTGTTCACTTGGCAATTGAAAATATGATATACAGTACTTTAACATTGTGTATTTTCATTTTTTACTTACCCTTCAGCAGGTTTAAGAGGGCATGCAAATACATTTAAGAAAAGCTGTCAGTTCTCCTTTTCATTCACCTCAGGCCTATAGCCTATGAGCCACTGAGATGCCATGACTGCATTGGTCAGCACAATAAGTAGTGTTATCACTCCTGCCTGGGGATCCCATTACTACTATATGAAGGCACACAGGAGCATTACAACTGTATGGAGGCACAAATTACTATATGGAGGCTTTGGGAAAATTCTTACTACATAGAGGCTCGGGGGCATTATTACTATATGGAGGCTAAAAGGGAATTATATTGATATGGGAACACACAGCAGAGGCATATATATTATATGAAGGCACGGGGGCATTATAACTATACAGAGGGACACAAGGGGGCATTATGATTATATGGAGGCAAAGGGGGGCATTATTACAATATAAAGACACAAAGGGACATTATTCCTGTATTGGGAAACAGTGGGCCATTACACAGAGGCATTACTAATAAGTAAGGGTACTGTTGGGTAATTGTTTGTCAATGCAATCATAATATGGGGCATTTTTTGTGAGGACATTATTACCACAATTTAAGGACACCATACTCTGCAGGGATGGGTGGCATTTAGGAGAAGACCTCATTACCATCTATGCCAAATGGAGAAGAATAGAGAAAAAGAATGACTCAGATTAGAGCAGACATCTCTTATGTGGTCTGCAGGGACTTTGTACTTCTTGTATCTATCACTATATGGTCACAGTGGGGGTAATGTTGGAAATATTGGTCTTTGTGTCTGATACAGTTTACAGAATCATGGAAATGGAATGATATTGTGAAACAGGGCCTCCTGTTATTTTGACAGGAATCCTTGAACCTCTATAGTAAGTAATTCCTCAAGTAGGTAAGTGGTGGTACAAACCATACAGACAGCCCATGCAGCTGTTATAGGGCCCTAGCTAGTCCTTTCTACTAGTGATAAATCGTGCAGGAAAGTAAGGGGAATTAAACCCCAGGTCCTTCAATCCGAACAACAAAATTAGACTCTACAATAATATGCCCTTGAGATTTTTGCCATGGGTCCTCTGTCTTTGATGTACAGTACACCACAAAAATAAACACTAAAATACAGCCACATTAAAGAGAAATTCAAATGTTTATTTCTTTCAGATCAACTGGTGTCAATAAATTGTATAGATTTTTTTAAATTTACTTTAATGTAAAAATCTCAAGTCTTTCAGTACTTATCAGCTGCTGTATGTCTTGCAGGAAGTGATGCATTCTTTCCAATCTGACAATGTGCTCTCTGCTGCCACCTCTGTCCATTACAAGAACTGTTCAGAGCAGTAATTCCCACAAATCCTTATACAGTAGAAAACCTCTACTGCTCTGGACAGTTCCTGTCACTGACAGAGTTGTCAGCAGAGGGCAGAGGGCATTGTATGAGACTGTAAAGAATACACTACATACAGCTGCTGTTAAGTACTGTAATATTTGATACTTTTATAAATAAAGTACAAATCCATATAACTTTCTGACACCAACTGATTTAAAAGAAAACCTCTTTAGTTTTTATTTCTTTCTTGCACATCAGTTTAAATTAACCCCTGAACTGAACGTCCTGGTGCCACTAAGGGAGTTCAGAGGGGGGTTGCGCAACGACCCTGCTCTGAACTGCCGCAATCCCGGGTGCTATGTGAAGCCCGGGACCGCGGCTATTAGCAGCCACGGTTCGATCCTTGCGCCCACTAATTAAGCATTTAGATGCAGCTGTCAAAGTTGACAGCTGCATCTAAATACTAGCTGTCCGTCTTCCCTGGTGGTCGCATCAAATCTAGAAAAATTGTAATAAAAAGAGATCAAAAAGTCACATATGAGCTATCAAGGAAACACATCATGGTGCAAAAAAATGACACCTCAGACAGCCCCATAGATGAAAGCATAAAAGCGTTACAAGGATGGGAATAGAGCAATTTTAAGGAAGATATATATTCTTTAAAAGTTAACATTTTTTAAAAGCCATCAAATAAAACAAAAGCTATACAAGTTACATATCGTTGTAATCATACTAACTTGAGGAACATGAATAACAAATCAGTTTTACCCTAGGGCCAAAGGCGTTAAAAAATTATGGTGCGTTTACACAGACAGATTTATTTGACAAATCTTTGAAGCCCAAACCAGGAAAAGACTATAAACAGGGATCAGGTCATAAAGGAAAGACTGAGATTTCTCCTCTTTTCAAATCCATTCCTGGCTTTGGCTTCCAAAATCTGTCAGATAAATCTGTCTGTGTAAACGCACCCTTAGGTGCTATTATTTCTTATTAAAAAATAAATAAATAAATAACTTCCTATATAAATGCTTTATGAATTGTCCATTTAAATAAATAAGGTGTCTATGGTAAAAAAATAAATAAATAAATAATAATACTTGGATGACAATTCATTAAATATTTAAAATTATTATAATAATTTTTATTAAAATGTATTATTGGACCTCTTTGGTGGCAACTATCCAAATTTTGGAATATTCCTATAACAAACATTAAAAAACTCTGATTTTCACAAATTGATAAAGAGAGGGAGTTCCTTTTTTTCATACTCCTCATTAAAAAAACTAATAAAGGCTCCCAGGCCAGATTTCCTGCTAAGGTGATTGCATAGTGTTTCTCAAACTATGAGCCAGGTCTCATTGTTGATTTGTTGCACAGTTATTGATAAGGTGTTACCGTATTTTCCGGCGTATAAGGCGACTGGGCGTATAAGACAACCCCTGACTTTCAATCAGATTGTCAGGGGTTTGCCTTATATGAAAATGTTAACCCCTGCCTGACCGCAGCACTGCTACAATCAGGCAGGGGTTAACTGCAGCTAAATGAATAAAATAACAAACAGTTAACTCACCCAGGTTAACTCCAGGTCCCCGACGCAAACAGTGTGACGTACACTAGCTGTGGCGGGGATGCCCGAAGCCCTCCCGAGAAGCCGAGCATCTCCGATCAGATGCTCAGCTCCCCGGAAGGGCTTCGGGCATCCCCGGCGCAGCCAGTGTACGTCACACTGCCTGCGCCGGGGAACGGGCGTGGAGAAGAAGACACATGGAGGCTGGGAACGGGCCCGGGTGAGTTAACTGTTTTTCTTTTTTTAAATGGTGGGGATGCAGCCATTTTTGAGCAACCATACCCGGCATATAGGACGACCCCAAAATTCCTACAAGATTTTTCGGGGTAAAAAAGTCGTCTTATATGCCGTAAAATACGGTACATGTTTCCTGAATGCTCCAAATGTAGAAAGAAAACCCTATTGTTCGAGGACATGAAGATTATGACCTGACAAAAGTGCTTTCCTACTGACTGGACTGTGGCGTTTGTACTCAACATTGTTCTTGTCCCTGTTAAACGGGAACTTTGTGGCCTAAGAAATTTCCTACAACTCATTGTTATACTATAAAAACAGATGTGGCTGCACGTCAACTTGCTATACACTGATCCACAGCTTCTCAGCACAACCAAAACCAAATAACCCCAAGACTTAGTATACACACACCACTTCACTATTTCTTCCTGATTTGTATAAGTCCCTAACCTAAATAGTGCTTGGCAGCAACTACGACTGCCACAAGACCAGTGCCCATTACTAGTCACACTACTGGTTTTGTGGCGATGGTGGTTGCCACCTAATACTACAGACTCACTATTGTGTATTGCACAAGGAAATCAAAATGATAAAAAGAATAAAATTATAGTGTCAGAGAAATTTGTCCTAATTGTCTAACTACAAACCAAGCAACACTGCATTTATTATAAGGCTAGTGAGAAGAAATTGTCAAGAATTCAGATGCTTTCTTTGTAGGTAAGATGTCAAGCAGCCACTATTTAAAGAGTTTTAAATATAAATTATAATATATTTCAGTATCAGAAACCACTGAGCTGTAAGAGATGTGTCATCCTATTTTTATTATTCAGCATAATTAGCTATGTTTAATGAGTTTAAAAGATACATGACAAATTTCATTTTCTTGTTCATATAAAGAAATTTAAAAGAACTGAACTTGTAATAGAGATTATGCTTCATTGTCAACCCGAAAGATTATTTGTAAAAATGGGCTTGAATAAGACTTGAACAGTGATGACTAACCATAAGACAGGGCCTGAGGTGGGAAGAGACAGCAGGTTGAGATGTGTGTATATGTAAGCTGCAGACATTTGTATCGTACAATACTAAAGCTTTAACTAAATAATTGAAATCACATTAATGTATGACTGTCCAGCATACCAGGGGAAAAGCATATTACACCATGGCCCTCCCATGCAGAGCTGGCATCAGCACAAGGCTTACCTGGGCAAGTGCCCGGGCCCACATTGGCTCTAGGGGCCCAGAGAGGAAGAGGGGCCCGTTATTCTAATGTTCAGCCCTCTCAACTTTACAGTGTGGAGATCAGCCCGACAGAGAAAAAGGGAGAAGATTGAGCTGTAAGTGCTGTGTGTCAGTGTAACTCAGTGTCAGTCACAGTCAGTCAATGTCAGTAAGTCAGAATAATGTGTGTTTGTGTATGTCAGTGGTGTCTCAACTGATTGTGCATAGTGTATGGAAGATGAGTGCATAGTGAATGGATGAGGGCCTGCTGTGGCTCTGTCGCCAAAGGGCCAACAAAAATCTTGAGCCGGCCCTGCTCCCATGGGAGGCACATAGCCATAGAGCAGAGTCAGAGAGAATTATGTTTGAGCGCAAGATGCTAGTCTCCCATTGTAGTCTTCCATGCTGCTGTGTACACACCGCTGCAGGAGGATGGCAGACAGTTATAGATTAAAGGCCCTATTCCACGGAACGATTATCAGCCATCACGGCCGATAATCCTCCTGTAAAACAGAAGGAAATGATTAGCGATCACCCGGGCAGCCCCCCTGCAGCTTTCCACGCCCCCTTCCCGGACTCACCCGCTCGCTGCTGCCGTGCTGAATAGTTGCGGCAGTAAGCAGGGGATGAGGAGCAAACGACGGCCCGTGGAATAGTGGCTTTACTCGCCCCCCTTAGTTGGGACTAGCAGTTTAGCAGTCAGGACAAATGGGGGAGGGTAAATATTCTGCAGAGAATGCTGAATTTGTGTTATGTTGCTTTGCCAACAGTCTGACCTCTAGGCAGATTCCCCTTCTCCTGTCTGTCTTGACTTCTTCCGATGTAATGCCTTCATCCCCCAAACTACCCCTTCCCCAGAAGTTTGGCCCCTAAAAAAAAGCATAGTGGCCCATCTGCTCCATTTGTGTCCATTGTGCAGCAGTTTGGTTGGCTCCATTTGCCAGTGCTGAGTGAGCCCGTGATGGACATCCCGTAAGGTCAGTCTAAACATACTTTTCATTACCCTCCAAAAATGTATCAAATCAGTAAGTGAAATGAATCCCCAAATTGTGTGACTTGTCCTGCAAAAAACAAACCCTCATATGACTATGTTGATGAAATATATGAAAAAATATAGCAATTAGAATGCAACAAAGAAACAAAAAGAAACAAACAAAAATGGCAATAAGGGTTAAAAATACAGCTCTGTACCACCAGTAATCTAGGCACCAGAACAACAAACCATTTAACATCAAAAACTAATCTTCAGATCGATAGGTAATTGAGACTCGGTTGCCAAATCTCTCAACCATCAAATTGGGGCAAGAAACTGGACATGAGAGAATCCTAAGAGCTTTAACTGAACACTGAAAATTGGTTCTGGGATAATCACTTTCTAGATATTACTCATCAACCTAATGTACTGGGAACAATGTGTAAAATCAAGAAATACTGACCTTGGCATTTGTCATCTTTGACCGCAATTATGAGTTTTCTCAATCTGCTAAGTTTCTGAGCAGATTTGAGTAAATGTATGGTGTGAAGATACTGCACACGCAGGGGATGTGTCCACCATCAGCAAAGGATGTGAGCTGAATAGTAAAGCTAACATTCTGCTACAAAGGCAAGGATTAGAAATGACTCCAATTCTGAGGTTTTATTTTTTTATCGTGCTATCTGCAACTCACGTTCCAAACTGCTTACACTGTTAGATAGCAGTTAGGTCAGGGAGACACATAGTATCTTTAAAATATCTGAATGTGCTTCCATAATGTAGTAAATTGCTTTTATTCTCTGGTGCAAAGAGTTTATTAGGCTTTACTAAGTTTTTGAATTACTGCAAACTGGGATGCCTCCTCTTCCACCCTCTTATTGCCATCCCCGCTAAAAGGGTTGTCCTGGCTTAGAAAAAATTGCTTCAAGAAATAGCACCTCTCCTGTCCTCTGTTTGGCTATGTTCACACAACGATTTTTCAGCTCCATTTAAAATGACGTCAATGACGTTATTTTGAGCCTAAAATAACGGATGTCATTTAGCTGCCAGTGCAATGACTGGTGTTTGTATATTATTCTAGTTTGGGGTTACTAATTGGCCTTTGGGTGTGGCTTAATTGAAAAATCCATTGAATTTAATAGTAAAAACAGAGAAAGAATGGTGACAAAAGAAAAACTGCATGTAAACAACTAATAAAAACGTCCGCTGTTTGCAATAGACGTCTGAAAATGTTCATTATTTTGACGTCCGCGGCAAAAACGTCCGTTATTCAATGCATTGTGTGCATTGGACGTCTGTCTTCCCATTGACTTCAATCCATTGCTATTGCAGTCAGTTAAATTGCGTCAAAAACTGAAGTTTTTTTAAATATCAAAATCGGCGCCTTTTCTTTATTTTTGTTGTGTGAACGTAGCCTTTGGGTGTGTTTTTGTAGCTCAGATCCATTTTAGTGAATGAAATGTAATACCAAAAGCAACCTGGGGAAAGGGGTGGTGCTGTTTTTGCGAGAAAATAGCCGTGTTTCTTATTATCCTGGATACCCCTTTTAACCCCTTAATGACCACCGATACAGCTTTTTACATTGGTCTATAATGGGCCTTATTCTAATCCCATCAACTTTTTACAGCGGGATCAAAATAAGGATTTGCTGGGCTCCTGCAACGGCTTAGGAGATCAAAATTATGACTGCGGCATGTAACAGGTTCCAACGGTGTCAGGGGTAATACTTAACAGTGGTCACGTTCCAGCTTCCGGTTAGCCCCAATGGCAGTCCCAGGGGCTGTCTGAAGGCCCCTAAGCCTGCTATAGATATGTCTTTACACAGCTATATCAAAGGTAAGCCTGTGAAGATTGCCTTCAGCATAGCATAGTGCTGATAATATACAATACACTGCAATACAGTGGTAGACCAGTGTATTGTGACAGTGATCAGAATATCACTGGTTATGTACACTAGTGTACATGAAAGTAAAAACAAAAAAAAAGGGACTATAACATAACAAATCTCCCCATCCTATTCCCCTATATAATAAAATAACATTGTATTCATCATTGAAAATAAACGGTTACATATAGCATTAACCCCTTAACGACATCGGGCGTACCCATACGCCCCCGTTGCCTGGGCTTTAACGCAAACGGGCGTATGGGTACGCCCGATGTTTCCCCGATCGCTGCGTGTTCACACACAGCGGTCGGGGAAGATGGCCTGCTATAAATCATAGCAGGCCATCTTAGCTTCACGGCACGGGGGGTGGTTAACACCCCCCGTGCTTACGATCGCCGCTATAGGCTGATCAATTCAGATCAGCCAATAGCGGCGATCGGAACCTTTCCGGGTCATCGGTGACCCGATGACCCGGAAAAAAATGGCGGTCGGTGCTGTCCGAGGACGGCACCGACCGCCATTACTGTAAAAAGCAATGGTGATCGCCGTGCCACCGGCCCGATCGCCGTGAACGGCCGGCCGGCCGTTCACGGCGATCGGGCCGGTGGCACGGCGATCAGAGTCCCACAATATAGTAAATACCTGCTCTGGACCCCTCGGCTACCTAGCTGAGGGGTCCAGGGCAGGTATTTGTACATTACTCACCTGTCCCGGGCTCCTGATCGGCGTCTTCCGGGTTCGCGGCGTCCTCCGTCATTCCGTTCGGTCTTCGGGTCTTTCCGGCGGTCCCCGTCGTCTTCTTTCGGCTATTTTCGGCTCCAGCCTCGTCATTTTCCGGATTTTGCGCTCTGCTGCCCCCTAGCGGCTGATATGTGTAATACACGTATCAGCCACTATAGGGATATTCAGAATGTAGAAAAAGGTTTTTTTTTTTTCCAAATTTTTTTTTTTTCTATTTTCCGCACCCTATCGCCGCTGAGTGTTGATCACGAAAGTGCGCTGCTAATCAGCAACTCCTCCTTTTTGGCGTAGGGTGTTTTTTTTCTATATCCTACTGCCACGGTCTGCTTATAAGTGCCGCACATAAGTGCGGCATTTATCAGCAACTCCTTTGTTGGCGTAGGTTTTTTTTTTTATACTTACTGTAAAAAAACACGTAAAAAACACTACATTACACCACACTACATTGAATAAAGTTTGACACTACACCACTACATACCCCATATACCAATCCCCGTATAAAGATGGCCCCCAGGGTGTTTTCGGCGTCAGAGGGATACGTTATTATTGCCTCCGACACCGAAACAGCCAGTGAGGATGAATGGGGGGATCCTTCTTTCCTCCATTCATCCTCATCATCCAGTGACGTGTCTGGGGGATAGCGTAGCGTACGCTGCCCCCCAGACACGTCTTTTCCGCCAGTACCGTCCCAATAAGAGATGACGGCATGGTGTGAAATTCTACAAACACTGTGAGAGTACCTCTGGGTACTCTTACAGATTTAGGGTACGTGCACACTGCGGAATGGCGAAGGATAACCCTTTGTGCATTCCGCAGCTGGCACCCGCCGGCGGACTGATGGAGGCGCGTGTCTCTACCCGTGTCATAGACTCCATTCTATGCACGGGCGGAATCCGTCGTCCATCCAAAGAATGAACACGTTGGACGGAGAGCGGAATCCGCCCGTGCATAGAATGGAGTCTATGACACGTGTGGAGACGTGCGTCTGCATCAGTCCGCCGGCGGGTGCCAGCTGTGGAATGCACGAAGGGTTATCTGTCGCGATTCCGCAGTGTGCATGTACCCTTAGAGTGTATGTAGGAAGGGACACCCGAATCCAGCCCCCAGATGCCCCCTCCCCCCCCATCCTTGGAGTTAGTGGGAAGGTCGTCCGGGAACTGATCTTCCCACTGCTGGATAAAGGTCACCACCTGTACGGGGATAACTTTTATACCAGCGCCCCCTCTTCCGGTCCCTCGCTGCCCTGTAGCTTGCGGCACGATCCGTAAATATCAGAAGTAGTAATAGCGCCCTAATATTTAGCAGCCATGGAGCGGACCCAGCGCTTCTGGATATGAAGGACCCCGTATCGCACCAGGGCAACATTTTCCAGGTGACGTCCCCCACACAGGAGAACGGGAGACCCCAGAAGAAGTGCAGAGTGTGGGGTAACAGGGGGATCAGGAAGGACGCCATTTTCCAGTGTGACACCTGTCCTGATCCCCCCGGCCTCTGCATACTGCATCGCTCCAAGGCGCACCACACGTCATTGGGGTTCTACATTATCTAAATTCTGTCCCTTATTCCTATTTCAGGGGTCACGTTGGTCCGGGGATTATTCTGATCGCCATTATGGAGTCGGGAAGGAATTTTTCCCCTGTGATGAGGCTACTGTCATCTGCCTCACGAGGGGTTTTTGCCTTCCTCTGGATCAACACAGGTTGAATTTGATGGACACCTGTCATTTCCAACCTTATAAACTAATAATTGGCCTAATACCCCCAAATAAATTAATAATTGTCCCTTTTCCCCAGCTAAGTAGGTATGGCCGCCATTCCCATTAGAGGATGCCATGATGCAATTACAAAGCCTCTGTGCGGCCAGGACAGTAGAAACCCCCCACAAGTGACCCCATTCTGGAAACTACACCCCATAAGGAATCTAACAAGGGGGGCAGCGGGTATATGGCCCCCTGGTGACGGCCACATTTGGGACGTGAAAATGAAAAAAATTGTATTTTTTATTTTCTCGGCACATGTTCTACGTAAGTGCCCGTCACCAGTGGGGTCCATATGCTCACTGCACCCCTTGTTAGATTCCTTATGGGGTGTAGTTTCCAGAATGGGGTCACTTGTCGGGGGTTTCTACTGTCCTGGCAGCACAGGAGCTTTGTAATTGCGACATGGCCTCCATCCTCCATTCCAGCCTCTAAATGGCGCTCTGTCCCTTTGGTGACTTGCCCTGTGCCCATATGGCACATTATGCCCACATGTGGGGTATTTTCGTACTCAGGGGACACTACCCTACACGTTTTGTGTTCATTTTCTTTTTTAACCCCTTGTGGAAATGGAAAAAAATCAAGGCTAGACCAACATTTATTGTAATTTTTGTAAAATTTTTACTCTAAATTATTAATCTTGTCATGTTTTTTCATTTTCACAAGGGGTTAAAAGATAAAAAAAAACATTTAATGTGTAGCGCCATTTCCCCTGAGTACGGAAATACCCCACATGTGGACATAAAGCGCCGTGCGGGTGCAGGGTAAGCCTCCGAAGGGAAGAAGCGCCATTTGGTTTTTGAAGGCTGGATTTGGATGGAATGGATTTCGAGGGGCCATGTTGCATTCAAAAGGCCCCTGTGTTGCCAAGACAGTTGAAACCCCCCACAAGTGACCCCATTATGGAAACTGCACCCCTCAAGGAATGTAACAAGGGGTGTAGTGAGCATATGGACCCCACTGGTGACGGACACAAATGTGGAACAATGTGGCGTGAAAATGAAATATTACATTTTTTACACTATAATGTTGGTTTAGCCTTGAATATATCATTTTCACAAGGGGTTAAAAGAGGAGAAAAAAAACTAAATGTGTAGCGCAATTTCCCCCGAGTCCGTAAATACCCCACATGTGGACATAAAGCGCCATGCGGGTGCAGGGTAAGCCTCCGAAGGGAAGGAGCACCATTTCGTTTTTGAAGGCTGGATTTGGATGGAATGGATTTTGTGGGGCCATGTTGCATTCAAAAGGCCTCTGTGTTGCCAAGACAGTTGAAACCCCCCACAAGTGACCCCATTATGGAAACTGCACCCCTCAAGGAATGTAACAAGGGGTGTAGTGAGCATATGGACCCCACTGGTGACGGACACAAATGTGGAACAATGTGGCGTGAAAATGAAATATTACATTTTTTACACTATAATGTTGGTTTAGCCTTGAATTTATCATTTTCACAAGGGGTTAAAAGAGAAAAAAACACGCAATATGTGTAGAGCAATTTCCCCCGAGTCCGTAAATACCCCACATGTGGACATAAAGCGCCATGTGGGCGCAGGGCAAGCCTCCGAAGGGAAGGAGCGCCATTTGGATTTTGGAGGTTGGATTTGGCTAGAATGGATGATGAACGCCATGTCGCATTTACAGAGCCCTCGTGCTGCCAAAACACTGGAAACCCCCCACAAGTGACCCCATTCTGGAAACTGCACCCCTCAAGGAATCTAACAGGGGGGGAAAAGAGGATATGGACCCCTTGATGACGGGCACATTTGTGCCATGAAAGTGAAAAAATGAAATTTTTCCCTTTCACGTCACATTGTTCCACATTTGTGCCCGTCACCAGTGGGGTCCATATGCTCACTGCCCCCCTTGTTAGATTCCTTGAGGGGTGTAGTTTCCAGAATGGAATCACTTGTGGGGGGTTTCCAGTGTCTTGGCAGCACGAGGGCTCTGTAAATGCGACATGGCCCTTGAAATCCTTTTCAGTGAAATTCAGCTTCCAAAAGCCAATTGGCGCTCCTTCCCTTTGGAGGCTCGTCCTGCGCCCCCTTGGCACTTTATCGCCACATGTGGGGTATTTCTGTACTCGGGAGAAACTGCGCTACACATTTTTTGTCTTTTTTTGCCTCTTATCCCTTTAAGAAAATGAAAAATTGAAGGCTAGAACAACGTTTTAGTGTAAAAAATAAATTTTTCTTTTTTCACGCCATATTGTTTGGAAAATCTGTGAAGCACCTGTGGGGTCCAGATGCTCACCGCACCCCTTGTTACATTCCTTGAGGGGTGTAGTTTTCTAAATGGTGTCCCTTTAGGGGTGTTTTTTAGGTTTTGACACCCCAGAGCCTCTGCCAACCTGAAGTGGTACAGTCAAAAATGACCAAATATAACGGAGGCGTTGAAATTCACTAGGCGCTCCCTTATATCTGAGGCTTGTGGTTGCGTCAAATAGCGCAATAGGGCCACATATGGGGTATTTCTATAAACTGCAGAAACGGGGCAATAATTATTGGGGTGCATTTCTCTGGTAATAGGTTTATAATTATGAAAAATATTGGATTACAATAAAATCTCTGCACAGAAAATTAAAATTTTCAAATTCCTTACACACTTAGCTTTTATTTCTGTGACTCCCCTAAAGGGTTAAAACACTTTCTGGATGTGCTTTTGCAGAGTTTGGGGGGTGCAGTTTCTGAAATGGGGTGCTTTGTGGGGCTTTCTAACATACAGGACCCTCAAATACACTTTAAACCTGAACAGGTCCCTAAAAATATCTGATTTTGAAATTTTACTGAAAATTTGGAAATTTGCTGCTAATGTTTTAAGCTCCCTATTGTGTAAAAAAAATGAAAAATAGTTTAATAAATGCCGCCAACATAAAATAGACATGTTGCTAATGCTATTTAATATATAATTTATGTGGTATAACCACTTTCTGTATACGCAAAAAAGTTTCAAAGTTGGAAAAATGCATTTTTTCACATTTTTTCACATTATTTGGGTTTTTTTCATAAAGATTTGTTATGAGTATCGACTCCAATTTACCAGAAATGTAAAGTACAATATGTCACGAGAAAACAATCTCAGAATCAGCCGGATAGGTAAAAGCATCCCGAAGGTATTAATGACTAAAGTGACACTGGTCATATTCATAAAATTTGTCTCTGTCATTAAGGCCATTTCAGGCTCTGTCCTTTAGGGGTTAAAAACGATACATGTTTGGTATCACCATGTCCGTAATGACCCAAGCTATGAAAGATTTCCTATATTTTGTTAAATCCGCCTTAGGAAAAAAAGTAATAAAAAGATTTAACCCCTTAATGACGGAGCAAATTTTCATTTTTGCATTTTCGTTTTTTCCTCTTTGCATTTTAAAGGCCATAGCACTTGAATTTTTTTCCCTACAGACCCACATGAGCCCTTATTTTTTGCGCTACTATTTGACTTTGCAATGATAGATTTCATTTTTGCATAAAATACGCTGCTAAACCAGAAAAAAATTATATGTGCGGTGAAATTGAAAAAAAAAAATCTTTTTATTTAGGGGGGCTTTGTTTTTATGCCATTCTGCCCTGGGGGACTTCTAATGCAACTACACTGATCTCCCATAGAGATCAGTGTAGTATGTATTACACAGCACTGATCTATAAGATCGGTGCTCTGTTGGTCTGGCCTGCTGGATCTGCGTTATTCCGATGCTGAGTCCCGGGCAGTAAGATAAAGGGATATCCCCACTAGACACCAGGGGCATAGAAGACTTTTAAATGCAGCTGCATTTAACGGTTTTAATTTGCGGGAGCGGCCACACCTGCTAATAACCGCTAATAGCAGATAGCACCCGGGATCGCGGCAGTTCAGAGCGGGGTTGCGGTGGCGCCCCCTCTTAACTCCCTTAGCGACTAGATGTAAATGTACGTACGTAAATGTACGTCATCCGTCATTAAGGGGTTTAAAAAAAAAAACATATATATGTAAAACTTAGTATCAATAAAAACTATTCCTCTTCCTGCAAAAAAAAAAGAGCCCCAAACCAGCTGCATTACTCAAAAGACATAGAGAAAAAAACATAGAGGCAAAACTATAAAAATTTGGCATTGTTGTAATCATAGTGACCCAGAGAATTTATTTTATTTTGTACTGAAAAGTCACTGTTGTGATTTATTTATTTTTTGCAGAAATCAATAGTCCAGGCGATTTTATGACACTATGTATTTGAGTTTATTAGGCAAATATGCCATTATCTGTATTTAAAAAGCCTTTTCCCAGGTCCCCCCCTCCTCTCCTTCCTGTCTTCCACTGCTCAGAATCAGGAAATCTCAATCAGATGCGTCCTGTCTGTTCTATGAAAAAGGGGAGGGGGGAAAAGAGACTGCAGAAAACAGAGAACAAAGGATTTCTTAGCCGGGGAGCTATTCAGAGCGCTATTCAGAGATCAGAGAGGTCTGTGGTGACATCAGAGAAGAGAGGACAGAGGACAGAGGGTAATGTAGCTTTTATTTAACTGTTTGTTGTCCTGATTTGGTTTCCCTTTTCCCTCTCTCCATAGGAGAACAATAAAGACAGGGGGGAGAGCTTCAAACTGCTTTTTCATGATAAAAATTAATTTTTCGGCTAATAAACCCAATTACAAAGTTTCTTAAAATCACCTGGACTATTGATTTCTGCAATAAAAAAAATAAAAATAAAAATTCACAACACTGACTCTTTAACCCTTTAAGGACATGGCCCATTTTCGTTTTTACGTTTTCGGTTTTTCCTCCTTGTGTTTAAAAGGTCATAGCACTTGCATTTTTCCACCTAGAAACCCACATGACCCCTTATTTTTTGCGTCACTAATTGTACTTTGCAATTACAGGCTGAATTTTTGCATAAAGTACACTGCGAAACCAGAAAAAAATTCAAAGTGTGGTGAAATTGAAAAAAAAAAAACGCATTTCTTTTATTTGGGGGAAATGTGTTTTTACGCCATTCGCCCTGGGGTAAAACTGACTTGTTATGCATGTTCCTCAAGTCGTTACGATTAAAACGATATATAACATGTAAAACTTATATTGTATCTGATGGCCTGTAAAAAATTCAAACCGTTGTTAACCAATATACGTTCCTTAAAATCGCTCCATTCCCAGGCTTATAGCACTTTTATCCTTTGGTCTATGGGGCTGTGCGAGGTGTCATTTTTTGCGCCATGATGTGATCTTTCTATCGGTACCTTGATTGCGCATATACGACTTTTTGATCGCTTTATATTACATTTTTTCTGGATTTGATGCGACCAAAAATGCGCAATTTTGCACTTTGGGATTTTTTTGCGCTGACGCCGTTTACCGTACGAGATCAGGAATGTGATTAATTAATAGTTCGGGCGATTACGCACGCGGCGATAGCAAACATGTTTATTTATTTATTTATTTGTTTACTTTTATTTAAAACCTGGGAAAAGGGGGGTGATTCAGACTTTTATTAGGGGAGGGGGCTTTTTACTATTAACAACACTTTTTTTTTTTTTTTTTACACATATACTAGAAGCCCCCCTAGGGGACTTCTAGTATATACACTTTTATCTCTCATTGAGATCTCTGCAGCATAGATATGCTGCAGAGATCCATGAGATCGGCACTCGTTTGCTTTCGGCTGCTGCAGCCGAAAACGAACGAGTGCTGAGCCGAGGACGGCGCCATCTTGGACGCGTCCCCGGCCGGCATCAGTAACGGAGATCGCTCCTCCGGGACAAGGTCCCGGAGGAGCGATCTCCCCCACTAGACCCCAGGGAAACGTTGCCTCCGGTAATCGGAGGCAGCTGTCAACTTTGACAGCTGCCTCCGATTAGCTAATTAGCGGGCACGGCGATCAGACCGTGCCCGCTAATAGCAGCGGTCCCGGGCTACTCGCGGCACTTCAAAGCGGGGCCGCCGCGCGGCCCCGCTTTGAAGTGCAAGTGAGGACATATGACGTACGCATACGTCCTATGTCCTTAAGAGGTTAATATTAACAAATAAAAGAAAAATAAATATTTTTTTCCAATTTTCAATTATGTTTAAAGGTACATAAAGTAAAATTTGTCACATAAAAACAACCTCAGAATCGCTAGACAGGTCAGATTTCGAAAAATGAGTTTGTTCATTAGGGCCCAAATTAGCTGCAGCACTAAGGGGTTAATTGACATTTAGCTGGAAGCTTATTCCTAAGCTTGTACAGTTTAGGGTGGGGTAGTGAGCAGGCAAGTGGTTTGGTTTCTTTATTCAGAGTACAGAGATGATCATGAAAGCTTGTACAAAGATAAAAGTGTGAGTTTCCATGAGACAAATTTTGCATGGTGCGATACTGGGTACCTAATTTTTTTAATGGCTTTGCATACTGCGTATTTTTCATTCTGCTTCAAGAATGTAGTCTCTCATTTAACCCACCGATGCCAGGCTAATACGTTACCTGCCCGCAATCCCCTTGGTTCCCAGGCTCCCGACTACCTCGGGCATCTTGCTTAGCCTATTAAAAAAAATGTATTCTCAAACAAGTTCATAGAAATTGGCAGTAAAACATAGAACATTACGGAAGAGCACAGGTGCAAGAGGCTATTCTTAATCCCTTGCAGGCTAGCAATGGGCTGCAAGGCCCCTGACCCCCCAATCAACAATGTCACACTTTTTCCCTGATAAAGACCTTAGGTTCATGCTGGTTGATTAAATTCCACCATTGACTGCTGGTGAACAGTCAAAACTAAAAAGAAAATAACTTGAATGGATTTACAATTTAAATCAATTTAAAGCACATTGTTTAAATATTGATTATAAAATCTTAACATGTTATTGCAGTTAATAAGCCATTTGGTTTTCTCTGGGTCCATCCAATGTGCTAATCATAGAGACGATTTGTAAATGACAGTGAATATCTGTTTTTATGATCAAAGTCAATATTAGGCTAGGTTCACACTGCGTTTTCAGCATCCGTTTAACGGATCCGTTTTTTTAACGTCCACAAAAATAGGGTCAGCAACGTTTTTTGGTCCGTTTTGGTCCGCCCAAAAAAACGGATCCGTTTTTTTTTTATAATGGAAGTCAATGGAAAAACGGATGCACACAAATGAATCCGTTTTTTGCAATCCGTTTTTCATGCGTTTTTTGCAAAAAACGGATGCGTTAAACGGATGCTGAAAACGCAGTGTGAACCTAGCCTAACTTATATGTTCATGTATTCTTGATATATTCATATTTTTTTTACATAATCTTAAGGCATCATAATGATCCCATAAACTTAAGTACCTATGTCTCCCACCTCCCCTCTGTCCCCTGCTGCTGTTAGAAGCTTGTAACCTTGCAGGCGTGCGCCGGCCTTATTTCCCTCCCTTCTCCGCCGTCCTCCATAGCCAGGACCCCAGAAGCCTGAGGCTTCAAGTTTCCATGGCTACCATTGAAGCTTTGCAATGTGATCGCAGAGCCCCGATTGTAGCCATGGAAACTAGAAGCCTCAGGCTCAGCCTGAGGCTTCTAGTTTCCATGGCACACTGCAAAGCCCCGATGGTTACCAGACAGAGAATTATCCCTTTGTAGGGGGAGACTTCTCTGATCTACTGATCGCAGTATCCATATGGTTAGCTTCAGCACCAGAGCGCAGCTCGGGAGTTAACAGTTGTGGCGGGTCCCAGGCTATCACTGAAAGCCAGGATGGCCATCATTTAACAGCAAATACCGTCAGTTATTTGCTGGCAAAAGATGGTTGTTCACTAAAAACAGTTGTATTATGAAGGTGTTTAAATATAGCTTTAACCTCAACAAAACTAACTCTTCCCCCGTAACTTAAGGCAGTTTTCTTTCCACATACATGATGTAATAACCAGGCACTTTTCTCAAAAGTTACATTCGGCCAACATGGAACAACTTAAATATTTTGCCCAACTGGACTTACATAAGACAAACCATAATTGCCCAAAGGGTGCAATCCACAAGAGGCTCTCTAACTAGCCCTACTAAGCAAGATGCTCATGCATTGGCAAGAGATGACAACCTGGGACCATAAATGGGCATCCTGTGGGCATCCTCTCACAGTGTGGCACCTGTGGATGTAAAGGAAAGAGGTGGTAATACTTCCAGAAGGGTTAAAGAAACAGACCACCATCTTCATAGCCCTTGCATAGGGGTGTACTCCAGTTCCTCATTGAGTTCAATTTTCACAGAGTTCCAGGCAACAAACAGGGTACGGCCATGTACTAGGTATTAGATGAAACCAAACCCTTGGTTTGTTGAACTCCTACACTGTTACCCTCCCTTCTGGAAATGCCTCACATATCTAAGATTGCTCCACATGTCTCCTAATATTCCACTCATGCTTCATCCTCTGTCCACATCATGTATGATAGGTCAGGGGTAAAGTAGAATGGGATGATGCTGGTACAGGAGAGGGGATGGGACAGCTGCACATACATAGATAGTGGTATCTGTGCACACAACATGGATAAAGGAATCTATAGTGAGATATGTAACTGAGGACAGCCTGTCTAACATAATTCCCTGATGAACCCATGTACACCACGTGGGAGAAACACATTGGAAGTACAACCACAAACTGTCTAAAGACTTTTTGTCCTGATTAACTATCTTCTACTAAATAACAAACCTACCCAATGGGATTACTGGATGTTTTCTATCCATTCATCTCTTCACTATCTACTCTCCCATCTCACTCTGACCCCATACCCTGTGATGGTCTCCCATTGTAGGGGATATCTCCCGTCTAGTTATGGGACGCCTAATTTTACCACGCTAGTCGTTTCTGAAATTTTCACCTTTTCTCTGCTCTGGTTTCACTGTCCTCCAGGGGTGGAGACACAAGGGCAGATGCACAGCTCCACAGGGGCATAAACAAAGGGGTGGAGATTCAGCTTTCTAATGGTATTTAGCAGGTTTTTCTGACACTGGTTTTGATGTGTTTTGTTGGGGGTGTTATGCTTCAAAATCGCTCGCTGACACAGCTGTTTCACCCTTAGAAAGCAAAGTAACATTAAAAAAAACACTTTTTTGCACCAAAAGAATGCACATTTTGTACATAGTTTCACTGAAAAACTGCGGCTATAATTCCACTAGCTGCCTTAATTTAGCTGTTTTAGGGCCAGTTCACACTGGCCCTAAAACTGGAGGAATGGAATCCAGCCAGCCTCTGTGTCGTACAGGCAGTCTATGGGAGGGCTTGCGCCTCCTTTCTGGGTGTGCAAGCACTCCCATAGATTTCCTGTATGATACGGAGGCTGGCGGGATTCCTTGGGGTATCTCTCAGCCAGTTTTACTACGTGTGAGCTGGCCCTCTGTGGTTCATTTATGGTTTGGGTCAGACAAATCCGAATTTTATACCAAAATTTCACGAACCAAACTTTTGAAATGTTCGCTCTAGTGAACACACCCTTAGTATTGTTATATGGATTTAAATCACACGGACATGCATGTAATCTGTAAGGGATCTTTTTACTAAACACTAAAACCTAACTGAATAACCTTTCAATATCAAACGCTCAAGTGGAATTAACCATTTTCATATTTAATTATCATTAATTATATGTATTTATGTGTTTTAAGTTACATCTATTTCACATGGTTATTATGTAAATATATTAGCTTCTTAATTATTTCTTTTCTAAAGAAATGAAGCGAGTTGTACTATAGCTAAGCTGTCAGCCTACATTACCACTCATCAGATGCTCAATGGCCTAAGGTAATCATCATGCAGTTATATTTTCAAAGCCTAATCAGGTCAATGTAATTGTGATATTAATTGCTAATATATTTTCAAAGCAGTGCTTTAGATTTACAATAATATATGAGATACATGCCAGATTTGGATTTATTTTGTAAGCATACAGAAAATACAGTACAAAAAGCCTTTAACAGTAGTTACTGATTATCTACATTATTAATGCATCGGTTATTGTTAAAGCCAAGTATAATATGCAGAATATATAATACAGAGAAAACTCAATGAAATTGAATAATTAAATTTAATATTATGGATTTCTTAATTAAAAGAAAGAACGTCTCCTTGAGGATAGAGTGGGGAGTGACTACATTAAGAGTTTCTGAAGAAACCAATGCTTCCCTAATTTCATTGGCGCTATCTAAAGTTTCAGTTTTTCCTGAATAAGTGCAATAGGAAATTTAGAAGTACAATACTTTTCTTATAGAAAACTTTCAAACAAAGGGGGTTTATCTAACTAGCACTTGCTCTTTAACACATAATATTTTGGCCTTGAGTATACAGTAATTAATTAAATAATTAATTAATTAATTAATTTATTTATTTATTTATTTTTGGACCCGCATTTTAAGAGCTGCATTTTTTTAATAGATGTAGCTTTTTTTCGGGCTTGATTTTTGAGGGATAACAATTTAATTGTTTGATTCTTTGGTTCCTACAATTGTTTAACCCCTTATGGACCTGGAGGCTAATTTTTGTTTTTGCGTTTCCACTTTTTCCTCCTTGTGCTTACAAGGCCATACAACTTGCATTTTTACACCTACAGACCCACATGAGCCCTTATTTTTTGCGTCACTAATTGTACTTTGCAATGACAGGCTGAATTTTTGCATAAAATATGCTGCTAAACCAGAAAAAAATTATATGTGCGGTGAAGTTGAAAAAAACAAACAAACCGCAATTGGGGGGGGCTTTGTTTTTACGCTGTGTGTCCTATGGAAAAACTGACATGTTATATATGTTCCTCAAGTCGTTACGATAGTCGATTAAACGATATTTAACATGTACAGTATAAGTTTTATTTTATTTGATGGCTTGTAAAATTTCAAACCATTAACAAATATATGGTCCTTAAAATCGCTCTATTACCATTCTTATAGCGCTTTTATCCTTTGGTCTATGGGGCTGTGTGAGGAGTAATTTTTTGCGTCATGATGTTTACTTTCTATCGGCACCTTGATTGCGCATATGAAACTTTTTGATCGCTTTTTATTACAATTTTTCTCGATTTAATGCGACCAAAAATGCGCAATTGTGCACTTTGGGATTTTTGCGCCGTTTACCGTACGAGATCAGCAATGTGATAAATTAACATTTTCGGCGAATACGCACGCGGCGATACCAAACATGTTTGTTTATTTATTTATTTTTATTTATAAAATGGGAAAAGGGGGGTGATTCAAATTTTTATTAGGGGAGGGGGGCTTTTTTTTTTTTATTAATAACAACATTTTTTTTTTTTACACATATACTAGAAGCCCCCCTGGGGGACTTCTAGTGTATGCACACTAATCTCTCATTGAGATCTATGCTCTATAGTTATACAGCAAAGGTCGATGAGATCACTGTTCTGTTGCAATCTCCCCACTAGACACCAGGGATGAGGCTGCAGTAAGTATTCAGATGCAGCTGTCAACTTTGAAAGCTGCATATGAAGACTAAATTAGTGCGCGCGGTGATCGGACCGGGATCGGGCTACATGCCACACTCGGGACCGCAGTGGTTCAGAGCGGGGCCGCTGCGTGGGCCCGCCCTGAACTCCCCCAGGGCGGGAAGGAGTTAATTAACTTGTATTATTTACATTGTTTACTTCTGTGGTGCTGGCTTCCCATCAACTCATTTTTACCAAACACACACACACACACACACACACACACACACACAGCTAATACATTCCTTAATTAGTACCAGTTTATAATTAAGCTTAGCAGCAGATAAACCCACAATAAATAGTAATGAATCTGGTTATCGTACCTTGTATATTAGGTTGGCTAAAAAGTAGAAACATTCTTAACTTCTCGGTGTTGCCCAGTCAGGATTTTTTTTTTTTTTTACAAAGATACATTATTCTAGTTTGGGATTACTAATTGGCCTTTGGGTGTGGCTTAATTGAAAAGTCCATTAAATTTAATAGTAAAAACAGAGAAAGAACAGTGACAAAAAAAACTGTGAACAACTAATAAAAAACGTCCACTGTTTGTAAAACACGTCCACAAATAATTGTCATGATCACGTCCGTTATTCAATATATTGTGTATTGGACATCCGTCTTCCCATTGACTTAAATGCATTGTCATTGCAGTCAATCGCGGCAATAACAAACTTTTTTTTTTAATTGCAAAATCGGCCACCTTTTCAATATTTTTGACGTTGTGTGAACACAGCCTATAGCTACTAAATTTCCTGTTTACTTCTGCCATATTCCTGGTGCTTCTATATTCCCTGTCTGTTTTATGATCTTTCTAAATAAATGTTGCAAGGCACAGTCGGAGGTGGTGACATCACCAAGGCGAGTATAGCTTGAATGCTCAGAGACAAGATCCAGCCATGGCATCAGAGGATAATGCAAGTCTTAAGAGAGAGAGAGGGATCAGGGACCTGGACACTATACCACACTGTGTAGTTTCATTTTACACCAACAGTACTCATCAATTAATTTTTCAGGAAAGATTATTGTATCATTTAGAAAAGTTAAGTTTGGGACCATTGTAACGAGAGGGACGACTGTATATGTAAAAGTGAACAGAAAAATACACATTTACAACAAACAACTCTGTCTTAATTATCACCTAAGGTGACTCCTTCATGATATTTATTGCATATAATAAATACATGAATTTTCCTACAATTAATTACTCAACCAAAATGTTATCAATCACACCCAACAGGCAAAATATTTCATTACTTTTGTAAAACCTATAACTAAATTCTTTTTGCTATAAATTCATATTATTTTAAATTTATGGTTTATTTTTGGCAATGAAATAGCATATTTTAAGTCGGTTTTGTAAACTGTTAATTACTTATTTAATGGAGTGTGTAATTATCTATTTTAAGTTTGGAAACTAGTTCCACTTCAAAGAGTAAAAAACCATCTTAGAAATGAAAGTCTGTTAATGCTTTGTTCTGTTTATTTTTATTTCATTTTGTAAGATTTTTTTCTTTTCCTGGGTTTGCAACAGAAAAATATGTTGCAAAAATTCTTATTTATTAAAATTATTACATTTTATTGTTTTATTTCACACATCAGTAATGGCAGCATGGATAATGGATTTATATGTTTTAGCTTTGTATTGCATGCAGATGATTCTTAGAATATTAATTTCAGTTTAGCAATGATTCTTCTAACTGTGTGCATGAAATGTCTGAGAGGCTAATCATATAATGTTTAGGAAAGACTGAGAAAACTTTTCACTCTGTGTATGTTTTGTGTCTTCATGTAATGGTTCAGTCAATCAATGAAATAGACATGATAACGCAGTAAATGCTTTTTTTTTCACTGCATTAGCAATTTCTTCAATAATTCACAAACTTAGCAAAAAAGTGCAATAAATCAAACCTTGTAACAGCAAATAATAGACACCCCGGATGTGGACACTTTTAAAGGGATCCCATCTTTACGCCTCACACGGGCGCTCATGCTATCCATGAGGCAGAGACTACACCAGCGACCGGCCTCCCCTTCACAACGCAGGTCTCTGCCTAAAGGACCCTTGAATATCACGAGCGGCTGTGCGACTCCTTTAGTGTACACGAGACACCTGGGACAATACGGTGTATTGGACTTTACTCATGTAATGGTTTTCATTGTAATAGCCATAGAAAACAAAGGTAATAACAATTTGGCTATTGACATGAGCAAACTTCAAACCCAAACTCTCTGCATTTAATTACAGGTGGCTGAAGAATTTGGATGCAGCTCTAAGGCTGCCTGGAAAACAAACATGAATTACTGCCATAGGGCCTCTATCCTCTTGCTCTTCCTTCCCTCTTTGGAGACATCTGTGGACAACTGTAACTTAACCCCTTAAGGACCGGGCCTGAAATGGCCTTAAGGACTGAGGCAAATTTTATGAATATGACCTGTGTCACTTTAATTATTAATAACTTCAGAATGCTTTTACCTATCTGGCTGATTCTGAGACTGTTTTCTCGTGACATATTGTACTTAAAATTTCTTGCAAATTGGAGTCGATACTTATAATGAACCTTTATGGAAAAAAAACAAAATAATGGGAAAAATAGCATTTTTCCAACTTTGAAACTTTTCTGCTCATAAATTTATGCCTCATAAATTATATATTAAATAGCATTAGCAACATGTCTACTTTATATTGGCATTAATTTAACTATCTTTCATTTTTTTAGACAATAGGAAGCTTAAAACATTAGCAGCAATTTTCAAAATTTTCAGTTAAATTTTCAAATCAGATTTTTTAGGGACCTGTTCAGGTGCAGGCTGGGTTCACACTACGTATATTTCGGTCAGTATTGTGGTCCTCATATTGCAACCAAAACCAGGAGTGGATTAAAAACACAGAAAGGATCTGTTCACACAAGGTTGAAATTGAGTGGATGGCCGCCATTTAATGGCGAATATTTGCTGTTATTTTAAAACAACGGCTGTTATATTGAAATAATGGCAGTTATTTACTGTTATATGGCGGCCATCCACTCAATTTCAACATTGTGTGAACAGATCTTTTCTGTGTTTTTAATCCACTTCTGGTTTTGGTTGCAATATGAGGACCACAATACTGACTAAAATATATGCAGTGTGAACCCACCAAAGTGTATTTGAGGGGACTGTATGTTAGAAAGCCCCACAAAGCACCCCATTTCAGAAACTTCACCCCCCAAACTCTGCAAAAGCACATCCAGAAAGTTTTTTTTAACCCTTTAGGTGAGTCGCAGAAATAAAAGCTAAGTGTGTAAGAAATTAGAAAATTTTAATTTTCTGTGCAGAGATTTTATTGTAATCCAATATCTTTCACAATTATAAACCATTTACCAGAGAACCCAAATATTTATTGCTCCGTTTCTGCAGTTTATAGAAATACCCCATATGTGGCCCTATTACGCTATTTGATGCAACCACAAGCCTCAGATACAAAGGAGCGCCTAGTGAATTTCAATGCCTCCGTTACATTTGGTCATTTTTGACTGTACCACTTCCGGTTGGCAAAGGGACACCATTTAGAAAACTACACCCCTCGAGAAATGTAATGAGGGGTGCAGTGAGCATCTGGACCCCACAGGTGTTTCACAGATTTTCAGAACAATGTGGTGTGAAAAAGGAAAAAAATTATTTTTTACACTAGACTGTTGTTCTAGCCTTCAATTTTAATTTTTACAAGGGGAAAAAAAAATGTGTAGTGCAGTTTCTCCCAAGTACGGAAATACCCCACATGTGGACATAAAATGCCAAGCGGACGCAGAACGAGCCTCCAAAGGAAAGGAGTGCCAATTGGCTTTTGAAAGCTGAATTTCACCGGAATGGATTTTAAGGGCCATGTCGCATTTACAAAGCCCTTGTGCTGCCAAAACAGTAGAAATATGCCACAAGTGACCCCATTCTGGAAACTACACCCCTCAAGGAATGTAACAAGAGGTGCAGTGAGCATATGGACCCCACTGGTGACCGGCAAAAATGTGGAGCAATGTGACGTATAAGTGAAAATGTTTTCACTTTCACGGCACAAATGTGCCCGTCATCAAAGGGTCTATATCCTCACTGCACCCCTTGTTAGGTTCCTTGAGGGATGTAGTTTTCAGAATGGGGTCATCATCCATTCTGGCCAAATCAAGCCTCCAAAATCCAAATGGCGCTCCTTCCTTTTGAAGGCTTGCCCTACACCCATATGGCGCTTTATGTTCACATGTGGGGTATTTACGGACTCGGGGGAAATTTCTCTACACATTGTGTTTTTTTTTTCTCTTTTAACCCCTTGTGAAAATGAAAAATTCAAGGCTAGACCAACATTATAGAGTAAAAAATTAAATCTTTCATTCTCACGCCACATTGTTCCACATTTGTGCCCGTCACCAGTGGGGTCCATATGCTCACTAAACCACTTGTTACATTCCTTGAGGGGCGTAGTTCAAATAATGGGGTAACATGTTGGGGGTTTCAACTGTCTTGGCAACACAGAGGCCTTTTAAATGCAACATGGCCCTTGAAATCCATTCCAGCCAAATCCAGCCTCCAAAAGCCAAATGGCGCTACTTCCCTTTGGTACCTGTGGGGTATTTTCGTTGCTCTACATATATATATATATATATATATATATATATATATATATATATATATATATATTTTTTTTTTATTTTTTTTATTTTTTTTTTTTCCCCTTCTAACCCCTAGTGAAAATGAAAAAATCAAGACAAGTTCAATGAATTAGTGTAAAAATTTAAACTTTTTTACACTAAATGTTGGTCTAGCCTTTATTTTTTCCATTTCTACAAGGGGTTCAAAAAGGAAATGAATGCAAAAAGTGTCGGGTAATTTCTCCTGAGTATGAAAATACCCCACATGTGGATATAATGGGCCATATGGACACGGGGCAAGCCACCAAAGGGACAGAGCACCATTTAGAGGCTGGAATGAAGGATGGAGGCCATGTCGCATTTACAAAGCTCCTGTGCTGCCAGGACAGTAGAAACCCCCACTAGTGACCCCATTATGGAAACTTATGTATACACAGTAAATGTGAAGGAAAATGGTTTTCTCACCAGGTATCTGCAATCTTCGGGTAGTGAAACCCAGTGCACTCCAACGATGTGGAGAGCAATATACTCACAGAGTCGACTTTACTTCACGTTTCTTTTTTATTAGTTAGATGCAGCATACAAAATATAACTTGCTCACAGCTGATGTGTCTCTCAAATCCAGACGCCCAAGTACGTCCTCCTCGCGGACGTTTCGGAGGATACAGACTCCTCCTTCCTCATGCGCATGAGGAAGGAGGAGTCTGTATCCTCCGAAACGTCTGCGGGTTTTAGTTTCCAGAATGGGGTCACTTGTGGGGGGTTTCTACTGTCTTGGCAGCACAGAGGCTTTATAATTGTATCATGGAAAGCCTCTAAAGGTAATGGGGGCAATGCCTATTTAGTTGGGGAAAAGGGGCAATTTTTATTTATTTGGGGGTATTAGGCCAATAATTACTTTATAACGTTGAAATGGACAGGTGTCCATCAAATTCAACTGTGTTCATCCAAAGGAAGGCAAAAAAAAACCTTGTGAGGCAGATGACAGTAGCCTCATCACAGGGAAAAAATTCCTTCCCGACTCCAAAATGACAATCAGAATAATCCCTCGATCAACGTGACCCCTGAAGTATGAATAAGGGAAAGAATTTAGAAAATTTAGAACTCCAATGACATATGGTACGCCTTGGAGCGATCCTGTATGCAGTGGCTGGGTTGATCAGGACAGGTGTCACACTGGAAAATGGTGTCATTCCTGATCCCCCTATTATGGCACACTCTGCACTTCTTTTGGGATCTCCCGTTTTCCAGTGTGCAGATCGTCACCTGAAAAATGTTACCCTGGTGCGATACTGGGTCCTTCATATCCAGAAGCGGTGGGTCCGCTCCATGGCTGCAAAATATTAGGACTCTAATTACTGCTTATGATATTTTCGGATCGTGCCGCAAGCTACAGTAGCTCGGGTAGCGAGGGAAAGGAAGAGGGGGTGCTGGTTTAAAAGTTATCCCCTTACAGGTGGTAACCTTTATCCAGCAGTGGGAAGATCAGTCCCATTAACTCCGAGGATGGGGGGGCATTCTAGGGGTTGGATTTAGGTATCCCTTCCTTCATACACTCTAAGACTTTGTTCACACAACATGAACAACCGGCCGGTGGATCTCTTATTGGGACGGTACTGGCGGAAAAGACGTGTCTGGGGGTCAGCATACACTACTCTACCCCCAGACACGTCACTGGATGATGATGAAGATGAATGGAGGAAAAAAGTATCCCCCCATTCATCCTCACTGGCTATTTTGGTGTCGGAGGCAATAATAGGGAAGATCAGTCCCATTAACTCCGAGGATGGAGGGGCATTCTGGGGGTTGGATTGAGGTATCCCTTCCTTCATACACTCTAAGGCTATGTTCACACAACACGAACAACTGGCCGGAGGATCTTTCCGGCCGCAGAGCTCTGATGCGGGCGCATCAGCGCGCGCCCGCATCAGAGCTTCCCATGGCACACAATGCAGCGAGCAGCAGGAGCGCTCGCTTCACTGTGTGAGCTGACAGGGTTTCCTATGGCTGCAATTCACTTAATTGCAGCCGCAGAAAACTGACATGTCAGTTAGGTATCTGCAGCGCCGCACGGATCCTGGCCGGAGTGTACACGATGTGTATACGCTCCGACCGGGATCCGATTGAAAATAAGGCATTGTTCCACCCCGAAAAAAGTATGGCCATTGTTGCCGATGGCAACAACGGCTGTGCTTTTACGTAGTGTGAAGATAGCCTAAGGGTACGTGCACACTGTGGAATGGTGACGGATAACCCTTCATGCATTTCGCAGTTGGCACCGGCGGACTGATACTGGCACCCTTGTCTCCGCTCGTGTCAGACTCCATTCCATGCACGGGCAGATTCCGCCCTCTGTCCAAAGAATGAACGTGTTCATTCTTTGGACAGATGATGGAATCCACCCGTGCATAGAATGGAGTCTGACACGGGTGCAGATGCACGCGCCCGTATCAGTCCACCGGCGGGTGCCAGCTGTGGAATGCACAAAGTGTTATCTTCGCCATTCTGCAGTGTGCACGTACCCTAAGGCTATGTTCACACTGCGTATGAGTCCGGCCGCATTTCATACACCGCCGTACATGTGCGGCTGAAACTACGGGCGTGGGAAAAGTAGACATGCGGCCGGATGCGTATGAACCGCGAACATATGCCCGTAGTACAGTTATGCTTCCCTAGCTTGTTTCAAAGCTATCTGAGGCAGGTCAATCACTTGGAAATCTTCGCTCGGCCCCGTAAACCACACAGAACCTTTTGGATTGAAAAATCAAGTTCAATCTGGCTGAAATAAATACTTCGTACAGGACCGCATGGAAATCCACGGCCGTGAGTTTCAACATTTCCGTCCACAAACAATGCTCTTTTTCATTTTTCACGCCGCTGTATATGATCCAGCCGTAAGCTCATACATAGTGCATTGTGCGGGCGTATACCGTATACTTTCAAGCGAACGCATCAACCTCACAACTATGTGCGTATATTCGCGGTTCGCTCTATGGCCGGAAACATACGCAGTGTAAACATAGCCTTAATCTGTAAGTGCACTCTTACCCCTACACCAAAAAGGAGGAGTTGCGAGGAGTTACGTGCGATGCTGATCAGCACTCAGCGGTGTTAGGACGCATAAAAAAAAAGGGAGAGAATAAAAACACTCTTTTTACCCCAAAGCAACTGATCAGTGTATAATATACACTGATCAGCCGCTAGGGGGCGGTAAAGCGAAGCTGGCGAAAATTGCCAAAAATAGACGGAAGAGCCTGAAGAGCCGAAGTTGGCCAAAGTTAGATGACGGGAAGCCGACGGGAGCCAAAGATAGACAACGGAAGAGGAGGATGCTGCAGGACCACCGGATCAGTGTTTGGCACACACCTGTTCTGCACCCCTCAGCTACCTAGCTGAGGGGTGCAGAATCAGGGAAATTTTTTTTAACACTCCAACCGCCATGATGGGCCGTCACGGTGATTGTGGGAGTGGCATCGGCGCTTTCTTTCCCCAGTACACTAATGGCGATTGGTGCTGTCTCGGACAGCACTAATCGCCATTGCTTTCCTGGTCACCGGGTCACAGATGACCCGGAAAGCTGTTTTTAGCTGCTATATGATCAGCCAATAGCAGCGATTGTCGACAAGGGGGGGGGGGGGGTTTAACCACGCCCCGTGCCGATGAGCAGAGATTACATGGTATACATTATAGAAGGCCATCTTCCCCGATCGCTGTGTGTGTACACACATCGATCGGGGAAACAGCGGGCGTAAATTTACGCCCGTTTGCGTTAAGGCCCAGCCTCTGAAAAAAAGTGGCCATTTTTTTTGTAGCGCTGGAAAAGCCCTTTAATTCTTCAGTAAGCTTATAATCCATATCCTCTAAAAGTAACATTTTAGCAGTGAAGGCAGAGGTTGGAGAAGAAGTGGACAACTGCATTTTTCTTTAATAAGATATAGATAAAAGATTTTTTGCAAACTTTGTTGGAAGTGTGGTATCTATTTAACAAAAGACATTAATTTGACACTATGTTAACATCTGTGACACATGTAGAGTTACCTTATTAAATTCTCAGCTTTACTACTGGTAGTCTCTATGTCATCTAAATTCTTTAACCAAAAAATGACAATGATGGATTTAAACATTCATTCTTCCACGGATTCTGATGTGATAAAAAGTTTAACATTGCACTGAGTTTTCTATATACATTTTCTAGAACAGACACTTTTTTGGTATAACTGTGTGAGCTTTCACCTCTACCTAAAAACTATTTCAAAAAGAAAAAGAGATAAAAATGAGGCGTTAAAAGCTTTGATAAGCTTGTTAAAAAGGAAACCAGAAGGACCTGCCATACTGATCTACTCACAATTTTAATGACCACCCATTCAGTCACTCTCCTAATGCCACACAAATGTTTTTGCAATGAAAATGTTCAGTTTGGATGATAGAATAAGAAAATGATGTAGAAACAATGTCATAGAAAGGTTCTTCTTATCATTTCCAACTATCATCACAATAAAATAGAGTTTTTATAAGATGATAAGTTGCCATGATAAATCCTTGAAAATATTGAACTACATGGTTTAAAGCGAATACCCTTTTTTCAACAGCCTATAATTTTAGGCCCAACATTTTGTTATGATTCGTTTTTATAGCAAAAAAGAGCATATATAATATTTACTTAGAAACATTACAAATGCCTTTGTATAGAGTCACCAAAGAAAACATAGGTGCTTACTGCATACTTTTGTATAGTAAAGTTCAATGTATAAACAGTATACATTAAGTTGCAAAGGTCCCCCTAGCGGAGACAGAAGGCAGCCACAATGTTATTGATATCCACCTTTGTTAAAAAAAGAACAGGATCCTATGGAGCAGAAAAGAACATATGCTAAAAATGTTTATAAAAAGAGTGCACAAGTAAGCATTAGCCTAGCACAAAATACCATTATGTGCAAAAACTATATGTAAAAAGTTAATACAAAATGTTGCATACTCATAGAATCATAGAAAGTGATTAAATGATAATCTTTTCTAGAAACCACAAAATAAAAGATTAGATATGAATCAAAGCAAATAAAAGAGGGGAGACACTAGAGAGCATCAAATCAATAATATAGGTACACATGACAAAAGTAAGCAAATGTTATGCAAATACGCAATAAAAAAGGGGCACAAGGTGTATGAGGTAACTACTCAAAAGGAACAAATATAGACAATAGAAAAGTTCCTAGTGAGACAATGTATGCATAAAAAACAGATAAAAGGAAGCCCCTTACTAGAGATGAGCGAATTGCTCATCTGAATGAAGCGATTTGTTTAATCTGTGCTCCACTTATCAAGCTGCCAGCCTTCTAGCGTGGTTCCGCTCCCTGCCACTCCTCCCAGGATTGGATCCAGTTTCCCAGGATTAGATCCAGTTTTTCCCCACCACCCTGGGTGGAGCGGAAGAGAGTGGAGCAGCACTGAAAGGTCGCTTCGCTCTTCTCCACCTACTACCGAAAAGTGCAGCTGGCATAAGTTCCCAAGGGTGGCTCCAGTCCCTACAATCATTTTGTTAGCCTCATTTTAGAGTTGGTGTAATCTTTCCACGAAGTTATGAACTTGTGCTTAGCCATCCACTTGACGCAAAAGAACATGGATCCAGTTGTCTAGTCACAATTCAGCACCTATTAATCTCTTTTCTATTTTCAAATATAGCAATGTGTTTCCTACAATATTTTGAATGATATAGGTTTTCTGTATTTCGATTAACCTTATTATCTACAATTTGTTAAACCCTTAAAGACAGAGCCAATTTTTGCATTTTCGTTTTATCCTCCTTGTGCTTAAAAGGCCATAGCGGGGGGCGTGGTTTGCCACTGAGGAGAGCGGACGCATGCTTGAGGAGCTCCGGCACTAGCGACCGAAACTAGCATCTTTATAGCGGACTTATAGCTTTATTTTACACCCGAGGCTTGCCATGACGTCCCTTCACACTCCCAGCGTGAAAATGACATCCCACAGAGCATCAGCTGCACTCCGGAGGAAGATTGAAGCCTCTCTCCCCACAGTCGCGGCGAGGCAAGATGGCGCCGGCTTCCCTGCTTCTCTCGCCCCGGACTCCTCCCCTGCAAGCGCCGGGGCGGTGTGGCAGACCGCACCGGCTCTTAACATATCAGCACAGCAGCGGACCGGCTCAGCCACACACTCGGTTGCAGCTAATACACTCCAGCAGCATGCGAGGGGGGGGGCAGGAGGAGAAGATATGCCAAAACCGGCTCCCCCGGGCTCCAGGCGGAAGCCGGCACGAAGCTGCAGCCTTATCTCTCCTCTCCTTCTCATCCCCCTCCGGCCCCTCCTCCCTCTATTCAGCCAAGCACGGCATGTCAGCAGCTTTGCTATCCAAGTCCTGCTGAGAATGTACATCGCAGTCTGCCTGCACAGCCTTCCATCAATGCCTCTGCTCAAGCAGATACTGTTTCTGTTACATCTGCTTACTCTGACCCCTTTGATGCTCTCTCAATTCCTGACACTCAACTCGCCACTGAGCTTCTAAGGCAGATGATGTTAGCATTCAGAGACTCAATCCAGCTTCGGTTAGACAATGCCCTTGCAGTCATTAAAGATTCCATTTCTGCTGTGGAACTGAGAGTGCAAAATGCAGAGAAGAAAATCTCCGAAATTGTGAGTGAGTACAATGTATTTGTTGATTCACATTGGCAACTACAGTAAGAGGTGACCCGTCTGAAAGAGACTTTGGCCACTGTGGATGACCGGTCTCGTGAGCACAATCTGAAACTTAGAGGCGTTCCCGAATCTGTCCCTGTCTCTGACCTCCCTGCCTATATTCAAGGTTTCATGGAGGAACTGCTGCCTACTTCTGATCACAAGGAAATCATTATTGACTGGGCCCGTCGCCTGCCTCGCCCTGCGCACTTGTCACCGAGTACCCCTAGAGATGCCTTGGTGAGAATCAGACATTTGCATGTTAAAACGGCTATTATGGCTGCCACCAGACGGCTTCAGGCGCCATCTGCTCAATTTGCTTCAATATCAGTTTACCCAGATTTATCCGCGGCTACATTGCAGTTTCGAAGGTCCTTTGCTCCGGTCACTGCCACTTTAAGGGCCAAAGGAATTTCGTATAAGTGGGGCAATTCTTCACGTCTCATCATCAACAAAGGGACTGACTCTTTTACCATTCGGGATGTCGACGATGGCCTGCAACTACTCCAGACTTGGAACCTTCCGCATCTTCCACAATGCCTTGCTGAGACTCTACGCTCTCATCCGTGATTTGCATTGGCCGGGAGCTCTTGTTTTCCTTGCTGACCCAGCCTTTTATTGTTGTACATTGGACTCCTCTCCTCACCTGAACTGGACTATGTGCCCCATACCTAGACCGCAGTCATGAGTTATTTTCATCTGACTTAGGTCCATTTGCGGCCCTCGTCTTGTCCGGTCCTGTGTCCCTTTGTTTTGTTCGTGTCTTCGTGGTCTCTTGTGTGTTTTGTCTCCCTCCCCCTTTTTGTTCTGTGTCACTGGCTACTAACTGTTGGCCCTCTGCGCTCTGCTGAGGCGACCCCAGCTTTGATGAGTCCTACTTACGCCTGCATTTACGCCCTCTTAAACTTTGTGGACACTTGCTTTGTTATATGGTACATCAGAGGTCGTTATGCGCCTTCTACGGACACATTCTCTTCTTGTTTTATGATATGTTTATTGCTATACTGCTGTTTACATATGTATCTAATATCCCATGTCAAGCTACCAGTTTGCTTTTACATATGGTTGTCCTATTGATGCCAATGTATTGCATTGTATTGTTATTTCTGGTTACCATCATTCTACACCGTTCATTTACAGTTATTCAACCTGTTACATTTATCTTCCCTCCCTCTTTTTGTTTCTTTGTGTTCCCTTCCCTTCTGTTCGCCATTACCTGCCCCCCCTTTCCCCTTCCCCCTCCCTCCCCCACTCTTTTATCTTCCCCCTCCCAGTCCTACCATACCTCTTCACCGTGAACCTATTTCCTTACCCTGCCTTTCCTTTCCCCCCCCCTCCCTCCCCCCCCCTTTGGTGAATATGCCATTACTGTGTTACCTATTGTTGTACTTTAAAAAAAATATGAAAACCTCATTAAAATAATTTAAAACATTAAAAGGCCATAGCACTTGCATTTTTCCACCTAGAAACCCACATGAGCCCTTATTTTTTGCGTCACTAATTGTACTTTGCAATGACAGGCTGAATTTTTGCATAAAGTACACTGCGAAACAAGAAAAAAAATAAATGTGTGGTGAGATTGAAAAAAAACAAACGCTTTTTGTTTATTTGGGGGAAATGTGTTTTTACGCCATTCGCCCTGGGGTAAAACTGACTTGTTATATATGTTCCTCAAGTCGTTACGATTACAACGATATGTAACATGTATAACTTATAATGTATCAGATGGCCTGTAAAAAATTCAAACCATTGTCAACAAATATATGTCACTTAAAACCGCTCCATTCCCAGGCTTATAACGCTTTTATCCTTTGGTCTATGGGGCTGTTTGAGGTGTCATTTTTTGCGCCATGATGTGTTCTTTTTATGGGTACCTTGATTGCGCATATACAACTTTGGGATTTCTTTGCGCTGACGCCGTTTACCGTAGAGATCAGGAATGTGATTAATTAATAGTTCTGGCGATTACGCACGCGGCGATAGCAAACATGTTTGTTTATTTATTTATTTATTTACTTTTATTTATAACCTGGGAAAAGGGGGGTGATTCTGACTTTTATTAGGGGAGGGGGCTTTTTATTGACAACAACAATCCCCCTGGGGGACTTCTAGTATAAGTGCTTTGATCTCTCATAGAGATCTCTGCAGCATAGATATGCTGCAGAGATCCATGAGATAGACACTCGTTTACTTCCGGCTGCTGCAGCCGGAAGTAAACGAGTGCCGAGCCGGGGATGGCGCCATCTTGGAGCGGTCCCCGGCCGGCTTCAGAAATGGAGATCGCTTCTCCGGGATAACGTCCCAGGGGAGCGATCTCCGCCACTAGACACCAGGGATAAGCTGAATCCGGTAATCGGATGCAGCTGTCATGTTTGACAGCTGCATCTGATTACTGTATTAGCGGGCACGGCGATCGGACCGTGCCCGCTAATACCTGCGGTCCCGGGCTACAAGTGGCACCCGGGACCGCCGCGGTTCAGAGCGGGGTCGCCGCACGGCCCAGCTCTGAACTCCCTTACCGCCAATAGGGCGTAAATATACACCCTATGTCGTTAAGGGGTTAAAGGAGAATTCCTATTAGAAGAAGTGGTTATTCCTACTTGTTCTAAAGAATTAATAGAAAATAAACATAAAGATTAGCAAATTGTCAAATTTGAAATATACATATATAAAATATATGTATTTGGACTGACACAAAAAGCTTTAGAAATCAATAACATTCCAATTTGTCGCAATTATTCAATTTATTTTATTAATAGATTGAATAATTGCTACACATTTTTGTGCTATTGATTTCTATATACTTGGCCTGTACACTACCAGCTCCCAATGGCACCCTCTACAACACAGTGCATACGCATATTTTCTCTGGAACAACTGCAAACTGACCACAGATCACTCAAGGGTGCCATGATTTCTGTGATAGAAGGCCATATTTCTAGGTCCTCCTCTGCAATCGACTGTTCACGCCACTTAATCCAGTTCAAGTTCTTTCCCTGGCTGTGACAACTCACCAGGCCCAGAAGGTATCCATCCTAGAGTTTTGCAAGAATTAAATACTGTGTTAGACAGACCGTTATTCCTAATATTTAAAGATTCTATTACGACAGGGATTGTTCCACAGGACAAGCACATAGCTAATGTGGTACCAATATTCAAGAAGCGGTCAAAGAATGATCCTGGAAACTACAGGCCCGTAAGTCTAACATCTATAGTAGGTAAAGTATTTGAGGGGTTTGTAAGAGATGCTATACTGGTGTATCTTAATGATAATGATCTTATGACGCAGCACCAGCATGGATTCATGAGGGATCGGTCCTGTCAGACTAATCTGATTGGCTTCTATGAAGAGGTAAGTTATAGACTGGACCTGGGGGAGGCTGTGGATGTTGTGTATCTGGACTTTTCAAAGGCATTTGATACTGTGCCGCATGAAAGGTTGGTCTACAAAATGAGGATGCTGGGACTCGGGGAAAACGTATGCAAATGGGTAAGTAACTGGTTGTGTGATAGAAAACAGAGGGTGGTCATTGATGGAACATATTCAGATTGGGTTTTAGTTACTAGTGGGGTACCACAGGGGTCAGTGTTGGGTCCACTTCTTTTTAATATTTTTATTAATGATCTTGTTGAGGGGCTACAGAGTAGAATCTCCATTTTTGCAGATGATACTAAACTGGGTAAAGTAATCAGCACAGAGGATGATAATATCATATTACAGAGGGATTTGGAGGTGCTAGAGGCTTGGGTGGTGAAATGGAAAATTAAGTTTAATGTGGATAAATGTAAGGTTATGCACTTGGGCCATAGAAATAATAAGTACAGTTATGTGCTAAATAATAAAACACTGGGTAAAACTACTTCGGAAAAGGACCTGGGGGTATTGGTGGACAGTAAACTCAACTTTAGTGATCAGTGCCAGGCAGCAGCTGCCAAGGCTAATAAAATAATGGGGTGCATCAAAAGAGGTATAGATGCTAAAGATGAGAATATAGTTTTGCCTCTTTATAAATCACTGGTCAGACCACACATGGAATACTGTGTACAGTTTTGGGCACCGGTATATAAGAAGGACACAGCTGAACTGGGTGCAGATGAGGGCAACAAAGGTCATTAAGGGAATGGGTGGGTTACAGTACCAGGACAGGTTATCAAGTTTGGGGTTATTTACGCTAGAAAAAAGACGTCTTAGGGGCGATCTGATTACAATGTACAAATATATGAATGGACAGTACAGAGATCTTTGTAGTGATCTTTTTACTCCTAGGCCTGTAACCATGACAAGGGGGCATCCTCTACGTCTAGAGGAAAGAAGATTTTATCATCAGCATCGACGCCGGTTCTTTACTGTACGAGCGGTAAGACTGTGGAACTCACTGATGTTGTCATGGCCGATTCATTAAATAAGTTCAAGGGAGGCCTGGATGCTTTTCTTGAACAATATAATATTACAAGTTATGGGCATTAGATTTCCGGTGATACGTTGATCCAGGGATTATTCTGGTTGCCATTGGAGTCGGGGGAGGGAGTTTTCTCCCTGTGGTGGGGCAATTGTAGTCTGCCTCACAGGGGTTTTTGCCTTCCCTGGATCAACACAGTAGGGTTCCCCTAGGTTGAACCTGATGGACTCTAGTCTTCTTTCAACCTTATTTACTATGTTACTATGTTACTATGTAACTTAGTCGTGTCTGTACCTGTTTAAAAATAGCAAAATGTAGTGGATTACTGTAGATGAGCCAGACAATTCAACAGCATCCAAAGGTGTGCACAATTTTATGGTATACTGTAACAAGATATAATAAAGCAATTTTTGACCAGATAGGTCTCTATCAAGCATATGACCTGTCTGGTCCAAACGCTGCTGTACTGTACCTGGTTATGCAATAAATTTTTTGAACACCTTTGGATGCTCTTGGATTTTCCTGTTCCTGTTCTTCTATTGACATTTAGGACTGCTGAAATAGTAGCCTGCAACTCTCAACTTTACTAATCTATTAAACTCTATACATATGGTGCTGTTGGACTTTTGGGCTTTTTTTGTATACAGTAGACTACCTTGCCTTGGCCACCATTATATTTAGCTTCATGGTAAGCTTTGTTTATTTGAAAATATTCAGCAAGTTCAGTTGTTTTCTAGAATTCTGATTCTTTTGTAGGTTGCTACATTTTACTCTATATAATGAATCCATAATAATTCATGAGTGATAAGCATTACCCCACAAGGTCTACCATATCAGGGTTTTCCAAGGCAAGAGTTCTACCTCACCAAAATCAAACATTTTCTGAACAGTGATCTAAGCAAATAATTAATTATATTTGGGCTGAATCAACCTTAATGAGATGTTAGTAGGGTTAAGGAACCATAAGTATTGGCAATGAAGGTAGTTGAACATAAAAAAAAACTGCTGGATTAACAGTATTGTTAATATATGTATATACAGTAAAACCTCGGTTCCCTAACACCTCGGAGTTCAAACAATTTGGTATTCGAACTAAATTTTCCCCTGAAGTTTTGCTCGGTATCCGAACATTGCTCGGTATCCGAACAAAATCAGGGGGATAACTGTCAGCTGAACTGATGTTCAGCTGACAGTTAGAGGTGTTCGGGAACAGTAAACTTGCCGCTGTGCTCCTGCTCCAATCAGCTGCAGGGGACACCCTGTAAAAAAGTGGGGAATCCCATCATAATGATGGGATTCCCCACTTATTTACAGGGTGTCCCCGGCAGCTGAGAGGAGCAGGAGCACGGCGGCAAGTTTAAATAGCCGCCCGCTCCTGCCTCTCACTGCGGGGACAGGCTGTAAAGAAGCCGTCTCCCAGCGCTGTCCTCCTGTCTCTCCCCACCAGCCCCCGCTGACCCGGAGCGCTTCCGATAAACTTACTCAGCCTGTACACCCCTATAGACTGCGGCGCACCCGTGCTGTTGCGCCCGCAGCCCCGCTCACCAGCTTCTTGCTGAGTCTGCAGAGGCAGCGGGGAGCAGCAGGAGCAAGAAGCAGGTGAGCGGGGCTACGGGCGCGCCGCAGTCTATAGGGGTGTACAGGCTGGGTAAGTTTATCGGAAGCGCTCCGAGCCGGCGGGGGCTGGTGGGGAGAGACAGGAGGACAGCGCTGGGAGACGGCTTCTTTACAGCCTGTCCCTGCAGTGAGAGGCAGGAGCGGGTGGCTATTTAAACTTGCCGCTGTGCTCCTGCTCCTCTCAGCTGCGTGGGAAACCCTGTAAAGAAGTGGGAAATCCCATCATTATGATGGGATTCCCCACTTTTTTACAGGGTGTCCCTCGCAGCTGATTGGAGCAGAAGCACGGCGGCAAGTTTAAATAGCCGCCCGCTCCTGCCTCTCACTGTTGCGGGGGATGTGGAGTGTTTTTGCACTCTGTGGGCCGGGTGCTCTGCACCTGACCCACGGAGTGTAAAAAACAATTAATCACATTTACATTGTTCCCTATGGGAACTTACAGCTCGGTTCTCGAACTGCTTGGTTCTGGAACAGCCTTCCAGAACCAATTATGTTCGAAAACCGAGGTACCACTGTATATATATATATATATATATATATATATATACACACAGACACACACAGACACACACACACACACACACACACAGTGGTTTGCAATAAATTAGAATATCAACATGTTTTTTTTTTCTTCAGTATTTCAATTCTAAAAGTGACCTTATATATTACATTACATACAGAGTCAACTTTTTTAAGCATTTATTTCTGTAAAAGTTGATGATTATGGATTACAGCCAAGAAAAACCAAAAAGTCAGTATTTCCAAAAATTAGAATAATTAACCCTAAACACCTGCAGTGGCTTCCTAAGTGTTATAAAAGGTCCCTTATGCTGGGTTTACATGTAGCAATAAATTGGCCTGATCGCACAAATAACGATTTCGCAAGAACGATGTGCTTTCCGTAATGATCAGCGTTTAGACAAAATGGAATAGATCGTATGGAAAAAAAAATTTGCGATCGCTTAAAGCAGCATATCGGGGGGCGTGGTTTGCCGCTGAGGAGGATGGCAGCTTAGAAGCCGAGCTCCGTCTCAAGAGCGACTGTATCAGCGACTGACGGCGGCACCGGCTCGATATTCCGGCTTAAAAGCATACTGCCGGACAGGGGAACACCCGGGCTACCAGACGGGATGCAGCGCAACAAGAAAGGTGACCCGAGAGTGCAGCGGCTCACCGCTTTTTACCCGCGCACCTCAGCAATCCAAGATGGCGCCGGCACGAGTCAGTGCAGAGGAGCCGGAGAGGGGAGCAACGTGACCAGAGACTCGGACACCGCAGGTAGCATTCCCCAATCAGCTAACCGCTTCTCCCCGCTGCGGTCCCCATCCCCTGACCCTGAGAACCCTAACTTAGGGGGGTCTGACCCGATTACTGGGGAAATGGGATTGGATGGGCACAGTGAAAACAGCAGCAGCGCTGCGGGGGACTTCCCCCCTCCCTCTCCCTCCACACGCAGCGCGGATAGACCAGACTGTGGGGCTGCAGCTACAGGAGTGGACTCCCCCATACAACTAATAGACTCTGAACTGCTTAACACCTTTCCAGACAATGACACTCCTGCCACAAATGCATCCCTAAAACTGATGATGATTACTCTCCAAACTTCCTTTCACCGCAGCTTTCAAGCCTTTTTACAACCCACTTCTGCCTCACTTAAAGAAGTGGAAGGGAGAGTTGAACATATTGAGCGGAAAGTACAGGATATTGTACAGTCGCACAACTCTATAGCAGATTCCCATACAACTCTGGAGGAGGAGGTGACACTCCTCAGAAACAAAATTGTGGATCTCGAAGACCGCTCAAGACGCAATAATATAAAGCTGAGAAACATACCAGAATCTGTCCACCCCAGTGAACTTTCTCAATTTATACAGCGCTTTGTCAAGGACATGTTGCCGGATTGTCCAAATAGAGAACTCACAATCGACAGAGCGCATAGAGTCCCACGTCCACGCCATCTGCCTGCTGACTCACCACGCGATACACTGGTGCGTATGCACTTTTTCCATGTAAAGGAAGCATTTATGCAAGCTGTCAGATTCAGAGACAAGGTCCCAGAGAGATATAAGGACATAGCTATATTTTCAGACCTATCAGCCGCAACACTCCAATGGCGTCGGTCCCTGGGACCTGTCACCGCAACTTTGAGAGAAGCTGAGTTGCCATATAAGTGGGGATACCCGAATAAACTGCTGGTCACGAGAAATGGATTCACTGCAGTAGTCCGCAACCTGGAAGAAGGGAAGGAACTCTTGTCTTCTTGGAATATTCCCATGGCCCCGTCACCGGTCCCGGACAACCCAGCCCCAAGAAGACTTCAGCCGGATTGGCAACAAATCTCGACGCGACCCAAGAGCCGCAGAAAGGACAACTAGAGGAGACGTGCCGGTTTCTATTGTCCATGTTCTTCTAATTTTCATTCCTTAGCTCAAACGAACTTTTGAGCCCTCACCACCTAGTCAGGGCCAACCTATGTTGGCAGCCGAAGTGTGCCTGTTTTATGTGCCCTCCAAGGGCAATTATGTTTGTTTTGTGTTCTTACTTTTTTCTGTTTTGCAGGAAATAATCTTCCAAGTGGTCCTTCCAGCCATGCCCTCTGAGTCCTCCAGCACCTCACGCCGTCCTTTTGAGACGATAGTCGTTGTGGTACAGTATGATCTCATTGCAGCACCTATGACACCTTACAATGGGTTTTAAATTGATTGCTTACAATGTGAGGGGCCTAAATACACCCGCTCGCAGATCCTTTCTTTGGTCTGAAGCGAAAAAACTTCGTGGAGATGTTTTGTGCATTTCTGAAACTCACATTGTAGCAAAAGATGTCCATAGGGTAAAAAACCCTTCCTACCCGATAATAGTTCATTCGAACTACCAATCTAAGGCGAGGGGAGTTATGATTGCCTTCAAAAACACCTTAGCGGTATCTATACAAAAGGAAATCATAGACCCCAATGGCCGCTATGTGGTCCTACTTTGTACCATCAACAACATATCTTACACACTAGTGGCCCTGTATGCCCCTAACCAAGGCCAACTGGGCTTTCTAAGGAAATTATTCAGACTCGTAACTAAGCATAAACAAGGGCAATTACTGATATGTGGAGACTTTAACATAGCTCCTGACAAACTGAGAGATATATCCCATGACGCTTACCGCTCCCGGCCATCACTAGACACACTGCTATGGCAGGAACAGCTTATTGATGTGTGGAGAGCTCAACACAGCACCGAGCTAGATTTTAGTTACTTCTCCTCGGTACATAACTGTTATTCTAGGATTGACCTGATCCTGTCAGACACTGCTACCCTAATGAACTTGGATAAGTCCACTATAGAAACAAGAACGTGGTCGGACCACTGCCCTGTGACCCTCCTCATTAATGAAAAATCTATCAGCTCCCCCACATATATATGGAGATGCAATGCATTTCTCATATCACACCCCAAATACAAAGCGGACGTGGAAAACTCGCTTACTGACTACTTTCTCCATAACAATCTGGAACAAGTATCAGCCTCCACGTTATGGAACGCTCACAAGGCAGTGGTCCGAGGCTCACTTATTAAATTAGGATGTAGGGTCAAACGTGAGAGAGGGAAAGCTGTCCAGGATCTATTAAAAGAAATTAGGGGACTAGAAGAAACACACAAGCGTTTTAGGACTCAATCCCTAACAGACAAGATAAGACAGCTGCGGAACCAGCTTAGAGACACATTACAGTCTGAGTTCGAATATAAGCTCAGGAAAACCAAGAGTGTCTTCTACGCTCACAGTGACAAAGCCGGCCGCCTGTTAGCAAATAAACTAAAAGCTAAACACACAAAAATGCGCATCCCCCACCTCATAGATCCAACCACGTCAGGCAAACACATAGACCCACGGAACATCGCTAACTGCTTTCGAGACTTTTACACGTCACTATATAATTTAAACTCGGACCCATTAACCCCCCAACCCTCGCAGTCACTGATAGATGAATTCCTTGCAAAAATCTCCCTCCCCACTCTAAACCCTGACCAACTAGATATTTTGAACGCTCCCATAACGAGCCAGGAACTAACCCAAATTATTAAAAATCTTCCAATAAACAAGTCACCGGGCCCAGACGGGTTAACAAACCAATATTACAAGACCTTTGCCACCACTCTGCTTCCCCATATGCAACACTTCTTTGAAGAAGCCAGATCCACTGGATCCATGCCTCCAGAGAACCAGGAAGCTATAGTTGTTACCATTCCCAAGCCGGGTAAACCCACCGACAGCCCCAAAAACTTTAGGCCAATATCCTTATTAAACTCTGACATTAAAATATACGCCAAGATGTTGGCAAATAGGCTGGCTGACATATTGCCAACTGTGATTCACAAAGATCAGACAGGCTTTATTCGCTATCGTCAAGCGTATGATAATACGCGCCGGGTGGTGGACATTGTCCATCACCTGCACCTGAAGAAGACCCCCGCTGTGCTGGTCTCTCTGGACGCCGAGAAGGCGTTTGATCGAATTTCATGGATCTACGCCTTCTCGGTGCTCCAGAGAATGGGGATATCAGGAGACATTTTAAATTGCATAAAGGCTCTCTACTCCAAACCGTCGGCCCGCATATTTGCCAATGGTTCCCTCTCAGACCCTCTGCCCATCACCAATGGGACCCGACAAGGCTGCCCCCTCTCCCCTTTAATTTTCATTATATCCTTAGAACCCCTAGCACAGATGTTCCGCCTAGATTCCCAAATTTCCGGCATACAGATAGGCCCCATTGCACACACCCTTTCTCTCTACGCGGATGACATTATCCTGACATTGAGTTCCCCACAGCAATCCCTTCCCAGAGCAATTCAGATTCTAGAAGAATTTAGTAAGGTCTCATATTATAAGCTGAACACCTCCAAGTCCGAGGCTCTCCCCTTCCATATTCCTGACCACACACTAGACACTCTGAGGACTCAAATCCCCTTGGATTGGAAGCGGGACTCCATCAGATACCTGGGTACCAACATTACCCTTAACCCTAGGCTACTATATAAACATAATTACATTCCACTCCTAGCGGACCTCAAACAACAAGCAGAGGAGATGTCCAAGTCGGAAATTAGTTGGACAGGACGAGTAGCTGCTTTCAAAATGTTATTGTTACCGAAGTTGCTGTACCTCTTCCGCACTCTACCCATTTGCATTCCGCTTGCTTACTTTAAAGCAGTGAGGAAAATGATTTCACATCTGGTGTGGAAGGGGAAGCCCCCCCGCATAAGGTATACAACCCTGATTAGGCCTACTGATGCTGGAGGCATAGGCATCCCAGACCCACATGCTTATTATACAGCTACCGTATTTCAGCAATTGAGGGAATGGTGGGCGGCAGAGACTGATAAAAATTGGATTCTTATAGAGCAGACATTTGCGGGAGGCGATCTTAGGGCTTTACCTTATGCATACTCCTGGATACCTAAACTTAAAGTGCCTTTATCCCCCCCCATGCACGCCACTCTTAAATGTTGGCATAGACTACACAAATTGAAGGGTACCTCCTTGACCTTCTTATCTAGTAATCCTCCCTTGTCCATACTCCTTTACTCCCTCCCGCCTTCATGCCACACCCAGATTCTGAGGTGGCAGTCCTCAGGGATCAAAACGATTCTCCAACTGACCGACGCAAATAATCTCCTAGACTTCCAATCCCTCAGACTGCAATACGACTTATCCAATAAAGACTTTTTTGTATACCTACAAATTAGACATTTCCTTACAGGGATCTTACAGCATAGAATTAACTGGTGCCAGCATCTGATCATAACACTCCTCCTTAAACAGAAAGGTTTGAAAAAACTGTACACAATGTGTGGAGATATTGATTCTTTTCGCAAAACCCCCAGTATGATCGAATGGGAGGAGACCCTCCAATCTACCTACACACAAACTGACTGGCAAATGGCATACAGATGGGCCCTGAAGTCGGTTATTAACACCTCACAGAGGGAAAACGTACTGAAAGTGAGGTTACTGTGGTATTATAACCCAGCAAAACTACAAGCCATATACCCCTCAACATCTAACCAATGCTGGCGTTTGTGTGGGGGTAAGGGCGACCTCCTACATATATTGTGGGGATGCCCATTGCTCAAATTATTTTGGAGCCAGATCTCTGATGTTGTCTCAAACATATTAGGTGCCAAGTACGTATTGTCTCCTGAAATGGCGTGCCTACTTATAGGAGTTGATAAAACCCCCTATAGAGCCAGATGGGTCATCTGCAAACTTTTAACACTAGCCAGAATGGCCATCACGAGACAATGGAGGGCCAAACACCCTCCAATAGCAGCAGAGGTTGTACAAGAAATGCGCAGAGTTTACTCTCTGGAACGCCTTATTGCCTTTGGACGCGATAGTGGCCATTCCTTTGACTCCCACTGGCTACCATGGTCTGAAAGTATATACCACTCTGAACCACCCGCGTACTGACTCCTACCACGGTACACACCCCTTAGCTGTCAAAGACAATACACACCCCGTATCTAGAGGTGCTGGAGGACCGGACGAGTTAGAAAAGGATCACAACCTGGTGAGACATGGTTGGACTAATGAAGGCCACACCATACATGGACCGCCTAATGGGCTACTGCCTGCTATTTGTAGTTCTTGTTTGTATTTCTTGTTTAGTTGTCAGTTAGAGGTTTATTATCTCATGTACGATGTATTTTAATCACCCTCATCAGTATTGCACCCCATATGTAGCACTGCCTATAGATCCTTTCCAATTGATCCACGCATCATTAATGGTCCATACAAGAACATACTACAATTGCTGATTGAGCTTTTCGCAGCATTCCTAACTGACCTCTGTTTTTCTGTTTCCCCCACCAAGGGGTATGTTATTTGCCTGTGTTGTTATATACAAAAATTTCTAATAAAAATATATTGAAACGTTAAAGCAGCATATCAGCAGGTTCTGATCCATCCCTCCTGTGCGGCCCCCTTCAGTCCATTTCAGCCAGCATAGCCTTCTCCCGTCCGGCCCAGTCCACCCCCCTCTGTCCCGTACCCCCGCCCCCTCCCCTCCAGTGTAGCTCATATAGGCAGCATCTCCCCATGCTGCTCAGCCCACCCCCTCCCATACCGTATGTGAGACCTTCAGGAGCCCAGGACAGGAGGCTGCTATCTGCTACATTTTGCATATATCAGCAGTGTGATGGGAGCCTGGGTTGAGCTGGATGGTAAAACTCAGCCCAGGCTCCCAGCGCCGATTGCATGCGAATTCGCACGATAACCGTTCCATGTAAACGCAGCATTAGTCTGGTTCAGTATGCAACACAATCAAGGGGAAGACTGCTGACAGATGTCCAGAAGGGAGTCATTCACACACTCCACAAGGAGAGTAAGTCACAAAAGTTTATTGCTAAAGAAGTGTGCTGTATAAAAGCATTTTAATGGAAAGTTGAGTGGAAGGAAAAGGTGTGGTAGAAAAAGGTGCACAAGCAACCGGGAGAACAGCTGTCTTAACACGATTGTAGCGAAAATGCCATTCAAAAATTTGGGAGAGATTCACAAAGAGTGGACTACTGCTGGAGTCAGTGCTTCAAAAGCCCCCACATCCAGACGTCTGCAGGACATGGGCTACAAGTGTTGCATTCCATGTGTCACTCCTGACAATAAACAACGCCAGAAGCGTCTTATCTGGGCCCAGGAAAAGAAGAACTGGACTGTTGATCAGTGGTCCAAGGTGCTGATTTCAGATGAAAGTAAATTTTGCATTTCATTTGGAAATCAAGGTCCCAGAGTCTAGAAGAAGAGTGGAGAGGCTGCACACAATCCAAGCTGCTTGAGGTCTAGTGTGAAGTTTCCACAATCAGTGATTGTTTGAGGAGCCATGTCATCTGCTGGTGTAGGTTCACTGGGTTTCATTAACACCAAAGTCAACGCTGCCCTCTACCAGGAAATTTTAGAGCACTTCATGCTTCCCTGTGCTGAAAAGATTTTGGAGATGGAAATATATATATATATATAATGGTGCCTTGGATTACGAGCATAATTCGTTCCAGGACCGTGCTTGTAATCCAAATCCACTCTTAAACCAAAGCAAATTTTCCCATAAGAAATCATAGAAATGCAGACAATTGGTTCCACACCCCAAAAATAATGATTTATTATTCTAAATAACATGTAAAACAAATGAAACAAACATTCAGAAACAGCAGAATATGTGATATTATAAGTTACTGTACAGTAATGGAGAGGATGGGAAACACAAGGGCCGACAGAGACTGCAGGGAGCATGAAGGAATGAGCAGGGCAGATGTGGGCACATACATGCAGAACTCTCTGTCCGGGGAGAGAGGGGTTACAGCTATGGAGAGATTACCTCCACAGTCCTGTCCCCTGATGTAAGCCCCAACCTTAAGTGGATCTGCTATGATTTGGAAGGTGAAGGAGACTTCCTAGGTCAGAGTACAGTGCTGTAGACCACACTATGCAGACCATGCCCCTCCCCCACTCACGCTCCCACCCAGTACAGGGGGCTCTTAAACCAAAGCAATGCTCTTAAACCAAGTCACAATTTTGAAAAAATGTTAGCTCTTAAACCAAAAACTTTTTTTTTTCCAAAGAAGGAAACAAAAAAAATCAATAAATAAACTACAGACATGTTTCCCCCAAAAGGTCTTGATGCATGAAATAAAAAAAATTGCTATATAAAATATCATCAGGAAATTTCCTGTATGTTTACAGTGAACTGGTAGGAGATATTATTTTTCCGATTACAGTAACAGTTTGATAGGTGTCACTTAGGGATGTCAATGGTTAAAAGGCTTTGTTTTCTTCTTATTTTGAAGACTTGTCAAAATGCTCACTTTCAATGATAACCTGTAAAGCAGTTACCAAGAGAAAACTACATAAGGTAACAAGCATAAAATGACTGCAGAACAATTTGTAGATAATTATTAGAAAATCATTCCCTAAAGCAATATAAAGTACACTGTGTTCTAGCCTCATGGCTCGAAAACAGCAAGAGCTCATTCTTGTTCGACAAGACAGGTTGCCAAGATGTTTGACATTACCAAAAAGGGTTATTTTAGAATAAAAGCCATCCACCAAACTCTAAAATAGCTGTCTTACAGAGCTGAAAGAAGTAGCAAACCTTCCAGCTGAATGTAATGATGAAACCATTGACAGCATGACATTCAATTCCGCAGCAGGCTAAAGTGCTTAGATAGTTGATTCAGAATCATAGAATCGGTGATATAATTGACTCCGGATTATATGAGACTAATCAGTATTGTGAAAATTTTGAGCCTGACATTGACCAAAATACCAGTGAATTCTTAGATAGTATTGTATTGTAGGCTAGATATTTTTCTGTCAAGGCTTTTATTTCTTTGAGTGAAGTAATGTATAATGACAGTGTAATTGTATTATAGATTTATAATATAGCTTGTATAGCCTCACAAAAGTAAACATTAGCTTAACACATTAACAAGTTTGCTTGTAAAGTTAATCTATATTCACTGGTGTAAACTGCCCACAGCAACCAGTCACAGCTCCAAAGCTAAACTAGGATTGGTTCTTGTGGGCAGTTTACTCCAAATAAATCCCCCCAGTATATTCACGGCTCAATTCATGTCTAAAATCCTTAAGCTATGTTCACACAACGTCAAAAATAGAGAAAAGGCAGACGCTTTTGCAATTTAAAATAATGTCCATTATTGCCGCAGTTTAAGTGACTGCAATGGCAATGCATTAAAGGGGTGCTCTGGCGGGGGGGGCACTTTTTTGCGGGGACCGGGGAGGAGGTGGCTGAAATAAAATACGTCCACTTACCTCCCCGGTTCCAGCGGCGAGTCCCGCATCACAGCGCTCCGGTGCCCGGTTCCCGGCCGCTTCCGGGTGTCTGACACGGGCCCAAGACGTGACGTCTCAGGTCCGCTCAGCCACTCAGTGAAGGAGGCGGGATCCGTTTGAAGTCCGCTCGGATCCGGGCACCGGAGCGCCGTGATGCGGGACCCGCCGCTGGAACCGGGGAGGTAAGTGGACGTCTTTTATTTCAGCCACCTTCTCCCCGGTCCTCCCAAAAAAGTGCCCCCCCGCTGGAGCACCTCTTTAAAGTCAATGAAAAGATGGACATCCAATGCACACAATTTATTGAATAACGGACATTTTCACCTCGGACGTCAAAATAACAATTCATTTGCAATCAGCGGATGTTTTTTATTAGTTGCTCACACACAGATTTTCTTTTGGTACCATTCTTTCTCAATTTTTACTCTTAAATTCAATGGACTTTTCAATTTCAAAATAGAATAATGTACCAACAGCTGTCATTGCACTAAGGGAAGGCTAGACACCTAAATGACGTCATTTGTAGTTTTGTCTTTTAAATACTGATGGTAAATACCAACCACTGGCCACTTTTAGATTTATGTTATAAAGATCAGTAATATCTGTAGCTCTGTATGCATCTTGTTTTATATGAAGAGAACCCCCAAATTGAATGCTATAGGACCCCACGCGGATCCCAAAGAAGTCTAGCTCAAAAGTGTGCACTACAACAAACATCAACACCAACTATCAAACACATGAGCCACAGAAATCATTTTCAAAAATTATATATCAAAGTTTTCCATCGGCAACAACGGCCGTACTTTATGCAGTGTTGAACATTGCCTATTCCTCTATGGGATCCCGTCCGGAGCATATACACATCGCATAAGCTCCGGCCGCGATCCCGTGTGGCGACGCAAATAACTGACATGTCAGTTTTCTGCGGCCACAATTTAATGAATTGTGTGCTGTGGGAGTTTCTGATGCGGGCGTGCGCTGATGCGCCCATATCAGAACCCTGCGGCCAGAAAGATCATCCGGACGGTACTTGTCACGAAACGGCCTGTCTCATACGTAGTGTAAACATGCTGCATGAGTGGCTAAGACTTGGAGAACTTTTCCCTAGAGCATTTTATATCTGCCTATATTGGGATACTCTGGCTGGTTTGCTACTCATGCATCAACTTTATACTCTGCTCCTTCAAGGATCTATACTAAAAGATGTGTTTTTTTTTACACACTTTGCCTCTGAGGGTTTTCGTATTGTTGCACTAAGCCATTACATTCTGTTTACAATAACCTAGGCCAAAGTGTGCATAAGATTTTTTTCTTACCTAGATGCCGTGCAGTCCTCTCTTCCCCTGCTGGTTGTTCTGTCTTGCCTCCATATTTTATATACTTTTATTAATATATGTATTTTTGTAGAATTAATATTGCATTTCAATAAACTTTGATATATAATTTTTTAAAAATATTTTTGTGGCTCATGTGTTTGATAGTTGGTGTTGTTGTTTTATATGAAGGGATATTCATCTTTTTCTCATCAGTTCCATGATGAATCCATCCTTGACAAAAATAATAATAAAAAATAATGTTAGTCGCCATGGCATTTAATTTAACAACATGAGGCCGGGTTTACACTACGTTTCTGCAATCTGTCTTTTTCATCCGTTTTCACAAAAAGTTGGATGGAAAATCGGATGCATTTGTGTGCATCCGCTTTGATCCATTTTTCCATTTACTTCCATTATAAAAAGAAATTGTTCAAAACTGATTTTTTTTTTTACGGGCACAAAAATAAGGTTGACTGGTTGATAAGGTTTTCTTTTTGGGTATGTAAAAAAAAAATGGATTGAAAAACACTTAGAACCTATAAGAACTAGAATATCCCTGCATACCACAAATAAATTTAACTCTACTCTAAAATCCTGCTCACTTTTGCTATATGTTAGAAATTGGTCATAAAAATGGCCTAAAGTATTAATAGTAGAAAACTGATGTAAATCTCCTTCTATGCCTTTTACCATTCACTCAACGTGCTGCCAGAAAAGTCCTCCTTATAAGTTTTTATAAAACTAGCATACAGTTAGTGTCTTCAGGACTCCCATACATCTGTTTTGACATCTGCCAAGGTTTGTCTGTTCTCTCCATGTACTATCTGAGTTTCTCTGGATACTGTGTTTTTTGTGCATACTCACACATTCTCATACATGCTGTGCACCTTGATGGTTTCTGACTCTTGATGTCCACACATATTTTTAATAGAATTTCCTGAAAATAAAATCCATGAAAAGCATACATGGGTGAGGGCCGCTGTTTTTCTACTGCCTACATGATTGATAATTCAAATAAATTGAGTGAGAATAAATGATTGTTAGCTTCAATGTGGAGAAAGCAGTGTAAATAACAACACATTGTTCATGTTGGTGGTAGAAAAATAAAATAAAATTTAGTTCCTAGCTAGTGTTGAACGAGCAGTAAAATGCTCTAGTGCTTGTTGCATAAATCGACCATTTTTCAATTTTTCGAGTGACGAACCCCATTAATAACAATGGGAGACTTGCCCCCTGAAATCTTGCAAAGTTAATCCCCTGGAGGTTGGTCTGTGCTCTAAACGGGGGTGGGGTGGGGTGGGGGGGTGTTATACTTACCTCTCTGGACTTCTATTTATTTTCAACAATAGTGTGGATATAGAGTAGAAGACCAGAGCGGTAAGCATAAAACTTTGTTGATTAGCATCCTGATGGTTGATGGAGCACCATGCTTAACCGAGCATGCTCACTCGGCACTGTGCCTAACACTATCACAGCCTGGTGTAAAGCTTTTCTTTGTGGCATTTTATGGACAGTGTGCACAGCGAACAAATGGAGGTCAATGCTCTATATTAGGGAGAAGAAACATTTGTAACAGTATATTCAGCTTTGTAAGTGTTTTTATATGTTAACTGAAAGACAGCAGTGCTTATATAGAAATGCGTTGGAGTGTGACTTCATATGAATCTCTAAAAGCAAATCTCCCCGTTCCTCTATAGACAATTTGAGGGACAGGGGGTATAGTAAACTATTGCTTTATGTAACATATTACCTAGTTAGGATCTGTAATACATCACAGTGTGTGAATTAATCTTTTTCTTATCTTGCAAACATATGGTGAATGGCCTTATGTGTATGAAATATACTGTACTTCTGCATAATCCATTCTCAATATCTATATACAGTTTATCATCTCTGTAGAATTCTTTGTGTAACCATTGTGAATCAAACTAAGAAACCTATACAGATGTACAATAGACATTGGTGGCCCAGTCTAATGTGTTGTTAAGAGATGCCATTTATACGTTATCAACTAAATGTTCAGATGTTTTTTTTTCCCTTGAATAGATGTGCAGCTCTCTAAGTTTAACAGATCTTTGTTAGAGCTCCGGCACCGTAAATTGTCATGCCAGTGAACAGCAGTATTTCCAAAAATAAGTTTCCACTATACATTTCTTTTTTCTGTTCTTACTACTTCAAAGATGTTAAAATTGATGAAAAAAACATATTTTTCCATGCCTAGTGAAGCAAATGGTATTTCATTTTTATGGATACATCCGCCTTTCAGTATGAGGTTGTCAGGGACCGGGAAGAGAAGTGTCTGGAGTTTTATAATAACTCGCTGATATAAAGATGTAACAAAGATCTGTGCACTTTTTTGTGGGCTGCAGCTTGACGACCCAAATACACAGTGTTCTGTGACAGAGCAATATTATCTGCCAATCATCCCTGTAATTCAGTTCTTGGAATTGTCTGTGTCATAATAACAGCACAAAGGTGTTTTACATCTGTATGTTTGCAAGTATAGATACAGATTTTAACCAAAACTTTTTTTTATCCACAAACATAGAAAGATGGAAACAATTCTACACCTAACAATGAAAAAAAAATATTATCAGAACGGTCATTATAAATTATATTTCAATGATACAAACATCATCCACTGTGTGAGTAGTGTCGAGATTAGTATTTTCACCTGTATTGGCAAGACCGATGCCATATAAAAGATGTCTTTAGTCTATGTCAAGTTATAGACTTTATCACACTCTGTCTCACAGATAACTCCATCTGTGGTTTGCACAGATTGTGTTACTCCAATACTGTGATACATAAAGCTCCATGGCAACTTAAGGGGTCTATTTAAATTTATTAACCAAGGTACACTATAAAATAAAATATAAAATTGATGTAAATCAATTTATTGGGTCAAAGGTGTTTCTTTCCCTCTCGACACTACATAGATTGGGTAGGTTGTGTTGGATTTGGATAAGTCTATAATCTACAGGATTGTGTGGCTCTCCACCCTGAAAGGAGGTATAGACTGTCCTACAGGGGATCCCCTGGTTGCTACCTATAGCAACTGCCGGCACATACTATAGTGTCAGGCAGAAGACATATAGTGGTACAGCCAGGGGTCTAGAATGGCACCGTTTTGTCATATGGGTAACAAGTAGTAGTTCAGGGTAGGCAGTAAACAAGGGAAAGAGTCAGGATTAGAGATGAGCGAACCTCGAGCATGCTCAAGTCCATCCGAACCCGATCATTCGCCATTTGATTAGCGGTGGCTGCTGAAGTTGTATAAAGCCCTAAGGCTATCTGGAAAACATGGATATAGTCATTGGCTGTACCCATGTTTTCCAGACAACCTTAGAGCTTTATCCAACTTCAGCAGCCACTGCTATTCAAATACCGAATGATCGGGTTTGGATGGACTCGAGCATGCTCAAGGTTCGCTCATCTCTAGTCAGGATACAAGCCAAATGAGAATGTTAAAAAAAATGTACTTTATGAAGAACAGTTTACCGTTTATTTAGAATAAGATATCTAATTGCTCTGGAACTAGTAGAGTATAAGGAGAGGGTCTTCAAATTACATATCTGGATGGCCTAACCAAAAAGCAAGCCAAATAGAAGCAAACCAACAAAGAGGGCATAGAGTTGATTGCAGTAGCTAAATGTGGTAGGCGACACACAGGGAGAATCACATAGAAGAGCTAAAATGCTTTCAGAATAGCCGAGTTGTAAGAAAAGACCAGCGCCAACAGACTTGGCAAGCTCTAAGCATGACACCTATTTTATTGTTCCCTTGCCCTTTTTCTTTTTTTTTTCCTCCAACTATTTACATTACATTACATTTACATTAACCTGTTTGGGGGATACATCATGGTACTTCACATATGCTATGACATGTATTATGCCTCTTCTTTTCCATTTTTACTATGATTATGTCATGCTAATGTCTTCGCCCCTTAACCCTATAATACTCTCGGAGAGTATGAATGATGACAAACAATGACATGGCAATGGATACATTTTATCTAATTACATCAGTTATTACATCAGTAAGGTCCATTAAAATGCATAAAAATAGACACTGAGCTCAAAATCCAGAAAAAAATTGCAATTAGAATAGACAGATGTCCTTATCTCCATGCTGACCTTGCTGCAAGCGCTGTCCAAAAGAGGAAACTGAGGCAAGGTGAATGTATAATTAGGGATGGTATAAAATCTTTACTGTTTAACTGGTCCATAAGTTCAATAGTGTTTTAATAGAAATTCTTTCTACTGATTTGTTACAGTTAATCTGTGACCTGTGCTTTTCAGACTCCACAATTATATAGGAGGAGATCTTGCCTCAGAAGTAGGAAGCCAGCAGAACTGCTGAGAACTAAGTGACTTCATGGTTTATGGCCAAGTAAGTATATTTATTTATTTATTTTACACCTTTAACCCCTTAGCAAACCATGACGTATCTGGTACGTCATGGTGCCGCAGGGGGTGTTCAGAGCGTGGCCCCGCCGGGACCCCTCTCTGAATAGCGCCGCTCCCGGTTGCAATCTGCAGCCGGGCAGTGCCTTCATTAGCCGGCGCGGGTCCCGTTGCCTCACCGGCTAATTAAGCACTTCAATGCAGCTGTCAAACCTGACAGCTGCATTGAAGGGCTTTAAATTTCATGTCCCTGTTGTCTAGTGGGGCGGATCCGTTCTTCTGGCCGGCCCAGGCCTAAGCATCGCAATGACGCTGATCCCGACTCGGCAATAGATTGCTATGGCCTGCAGCAGGCCACAGCAATCTATAACCGATCTAATCGATCTTTGCTGTGTATATATCTGTGTATCTCTATGAGAGATCAGTGCTGTGTATATTCAAGTCCCCCAGGGGGACTTCTAGTTCCTGTAAAAAAAAAAGGGTTTTTATTAATAAAAAATCCCCTTCCCTAATAAAAGTCCAAACCACCCCCCTTTTCCCATTTTATAAATATAAATTAATAAATAAACAAATAAATAAGCATATTTGGTATCGCCACGCACGTAATCACCCGAACTATTAATTAATCACATTCCTGATCTCGCACGGTAAACGGCGTCAGCGCAAAAAAATTCCAAAGTGCAAAATTGTGCATTTTTGGTCGCATCAAATCCAGAAAAAAGTAATAAAAAGCGATCAAAAAGTCGTATATGCGCAATCAAGATATCGATAGAAAGAAAACTTCATGACGCAAAAAATGACACCTGACACAGCCCCATAGACCGAAGGATAAAAGCGATATAAGCCTGGGAATAGAGCGATTTTAGGGAACATATATTTGTTAACAATGGTTTGAATTTTTTAAAAGCCATCAGATAAAATAAAAGTTATACATGTTATATATTGTTGTAGTTGTAATGACTTGAGGAACATGCATAACAAGTTTGTTTTACCATAGGGCGAACGGCGTAAATGCAAAACTCTCCGAAATCAAAACAAATTCCTTTTTTTTTTTCAATTTGACAGCACAAATGATTTTTTTCCGGTTTCGCAGCATATTTTATGGAAAATAATGCCTGTCATTGCAAATTGGTTTAGCAAAAAATAAGCGCTCATATACGTCTCTAGGTGAAAAAATGCAAGCGCTATGGACTTTTAAAAATAAAATGGAAAAAGCAAAAGCGCAAAAACGAAAATTGGCTTTGACTTTAAGGGGTTAAGAACTATCTTCAATCTAATGAAGAACAATATGTCCTGTAAGTGATGATATGTCCCCCTTATGCCCTTATGTTATTATCATTGAGTCTGACTGGGAGTACATGAAGAGACAGATGGATTTGAGCTGCAATGTCAACAGAAGATGGGTACTTTTTGTTTCTTTTCCAAGATGTGTGGCACAACCTCTCTGTCAAGTTTCATCTCAGAGAATAAATATAGGCAACAAACAGACAATAGTCACCTTTAGAGATGAGCGAACCGGGTTCGGGTTTGAGTCCATCCGAACCTGAACGTTCGGCATTTGATTAGTGGTGGCTGCTGAAGTTGGATAAAGCCCTAAGGCTATGTGGAAAACATGGATATAGTCATTGGCTGTATCCATGTTCTCCAGACAACCTTAGAGCTTTATCCAAGTTCAGCAGCCCCCGCTTATTAAATGGCGAACGTTCGGGTTGGGATGGACTCGAACTCGAACCCGGTTCGCTCATCTCTAGTCACTTTGTATTAAGAAGGGCTCCAACCTTATTTATTTATATGAGATGCAAAATTTGGGGCAAAGCTGTAAAGCAAAACCTATGACTGGTTTCTACTGATTTGGTGCATTTGAATTGTTTGGATAAGAACTTTAGCTTTACTTAATTGTGAGTACTTGGATTGGAGATCGCAAAAGGAGGGTCTGCATTATGTGTCTCCCCCACGCCCTAGTGTGATGTCAAGCGTAAGATTTTGGATGGAGACAATACTGCTGTGGTGTGGACACAGAGGACACAGCTGTGAATGATTTGGATGGATCTTCACATAGTATACAGAATTCACTATTAGGCTATGTTCACACAGCGTAAAAGTATGGCCGTTGTTGCCATCAGAAACAACGGCCGTGCTTTGTATGGTGCTACTACAACATCCAAGGAAGGAAAGAAGCTACTGGTAAAAGGCCTGGTCAATCCTGCCTTCTAAACGGCTAAAACATGCAAGGAAGGTAGAAGGTGCTGTTCAGCAGTCTGAGCACCGCCTGATGGCGCTTACCCATGGCAGTGCTGCTGCGCCTAACACTAAAATTGCCGGATTATGGCTAGATTTAGCCTCACACCCTCATGCAGTTGTGCGTGATAGGCATCTCTTTGGAGGTAGGGACAAAGAATAACAATACAGTCTTCTTAAGAGGCCCCGAGCTAAAAAATGAAAGGACGGCAGAGAAAACCCCTGCAAGTTGACATCCACAGATTATATGGTTTGAAATGGATAACACAAGCATGCTGTTAGGACTCGGGCCGTGCGTTCGACTCCTGACACCGCTGATGCATGCGGTCAAAGCATACATAACCGCTCAGGCCAATTGCTGCGGGCGCGACGTCGGCGCCCATAGCGGCTGGACTGCTTCTTGTGTTTTTTACCAACTCGGCTCTGCTATTCTGTGTTGTAGCAGAGGCCAGAGTTCCACTCCCCTGGCAGAGCAGCATAGGTGTTGTGTGTGTTTAAGCTGATTGTAGATTGACAGCTGACACTGCCAATCAGCTGTCAGTAATTTGAGTCTGGGGCCTATAAGTATCCTCCCCAGTCTACTATGCCTTGCCTGTGAAAGTTCCTGGCTTGTCTGGTGATACTTGAGCTAGCATTCCCTGCATTTCATATTCTGGTTACCTAACCTCTGGTTTTGACTATTTGACTATCCCCTTGGACACGACTTGGTACTTCATTGCTCGGCTGGTTTTGACTTGGTTCTCTGACTTTTCCTTATTGTGTGTGTATTGTCTTGTATTGTTCTGTGTATTCACTTTAGTTAGATCAGGGACTGCCTTCAAGTTGTCCGTTTGCTGCTAGAGCATCTGAGGCAAGCAGGTAGGGGCAGTGGGGCGGGTGCCAGCTTCAGGGCTCACCTGTCCTTGTGTCTCCCTGTCCCAATCCTAACAGATGCTAAATTAGGATCCACCATTATCACTGTCTGTTCCTTTGAACAGTGGCGTGTATCTTGGAGATACAATAGATGACCAGATAGCCCTGCAAAATTGCACTTGAATTGAAGTCGTTTTGATTTTAAAATTTAAATTGAATGTTAGAAGATAAAAAAACATAAAGTGGCCAATACCGGCCTTTAGATGAGGCACCTCACAAAAATTTGGCCTGACACAGTAAGAGTGAAAGAAAAAAAAAATAGTTGGCTGGTTGGCGGGGGCGCGAACGGTATGCCCCCGGCAACCAGTGGCGCTCCTCCGCAGACGTAGTGTGATGTTAGAGCATGGCAGTGAGGACACAGAGAACAACAAGGCAAGGTCAGGCACACCAGTAGTCTATATGGATGCCAGTTAAAGCCCAGCAACAAGGAGGCAAGGGCAGGCACACCAGTACTCTACATGGGTGCCAGTTAAGGCCCAGCAACAACGAGGCAAGGGCAGGCACACCAGTAGTCTACATGGATGCCAGTTAAGGTCCAGCAACAATGAGGCAAGGGCAGGCACACCAGTAGTCTACATGGATGCCAGTTAAGGCCCAGCATTGATGAGGCAAGGGCAGGCACACCAGTAGTCTACATGGATGCCAGTTAAGGCCCTGCAACAATGAGGCAAGGGCAGGCACACCAGTAGTCAACATGGATGCCAGTAAAGGTCCAGCAGTAGGCAACATGGAGGCAAGGGACAGTTGCTGCAGGGACAGTTGAACGCTGCGCTTGGACACCTTGCTGGAGGGTGTGGAGCATGGTGGAGGTGAAGGGGTGCGTGTAGGGTGGGAGGTGCTTGTGCCTGGGGCCTGGGCGGGGGACTGACAGAGCCAGCACGTGACACAGGGGAAGGAGCAGGGGTGCGACTTGCAGTCACTTAACGGCTTTGGTTCCACTGAGTGGGGTGTTTAGCACTCATATGCCTGGTAGTGGTTAGGCTGGTAGTGGTGGCTCCCCTGCTGATCCTGGCGTGGCACACGTTGCACACTACAGTCCGTCGGTCATCCGCAGTTTCTTTAACCCCTAGACGACCCTGGACGTAGGTTTACATCATGGAAGTCTGTCCCCAGACGACCCATGACGTAACTCTACGTCCTGGGTGTTTCTCCCGCTATGAATCGCGCTCCGGAGCGGAGCGCGCTTCATAGCAGGTGGGGGCCGGCTGCAGTGAGCAGCCGGGACCTCACCGGTAATGACACGCTGCAGCGATCGCGCTGCCGCGTGTCACTAACCCCTTAAATGCCGCGACCGCGGCGCGACCGTGGCGTTTAAGTGTAAGTGACAGGGGCAGTCCCCTGTCACTTACCGATCAGGACCCCCGCAGTGTGACTGCAGGGGTCCCGATCGTTGAAACGGACCGCCGGAGGTCTCTCACCTGCCTCCGTGCGGTCCGATCGGCGATCTGCTGCACTAAGCCTGCACAGACAGGCTCAATGAGCAGATCGCCGATAACACTGATCAATGCTATGCCTATGGCATAGCAATGGTCAGTGTAAAAATCAAAGTAGTGTATGTAGAAGTCCCCCAAAGGGACTTCAAATGTGTAAAAAAAAAAAGTTAAAAACACTATTACACTACCCCAAAACCCCTCCCCCAATAAAAGTTGAAATCACCCCCCTTTCCCATTATATAAATAAAACATATAAAAATAAATAAATAGACAAACATATAATATACCGTAGCGTGCGTAATTGTCCGATCTATTAAAATATAACAAGCGTCATTGTGATCGGTAAACGGCGTACACGAAAAGAGGGGAAAAAGTGGCCGGATTACCAATTTAATGTTACATTATATATTTAAAAAAATCTATAAAAAGTGATCAAAACGTCCGATCTTCACAAATATGGTATTAATAAAAACTAGAGATCATGGTGGAAAAAATGACACCCCATACAGCCTCATAGGTGAAAAACTAAAACCGTTATAAGCGTCACAATAGGCCCATTTTATTAATATTTAATTGCCAAAAAAAAGGATTTCATAAAAAAATACGTATATACCATTAGAGAATCTGTGTAAACTGCATATGGTTGTGTTCGGGCTGACCTATAGAATAATAGTATCATGTCGCTGTTACCATATAGTGCATTACGTAGACACAGGAACCCCCCAAACGTTACCATATTGCATTCTTTTTTACGATTTCACCTATTTATATCTTTATAAATAATATATTTGGAATTCCATCATACATGTTATGGTAAAATGAATGACGCCATTACAAAGTACAACTATTCCTGTAAAAAACAAGCACTTACATGGTTTGTAGATAGAAAACTTAGAGTGCTAGAGCTCTTAGAAGGGGAGGAGGGAAAAACGAAAACACTAAGATCAAAATTTGTGCGGTCCACTGGGTCATTTTGGGCCTGGTCCTCAAAGGGTTAAAAAACCTCCAGACTTCGGAACATCAAGCCCTGGCCACGGGAGTTTGACTCCGTGAAACAGTTGCTGATCTACTCGCTCTGCCCCTGCCTCTCCCTCTGCCCACCCCTCTTCCTCTTCCAACCAGTCCTGCGGGTGAACTTTCCTCCCCCTCAGAAGCACGGTCTTCACTAGGTTTATCCACCCAGCTCGGGTCAGTCACCTCGTCCTCATCCACCAGTTCCTCACTCTCTGGTATAGGCACCAACTGTACACACTTTCTGTCACCCCAATACAATGAGCAGTGAAGTTCTATGCAGGATGCACTACAAATCCCAGCGATACAGTGTAGTACACACTAGTTTAGGGGGTGCTATCTGGTATGGGCACCAACTGTACACACTTTCTTTCACCCCAATACAATGAGCAGTGAAGTTCTATGCAGGATGCACTACAAATCCCAGCGATACAGTGTAGTACACACTAGTTTAGGGAGTGCTATCTGATATGGGCACCATCTGTACACACTTTCTGTCACCCCAATACAATGAGCAGTGAAGTTCTATGCAGGATGCACTACAAATCCCAGCGATACAGTGTAGTACACACTAGTTTAGGGGGTGCTCTAACCTCACACTACGTCTGCGGAGGAGCGGCACTGGTTGCTGGGGGCCTGCCTTTCGCGCCCCCGCCAACCAGCCAGCTATTTATTTATTTTTTACTCTTACTCTACTGTGTCAGGCCTAATTTTTTTGAGGTTCCACGCCTGCATCATCTAAAGGCCGGTAATGGCCACTTTATGTTTTTTTATTTTCTAACCTTCAATTTAAATTTTAAAATCAAATTGACTTCAATTCAAGTGCAATTTTGCAGGGCTGTCTGGTCATCTATTGTATCTCCAAGATACTGTACACGCCACTGTTCAAAGGAACAGACAGTGATAATGGTGGATCCTAATTTAGCATCCTTGTGTTATCCATTTCGAACCATATAATCTGTGGATGTCAACTTGCAGGGGTTTTCTCTGCCGTCCTTTCATTTTTTAGCTCGGGGCCTCTTAAGAAGACTGTATTGTTATTCTTTGTCCCTACCTCCAAGAGATGCCTATCACGCACAACTGCATGCGGGTGTGAGGCTAAATCTAGCCATAATCCGGCTATTTTAGTGTTAGGTGCAGCAGCACTGCCGTGGGTAAGCGCCAACAGGCGGTGCTCAGACTGCTGAACAGCACCTTCTACCTTCCTTGCATGTTTTAGCCGTTTTGAAGGCAGGATTGACCAGGCCTTTTACCAGTAGCTTCTTTCCTTCCTTGGATGTTGTAGTAGCCTTTTTGAAAACAGAATTGACCAGGTCTTTTTAATACACAGGCTACCGCACTTGCCGTCTCTTAGAGACTCTTTAAAGGATTGAAAGTGTATTTGATAAAATTCCGTGGCCTCTTAAGCAGACTGAATTGTTCTCTGTGTCCTCACTGCCATGCTCTGACATCACACTAAGTCACACTTATTTTAGTTTTTTTGGTCTAGCCGTGGTCGGGGCCTCACCACCCCCGGTCGAGAGGCATCAGGTGTACCCTTGATGGTGGCTGACAGCTGGCCTAGCCAGTTAGCTGTCAGCACCCGGGTTCATGTGTAATTAGCAGTGAGCTTGGTTGCCTCTGACAAGGGGCGGAACCTGGTGGCGGCTCTGAAACTCGGCAGCCTCAAACATATACCATGCCTGGCCCACGTCTTCAACCTAATGTTGCTGCGGTTCCTTAAAACTTACCCCAATGTGTCTGACCAGCATCTGTGCGCATTTCCGCAAGTCAACTGGCATCCATGTTGACTACTGTTGACTAATGGTGTGCCTGCCCTTACCTCCATGTTGGCCACTGCTTGGCCTTAACTGGCATCCATGTTGACTACTGGTGTGCCTGGCCTTGCCTCCATGTTGGCTACTGCTAGCCCTTAACTGGCATCTATGTTGACTACTGCTAGCCCTTAACTGGCATCCATGTTGACTACTGCTGGGCCTTAACTGGCATCCATGTTGACTACTGGTTTGGACAACACAGATTACTGGGTGTTCACTCTCCTGGACCCTTGGTAGAAACTGAACTTTTCTACTGTCATTCCTACCGAGGAACGCAGTATGAGAGTGAATCAATATCAACAGGCCCTGGTACAGAAGCTAACACCACTAGTGTCAGAAGACGTAGTTCTGTGGGCCAAAGAGCGGGGGAGAGGAGCCGTGGAGCAGGCAGCTTGTAAAGGGGCAGGGGAACACTCTCCAAGGCCTTTGATAGTTTCATGGCACCCCAGCAAGACTACAGTATGTCAACCGTCCCCAGTCTAGACAGAGTAGGGGATAAGCCTTAAGGAAGATGGTGAGGGAGTACCTTGCTGACCATACCACCATCCTTCCTGATCACTCTGCTACCTACAACTACTGGGTTTCAAAGCTGGATACGTGGCCCCAACTGGCGCTTTATGCCTTGGAGGTGCTGGCCTGCCCTGCCGCTAGCGTGTTGTCAGAGCGGGTCTTCAGTGCAGCTGGTGCCATCATCACTGATAAGCGCACCCGCCTGTCCACTGACAGCGCTGACAGGCTGACATTTATAAAAATGAACAAAGCCTGGATTTCACCTGAATTCAACTGTCCACCCAGGGAAAGCTGCTGAACATGAAGATTCTTGGTATCTCCTCTCCTCCTCCTCCTCCTCCGCTTCCTACAATTCTCTGCCAACTGCCAAGTCTTCTTCCTCACTGCCATGCTCTGACGTCACACTACGTCTGCGAAGGAGCGGGACTGGTTGCCGGGGGCCCGCCGATCACGCCCCCGCCAACCAATCCGGCTTCTTCACAGACGTAGTGTGATGTCAGACTATCGCGCCCCCGCCAACCAGCCTGTTGTTTTATTTATTTATTTTTTTGTGTAGCCGTGGCCGGAGCCTTACCACCCCCGGTCGAGAGGCATTAAGTGTACCCTTGATGGTGAGTGCTGACTGACAACTGGCCATGGTTCATGTCCACTACATATCCCAGTCCCTGGACTCACTCCAATTTTTGGAAGGGCTCACTTGATTCCTCACTCACTTGTAATTGCTCTCTGTGTGCTGAATGCCATGCAGTGTCTGGCCTATTTTTTGGGAGGCTCACTAGCTTCCTAACTCACTTGTAATGGTTCTCTGTGTGTTCAAGGCCCTGCACTGTCTGACCTAGTTTTGGGGAGCCTCACTAGCTTCCTCACTCACTTGTAATAGCTCTCTGTGTGTTCAAGGCCCTGCAGTGTCTAGCCTAGTTTTGGGAAACCTCACTAGTTGCGCCGGCCCTTGCCTCGTTTTTGCTGGGCCTTAACTGGCATCCATGTTGACTACTGCTGGGCCTTTACTGGCATCCATGTTGACTACTGCTGGGCCTGCCCTTGCCTCCTTTTTGCTGGTCCTTAACTGGTATCCATGTTGACTACTGCTGGGCCTGCCCTTGCCTCCTTTTTGCTGGGCCTTAACTGGCATCCATGTTGACTATTGCTCGGCCATTACTAGCATCCATGTTGACTACTGCTGGGCCTTTACTGGCATCCATGTTGACTACTGCTGGGCCTTAACTGGAATCCATGTTGACTACTGGTGGGCCTGCCTTTGCCTCCAGGTTGACTACTGCTGGGCCTTCACTGGCATCCATGTTGGCTACTGCTGGGCGTTAACTGGCATCCATGTTGACTACTGCTCACTACTGGTTTGCCTGCCCTTGCCTCCAGGTTGACTATTGCTGGGCCTTCACTGGCATCCATTTTGGCTACTGCTGGGCCTTAATTGGCATCCATGTTGACTACTGCTGACTACTGGTGTGCCTGCCCTTGCCTCCATGTTAGATACTGCTGATCCTGCCTGGCCTCCATGTTGGTTACTGTTGCTCCTGCCTGGCCTCCATGTTGGTTACTGTTGCTCCTGCCTGGCCTCCATGTTGGTTACTGTTGCTCCTGCCTGAACTCCATGTTGGCTACTGCTGATCCCGGCAGTTCTTTGTGTGCTCAATGCCATGCAGTATTTGGCCTAATTTTGGGGAGGCTCACTTTTTTCCTCACTTACTTTTAATGGTTCTCTGTGAGGTCACTGCCATGCTAGGTCTGGTATAATTTTTGGAAGGCTGACTGGCTACCGCTTCTACCTTGTTCACTCTGTCCTCACCGCTATGCTGTGTCAGGCTGAATTTTTGGGTGGTTCATGATAAGCTACCTCTGTTTTAATGGTTCCCTGTGTTCTCACTGCCATGCTGTGTCAGGCTGAGTTTTTGGGTGGTCCATATGCCTACCTCTGTTTTAACCAGGCTGTTGCACAGAATTAGGCATAATGGTGCCATTAGGCAGCCTCAGACACATGCATACATGCTGCCCCTGCTGTTTCCTGTCCATTTCCGTTGTGTTTCCATCAATTTCTGAGGTTGACAGGTTTTCACACGACCTTCCCTCTACCGAACCTCTGTCCCCTCAAGAAATGCTCGAGTCTCCCATTGACTTCAATGGGGTTTGTTACTTGAAACGAGCACTCGAGTATCTGGAGATATTCGGTTCGAGTAACGAGCACCCGAGCATTTTAGAACTCGCTCATCACAAATTTTTTTTCTTTAAGGCTATGTTCACACAACGTAAAAAATAGAGAAAAGGCAGCTGCTTTTGCGATAAAAAAACTTCAGTTTTTTCCGCGACCGACTGTAATGCAATGCATTGCAGTCAATGGAAAGACGGACGTCCAATGCAGACAAATGAATAACGGACAATTTTACTGTAGACGTCAAAGTAATGAACATGATCATTATTTTCAAACATCTTTTACAAACAGCAGACGTTTTTTATTAGTTATTCCTACACAGTTTTTCTTTTGTCACCGTCCTTTCTCTGTTTTTTACTTTTATATTCAATGGACTTTTCAATTAAGACACACCCAAAATCCACTTAGTAAACCTAAAACTAGAATAATGTACCAACAGCCGTCATTGCACTAAGGGGAGGCCAGACAGCTAAATGACAACCGTTATTTTAGATTCAAAATGAGGGACGTTATTTTAACCCCGGCAGCAGCTGGAAGTAAACGAGTGCCTATCTCATGGATCTCCATGAGAGATCAAAGCACTTATACTAGAAGTCCCCCAGGGGAGCTTCTAGTATAAGTGTAAAAGTTAAAAAAAAAAGTGATGTTGTCAATAAAAAGCCCCCTCCCCTAATAAAAGTCAGAATCACCCCCCTTTTCCCAGGTTATTAATAAAAGTAAATAAATAAATAAATAAACAAACATGTTTGCTATCGCCGCGTGCTTAATCGCCCGAACTATTAATCACATTTCTGATCTCGCACGGTAAACCGCGTCAGCGCAAAAAAATCCCAAAGTGCAAAATTGTGCATCAAATTGTCGCATCAAATCCAGAAAAATTTTAATAAGAAGCGGTCAAAAAGTCGTATATGCGCAATCAAGGTACCGATAGAAAGAACACATCATGGCGCAAAAAATGACACCTCACACAGCCCCATAGACCAAAGGATAAAAGTGCTATAAGCCTGGGAATAGAGCGATTTTAAGGAATGTATATTTGTAAACAATGGTTTTAATTTTTTACAGGCCATCAGATACAAGAAAAGTTATACATGTTATATATCGTTTTAATCGTAACAATTTGTGGAACATATATAACAAGTCAGTTTTCCCCCAGGGCGAACGGCGTAAAAACAGTTTTCCACTAAAAACACAAAATGTGGTGTGTTTTTTTTCAATTTCACCACACATTGAATTTTTTCCTGCTTTTGCAGTGTACTTTATGCAAAAATTCAGCCTGTCATTGCAAAGTACAATTAGTGGCGCAAAAAATAAGGGCTCATGTGGGTTTCTAGGTGAAAAAATGCAACTGCTATGGCCTTTTATGCACAAGGAGGAAAAAACGAAAACGTAAAAATCAAAATTGCCCCGATCCTTAAGGGGTTAAATGGAGCTTAAAAGACATTGTGTGAACATAGCATAACAGAGCAAATACTAACTAAGAAATGCAACTCAATATTCTCCTTATTCCAATCTTTCTAGAAATCCCCCATATGTGGCCGCAGTGCGTCACCTGACTTAACCCCAGGCCTCAGACATGACAGAGGTCTTGGGAATTTTGGGCCTTTTTTTATTTCAGTTTCTTTTTAGCAATTATATCATGTCACAGAGGTCTTGCAGTGCCAAAACATTTGTGAAAGACAAGTTGATGTTTCCATTTGTACCATTCTGAGGGACATGCTACAGCCTGACGATTATTTATAAAAACTTTTATGAGGTGGTATGAATAAAAAACACATTTTAGCAGCTGTTACTATACGTCACATATGACGTTATCTTTATTTGTCAGGTCGGTACGATTACAGTGATATCCATTTTATATAGCTTTTGTTATGGTTTATGGCATTTATACTATAAAAACTGTTTGTCTTACATATTGTAAGAGCAGTAATATTTTTTTGAGGGCTTTTTTTTGTGGCCTAAGCTTATGTTTTTAGCGGTGCACCTTTTGGGTACATGTGATGTTTTGATTAGTTTTTTTTTTCCTGTATTTTTAAGGGGCGGGATTAACAAAAAAATTTCATTTTGGTTTGTTTTTTATTTACTTTTTTAAGGCGTTAATCAGGTGCGATAAATAATGTAACGGGTCAATAGGCGGAGTCATTATGGGTGTGTCAATACCAGATATGTGTATCGTATTTTTAGGGAATCAATTATAAAGGGGGATAGGGAATGTGAATATTTATTTATTTATTTATTTACATTATTTATTTATTTAATTAAGTGTGTGTGTAAGTGCGTGTTTTTAATACATTACAGTGCTGTAATATATTATAGATTGAATGAGCTGTCGCTCGCACAGCTCCAGGGGGTTGAAGAGGGGTCGGAGGGAGCGGATCTTCCTCCGGATGTCCCATGGACCACAGCGCCTATGGGGTTAACTGCCCCTCTGGCTTCCCTCCGGCAGGGGCAGCAGGAGGAGGCTGTTTGAGACAGCCTCCTCCTGCTATCCAATTGCCGCTAGGGACAGCGGGTGGAGGCAGGGAAAGCATGGTGTCCAGGAACGTCATGTTTCAGGAACTACCTGCTTTACATGATGTTCCTGGAACGTCATTTTGCAGCATGGGGTTAAAGGGTCAAGCTAAAATAAATATTTTTTTTTTTTATATTTTATACACTGATTTTTTTCAGCCTAATTTTGGAACGTTAAAGGCTAAAATAATGGACTTAATACAAAAAATAAATAAAAAATAGAAAAGAGCTGAAAATACAAATGAAAAATGGTATGTGAACATGGCCTTATCGTATTTGCTCAGCATCACTGAACTAAACAGGACTAAGTTTCACATCTCAAATATAATCTGTAGAAAGGTGTGACTATTTTTGGTAGAAAACAGACAAGTTCTTCTAATTCTGTATGACCATTTTAATTGGATCTAACACGTTGGAATTTACCAAGTGTTCTTTAGAAGCTCCAAGGAGGAAAGTACAAATGATATGCTTGCATAAAATATGTTATGTCACTTTGCTTCTAACCTGAGCAGTCTCATCATAGGTTGTCTCTTTTCTGTCTGGCTATAGAAAATGCCAATTGAAATGGCGTCTCTGGGAATAATTACAGGACTGTCAGATGTTAGGAGATATTGGATGCCAGATAGTTATGGTTTGTGTATTTAAACAATGAAAATGTTCCAAATTTTTATTTTTTTTATAATAAGAGAGTCTAATCCAGTTGAATTCTCCACATCCTGAATGGCTACCTTTATTTTTTATTTTTTCAAAATGACACAAGTGTTCACAGTTCTCTGCTGGAGAGAATATAATGTTCTCTGAGTGGAATCATTATGATACTATGAATATAATTAGAGCAAATTGCAGAGCTGCAGTTATTAATGTTTACTAGCAGAAATAAAAGTTAGAGGAATGCACAGCTCGGAAATGTGATTGCAATATATATACCGTGTACATATACTTTGGGGGTCATTTACTACACTGCAGCAGTTCCAACCCATCAATTATTAATAAATCAATGCATCCAAATGGCACCTGGTCTCCCCACTATGATAGTAAACATGGCTAATTTAATATGTTTTATTCTAATAAGAGCAAAGTAATGCTTAGTTTTTATAACAATAAAACACATTTATAGCAATTGATTTAATTAGTTATATTATTAAATAACAATGGTGTAATTCAAGAGATGAAACTAGCTGGAGGAATTCTAAATAAATAACTTCTTAAACATTATGGGGGAGATTTATGAAAGGGTGTAAATATACACCTGGTGTAAACTGCCCACAGCAACCAATCAAAGCTTCTCTTATATTTTACCAGAGCTAAAAGCTGAGCTGTGATTGGTTGCTGTGGGCAGTTTACACTAGGTGTATATTTACACCCTTTCATAAATCTCCCCCAATGCATCTACATCATTGATGCTTGGATTGGATGCACAGTACTGACACTGGCCTTTGCAACAAGCCACTAAAGATAAAGGGGTTGTCCAGGGAGCAGAAGGCTGCTAAAGCCTTCTTCTCCCTGGTGCTAAAGCTGGTGCTCGATCCTCACCCCAAAGCAATGTCCAACAGCTGCACAGTGTCTCCACAATATTGGATAGTCATGACTTAACCCCATCTTCACATCTCAGAAGGCTTAGGTGAAATCTCAGAAAGTGAGAACCAGAGAACAGAAGACTTTAGCCATCTTTTGTTCCCCAAACTAGACAATCAGAGTTGGTAGTGTAGTACATAAAGAAGGAAATGGGGGAACATAATTGAAACCTTTTTATATGTTAAAGAGCTACATAAGGTTTAGGAGTGAAATGTTTGAGGTTAGTTGGGGGAAACATGAAAAGAAACGTGAGAAAATATTACTATAAAAAAGAAGTAGATGCTTGGAACATACTTTTAGCAGATGTTGGTAAATTTACAAAAACTGAATGATACCTGCCTTGGATAAACATATATCTATCCTAAGGGCTCGTTCACACAGAGCAAAAGCAGCTGAATTTCTGCGCTGAATCAGCGCTGAAATTTCAGCCGTTAAAATAGGTGCAGAGCTAATTTCCATTGTGTTGAATGGAAATTCTGCTCTGCAGTTCACACGGTGGAATTTCCGCACTGAACTAATCCGCTTTCCGCCAGAAGAATGAACATATTCATTCTTCCGCTAGCGGAAGCCTATAGAAACCAATGGGACTCTGATTTTCTATTTCAGCGTGGAACACGCACGTGTTCAGCACGGAATACAAGCGTAATACAAGCGGAAATTACACGCTGAATCAGTGCGGAAATGGGGAAAAAAGGGGGGAGGAGGATTCTAGTATATATTCTGGTATAGTCTAGTTTACTCGCCAAATACTCGCTGAATTTCAGCGCTGAATGCATGCGGATTCAGCGCGGATTCCTCGAGTATTCCGCGCTGAATTTGTCAAGAGCTAATTACGAGCTGAACACTTTCCTAGCGGAATATGCAGGGATTCTGCTTACATTCTGCTTATATTCTGCTCAGAATTCAGCGTCAGTTGATTTCAGGCGGAAATATTTCCTCGTGTAATCCGCCCCTTTTGCTGTGTGTGAACGTAGCCTAAATAATAAGAAAGGTAATACAGAGCAGACTAGATGTGGTCTTTTTCTACTGACAATCTTCTGAGATTCAGACCTGCAATCAGCACCAGCAGAAAGATAACTAACACAGAACCCTTACATTTTAGTAAGGAGACCCCTACCACTGTGTACATATATATCTCAGAGTGTCACCAAACTGATGAGTTAAGGAAAAACACATGATTTAAGGTTAAGAATGTCTCTAATGACTCTAAAAAATATATATTCTTACACTGATGTGTGAGTATCCATTCGGTCATTTATATATAAGCATTCAAATATCCTGATTTTCACATGAAAACCCATTATTTGCATTTGAAACATTTAAACATAGAAAGTAAACAGCAGAAAAAGACTGGGTCTCTGTAGTCTGTGTTTATTTTTAGTATATATATATATATATATATATATATATATATAGCTACTTTTATCCAAAGCATGTGTTCTAGTGTTATGAGAAAAACTACAGGGGGTATTGAGGTGTTAAAATGCCCCACAGTCTGTCCACATTGCAGTTGTTGCCCACTTTCAGGTAACAACAGGAGATTTTTTTTTTCTATGTAGCATAACATAAAATTGAACTGAAAAATAAAATGCAAAAAGTTGTTAGATTTAATATTTCCCTAAAATTAATGTAAATGCAAAATTGAAAGTTACTCAATTCTCAATACACTTTATAATTATCCAAATACACTTTATATTTATCTCCAAATCACCAGCCAGCAACTTGTATCTGTTTTGTTGTTCAGGTTAATTTCACAATACATTGGCAGTGTATTGTATTTATGATGGATTCCACTAACTGTCTGGAATTATGCCAATATAAATCTCTAGTGGACCCTGTGAGAGAGTGACAATCAGCTTGTGGCTAGAATCAGACACACAGGTGCAGATTTATCAACCAACCAAAACTGTCTGGTTTGGCTTTGAGTCCACCAAAATGGGAACAATTGTGGAAAAAGCCCTTCTACGATATTATTTCCTTAAACTGAAGTGTATAGAGGTTAGAAAGGTATAGAGCATATGTTCTGGAAAAAGAATGGCGTCTTTACAAAGAACAATTGGTTGTCAGGCTGGGGAGACACGGAACTTGCCCTGAACTTGCCCCAACCAATGTCGCTACCTACTTGCTATGCACGGCTTTAAATGGCCGGGGACAACCACGGAGTCGGTCCCTACACTGAGTAGGTGAACACACAGAACGTAGACAAACAACAAAATGGAGGAGAGTCAGCTAGCCAAGTCAAAACCAATCGGACAACGCAGTACAAAATCAGAAAGAGAGCGGATAGTCGGAGGTCAGAAAAAGGTCAGAAAACTGGCAGAACAATAGCAAGGGTATTAGGACAGGGGAACGCTGGGAAAGGAGCAGGGGAGTTGGGACTAGTAACAACTAATAGCCAGCTAAGAATGTTGGGCTTACCTACTATTTATACAGGATCAGGAACTCAGTCCAGCAGCTGATTGGACCGGCCCCTGATCCTCCACACAGCTCACCTGCACAGCAGCAGATTAACCCTCAAGCTGCCAAGGCACAACAAGCAAGACGGGTGGGGCTAAACAAACCTCAAATAAACCTGTGTTCAGACAGGATTATGGAATGCACCAACTCAGCGCCTTCTCGGCCGCACAGCTCGAACCGAGGAGTGCCAGCGCACAGTCCTGACATTGGTTTTGTAAAAAAAAAAAAAAGACCTCAAATTTAGAGATGAACAAATTTACAGTAATAATGAAGCAAAGTGCTTTGTTATCTCTGCAATCCACTCATCAGCCTGCTTCCATTTACATTGACTGAAGCTCCATGCTGCTACTCTGTGGGAGGTGGGAAAAACAGGATCCAGCTTCGCTTTATTATTTCTGTAAATTCGCTCCTCTCTACTCATATTAGTCAGCAGATGTAAAAGAGTTATGGCGTTTAAATGGCAAGGAGAAAAAAATTAAAATGCCGAGTTTAAATTTACTGTGACATAACAGGATTAAAGCACTGGGTGTCACAAAGTGATGCCCCTTTTTAATACTCTTACCATGCCATAGCTAATACATGGTAACAAATACTGTTGTTTTTTTCTGGTAGATCTTAATTGGTCATGTATGACTATATGCTTGTCATTTAACACTTAATTCTTGTAATTGACACTGAAAAGTACCATGGATAACTTCCCCTTAAAGGTGTCAGAAGACCATCAAGGGTCTTTTCTAAATTTGGACCAGGTCAAAAGGAAGTTCTCTTGATAAGAAAAACTAAACTTCTGTTTAACGGTTTTATTACATTTCAATGATCATAAGCTTTACGCACACAAAAGCAATAGCCCAAATTACTATTCTATCAAAAAGTTTCTACCACTACGGTGATTTATGTCTACCTGACCTCATCAATTCTATAGTTCCTGAAAAAACTACTTTGGACAACTCCGAAGTGAGGCCACACAGCAGCCAGTGATTGGCTGTGCGGGTTGTCACTGCTGAGATAAGTCTGCCTAGGAAGTACCGGTTAGAGTTTTCAGCAGGGCCCTCAAAGACACCACAGGAGGACACATGCGGGGGAGTGTGGTTAATTAATAAAAAGATGTTAGGAGATCAAATGGACAAAAACAACAATTTTCCTTTTTTTGGACAACTCCTTTAGGGAATTTTTGTCTAACAAATAAGGTATTTTTTTTTTTTAAATATAAGTTATAACTTCTGTTTATATACTGTCATACCTTCCCCTCTAAGCGAATAGGGAAAGGTTAACATAATAACGTTTCATTGGCCCGTTGTAAGCCGGACTAGTTTATATCAATTAATAATGCAGAGAAACACAAATGATTACACTCATTAATTTGGAAGCATTCTGAAAATCACTTTGCAACAGCTGTATCATTTATTTTCTCATGTCAATGACTCTATCGTAATCACACAAAGTTTGAGTTGGAATTAAATGTCATGCAGAAAATGTATTTCATCTAATAAGCTTGGGAATGGAAAGGCTTGGCTAAAATAATGTGCAGTCGCAGTGGGGGAGGGGTAATGATACGGAGGGGGCTAGGAAATGCCTGTCACTTTAAACTATTGTAGCTTCTATATTACAGGCATCAAACAGTCATTGTTCGGGGGTTCCTGGGGTATAAAAGATGTGCTTGGAAATCTAAAATGATTGAAAAATCTCAAAAATGAGAGAGGAGCGATGCAATAATTAGAACATATTTATTTTCTTGTCTGTGTAGATATTTAACAGCTCAAACCTCAAGGCAAAGAGAACTGCCAAATTTCTGTAAACATATTTTATTTGCTTCGCATTCTGTTTACCAATGCCAGCAGCAGATTCTGAATCAGATACTGTTGTAAAGCGATTCATTTTTCTGTTGACAACTCAGGAGGATGCTATTTCTGGATTCTGTTTGGAGTGCTTCCATAATGAGTCCTATTGGACAAGTCGTACAGTCTTCCTGACAATTTATCTTCGAGGCGAGGGAGTTGGTATGGCAACATTAATTAATATGCCACAAAGTGAGCGCTAAGCTAAAACGCACAATAAGAAAAACACTCTTCTAATTGTTTTAATTTTAAAAGGGTTTATTTTCCCTGACACCGGCATTGGTGAGTGATAGATGGCACCATTTTCACAGTCGGATGTAGAAAACACAATTCATAGGCGGATTAATTATCGGGATCAACATCAGATAGAATTCTGTCAGATCAAATATTAAAGGATAGATTGCATAATATATGCGGCTGATGCATTTTTCAAAACACTATTTGTATTTACAGATGTTGATCATGTTGAGCTTGGGAAAGCCGAATAAGACGGACAAGTTTTTTACGCTTCGTTAATTTTTTTCTATTTCATGTTAATTGAAGTCCATAGAGATAGAAGTATTGGTTTAAAACTGAAATCTTACACTTAGTTATTTATTTGCACTTGTGCTGTTAAATCAAATATATATATATATATATATATATATATATATATATATATATATATATATATATTTATAAATTTATTTCACTTTTTCATAGACGCTTGTATGTACAGTATCACAGCTAGGGACACTTTCACACTAAGGCTGGGTTCACACACAGTATATGTCAGACAGTATTTGGTCCTCATGTCAGATCCTCATAGCAACCCAAACCAGGAGTGGATTGAAAACACAGAAAGGCTCTGTTCACACAATGTAGAAATTGAATGGATGGCCGTCATTTAATGGCAAATATTTGCAGTTATTTTAAAACAACGGCTGTTGTATTGAAATAATGGCAGTTATTTACCGTTATATGGCGGCTATACACTCAATTTCAACATTGTGTGAACAGAGCCTTTCTTTGTTTTCAATCCACTCCTGGTTTTGGTTGCAATGAGGACCTGACATGAGGACCAGATACTGCCTGAAATATACTGTGTGTGAACCCAGCCAAAAGGTGGAATCTACAGAGAAGAAATGCAAATCTTTCTATTATATTTTTACATGTTTACATGCTATGTTTACACGTTAAAAATACAGAAAGGCCGGCCGATTTTTATATTTAAAATAAAGTCCGTTTTTGCCACAAGGGGAGGCCAGGCTGCTAAATGATGTCCGTTATTTTAGACTCAAAATGACGGACATAATTTTAAACTGAGCTGAAAGAACATTGTGTGAAGATAGCCAAACAGAGGACAGGAGAGGTGCTGTTTTCTTGAAGCAATTTTTTCTAAGCCAGGACAACCCCTTTTAGCGGGGATGACAATAGGAGGGTGAGAGGGGAAGATCAGAGCTCGCTCATTTAGCCTTTGCATGGCTCTGTAACTGACAAATTCTTTGTAGGGCCTTTCACTTGCATCATTGTCGATTGCAGATCCTGTTTTTCCATAGGAAGATGTGTGGCTGACAATAAATTTTTAGGGCTGCATTCAGAGAATGAATGATAAATTTGTTGTTCATCAGCTGATCACTGGGCAATATTATCAACTAGTAAAAGGTTAAAAGGTCTTTAAATGGCTACTCCGGTGAAAATAGATTATTTTCAAATCAACTGGTGTCAGAAGGTTAAACTAATTAGTAAACTACTTCTATTTTAAAATATCAAACCTTACAGTACTTATTAGCTGCTGTATGTCCTGCAGGAAGTGGTGTATTCTTTCCAGTCTGACATGGTGCATTTTGCTGCCACCTCTGTCCATGACAGGAACTTTCCACACCAGGAGAGGTTTTCTATGAGAATTTGCTACATCTCTGTACAGTTCCTGTCACGGACAGAGGTGGCACCATGTCAGACTGAAAAGAATACACCACTTCCCATAGGGTATACAGCAGTTGATAGGTACTAACTAGAAAGTTTGAGATTTGTAAATAGAAGTAATTTAGAAATGTGTGTAACTGTAACAGACAATGAGTCTGGACCTATTGTGCTACTCAACCATTTGGTTTTGACCCACACCAGGCAGTCGAGTCTAAGTGTCCACCAGGTCTTAACCCTTAATTATGCCCCAGGATGTGGAATATGGACTACTAGAAAAAGACTCCTATGTGGAGTTGAAACATTGCATTTTTTGCCTGGGAGAAAATAAACACCATTTGAGTTGAGATTTGGAGTGCTGCGGTGACTTTATATATTCTTTACAATGATGGTGATTGTGATGTTGATAGGGATGTATGCAACTGTATATAACAAACTGTATGCGGCAATACATGGAGTAATGCATTGCCGTTGGGATGTGTATGCTTTGGTAATAGGTGATTATTATTATTAACACCAGCACAGCTGAGGGCTCAATGCCTGAATATATTATCACCACAAAAACTTCTCAGCAGTGGAAAACTATAAAATAAACTTTAAAACATTACTTCATCCTCATGAAAAGATTCAGCATTTCATGCACAAACCAACTTACAGTATATTAAGACATTATTAGAAGAAAAGATTGATGGGAAATCTTTTTGATAAAGACATGCAAGGGCTTTAGCGACCATTAGGCATGTCAGATACTCTTGATTCTCGATACAGCTTGACACTCTCAGGGAGTCCACACAGGAAGACGAGATGACAGAAATTGCTGAGTCAATTAAGATTCAGTAAAGATAGGATTTACTTGCAGCAGTAACTTTGCAAAATACCTGGTCACATTATAGAGATAAAATATGAAGTAGGTAACAATACTCATAATTGTGCTCAGTGAAAAGAGAATTTTCCACCAATAATAATTTAATTTACTGTTAGACCGTGCAAAATAGTTCAACTGTAAATGTTAAATAAAAATGGCTCCTGCTTTTTTATTGTGGCTCCTACTGTTCTTTTTATTCCATCTCACAATGTCCACCTGATGTTTTCAGGTGGTCACACATGCTCAGTATCATTGATGCTCCAAAAGCCTATAAGAATCGGTAGTCTCATCAGCACTGCACATGTTCTGTGGACATTCTGTTAGGGCAACCATAACAAGTATAAATCAGCATGTCTAAACTAAATGCTAAGTATATGAACAGCACAGTGTAACAAGTAGTGGGTGCACAGCTAAGGATAGTAATAAAATGCAGCTTTCCAAAGGTCTTCAGAAACAATTCAAATGTATTGATTCCAATATAGTGTAGGTGCAGGTTTCACCTATATCCAAATGTGCAAAATAGCAAAATGTAAATCCAGCTCCAACCAGTGTGATAAAATCCAAGTTTATTCAAAAAAGTGCAAAATACATAAATTTAAAAATACATGGACGTCTACACAGAGAAAAACTGTCGCGTTTCATAGCCAAAGCTCCTTAGTCATGGCTAACTTTCACAGACTGAATGCCAATATTTATATCCATTAGTAATTGTGGCACCTGAGGTTTGGTACCACCCACTAGGGGGTTGTAACCAAAACCTCATTACAAAAGCAATCTCTGTATATCATGAGGTAAAGACATTGTCAGTATGCATGAGTATTACATAAATACAAAAAAATTAATAAAAAAATGGTAATGAAATATACTGGATTAGTAAATATATGCAAGGTCATTTTTCATGTTCAAGCCTCTAGGGTTGCGGGTATCTAGTTCAAGTATCCAAAACGCCTCTCTCAGATGAAGCTGCCTGATCCAGTCTCCCCCTCTTGCAGGGGCTTGTACTTTTTCAATGCCACATACCGTGAGAGAAGAGATGTCTCCTGAATGACAGTTCACAAAGTGTTCGGTGAGACCAGAAAAGGATCTATTGGAAAGGAGTCTGGAGGCCGCAGAGACATCCGAGATATGTTCAGCGAGGCCTTTTTTCAACTTTCTGAAAGTACATCCGACGTATTGTAGTAAACACTTTGTACATTCTGCAAGGTAAATGACATATTTAGTATCACAATTAATAAAAGACTTTATGTCAAATTTCTTGCAATTAGCAGTAGATCTAAATGTGTTTGTTTTCGGAATGATCCTACACACAGAACATCTGCTAGATGCACATGGAAAGCAGCCCTTGACAGATAACCATGTGCCCTGATGTGTGTCAGAAAGGACACCTGTTTCACCTATGCCTCTACACACACCAGTTGCACCAGTTAGTCTTGCACTGAGTGAGAAGATACAACAATATCCCAGACATACAGTATACAGGCGCATTGTATTATTATCATATATAATGGTATGTGATTAATTGCTGTATTTTGTATGTATTTCATACAATGAATATGCTGATGATCACACAATTTATCTGTGACTTATCACATGACATATGGATGACACCTGTTTGCCACAGCTCTATATCTACCAATTATCCATTTGTTTTTGGGGGGGTCCTAGTTCTGTGTTTTGGGGTTGTACTTCCTGGTTGAGCTGCTGCTTATTACTACAAGTTCAAGAATGCTTTGCTTTCCTAGAAACCTGCATACTCCCCTACTCCAGCATTCCTGCAAGCTCCCCTCTAAAAGCTGTTGCATTACATCTCAGTGAATTTGCAGCACCTGCTGCAATATTCAGCACAACAAGGCAGCATGTTGTAATCATAACTCACTCTCCCTAAGGGTCCTATTCTACCGGACGATTATCGTTCAGATTATCATTAAATCGTTCGAATCTAAACGATAATCGTTCGGTTGAAATGCAGTTAACGATTAATGACTGAACGAGAAATCGGTGATCACTTTATAAGACCTGGACCTATTTTTACTGTTGCTCGTTCGCAAAACGTTCGCAAATCGTTCGCATTGAATAAGACGTCGTTAAGTCGTTCGCAGTAGATGCGAACGCAATAGCAAATAAGTAGCGAAGAAAAAACTTTCGCAAATACGATCATAAGTAACGATTATTGTTCCATGGAAATGGAAAAGAGTGAACGTTTTCAGGTCTTTAGCAATAGCGGTCATTTGAGATCGTTAAACGTTAACGATTATGCGAACGATAATCGGCCGGTGGAATAGGGCCCTATGGCTGTGTTCACACATGGGGGGGACGGGGGGGTTATCAATTGGTTGCTGTGGGCTGTTTACATCAGTGTATATTTTACATTCTCTAATAAATCTCCCTTGTGGTGTTTTTGTTGTGCATTTGAGGTAAAGTAAAATCATTTTTGCAACAATGCCACAAAATCACAGAGAAAAAGAGAAATTTTACAGCATTTGAGGAACTTAGGGCAAAATAATGGGATAATCATATAAATGTACAAAAAGGGAATAAAAAGGCCATGTTTTAACACAGCCTACATGTCTCAAAGAAGATATATATGTATCTGTGTATGTGACAGGGTGATTGTGGCTGTAGAGAGGTGGGTCAAGAGCTCAGAGACAAGATCCATCCAAGCCTTTATTGACACCAGTGGATGATGTGTTAATGTCTTGGGAAAGAGAGAGGAGCTGGAGAAAATACACAATTTGTACTTCTTCACTTTTCCATTCCCTGCAGTCGCTCTTTAATCACTGCAGCAGCTCCTGCCGATGGAAGTTTGGATAAATATAGTTACGACCACGTCAGGTTGCTTTTTTTCATGAGCCCCATTCTGATACAATAGGGCTCATGTACTGAGCACTGGGCATGTACTGGGCACTACCTCTTAAAGAGCCCCTTCAACCCTTGTAGTTTTAGGGACAGTAAGTTAGACAGGTAGAGACTGTGTAGGTAGATATAAATGTGTGTAGATATATATGTATAAGTGTGCAGGTGTGGGTTATTATATTATGTGTTAATTAATAAATAGATTTTATTGATTGCACAGTGTTGGAAATCACTGCCCATAGGCAATAATATTAGGCAAAAGGGAAGAGAAACTAGTTCCCCTTTAATAGCACCAAAATATATATTTTTACATTTTCTTAATCTCAGACACACACAAGGATCAATTTATCAGTATGTTTTTGAACTATTTGAGCTATGAAACCTTTACGTTAGTGGTTACCTTACCAATCCCCTACCACTGCTGTTCCCATGCCCACTAGGTACCACAGTCACCACTTTCCAGTTCTTCTCCAACACACAAGAGTCAGGATCAGCAGATACTTGATGAGTATTTGAGCATCAGGAGACTAACATTTATTTATTTTTTATATTAGTGGCAAACCCTTCAACCTAAAGACCTCTGTAAAATCTGAAATTACACATTGATCTTAGTTAAAATGCTATATCTGACAAATTTAAGCTCCTACCTAATGATACATACATAGAACAGAAAAATATACAGCAAATGTATGTCTTCTTTAGAAATAATTAGTCCAATAAAATTCTGTCAAAAATGACAATTGGTGATTATTAATCTTCTAGAATTAGTCATATTATATGTACCTTCTCTTAGATCTCAAATTGAAATATCCTGCTAAACCTGTAAATGGAGGATTTAAAGGGACTGTACCAGAAGGTACATCACTTCAAGATTTTAACATCAATAGACCGACGTCAGCACATTGATGCCGGTGCCACTATCCTTTTTTTTTTAAACCCCTCCACTCTGTGACGCGACTCCATTGATTCTAATGGAGCTGTGTCACAGAGGGGAAGGGGTTTTTTCTCCCACTTGGGGTGGGTTGGCTCACCTCCAGTACTTCAGGGCAGGCCCGTGACCGGGAATAGACTGGCACCGTGCACGGGAACTGGTATCCCTGTGTTGACACCAGTCTATTGATGTTGAAAGCTTAAAGTGATGTACCTGCTGGTACATTTACTTTAAATATTATGTTTATTATAAGCTGTATCATATATTGTAAGAATAATATACATCTATTTTTATATATTACAAATGTTAAAAAGGATAGAGATGGAAAGAAGGTATACACTGCACAGTGATATATACTGTACTCTAAGAGAATCCGTTTTCATAAAAATGTGACAAATTGTAAAAAAAAATAAAAAATAAATATAAACTCGACTTACTGTAGATCTTATCTAACTAGGGGCACTCATAAGTGGACAGTGTTGTTTTGGCCAATTTAGCTATCTCTGCAGTATTTGACTACTCCAAGGTTATGTTCAACTACAGTACAGGCATAAGGGCATAGCCAGGGGCATCTGCCAGAGCATGAGCCCAATTTGCTGCATGCCAGATGAGGTTTTAACCTATGCCTTGTTCCTTAGGAGAAACAGGAGCTAGACTGAGAATGGGGAATTAAATGGGGGGCTTTATGAAGCTTTAAAGTGTCTTGCCCTATATGAAGGCAGAAATAATGACTACTAACTTTCCAGAAAAAATTAAGTTTTGGAAACTTTTTAAAGTTTCACATGAGTATAACACAGTATTTACTGTATACATTAAAGGGGTTGTCAAACAATTAGAAGAGCAGTGCAATGTAATTATTCAGAATAAACAATGTCTGACTTACCAGTTGCCATGGAGCTGGATGCTATTCGTGTATGTGCCAACATTAGTGCAAAAATATTTGGAAAAGAAATGTGTCAGTGTGAAACCACAGGGTACTTCATGCTGGTAGTCAACAAAAGGGTGGATCTATATTGGATTGTGCCCACCTACGCTTGACTACAGGCAGCTCTGACTTAATTTTTAGGGCACTATGTGAGAGTACCATCATTAATATTTGCACTCTTTGGAGCATTATTACTATTGGGGGAACTATGGGGATAATGTTATTAATGGGACTATCTGGGAAAGCATTATTAAAATCTCTATAGTGAGTACTAATGCTAAAAGGAGTTCTTGGAAGAATTGTTAATATTTTTGACACAATAGGAAATGGAATTAATATTATTTTTAATCAGGAGTACTGTCTACTTGCCAAAATTACCAAATATTTAAAATAATATCACAGAAAAAAAAATCCCAGTAAATTAACAACACTAAAAATGTAACATATTATTCAGCTTTAAAATGGAGAAGTTGAAGGGCATGAGGAGACAAATTAGAAAATTCATTAAATGGGTTATCCGGGAGAAATGCTTAGCCATTAGCCACGCTTCCAGGGCTGTGGGGGATACTGGCCGGTCCCACTCCACCGGTTCCCGGGCTGCCCCTATTGCACCAATGTCACTGTTTTGACATCTGCTGATGTGATTTTCCCACATAAAAAGTGTATGATTAGTATATGTTGCTGTCATTTCCTAAGAGAATGGGATGTCAGCGGATGTTGTTAAAACACTAACAGTGGTGCAGAGTGGCCAGCCTGGGCATGGGTAGCTGTGGCTGAGTTGGACAGGTAAGTATTATGTCCTCAGTAGCCAATGCAACATGGCTAATTAAGCATTTATCCTGGGCAACTTCTCTAAACATCATCTTAACTTTATTCAAATAGGTATGTCAGGAAGGAACAAACTCTTCATTAAAGTGTCACTGTCGTGAATTTTTTTTTGCAGAAATCAATAGTCCAGGCGATTTTAAGAAACTTTGTAATTGGGTTTATTATCCGAAAAATGCATTTTTATCATGAAAAAGCAGTTTGAAGCTCTCCCCCCTGTCTTCATTGTTCTCCTATGGAGAGAGCTAAAGAAAAGACCAAAACAGGACAACAAAGAGTTAATCTACAAATCCCTCACGGGATATCTCCTGTGACAGTCACCAGTGACCTGTCTGAGCTCGGATTACAGCTGTCACCCAGCTCCGTGCCTGTAATCCTCTGTTATCTGCTTTCTGCTGCCGGCTAACTCCCTCCTTCCTCCTCCCCCCTCCCCTCTCCCTAGAACAGACAGGGTACGACTCCTGCAACAAGTCACAATTTTCAGATTTTTCAGAGTGGATGAAAAAGAGGAAGGAGGGGGGGACCTGGGAAAAGGCTTTTTACATGCAGATAATGGCAGATTTGGCTAATTAACCCAATTACAAAGTTTCTTAAAATCGCCTGGACTATTGATTTTTGCAAAAAAAAAAAAATACGACAGTGACTCTTTAAATGTCATCTGTCTAACACAGGAATAAGTACAGCATTACCTGTACCTAGAGTACAAAAGAGCAATCATGGGGCCGGCATTGCATACACTCCATTTACATACAGTTACAGGCCATTATTCTGTCCTCCAATATGAAAATTATGTTCTATTTCTCCAGAGAGATGCTATCCTAGAATATTTGAATTAAAATACATAAGCAGTGCAACTAAGGATTGAATGTCATATATCTTGATTTTTCCAAAACATTAGGCTTTTTGCTACTTCAAAGGTTGGTACTTAAAATGTAAATGCTTGAACTAGTGTAAAATCTAAGTGAGTAACTGTAAATAACAAAAGGTTTATACTGGTGCACATAAAGGTTATGTCACCATTATGGGATATTTGTCAATGTACCATGACTGGAAAATGTCAAAAAGATGATTTACCCATGTGTCCCCTAATTTTTCATAGTTAAGGAGTCTATATATATATATATATATATATATATATATATATATATATATATATATATATATATATATACTTTGTGTACAGTACCTGCTAGCACAAATATTGGCAAAAATCACCAGGATGTAGCCTTATAGGTGGTGTAGAGGCAGCAGTCAGGCACTTCTGAACCAAAGTGATTTCCTGAGCAAACTCCAGCATGTGACATTTGATAACTGACAACCCTAGGGAGTCCTGGAAAAGCCTGTAGCTGTATTCACATTTTCCAGTTATCCTTAGGGCTTCATCCAATTTCTTCAGCCATTGGTAATCAATTGCCGCACACTCAGGTTCGCTCATCTCTACTGAATACATTTCATTAAAAGCTAGCCATTACTCTGCTATGAGCCACAAAAGTTTTGGAGTTGAATATCTTAAAACTGACAGCTAGAATATTTATTGACTAAAACAGGGGCAAATGGAGGAGTATGAGATGAATGTAAAGTTTGATGCTTGGAACATAATATGAAATAAAACATATATAGCCACTGTGAATGTATTGAAAATACTTTCTGGTTAATTGTAAAAGGATCTATCCATTCAAAGAGAAAGTTCCCAGTAATTTCCAACCTTTGCATTCACATCTGGAATATTGCTCCTCTTTTATTGATGGCTGCTAGTTTTGGACTCTCAATGCGATGAACCACTGGACCATTTCTGGCTAATGAGGCAATATAGCTATTGTCATAGAATGCCAGATTAGCAGGAGTCATAGACTAACAAATCGCTAGATAATTTTGTGTAAGTATGAGAAATAATAAGGCACAGGAAGGCCAATTATAGTACAGCAGCAAACCACAAACAAAAAAGTTAAGTTGCTTGGCAATAATATTGCATTTAAATGATACATTTCTTTGTACACAGCAGCTTTCAACAGCCTGAGCTTTTGTCACTGACAAGCAGAATTCAAGGAATTCCCAATACAGCATGGGGTCATTTCACTTGCAATTGTCTTTGAGAAGTGAGCAGAAAGCTAAATAGATGTGACACTTTCTTTGAGTACTGAAGACTTGGCACATGGTTACTTTCTTAGATGTATTATATAGTAAAGAAAACTAAAGAGAAATGCTGAATTGTTATCTTTCTGTAATTCTTTATGACTAATTAAAATTGAACTGAATAATGTTACATGTTTTGCCTATAAATAACTTGCAGTAACGCCAAAAATAGGCCAAAAGTGTTGGGTGAACTTTTGAAAAGTTTAGTTAGGCCACCTTCGCGGAACCTCAGAACCCCAGAATCAAACTATACATTATATTGCTTTTAATAGACTTCCTGGGCCAGGCACACTGCACCCAACCTGGGGAATCTATTGCAGTAAACTAAGGCAGCTTTATGAATTCCCAGAATACTATAATCCATCCTTAGAGCCAGGCATACAGCCCCAACCCTGCAAATCTTTCCCATCCACTCCACAGCAATCCCATTCTACTGAATTTGCTTGCTAATAATTACCACAGGGCTTCCCATGCAAAAGCAAAAAGTTTTAGGTTAATTTTGTTGGCTTGCTGTGTAGTGTGGGGGTGGCAGGATTTTTTTTTTGGTTGGACACAATGCAGATATTTATCACAGTAAGCTGAGAATGCATAAAGTATCCATAGCTTACTGTATGTAAGCAGGTTTGGCTGCAAATAAACCGTTTAGTTTTTGTGTTGATGTCAATTGACATTTTTACTATGATTGTAGGTTCGCCATTTTTGGTTCACTCAGCACTAGTGATGAGCAAGTACTAAAATGCTCGAGTAACGAACACCATTGATGTCAATGGGAAACTCGAGTATTTTTGCAGGGGACTCAAGCTCGGCAGAGGGAAGGTCGTGTAAAAACCTGTTAACCTCAGAAAATGATGGAAACACCAAGGAAATGGACAGAAAACAACAGGGGCATGCATGGATGCCTCTTAGGCTGCCTAATTGCACCATTACGCCAAATTATGGGCAACAGTATGGCAGTGATCACACAGTGAAGGATTAAAACAGAGGTAGTATATGAACCACCCCAAAACTGAGCCTGACACAGCATGGCAGTGAGAATACAGGGAACTATTAAAACAGAGGTAGCATATGATGAACCACCCAAAAACTTTGCCTGACACAGCATGGCGGTGAGGACACAGTGAACCATTAAAACAGAGGTAGCATATGAACCACCCCAAAATTTAGCCTGAAACAGCATGGCGGTGAGAACACAGGGAACCATTCAAACACGGGTAGCATATGGACCACCCAAAAACTTTGCCTGACACCACTGACCCAGCCCAAGATGGGCGAGGCACATGTGACCACGGTCAACGGCCTTAAGGTCACTTTGGATATTTATTCACTCAAGTTTGTAACCAGCAATAACATGGTATGAAATGGACAATACAATCATCCAATAACAATTGGATGATGAGGCTGATGATGGCGGCATCACCGCTGGCGATCTGTGTTGACTCCTCAAAGGGGCCCAGTACCTAGCAGACATCCATGTCCACTCTGGCATCTGGCAGCCCACAATGGAGGGTGGAATTCCACCCCAAAATTTAGCCTGACACAGCATGGGAGTGAGAACACAGGGAACCATTAAAACACAGGTAGCATATGAACCACCCAAAAACTTAACCTGACACCACAGAGATAAAATAGATGAACAGACAGCCATGCAAAATAGTCGAATTTGAATTCGACTGTTAGTCGAATTGAAGTTGATTTGATTCGAAAATATAAATTAAAGATAAAAAAAAAAGGCCATGAAGGGGGGGCGGAGCCTGACCGCAGTGCAGGATGGCTGCATGTTAGCTCAGCTCTCCTCAGCGGCGGCCTAATTCCACTATCCGAGGCTTCCAAAACGCACCAAAATGAGCAGAAACAACAAAGACAGATCGAGGAACACCCCAGGCACCCCAAGATCTCTGCGGGGCCAGACGGACCTGGTAAAATACCTTCATAAGAAGACGGGTCGCAGCCCTGCACATATCTCCAAAATGGCGCTGGCGGCGGCTAGTGACAGAGAGCGCACGGAAGACACAGAGGCTGAAGACAGCGGCTCTGATGCACAAGGTACGGAAGAAAGCACAGAGATCCAGATCACTAAGGCTCTGCTGAAGAGAACGGTCACACAAGCCATAAAGCGTTCTCTGCAAACCGCACTAGACCCCATACTGCACGAACTTTCTGAGATAAAATCTGAGGTACGCCATATTGGCAACAGGACTGAACATCTAGAGACCGTTATGTCGGACACTGTCTCCTTCTGTGACTCTGTGACGTTAAACCTGCAACACCAAGAGAATCAACTTAACAAATCCTTCCTGCTTATAGAAGACCAGGAGAATCGCAGTAGAAGGAAGAACCTGAGACTAAAGGGCCTCCCCGAGTCCTATGCCTCAGAAGCCCTGCCCTCAGTAATGGCGCAGATCTTCAAGCAACTACTAGGCCATGACAGAGGTGCAGACATAGCCGTGGAGAGAGTTCACCGAGCTCTACGCCCTGTGCCGAAAGCACATGAACCCCCAAGAGATGTGTTATGTGGCTTACTGAGGTATGTGGACGCTGCAGCCATCCTGAAAGCCCATCGTGACCAAGGGCCATTGCTTTTTTAATTGCACCCTGTAAAGATATTCCAAGACCTAGCTGCCTCAACTCTTGCTAAAAGACGTACTCTAAACCCGCTCTTACAGAAGCTGAGAGACCTGAACATTCTATATGCATGGACCTGTCCATTCGGTCTCACCTTCCAACGGGATGGAAACGCCTAACAATCCGCCAACCGGACGACCTGGAGGAGGTATGGCAGCTCCTGGACATAGATCCAATACCCATCCAGTCATGGCTGCCAGTACAGATCTGCAACCATCTCCCTGCGATCCCAAAGATGGTGCCATGGAATAAAGTGGAGAAGGTGAAATCGCCAAAGCAAAAGAAAATGGCACGACGTGGAAATCTTCTTCCATTTGAGGACCCTGACTGATCCCCAACAACCTCCATGCCGCGACCTGAAGGATGTCCCAGTCTAAGTTACCTTTTCTATATATGCTGTTTGCACCGCAGGGACTCATTTAATAGTGTTGCACAGTTCTATGTTCCTCTAAATGTTGTTCATTTTGGTTCCGTATGTTGAAACTCTCTTTTTTTTTTCTTTTCTTTTTTTTTCCCTCTTCCTCTACCCCACTCCCAATCCCCCTCCCTCCCCCCCATCAGACACAAGCAAGATTCTCTAACCTCCCATACCCCCCCTCCTTCTCACTCCCCTCCCCCCCTCCGCCACCTCTCCCCAACAGTCTTCCCTGTGACACATCGAAGACATCTAATGCCTTCTTATCAAGTGTCATCAGACATAGAGGTTTCACTATATTACACTAGTTGCCTTACTGCATATACCATGTTATTCATTATGTATCTGTTTATGAGTGGAAAGAAGCCGACGCGCCGGCTTAGGATGCACCTCACCCCCAGAATCGCCTTATCTTTGGCTGATTTTTGTTTGACTTACTGTCTGCTCCCGGTTGGAGCTAGCCTTACCCTACTGTTGTTCAATTTGCAAACCCACATATGCCCACAAAGGGCCCTACCACCGCTAAATTGGCCCATACTTACCTTCTCATCAAGTGGTAGTAGCCCAGTGTGTGCCGCTTCACACCCCTCTTTCCTCTTCTCTTCTCCTTTTCTTTTCATTTCTTTCCCATTACTTACTGCTCTCCCCCTCCCCCCCCCTTTTCCTCCTACCACCTTCCCCCTCCCTCCCTACTGCTTTACATGGAGTACTAACTGTACATATCGTGCACATCACTGTGCAATTAGTCCTCTCCTTACTAACCCATGGCTGACATACTAGTTTCTACATACAATGTAAAAGTGAACCAAAAAAAATACAAGATTGAGTATTGTAGCATTCATTTATTTTAAACAATATTAAAATACAAAAAGAATCAAACAAAACATGGATCAACACTAAACACAGGGCGGCAATCCTGGAGAGATATCATGTATAACAAAGTACTGTGAGAGCAATTCATAGAAAAGAACACTGGGACTGGACAAAAAGTGCTGAGTGCAAGATTGTAATATTGGAAAGATATCCTAAGTTTGTGATACAAGTCTGTCCCACCCCATATACGAATTGCATATATTACCAACAAGTCACAGGAATCAATCCACTCTCCAGGACGCCCCCTGTGATGAGGCTACTGTCGTCTGCCTTACGAGGGTTTTTTTTTGCTTTCCTCTGGATCAACACAGGTTGATTTTGATGGACACCTGTCATTTTCAACCTTATAAACTAATAATTGGCCTAATACCCCCAAATAAATTAGAATGGTCCCTTTTCCCCAGCTAAATAGGTATGGCCGCCATTCCCATTAGAGGATGCCATGATGCAATTACAAAGCCTCCGTGCGGCCAGTACAGTAGAAACCCCCCACAAGTGACCCCATTCTGGAAACTACACCCCATAAGGAATCTAACAAGGGGGGCAGTGGGGATATGGCCCCCTGGTGACGGCCACATTTGGGCCGTGAAAATGAAAAAATTGTATTTTTTATTTTCATGGCACATGTTCCACTTATGTGCCCGTCACCAGTGGGGTCCATTTGCGCATTGTACCCCTTGTTGGATTCCTTATAGGGTGTAGTTTCCAGAATGGGGTCACTTGTGGGGGGTTTCTACTGTCCTGGCAGCACAGGAGCTTTGTAATTGCGACATGGCCTCCATCCTCCATTCCAGCCTCTAAATGGCGCTCTGTCCCTTTGGTGGCTTGCCCTCTGCCCATATGGCAAATTATATCCACTTGTGGGGTATTTTCGAATTTGGGGGAAACTACCCTACACGTTTTGTGTTCACTTTCTTTTTTAACCCCTTGTGGAAAAGGAAAAAATCAAGGCTAGACCAACATTTAGTGTAAAAAATGTTAAATTTTTACACTAAATCATTGATCTTGTCTTGATTTTTTCATTTTCACAAGGGGTTAAAAGATAAAAAAAAAACACTAAATGTGTAGAGCAATTAAATGTACGGAAATAACCGACATGTGGACATAAAGCGCCATGCGGGTGCAGGGTAAGCCTCCAAAGGGAAGGAGCGCCATTTGGCATTTTGAGGCTGGATTTGGCTGGAATGGATTTCGAGGGGCCATGTTGCATTTAAAAGGCCCCTGTGTTGCCAAGACAGTTGAACCCCCCCACAAGTGACCCCATTATGGAAACTACACCCCTTAGGGAATGTATCAAGGGGTGTAGTGAGCATATGGACCCCACTGGTGACGGGCACAAATGTGGAACAATATGGCGTGAAAATGAAATATTACATTTTTTTACACTATAATGTTGGTTTAGCCTTAATTTTTTTCATTTTCACAAGGGGTGAAAAGAGAAAAAAACACACAAAATGTGTAGAGCAATTCCCCCTGAGTCCGTAAATACCCCACATGTGGACATAAAGTGCAATGTGGGCGCAGGGCAAGCCTCCGAAGGCAAGGAGCGCCATTTGGATTTTGAAGGCTGGATTTGGCCAGAATGGATGATGAACGCCATGTCACATTTAAAGAGCCCTCGTGCTGCCAAAACACTGGAAACCCCCCACAAGTAACCCCATTCTGGAAACTACACCCCTCAAGGAATCTAACAAAGGGTGCAGTGAGGATATGGACCCCTTGACGACGGCCACATTTGTGCCATGAAAGTGAAAAAATGAAATTTTTCCCTTTCACGTCACATTGTTCCACATTTGTGCCCGTCACCAGTGGGGTCCATATGCTCACTGAACCCCTTTTTAGATTCCTTGAGGGGTGTAGTTTCCAGAATGGGGTCACTTTGGGGGGGTTTCCAGTGTTTTGGCAGCACGAGGGCTCTGTGAATGCAACATGGCCCTTCAAATCCATTCCAGTAAAATCCAGCTTGCAAAGGCCAATTGGCGCTCCTTCCCTTTGGAGGCTCGTCCTGCGCCCGCTTGGCACTTTATGTCCACATGTGGGGTATTTCCGTACTCGGGAGAAACTGCGCTACATGTTTGGTGTTTTTTTTTCTTTTATCCCCTTGTAAAAATGAAAAATGAATGCTAGAACAACATTTTAGTCTAAAAAATAGAATTTTTCCTTTTTTACACCACATTGTTCTGAAAATCTGCGAAGCACCTGTGGGGTCCAAATGCTCACCGCACCCCTTGTTACATTCCTTGCGGGGTGCAGTTTTCTAAATGGTGTCCCTTTAGGGGTGTTTTTTAGGTTTTGGCACCCCAGAGCCTCTGCCAACCTGAAGTGGTACGGTCAAAAATGACCAAATATAACGGAGGCGTTGAAATTCACTAGGTGCTCCCTTATATCTGAGGCTTGTGGTTGCATCAAATAGCGCAATAGGGCCACATATGGGGTATTTCTATAAACTACAGAAACGGGGCAATCAATATTGTGGTGCATTTCTCTGCTAATAGGTTTATCATTATGAAAGATATTGGATTACAATAAAATCTCTGCACAGAAAATAAAAATTTTCAAATTTCTTACACACTTCGCTTTTATTTCTGTGACTCCCCTAAAGGGTTAAAAAACGTTCTGGATGTGCTTTTGCAGAGTTTGGGGGGTGCAATTTCTGGAATGGGGTGCTTTGTGGGGCTTTCTATCATACAGGCCCCTCAAATACACTTTGAATCTGAACAGGTCCCTAAAAATATCTGATTTTGAAATTTTACTGAAAATTTGGAAAATTGATGCTAATGTTTTAAGCTTCCTATTGTCTAAAAAAAAATGAAATATAGTTTAATAAATGCCGCCAACATAAAGTAGACATGTTGCTAATGCTATTTAATATATAATTTATGTGGCATAACCATTTTCTGTATAAGCAGAAAGGTTTCAAAGTTTGAAAAATGCATTTTTTCACAATTTTTCACGTTATTTTGGTGTTTTTCATAAAGATTTATTATGAGTATCGACTCCATTTTACCAGAAATGTAAAATACAATATGTCACGAGAAAACAATCTCAGAATCAGCCGGATAGGTAAAAGCATCCCGAAGTTATTAATGAATAAAGTGACACTGGTCATATTCATAAAATTTGTCTCTGTCCTTAAGGCCATTTTAGGCTCTGTCCTTAAGGGGTTAAGCAAGGCAGATTTCCTAAATTGCCAACTAATCATTTCTCCTCTTGGCATCACAGTGGAAGCTCCAACTCCTCATCAAGAGGTGTCTCCATTGGAATACGCAAAGATGTCCCCTTCACCTGCACCGCGCGATTTGACTCTGGAGACGGGAGGGCGCTGTTTTTAAAAGGTAAGCTAGGACACACACCTAACACACTTGCAAATCTGTATACACCAAACAAAAAACAAGTGACATGGCTTCTGAAAATGCTGGAGGAGCTGAGGGCTTTTGCGGAGGGACCGATAATTTTGGGAACAGATCTAAATCTAGCCTTAAACCCCACAATTGATGCATCCACTGGACGCTCGGTAGTATCACCGACACTTATACACCCAGACCAAACGGGCTTCATGAAGGGGAGAGAGGGCAAACATAACGCTATAAGGGTTTTACATGCCATGCACTACGCCACACGACACCGAATACCACTAGTATTATTGGGAACCGATGCCGAGAAGGCATTTGACAGGGTAGCGTCGGACTATATGGCCAGGACCTTAGATAAGTTTGGCTTTCCCCCAGAATTTGTCTCCGCTACCCTGTCACTTTACTCTAAACCTAGCGCACGGGTAAGGGTAAATGGCACACTATCTCCCCCCTTTGGGATAACAAACGGGACCCGCCAGGGTTGCCCTCTCTCTCCTTCACTCTATATCATAGTCATGGAAACCCTGCTACAGGCCCTAAGACAAGCCCCCGAAGTGAAAGGTCTAACAGTGGGATCTCATACACATCTTACCCCAGCGTTTGCCGACGACTTGCTGGTGCTTATCACAAATCCATCAGTAGCCTTGCCACTAGTTTAAGCCATACTAGAATTGTATGGACAGCTCTCCAATTTCAAAGTAAATTATAGCAAATCGGAAATACTCAACGTTACCTTGCCCAGAGCCCTAGTGGACTCTCTAAAACATAACTCACCTTTCCACTGGCCAACAACTTCTATCAAGTACTTAGGGATTAACCTGCCCAAGGACCTTTCTCAACTTTACACACTCAATTACCCACCGCTTTATGAGAAGCTTAAGAAGCTAATGCAATCCTTTACTATCCCATACCTATCGTGGATGGGAAGAAGGAATTTGTTACAGACCTATATTCTGCCCTCGCTCCTATACACACTCCAGATGCTCCCTATGGAACTCCCGCGCACCTACCTCATGAGCTGGAGGACATTATTCTCCTACTTTTTGTGGGCCCAAAGGAGACCACGACTTTCACACGCACTGCTGTCGCAGAAGAAACATATGGGCTGATTGGGACTTCCAAATGTGGAACTACTATATCGAGCCATACACTTACAAAGGTGGGTAGACGTGGCTTCCAATATGAGCCTTTTAGTTGGAGAGGATCTGAAGTATATGCAATTGGGCGCGAAAGGTTACAAAACTCTTTGGCTTCCCACTAAAGCGGAAGTTAAATCAATTAGCAACCCTCTCCTCAGAGGTACCCTTCAAGTCCGCCTCCGTCTGCTTTCCACATCCCCATATTTATCTTCACCCCCCCCCCGATAGCACCAGGAGTGCTACTGCCCTACCTAACTGCACCAGATCTGATCTCACATGAACCAATATGGGACAAGCTAAATCATGTACTCCTCAACTCTATTTTTACGGACTCTAGGCCCCCATCCTCTTCGGCACTACTAGACATAATATCACCTTACAAGCCAAACTTCCTCCAGATACACCACCTTGCGCATACGTTTAATACCTTTCTCAAGTCACACACTGAATGAAGAGAATTGCACTGGTTGGAACGTCTTCTCGCCTCCAGAGTCAAAATCAAGCATAAGTTAACCAGGTATGTGGATAGTTTACTAAAAGAACAATCCGAGAGCCCCCCTGCTCTACCTATTATCTTGGGAAATGGACCTACAGAAAAAATTCACGGAAAGGGAACGAGAAATTATCTTATCAAATTCACATGGTTTCTCCAAATGTGTTAAGACACAGGAAAACCATTTTAAACTGCTAACTAGATGGTAAAAACCCCCAGAGCACCTTTATCGCATGGGCCTCTCTGACTCAGACACATGCTGGCGATGTAAAACTGATAAGGGCACACTGTTCCACGTCTGGTGGTCATGCCCAGATATAGTCCCTTTCTGGACAATGGTTGAAGAGGACATAAACAAAATATTCTCCTCCCACACCAAACTAAATATGGAATTGGTAGCGCTGGGCTTACCCAACAAAACCTTTCCACTTCATAAAAACTCACTGCAGGCTCATTTACTATCTGCAGCAAAACTCCTAATTCCGCTATATTGTCAAGAGATTCCGCTATATTGTCAAGAGAGTCAAGAGATCCCATCCAGGCGACAATGGCTTGAAAAAGTAAGTCAAATCTGCAGGCTAGAAGAACTGACTAGTATATTAAACCATACCAGAACCAAATTTCAGACCACCTTGACTCCATGGATAGCATATAGGGACACTGCACTATTTCACACATGACTAAGTACTCTCCCCCTCCCCCCCCTCCTTACCCCCTCCCCCCCTCCCTCCTATTGGCTCACTCCCCTTAAATCTGAGGTGCACACACTGGGCTCATCTCACAACGATATGCGAGATGACTACGCAATCTGGTACTAAAGATGGAGATAAATCTTGAAAAACTGCACACTGACGATAATAGGGGACATATTATCCTTTACACCTGTCCTGGGACAGAAGATATAACAACAACGCACAACAACCAACCAACAAAGTGTATGGTTCACACTAGACATCACCTTATTACTAGAATACATTGCAACCAATCCCACAACAACTACTCAGCAATAAGGAGTCGCAACTCCTTGCTCATATCCATTACTCTGCAGTACCAACGTTAATAACTAATTGACGCTTTAATGTAGCCCTATCTATTTTGTGGACTGTCAATTGAATGATATGACATTTTCTGTTAAATTGTTTACCCCCTTGTTTACTTCACTTATTATTACTGTAAGAAAAAAAAAGGATAAAAGATTTTCTTATGTAAATGCAATTTTATTGAAAAATAAAAATACAGATTTGAAAAAAAAAAAAAAAAGGCCATGAAGTGGCCTTTAACGAGCAGCTGACTACTGCCTTTGAAACAGCTAAAAAATGAAAGGACGGCAGAGAACACCAGCAAGTTGACATCCACAGATTGTCTGGTTCGAAATGGACAATACAAGAAGGATGCTAAATTAGGATCCACCAATTTCACAGTCTGTTCCTTTGAACGTTGCCAGTGCCTGACATGCAGACAGCTCCCCTCCTTCTCCCCTTAATAACTTGTCTTTTAAATCACTAGAATGACCAGTAGCTGACTACTGCCTTTGAAACAGCTAAAAAATTAAAGGACGGCAGAGAACACCCGCAAGTTGACATCCACAGATAATATGGTTCGAAAAGGATAACAAAAGGATGCTAAATTAGGATTAACCATTTTCACTGTCTGTTCCTTCGAACAGTGGTGTGTATCTGGGAGATACAACAGATGACCAGACAGCACTGCAAAATATCATTTGAATTGAAGTTGATTTGATTTGAAAATTTAAATTAAAGATGAAAAAAAAAGACCATAAAGTGGCCTTTACCGGCCTTTAGATGAGGCAGGCGTGGAACCTTACAAAAATTAGGCCTGACACAGTAGAGTACCAAGGGGCAACAACAGCCATGAGGTTCCTAAAAGCCTCTGTCTCTACCAGCCGATAGGACAGCATCTCCAGGCTCAACAGTTTGCCTACTGTAACGCCCGGAGTAGTGGATCCACTGGTCCGGCACCAGCGATGGCACAAACCTCACCAGGGAGCGGAGTCTAAGGGGCCGCTGGTTTTCACCAGAGCCCGCCGCAAGGCGGGATGGACTTGCTGCGGCAGGCGACCCCCAGGTCGCTACCCCTGGCTTGGTTGCTGGTGTCGGCAGGCGAGGCGTGGCGGGAGCAGTAGGCAGGAGATGGCACTGGCAATGGTCTGCAGGTGAGAGCGCACGTGACAGGCTGAACGCAGGAACAGATGGAGTGACAGGGAAACAGGAACCAGGAACAGGGACTAGGGACCGGGTAACGGATAGGACTCAGGAACAGGGACTTGGGACCAGGTAACGGATAGGACTCAGGAACAACAGGGGCTGGGCCAACGCTATGGGAAGCATGTAGAGGCTCCAACACTAAGTACAGGGCATGCTGGGATTTATAGGGGAGTGATTGGTGACACTAACCAATTAGGAGCGCACTGCCCCTTTAAATCTGAGACAGCCGGCGCGCGCGCCCCCGAGGAGGCGGGGACGCGCGCGCCGGCCGGCACAGACCGCGACATGCACGGAGGAGAGGTGAGGCGCCCCAGGGGCCGAAGCAGCAGCAGCGCCGGGTCCCTACACAAGGACCCCGGCGGCTGCACGGGACAGGAGGCGGTCGCGGCGGCAACCCGGAACGCGGGAAGCCGCCGCGGCCGTGACAGTACCCCCCCCCTTTGGCCTCCCCCTCTTTCTTGCCTGCAAATGGCACAGGAAGCCACAAAGTCTTTGACATCTTGGGATAGGCTGGGCCACCAGTAGTGGCGAGAGATCCGTTGGCCGGTCTTACGGACTCCAGGGTGCCCGGCCTCCAACGAGGAATGTCCCCACTTCAAAATACCTCTTCGAAGCGCAGGGTGAACATGAGTCTTTCCGGGGGGTACTCTCTGAAGAGTGGAGGTGACGACTGGTACTAGGCGATCAGGCGGTATAACGTGGCAAGGGTCTGTGGGTCTGTGGACGAGGACCTTCTGTAAGTTCTTCCGGTGGTGAGAGGACACGACCTTAGTCTTGGGTACGGAGAGAGGGTACACCTCGGCAGAGAAGGCATCCGCCGAGTCTTGGTCTTCTGCCGGTAGGCCGGATAGAGGCTTGGCCGGGACAGGAAATGACATAGTACACTTGGTCTGAGGTGACTTGAGACACTGGTGGGAACAGTCCTGACCCCAACTGAGAATCTCCCCGGTTCTCCAGTCCAGCTGAGGGGCATGTTCTTGTAGCCACGGGAGTCCCAGGAGGACCGCGGGGGAAGAATGGGGCAGGACGTAGAAGGATATCTCTTCTTGATGTAAAGGACCCACCTGGAGGACTAAAGATGTGGTCTGGTAGTACATACGGTCGGTAAGAATTTCGCCCGTGACCGAGGAGATAGTCAGGGGCCTGGCTAGTCGGGTCACGGGTAGCCGCCATCTTTGGACCAATGTTGCCGCAATAAAACTGCCTGCTGAGCCAGAATCGAGGAAGGCAGTAGTCTGATGATTTTGTCCTGAGGGAGTCCGGATGGAAACTGGCATAGACAGACTTGGAATGGTGGCATTCGCACCTAGGGACACCTGTCCCACCGGACCTAGGTGCGAGCATCCTCCGGATGTTTGGGGACGTAGGGGACATCCCAGCCGGAAGTGATCGGAACCACCGCAATAGAGACAGAGATTCTGCTCCAGGCGCCGGATTCTTTCATCAGGCGTCAGGTGAGCCCGTTCCACCTGCATAGGAATCTCAGGAGAGGGTTGGGACATCGAAAGGTCAGGATTCTGGAAAATCGGCGCCAGCTGGGGATGGCGACGGGAACGGGTTAGTAAATGTTCATGCCGAACCTCCTCCTCCCTCTCCGAAAAACGAGTATCAACTCGGGTGGCCAGTAGAATGAGTTCGTTCAGGGAGGTAGGCAGGTCTCGGGCAGCGAGCACGTCTCTCACTCGACTAGACAGGCCCTTCTTGAAGGTGGCCAATAGGGCGGCCTCGTTCCAGTCCAATTCAGCTGCCAGGGTGCGGAACTGGATGGCGTAGTCACCAACAGAGGAGCTGCCTTGAGAGAGGTTGAGGAGAGCAGTCTCGGCTGAAGAAGCACGGGCAGGTTCCTCAAAGACGGAGCGAAACTCGAATAGGAAGGCCCGGAGATTGGCAGCAACAGGATCATCACGGTCCCACAGTGGCGTGGCCCAGGCCAGGGCTCTACCTTCTAATAGGCTGATGATGAAAGCCACTTTAGAGCGCTCGGTGGAAAACTGACTACTCAAAAGTTCAATGTGCATGGTGCACTGAGTCAGGAATCCTCTGCACAACTTAGAGTCCCCAGAGTACTTGCTTGGGAGAGCCAGTCGGAGTGAAGAAGCAGCGTCAGGAGGTGGTGTGCGCTGGGCAGTAGTCTGCTGCTGTAAGGCGGCAGTGAGTTGCTGGATCTGCTGTGACTGTTTCTGGATTTGTTGAGCCTGTTGCGCGACCACTCTGGCGACGTCACGGAGATCAGGCACCTCGCCGGGATCCATGGTTGGAGCCTACTGTAACGCCCGGAGTAGTGGATCCACTGGTCCGGCACCAGCGATGGCACAAACCTCACCAGGGAGCGGAGTCTAAGGGGCCGCTGGTTTACACCAGAGCCCGCCGCAAGGCGGGATGGACTTGCTGCGGCAGGCGACCCCCAGGTCGCTACCCCTGGCTTGGTTGCTGGTGTCGGCAGGCGAGGCGTGGCGGGAGCAGTAGGCAGGAGATGGCACTGGCAATGGTCTGCAGGTGAGAGCGCACGTGACAGGCTGAACGCAGGAACAGATGGAGTGACAGGGAAACAGGAACCAGGAACAGGGACTAGGGACCGGGTAACGGATAGGACTCAGGAACAGGGACTTGGGACCAGGTAACGGATAGGACTCAGGAACAACAGGGGCTGGGCCAACGCTATGGGAAGCATGTAGAGGCTCCAACACTAAGTACAGGGCATGCTGGGATTTATAGGGGAGTGATTGGTGACACTAACCAATTAGGAGCGCACTGCCCCTTTAAATCTGAGACAGCCGGCGCGCGCGCGCCCTAGGAGGCGGGGACGCGCGCGCCGGCCGGCACAGACCGCGACATGCACGGAGGAGAGGTGAGGCGCCCCAGGGGCCGAAGCAGCAGCAGCGCCGGGTCCCTACACAAGGACCCCGGCGGCTGCACGGGACAGGAGGCGGTCGCGGCGGCAACCCGGAACGCGGGAAGCCGCCGCGGCCGTGACACCTACACACATTTAAGGCTTGTTCATGTGGGTGAGTTGCAGTGTATTTGTGCTTCAGTTCAAAGGTCTGTTGTAGGGACAGTTGAATGCTGCGCTTGGACACCTTGCTGGAGGGTGTGGAGCATAGTGGAGGGGAAGGGGTGGGTGTAGGGCGGGAGGCGCTTGTGCCTGGGTGGAGGGATTGAAAGAGCCAGCACGTGACACAGGGGAAATAGCAGGGGTGTGACTTGCAGTAACTGAATGGCCTTGGTTCTGCTGAGTGGGGTGTTTAGCACTCATATGCTAACTTTCCCTGCATCATGTGACTCACCTCTTCTGAATTTGACTGTAGCAGTTGGGGTAACTTTCCCTGGTTGACTTGCAGAAATGCACACAGATGCGCTGCACCTTGGTGAGCAAGTCAGCTTAATTTGGGTAGGTTTTAAGGAACCGCAGTGACTTGCCAACATCTAGGCCTGGCCACGGGAGCTTGACTCCGTGAAACAGTTGCTGATCTACTTGCTCTGGCCCTGCTTCTCCCTCTGCCCGCCCCTCTTCCTCTTCCAACCGGTTCTGTAACTGACCTTGCCTCCCCCTCAGAAGCTAAGTGTAAGTGCTGCTATATAGTATATACCACCCTCTTACACTGGGCAATTAGCAGTGAGCTTGTATATGGCTGCACTGAGAAATAAATAAATAAGAAAATATACTGGTCAGACTAGTTTTTGGAGGTTGTCAAATACAATCTGTGGGTAAGTTCTGCTATATACTGTATGCCATGCCGCCCACTTACACAGAGCAATTAGCAGTGAGCTTGGATATGCCTTCACTAAGAAATACAGAAATAAGAAAATATACTGGTGGTCCCACTAGTTTTTTTGGAGGCTGTGGTATACAATCTGTTGGTGACTGCAGCTATACCAGGGGCGGGCTGGGCCGGGGGGCAGGGGGGCATATGCCCCCTGGGCCGGTCTTCCCCCAGCTGTCAGGGCCGCATGGCTGCTGACAGCTGGCTGGAGTCCTCAGTGCCTCCCCTGCTTACAGCCCCGCCCTCTTCTGTCATATTTACCTGTGGCTGTGCTGTGGATCCGGTCTGTGCTGGAAGCGGCCGCTGAAGCCCCGCCCCCCATGACGTTAAGCCCCGCCCCTTCATGGCCATTATGCTTTCTATAAGCCTATGAGGCTTATGGTAAAAAGCAAACTGCTGTACGCAGTATCTTCCTCCGGCCACCAGAGGCCGCTCTCTCCTCCCAGCTGGTTCTCCTGTGTCTGGGCTAGAAGAGCCTGAAGACCGAGAAGATGGTGTCTGCAGGAAGCCAGGTACCTACACAGCAGGACATAGGGCAGGGGGAGGGAACCAAGGCTCTCCAGATGTTGCAGAACTACTACTACCATCATACCTGGGCAGCCATAGGCTGTCCATGCATGATGGGAGTTGTAGTTTTGCAACAGCTGAAGAGCCAAGGTTCCCTATCCCTGACATAGAGGATACATATACACAGGAGACCTACACAGGAGGATACATATATACAGGAGACCTACACAGGAGGATACATATATACAGGAGACCTACACAGGAGGATACATATATACAGGAGACCTACACAGGAGGATACATATATACAGGAGGAGACATACAGAGGAGTATATAGAGGATACATATATACAGGAGGAGACATACAGAGGAGTATATAGAGGATACATATATACAGGAGGAGACATATATACAGGGGTACATGGAGGATACATATATACAAGAGGAGACATACAGAGGAATTAGGGCTGGGTGAGTAAACAAATTAATTCGCCCAGAAGGTTAGAATCGATTAGATTTTTGTAAAAATCTTAAATTAAATTTTCACAAAAAATCATTGCAGGCGGAGCAGCATGGATTGTCGGGTTGGCGGCCGGGTAAGAGGTGCAGGTCAAGCGGGCGGCGCGGAGGTGAGGTGCATGGCGGGCTTATGGCGGTGCGTGGAGTGTCGGGCCGGAGGTGAGGTGCAGGGCGGTCGGGCAGTCCGCCTAATAGAGCTGCGACTGACCTGCCTGAGCTATAAATATCACGTCCTGCTCCCCTCCCGGCCACACGTGCAGGTCCCCGGTCTCTGGAGCAGGCCGCAGGGACTGTAGTGGTGATATCACCACTACAGTCCCTGCGGCCTCCTTCAAAGACTGGGGACCTGCATGTGTGGCGGGGAGGGGAACTTGTGTGCCAGGGTGAGAGGAAGAGGAGGAGGGCTATGTGCACTCCTGCCCCAATCACCCCCAGCTGCCCCAGTCCCCCTAGAGTCACCTGAACAAAGCGCAGTGTCTGGCTTCAGACCAACAAGTAAGCTCAATCACGAGCAATTGAACCTGGATACCGCCAACTCCCACTTCTTTGGCATGCAAACAGTTCAGTGTATAGGTATCCAATATAACTAAGTGACGTTATATGGTGAGTGTGCGGTAACAGCAGAAAGTACACTCACGTTTCAGTTGTCTTCATCTTGACTTTATTTTTTGCGGTAATCGAGATTTGGCTGTGTGTAATCAGAGCACTGGAGATAGCTGGAGGTTGGGCGTCCTCTCCCTGCCGCGCGACGTTTCGGAAGGCGGAGCTTCCTTACTCATGCGCACAGGTGAGTGGGTCCTGCTCAGCTAAATACCGACGTCTGACGTCCGACGTCCCCCTAGAGTCACCCCCAGTCTGCCTCAGTGCCCCTCAATCACCCCCAGTCTGCCCCAGTCCCCCCCAATCACCCCCAGTCTGCCCCAGTCCCCCTCAGTCACCCCCAGTCTTTCCCATTTCCCCTCCGTCATCCCCAGTCTGCCCCAGTCCCCCTTCAGTCAACTCCAACTGTCCCCAGTCCCCCTTCAGTCAACCCCAGTTTGCCCCATACACCCCCAGCTCTCCCAGTCACCCTCAGCTCCCCCAGTTTGCCCCATACACCCCCAGCTCTCCCAGTCACCCCCAGCTCCCCCAGTTTGCCCCATACACCCCCAGCTCTCCCAGTCACCCCCAGCTCTCCCAGTCACCCCCAGCTCCCCCAGTTTGCCCCATACACCCCCAGCTCTCCCAGTCACCCCCAGCTCTCCCAGTCACCCCCAGCTCCCCCAGTTTGCCCCGTACACCCCCAGCTCCCCCAGTTTGCCCCATACACCCCCAGCTCTCCCAGTCACCCCCAGCTCCCCCAGTTTGCCCCGTACACCCCCAGCTCTCCCAGTCACCCCCAGCTCCCCCAGTTTGCCCCGTACACCCCCAGCTCTCCCAGTCACCCCCAGCTCCCCCAGTTTGCCCCGTACACCCCCAGCTCTCCCAGTCACCCCCAGCTCCCCCAGTTTGCCCCGTACACCCCCAGCTCTCCCAGTCACCCCCAGCTGCCCCAGTTTCCCCCAGTGACCCCTCAGCTATACCCGTATTACTACTACACCCCTCATCTTTACCTGTACTACTACAGCCCACATCTGTACCTGTACTACTAATCCCCCTCATCTGTACTACTAATACACCCCTCATTTATACCTGTACTACCATACCCCTCATCTTTACCTGTACTACTACTACTAATGCCCCTCATCTGTATTACTAATACCCCCCATATCTATACCTGTACTACCTCACCCCTCATCTTTACCTGTACTACTACACCCCTTATTCACTATACCTCCACTACTACACCCTACCTAGATGAAGGCACCAGTGGTATGGTGGTATAAGTAACTATGTGGTGAAGGAGTGGTGATAATATTTGTTACTTATATAATGGTAATAGATGATGTGGCTATGGGGTCATAGAGCGCAGTTATGGGCGTGGCTATGTCCCTCTTTCCCCCCAGCAAAAGTTGGGGGGTATGCATATATACAGGAGTACATAGAGAAGACATATATACAGAAGTATATAGATGATACATACAGTATATACAGTAGTACATAGAGGAGACATATATACAGAAGTATATAGATGATACATATATACAGGAGTACATAGAGGATACATCATATATCCTCTATGTACTCCTGTATATATGCATCTTCTATGTACTGCTGTATATATGTCTCCTCTGTACTGCTGTATATATGTCTCCTCTATGTACTGCTGTATATATGTCTCCTCTATGTACTCCTGTATATATGCATCCTCTATGTACTGCTGTGTAGGTCTCCTCCTGTGTGTGTGTATATATATATATATAGTTACACTGATCCAAATTTTCCTGCATTGCATATTCCCTCGTGAATATATATATATATATATATATATATATATATATATATACACGCACACACAGGAGGAGACCTACACAGCAGTACATAGAGGATACATATATACAGGAGTAGACATACACAGCAGTACATAGAGGGGACATATATACAGGAGGAGACATATACAGGAGTACATAGAGGATACATATATACAGGAGTACATAGAGGATACATATAAGTATGTGTGTTTGTTGTTTTGTTTATTATTATTTTTACTAATGGGGGGTGCACACACGAGGGGGGTGTTCTAAAAAGAGGAATGCCTATAGGGACCACAGCAGTGATGTAAACTATTGTAAAAAAAAAATACAGAAACCCCAGCTTTCCCAGCATCTTGTATTTGTAGTCAGTATAATGGAGGTCACCCAGCTTTTCCACCATCTTATACTCAGTATGATGGAGGTCACCCAGCTTTTCCACCATCTTATACTGCGTATGATGGAGGTCACCCAGCTTTCCCAGCATCTTATAGTCAGTAGGATGGAGGTCACCCAGCTTTCTCACCATCCTATACTCAGTATGATGGAGGTCACCCAGCTTTCCCAGCATCTTATAGTCAGTAGGATGGAGGTCACCCAGCTTTCCAGCATCTTATACTCAGTTTGATGAAGGTCAACCAGCTTTCCAGCATCATATACTCAGTACGATAGAGGTCACCCAGCATTCCTATCATCTGTCTATGGGTACGTTCCGTGTCATCGCTGAGCCGCCCCATAGACTTATACAGGAAAGTGACTTCTGATCCCTTCACAGGGCACAGTAGGATATTTGGTCACAAATGACGAAGATGTTATAGGTAAGGGCCAGAGTGGTCCTTAAAGGATGGGCCGCCAGCCTGCTACTTATGGGCCAGTGCTGTGTGCTTGCCCCCCGGGCTAAAATTTGCCAGCCAGCCCCTGAGCTATACACTGTATGACACCTTCTTACACAGGGCAATCAATAGTGTGCTTGGATATGCCTTGACTAAGAAATACAGAAATAAGAAAATATACTGGTGGTCACACTATTTTTTTGGAGGCTGTCGTATACAATCTGTTGCTCACTGCAGCTATATACTCAATGCCACCCTCTTACACAGGGCAATTAGCAGTGAGCTTGGGTATGGCTTCAGTAAGAAATACAAAAATAAGTAAATATACTGGTGGTCACACTAGTATTTGGAGGCTGTCGTATAGAGTCTGTGTGTAAGTGGTTGTCTGTGGTCTATGGCACCTGTTACACAGGACAATGAGCAGTGAAGTTCTATGCAGGTTACATAGTTGCATAGTTAATACAGTTGAAAAAAGACATATGTCCATCAAGTTCAACCAAGGAGGGGATGGATACAGGGAAGGGGGAGGGATGATAATTTCTATACATATGCATTTAAGTTATTTTGGTCTAAGAACTTGTCTAAGCCTGTTTTAAAGCCCTCTACTGTTTTTGCTGTGAGCAGATCCTGTGGTAGACTGTTCCACAGATTCACAGTTCTCATGGTAAAGAAGGCTTGTCGCCTCCGGAGATGGAACCTTTTTTTCTTGAGGCGGAGACAGTGCCCCCTTGTCCTTTGAGGGGCTTTTACCTGGAGCATCTTTTCCCCATATTTCTTGTAGGGGCCATTTACAGTATATATTTAAAGAAATTAATCATATCTCCCCTTAAACGTCTTTTCTCCAGACTAAACAAATTTAATTCTTTTAATCTCTCCTCATAACTAAGATGCTCCATTCCCCTTATTTGTTTAGTTGGCTGTCTTTGTACCCTCTCCAGCTCTAGGACATCCTTTTTATGAATCGGGTTCCAGCATACTCCAGATGAGGCCGCACCAAAGCTTTATAGAGCGGTAATATTATATCCCTGTCCCGAGAGTCCATGCCTGTTTTAATGCATGACATTATCCTGCTGGCCTTAGAAGCAGCTGACTGACATTGTGCGCTGTTCTGTAGTCTATTGTCTATAAATACACCCAGATCCTTCTCCATCAGCGACTCTCCCAGTGTAATTTGCCCTAGGACATATGATGCAAGCGGGTTATTAGTACCCAGGTGCATAACTTTACATTTATCCACATTGAACCTCATTTGCCAAGTGGATGCCCAAACACTCAGTGTGTCTAAGTCATCCTGTAACATCTGCACATCCTCCATAGACTGTACTGTACTACAAAGCTTGGTGTCATCTGCAAAGACAGAAACATTACTGTTAATTCCATTCTCAATATCATTAATAAACAAGTTAAACAGAAGGGGGCCCAGTACTGACCCTTGGGGTACACCACTTATTACCGGGGACCATTCGGAGTAGGAATCATTGACCACCATTCTCTGGGTACGATTATTAAGCCAGTTTTCAATACAGTTACACAGTACACTTTCCAAACCAATAGACTTTAACCCCTAGACGACCCTGGACGTAGGGTTACGTCATGGAAGTCTGTCCCCAGACGACCCATGACGTAACCTTACGTCACGGGTGTTATTCCCGCTATGAAGCGCGCTCCGGAGCGGAGCGCGCTTCATAGGAGGTGGGGGCCGGCTGCAGTGAGCAGCCGGGACCTCACCGGCAATGACACGCTGCAGCGATCGCGCTGCCGCGTGTCATTAACCCCTTAAACGCCGCGATCACGGCGCGACCGCGGCGTTTAAGTGTAAGTGACAGGGGGAGTCCCCTGTCACTTACCGATCGGGACCCCCGCAGTGTGACTGCGGGGGTCCCGATCGGTATAACGGACTGCTGGAGGTCTCTTACCTGTCTCCATGCGGTCCGATCGGCGCTCTGCTACTCTAAGCCTGCACAGGCAGGCTCAATGAGCAGAGCGCCGATAACACTGATCAATGCTGTGCCTATGGCATAGCATTCATCAGTGTAAAAATCAAACTAATCTATGTACAAGTCCCCCAAAGGGACTTCAAATGTGTAAAAAAAAAAAAGTTAAAAACACTAATACACTACCCCAAAACCCCTCCCCCAATAAAAGTTGAAATCACCCCCCTTTCCCATTATATAAATAAAACATATAAAAATAAATAAATAGATAAACATATAATATACCGTAGCGTGCGTAATTGTCCGATCTATTAAAATATAACAAGTGTCATTGTGACCGGTAAACGGCGTACACGAAAAGAGGGGAAAAAGTGCGCAGATTACCGATTTTATGTTACATTATATATATAAAAAAATTAATAAAAAGTGATCAAAACGTCCGATCTTCACAAATATGGTATTAATAAAAACTAGAGATCATGGCGGAAAAAATGACACCCCATACAGCCCCGTAGGTGAAAAAATAAAACCGTTATAAGCGTCACAATAGTCCCATTTTATTTATAATTAATTGCCAAAAAAAAGGATTTCATTTAAAAAAAATATATAACATTAGAGAATCTGTGTAAACCTGCATATGGTTGTGTTCGGACTGACCTATAGAATAATAGTGTCATGTCGCTGTTACCATATAGTGCATAACGTAGACACAGGAACCCCCCAAACGTTACCATATTGCATTCTTTTTTGCGATTTCATCAATTTATATCTTCATAAATAATATATTTGGAATTCCATCATACATGTTATGGGAAAATGAATGACGCCATTACAAAGTACAACTATTCCTGTAACAAATAAGCCCTTACATGGCCTGTAGATAAAAAACTGAGAGTGCTAGAGCTCTTAGGAGGGGAGGAGGGAAAAACGGAAACACTAAGATCAAAATTTGCGCGGTCCACTGGGTCATTTTGGGCCTGGTCATCAAAGGGTTAACTTACCCATCAGACGCTCATGAGGAACTGTGTCAACTACATATTCCTGGATGTAGTCCCTTATAAGCCCCTCAAATAGTTTCCCCACAATGGACGTTAAGCTTACGGGTCTATAGTTACCTGGGGAAGTTGGGGAAGCCCTTTTTGAAGATCGGCACTACATTTGCCTCACGCCAGTCCCTCGGCACAATACCTGTCAGCAAAGAATCACTAAATATTTCATACAAGGGTAGAGAAATTACAGAACTAAGCTCCCTAAGAACTCTGGGGTGTAATCCATCAGGCCCTGGAGCTTTGGTTACATTTAGTTTATTTAATTTATCTTGGACCATATATATAGTAAACCAGTTCAGTACATTACATGTGTTAGCAGCACTGGCCCCACCCACCTCAGCACTGGCCCCGCCCACCGCAGCTCCATTCTCTTCTTTTGTATATACCGAGCTGAAGAACCCAGTAAGTAACTCAGCTTTCTCCTGATACCCAGTTATTAACTCCCCGTCACCATTATTTAGGGGTCCTACATGCTCTGACCTTGGTTTTTTACATTAATATATTTGAAGAATTTTGTGGGGTTTCTTTTGCTGTCTATGGCTACCTGCCTTTCATTGTGAATTTTTAATGCTTTTATAAAATTTTTACAGGTTTTGTTGACTTCTTTGTAATGTTTAAAGGCTACAGCTGACCCCTCTGAGTTGTATTTTTTGAATGCCCTTTTTTTGTCATTTATAACCCTTTTAACCTCGGTTGTAAGCGATGTAGGATTTGATTTTAGCCGTTTATACTTGTTACCCATAGGAATATATTTGGCAGCACAGTTATTTAATGTGGATTTGAAGATTTCCCATTTATTAGCTGTATCAGTATGTGACAGCAGCCGTTCCCAGTCTATGCCCTGAACTTCAGCCCTTAACCCAGGAAAATTGGCCCTTTTAAAATTAAAATGTTTGCCCTTCCAACATGTCTTTGTTTTCTACACTGTAAGCTAAAAGTCACTATATTGTGGTCACTATTACCCAGGTGTTCATGAATAGTGACATCCCCAACCGGCTCAGCATTGTTAGAAATAATCAGATCCAACAAGGCATCACTTCTAGTGGGCTCCTCCACAAACTGGCCCAGAAGATTATCCTGCAGTAGGTTACTACAAATCACAGCAAAACAATGTACGACAGCAGCAGCACCAGCCACAAAATAATGAAAGAGTACTGAGCACTTCTTAGGGATCTGTATGCAACACCTAATGTCCCCTTTCTGCCAGCAGCCCATCACCACAGTGTGCTGCTAAAATCGTGGTAGCAGCACTGCAAGTCCCAGCCAGCAGTCTGGACTAATACCAATAAAAAACGTTTTTAAGCCCTTACAAGGGCTGTTTGGTTCTTTCACTAGTATTTCCTGCCTACTGGAATGCTAATTCCCTCCCTAACGCTCTCCCTGACAAGCAGCAGCTCTGTCCCTAATCTCTTCCAGCATGCATGTGAGCCGAGCCTCAGCGACCAAGATTTTTATATGGCAGAGTCATCTGATCTGGCCAACCAATCGCTGCTATCGACATGTATGAGTCCTACGTGATCGCAGGATGTACCATGGAGTCTCCTGCATTTTGATTGGCTGAGAAATTGCGCCCAAATTTACAGGAAATGGATGATGAGATTTTCTCGAGTATCGCGAGATGCTTGTCCAAGTACCATTGAGTACCCTAATACTCGAACGAGTACCAAGCTTGGACGAGCATGTTCGCTCATCACTACTTAGCACTGATTATTATGGTTCATAGAGAGTGTTTTATGACATTTAAAAGTTATCAGAGAACATCTACCATTTAAAGGGGAAGTCTGGGCAAAATAATGTTATTGTCCAACAAAAGTTATAAAACATTACTTATAGACACTTATTATGGGAAACACACCTATAGTGCATTTTCCCTGCACTTACTACAGCATGGAGTGTTCAGGTCTCTGTAAAGTTGGTGACATCACCTCACATAAACTGCCGACAACTGCTGCAGCTGTGGGATAGAGCGGAGCAGTAGGAGTTGGCAGTTTATGTGACGTGACATCACCAATTTTACAGAGACCTGAACACTCCATGCTGTAGTAGGTGCAGAGAAAATGCACTATAGATGCAATTCCCATAATAAGTGTCTATTAGTAATTTTCATAACTTTTGTTGGGCAATAACATATCTTAAAATTATTTTGCCTGGACTCCTTCCTATATGCAGTTGACAAATTTAAAAGTGCAACAGGCCTATTATGATTTGGTCTTTGCAGCTGATCGTTTTTCTTAACCCCTTGCCACATCAGAGCATACATGTATGTCGTATTGCGAGTGGGGGAGCTTCAGAGAGGGGTCGCTGACAGCTCCTTTTAAATGTCGTTAAATGCACACATTGGTGGTAAAGTGGTGTGATCAGGTTTCTCGCCGAATGCGATCAGGGAAGCCTGATCACTGTTACGCGCAACGGCAGCCTTTTCATTGGCTGGAGAAAAAAGGGGAGAAAAGAGGGGGAACAGCTCCAAGCAGGTGACTAACATACATTACAAAGTTATATAACTTTGTAATGTTTGTTAGTTAAGGGGGGGGGACGCCCTTTAAATAATCACATTCCTAATCATGTACGCTAAACGGTGTAAGCACAGAAGATTTCCAAAGTTCAAAATTTTGTGTTGCATACAGTATATGCAAGCAAGGTATTGATAGAAAGTACAGATCATGAAGCAAAAAATGACACCTCATATAGCCCCACAGACCAAAGGATAAAAGCGTTATAAGGATGGTAATAGAGCAATTTTAAACACATTTAGTTTTTTTTTTTTTAAGCAGTCAGGTAAAATAAAAGTTATATAAATTACATATAGTTGTAATTGTACTAACTTGAGGAACATATATAACATGTCAATTTTACTATAGGATGAACAGCATAAACATGAAACCCCCAAAATGAAGCAAATTGCTTTTCCCCCCAACTTTACTGCGCAAATAATTTGTTCCCGCTTTCAAAGCATACTAAATGGAAAAATTAAATCTGCTATTGGCAAGTACAATTGGTGTTGCAAAAAATAAGGGCTCATGTGGGGTCTGTAGGTGAAAAAAATGCAAACTCTATGGCCTTTTAAACACTAAGAAGAAAAATGAAAGCATGTAAATGAAAATTAGCTCGGTCCTAAAGGGGTTATTTCTCATTCAGGGTGATAAAATTTGGTATGACCTTCTTTTCCTATTTTCATTTTGCCTTCCTCCATGTCCACCACAATAGTGTTTTATAGTAGATGCTCCATATACTTTACCTAAATTTATTCCTGAATATAGAACTATCATTTAGTAAAATTAACTGCAAGCAAACAGTATTGTGATCCTAAATACCAAATACAGTAGCCTAGTAGGCATGCACTGCTCCTAGTGCATCAGTAATATCAGCCAGTAGCACATACTGTACCATGACCGATCTATGCTCCTTATTGGAAGAAGAACCAACTTATCAGGTTATATGGATAAACAATTATGTTGCACTGTCTTGTACGGAAATTGGGGTAAAAGTCTTCACTAAAATGAACATTTCTTGAAATAAAGTTTTCTCCAATCTAGTTAGATACAATAGAAGCATGGCATTGATTTATTAACATGTTTAAGCTTTGAAGGTCAAATGTGCTGTTTCATGAATTTTTTTTATAGAAATAATGTTTATTTTCTCAGTATTATTCCAGCATTTCTGCAGGTACATTTTATCAAAAAAGAAGATGCAGGTACACTTTAATTGTTTAAAGTTTTTACTATGCAATTAGTATTATATTTTGTTTATTTTTTTATTGCTATTTTATATATGAAATTAGGGGAAGCTTGCCATGTTTTCATAATGATATGATCTCGGTGTATGACTTCATTAAAGGGGTTATCCAGTGCTACAAAAACATGGCCACTTTCTTTCAGAGACAACACGACTCTTGTCTCCAGTTGAGCTGCGGTTTGCAATTAAGCTCCATTCAGTTCAATGGAACTGAGCAGCAAAACCCTGCCCAAGCTGGAGACAAGTGTGGGGCTGTCTCTGGAAGAAAGTGGCCATGTTTTTGTAGTGCTGGATAACCCCTTTAAGGGGCAATCAAAACTTATCCCATATCTAAACGCTAGGGGATAACAAGCTGATTTTGGGTGTCTGACCAACATCCACTGCTCCCAAGAACAGAAAAACAAATAACAAAAACAAACAAAGAAGAAAGTAATCAGGTTCTCACAGATATGCTTTTTATCCCCTATCCTGGTGACCAACAGGGCAGTAATGCTGCAGAATTCAGCTTAAAGCTAATGTACATTAGGTACATTGCTTTTTTTTCTAATCTTACCCCATTGGAGCTGGCATGGGGATCTCAGTTGATCAAGCTTTTATTTCAAATGCTGCCCGGTTCCTGCACCCAGCGTCATTCTTTTCTCATGCACCAACACGGCTCTATACACTTGAGGAAGGCCCGACACCCCTCAAGTGTGATGATATCCCCTCCCCTCTGTGACACACCTCTATTGTTTCTAATGGAGGCACATCACAGAGGTGATATTGTCACACTAGGGGGCCCCCGGCCCATCCTCAGTGCCTAAAGCCGGTTTTACAGATACAAAATGAAAAAATGTCTCTATGTGAAATCAGAGGACTATGAAGGTATCGTAGAGGCCTCATACCCTTGAATGTCAATTATATTTTTACAAAAATAAGCCATAATACAATCTTGTGCATGAGCCCTGAGATTCATATTTAAATCGAATGTGTTTTTGTTTGCGGTATTATTATTATTATTATTAGTAGTAGTAGTAGTAGTAATAATAATAATAATAATAATAATAATAATAATAATAATAATAATAATTATTATTATATTAATAATAATAGTATTAAGTTGTTAAAAAAATTTAAATAACAGCAATTATACTGCTGTATACACAAAATACATTAATGTTTTACATTCGTCTTATGATATAGTGAATATTATATAAATAAAGTATATGGAAATGAGGTTAAATATCTTTACTAAGAGCAACATTTCTTAAAATAAAACCTTCTCCAGTCTGGATATATAAATGGAAATACATACAATAGAAGCATGGCATTGATTTATTAGCATGTTCAAGCTTTGAAGGTCAAGTGTACTTTAAGTCAGGGAATTTCATGGCATGTTTTCACAGAAGCAATGTTTATTTTCTCTGTATTGTTCTAACATTTCTATATATATATATATAAAGACTGAAGGAAGGTCAAACTTTTAATTAATTGGATTTTTAGAAAGAATACCTATCTTAACACTCTATACATAACTAGGGATACCATTTTGCATGGGAGTTTATTTTTGCAATCAATCAAAACATAATTTAATGGTAGAAAAATTACCCTATAGTCATGCAACTTCTGAGAAAATGATTAATATACACATTATCATAGAGTCAAGAAATATGAGATTGAAGCTTTGTCGGGAAATAGAGCATGCAATGTATAAGGCCAGCTACTAAGTAGTTTTATGAAGGGCTGCATCTAGTCATATAGTGTGTGTGTGTGTGTGTGTGTATATATATATATATATATATATATATATATATATATATATATATATATATACAGATATATATTTATTTATTTTATTTTTTTTGCTAAGACAGAATATTTAGTATATTGCTTTAAAAGACAGATAGAAACCACAATAGTGGATCCAAAATATTTTACGAAAACACTAAAATCAATAGGTCACCATATTAGAAAGGCCTAGGCTATGTTCTTGTAATTTTGAAGTTGTCTTTTTTGGACAGACATCATTTTGATGGTAAAAGACATAACAACTACAAATAATGATCATGATCTTATATGCAGCCACAATTATACAAAAATGTTCATTGTTTTAGGACTAACCAATGTATTTGTTCTTACCTATTTGCATTCATGTTAAAGAGACTCTTTCAGCAGGTTTATGCTGTCCTAGCTAAGGGAGGCATAAAATAGTGACAAAAAAGCTGAACAGAAAACAGAATGATGTATCACTTACACTGTTCTGTGCAGCTGATCCAGAGATATCTTTTTTGAATAACATGGACAATAAATAGTCCCCTCTAATATGTGTGTGAGCTCATTATTCATGAGAAGCAGAAGACTCCACCCACCAGCTGCTGATTGGCAGTTATCTATCTAGCAATCAGCAGCTAAGGGGAGGGGTGTGGCAAAAATTCCCATCCTCCTGCATATTAGGAGAACAGCTGAACAAAATGATGTAAGTAATAAAGTAATCAGCATTTCTGTTACTAGTTTAAGCCTGTTACTGTTTCTGAAAAAAATCTTATTTTCCCATATCTTGGAAACCACCAAAATGTTTGTGAACTCTGGGTCTCTGTAATTTTACATGGTATGATCATCATCTTCTTCTTTTTTTTTTTTTTTGCAATTGTGGTGTTAGTTTTCTAGGCAAATATCTATTTACTATATAAGTCGTAATGTTCTGTTTAAATGAAAGCAAAGTGAAACACACTGTAGAAAACAAATAATGACTATATTGTTTAAACATTGACAAAACAATCAGTTACAAGGATAAAAGATATAAGAAAAATAGAAAATCACTTCAGAGTGAGAATGATGCACCTTTCTAACGATCAAACTAAAATTGAAATTTATAACATGGTAGTGTTTGAAAAGAACGTATGCAAGCAATATTTTCTTTTCTTTTATTTAACTCATACAGTATATTTACTACAGTGTTTGAGAAAAATCCATTTTTAGAGTGATTATGGAATAACTGTTTTTAAGGGGTACTCCTACCATTCCCCCAGTGTCTTCGAGTTTCCCACTAAATGTTCCGACTGCTACTTCTGAAACAGGCTCGCTTGGCCATGATAGCCTACTCACCTAATCACTGGCCATGGCACTGTCCCACTTCAATCACTAATTGGCTGAGTAGGCTGTCACTGTTGAAGTAACAGTGGAAGCGTTCAGTGGGAGACCTGAAGATGCCGAAGGAGAACCCTGGGGGAGCACTGATAAGTAAGAATAGGATATATATTATTTTCTATTTGGTCCCAACACTGTATGAAAAACTTTTAATGGTTGGAGTTTTTTTAACACTGGCAATAAGATATTTTCTTAGGATTTTTTTTTCTTAAAATGTATTGTTCCTAAATGTTTTTAATATATAAATATATATATATATATATATATATATATATATATATATATATATATATATATATTTATTTATTTTTATTTATTTTTTTTGGGGGGGGGGAGGGGGAATACTCCATGGGAAAACAATATGCAAATTTGCTCTAATTTAGAAAGAAGACAACTTGGGTCAAGAACCTCAAAATATCTCTGATTCTTCATTTTAGAGGAAACTTTAGTGTAGCTAATAAAAGCAGAGTTTTCTGCTTTCTAGAGGAGCAAATTTGCATACCATTTTCTTGTGATGAACTGCCTGAAAAATAAGTCTCCATATAACTGATCTCAGTTACATTCAGTCCCCTCACTCCCACCCCTGAGCTGTTTGAAAATTGTAAAATTGATTTTATTTCATTTCATGCAATCTTTTCATTTGATACCAGTCTGTGCAATTTGCTCTTAAATATACAGTAAATGAACCAATGCAAATTATCTTCACTTTTTCCCTTCTCATTTCTCTTCTGTTTATACAGGAAGCAAATCAGCCTGTTTGGCTGCATATCTAAAAATCTGCTGAGTCAGCTTTACTTATGCTATATAGAAGAGGGACTATTTAAAAAATTCTCATGCTTCATGTCACATGCATTGACTAGTTTAATAGCATTCCTAAAACTTTACTAATCAATCCCTACAAAGTAAGCAATGCACATAATCCTTCAAAATACATTTGTTTCCTTGTACAGTTAAGGGTTATAGACTAGACTGTATGTAGGACATTATGAAATACATTTTTTCCTCCGGGCCATGGCCTATCTAGTGTTTTGACAGATAATGCCATATAAATGCCAGATAAATTGAACATAGTGCACAAAGGATGCCCAGCAGCATAGTTGGAACAAATGGATTCAATCAGAGTTCCTTCTTTTAATGGAGTGGCCACAGCTTGACCTTTTTGTTTGTTTACTTTTATTTTATCTTCATCCTGTCTTATTACACACTTATAAATGGCACAAAAAAACAATTAAATAAAGGTAAAATAAAACATCAGGTATCTATTTGTAAGGATTACAAAGTCAAGTGTAAAAAACTGCCAAAAATAAAAGTATTACAGAGAAAAATGTAACTTTTTCAACTTCATTTTAGTTTGGAGGCTTATGCTGAAATTATTTGTAGATGCCGTTTGTCATGTTACTTAGTATAGAACACACCATATGTGTACTTAGTAAGCCTTACCATAACAGTAATCACAAAAACACACAGAAATACAAAAATAAATATACGACTGCTGTGTGACAGATGGGTTAGCTAAAAGTAGTAAACATGAAACGTCTCGCTAGGATTCATTAATTATTTGTGTACAATTGATATTATATCAGCAATGCATTGATGTTGCGTGGATATGAATGTAATTGGATGCTATAGACCTATTTTTACATAATTTGATATAAAAATGTAAAAATAATTATTTTTTTGCAGATGTTAGGGTTCACTTAAGTTTAAAAAGTTGCATGAAATCATGAAATTTAAATTGATGCTATCATTTAAAGAAAGTTTTAGCACGTCACAGAAACGTGTCCAGAGCTTTGGTTGATTGAGGTCTGGACGGGCTCAATATAGAATCTGTCTACCTCAGGGGTACGAGAGAAGAGAGAGAATTCTTCAGGGGAGCAATTTTCCCCCACTTGTTCCAGTGATTGGTAGAGGTCTAAAATTCTGTGATGTGTCAATTTTATTTTTTAAATCATAGTAATACTTGGTTAAGTGTCACTTTTACAATGCTTTTACAGTCAGTAAATTTTGGACACGTTGTGCAGTCATGTCAAAAGTTTTTTCGTTCAGTGTCTCTGATATTGCAGATGAGCGGTCTTGGACACCAAGAATCCCAATGAGTCGCCAACATTTTTCTACACAGCTGTGCAGTGATGGGACAGCCTATGGCACAGCTGATGGGAATTTTTTTTTCTCGGACAGTGATGGGACTTTTTTTTTCTCGGACAGTGATGGGACTTTTTTTTTGTGAAACAGAAAAAAGAGAGAAAAAGCGGCTAGACTAACCAGGAGTAATGCACACTCACTGTATCAAATTGGCTAGCTATTGTTTTGCACCCCCTTGTTATTGATATGAGATTTGCGGTGCCCACCACACTTATTTGTAGGGACATTTTTTGGACTTCTTTTTTTAACTTTTTGTTGTTGCGGCTAAACGGGATTCTCCTATTTTTAAATATTTCCTATTGTAAAGATATGAACTGATTTTCCCTCAATAAATCCGATAAGCTTGAACACTGAAGTTGCTTTCATGTGTCTTGGTTAATACTCACAGACAGCTGTCACATTACATTTTTGATTAGGCAGCACCCAGGTACAGTATATCTGAGGAGACTAATTTAAGGTCTCACCCTTACAGGGGTGACGTCACACATCTTGATATTCACAGAAAACCAGGATGCAAGGGATTATAGGAGTAATAATCCCTTGTATCCTGGTCTATTCTGTGAAAAAAGTAAAATTTTTCGCCGCCGTTGTTATTTTTACCAGATTCGTAACAAACTTTCTCAAAGTTCGTAACAAATCTGGTTTGTTACGGTTCGCTTTGCTCATCCCTAATCCTGACCAATTTTTAAAGTTTGATATGTCTGTGTGAGAAAGGGGAAAATGGAAATGTGTAATATCTAGAACATGTATTTTTTGGGCATGCTTTAGATAATGGATTGTGTTGGAGGTTTTATTTAAGATGGAAATTGTATTCTTCAGTCATTTGTAAAATGTGTATCCAGGGAAGGGTAATAGAATGGTGAGATACTTTAAAGACCCTTGTGGTTGAAAGTGATAAATGCAGATCATTGCCAGAACATAGAGCCACGGTAGGGCAAATAAATAAGGATAGGAGGAGATATGGGGTGGTTTCTATAGTAAACTAACAACTAATGTAGTGACTGGCACTAGGCAGAGACAGAAAGATGAGCTTTGGTGTCTCTATAGCAAGACAAAGACTAATTCTAATAATTATTTTGAGGTGAAGTTGGCATGAGTGTGAAAATCATTGACTATAAAGAGAAAAAATCTAGAACGAGTCTATCATGACGTCAAGACAGTGCAAGTGCTTTGAAGTTAAAGTAACATGCCTAAGGCCCTATTAAACAAAACAATTATCAGCCATATTCGGCCAATATCTGTCATCACGGCTGGTAATTGTATTGTGTAATAGAAGACAGCGATCAGCCGACATGAACAATGTAGGCTGATTATTGCACTTGTTTGTCTTTCAACAAATGACTAATATTGCAATGATCTGCTGTCGAAATTGGAGCAGCGTCAGCAGACCGCTGCTATCTGCTGTGGGCTGCCCGGACAATCTAGCCATCACCTGAGCAGCCTCCCCCCGCAGCTCCCTGCAGCCCCTCTGCACTTACCAGCTCGCTAGTATCGGCGGCAACGAGCGGGGAACGAGGACAAAAACGAGCACTCACAACACTTTTTGCTCCTCCCTGTCTCTCCATGTAATAGCGCCTTTAGTGTATGGCAGAAGCTCAGGGTTTTTAAAAGATTCTGCTTAAGCTAAGAGTACAGTATATGATGTTAGAATTTATATTTTGCCACATGTATTGTACAGATGGTAAAGAATGCCAAATGCCCTGCTAGTTTGCCCAATAGGGGCTGTGTAAAGAAAAAGCAGAGAGAAGTACTGTATAAGAAGTGGAGTCAAAAAATGATACACTAAAACAAGCTTAAAGAGGTAAAAGAATACAAAAAGAACACAACATTATTAAAGGGTATTCAAACCTAAAACTTTTATCCCCTATTCATAGCAGTTGGATTTCCCCATTATATCAAGATGGGGAACCTGAGTTGCATCTCGCTGTTCCATTCTGAGGTGTGACTTGGGACTTTGTCCTCAGGATCTTGGTGGTCTCCAGCAGTCAGACCAATATTGATCTTACTCTTATCCCCTATCCTGTGGATAAGAAATACAGTTAGGGCCAAAAATATTTGGACAGTGACACAAGTTTTGTTATTTTAGCTGTTTACAAAAACATGTTCAGAAATACAATTATATATATAATATGGGCTGAAAGTGCACACTCCCAGATGCAATATGACAGTTTCCACATCAAAATCGGAGAAAGGGTTTAGGAATCATAGCTCTGTAATGCATAGCCTCCTCTTTTTCAAGGGACAAAAAGTAATTGGACAATGGACTCTAAGGGCTGCAATTAACTCTGAAGGCGTCTCCCTCATTAACCTGTAATCAATGAAGAAGTTAAAAGGTCTGGGGTTTATTCCAGGTGTGTGGTTTTGCATTTGGAAGCTGTTGCTGTGACCAGACAACATGCGGTCAAAGGAACTCTCAACTGAGGTGAAGAAGAACATCCTGAGGCTGAAAAAAAAGAAAAAAATTCATCAGAGAGATAGCAGACATGCTTGGAGTAGCAAAATCAACAGTCGGGTACATTCTGAGAAAAAATGAATTGACTGGTGAGCTTGGGAACTCAAAAAGGCCTGGGCGTCCACGGAAGACAACAGTGGTGGTTGATCGCCGCATACTTTCTTTGGTGAAGAAGAACCCGTTCACAACATCAACTGAAGTCCAGAACACTCTCAGGGAAGTAGGTGTATCTGTCTCTAAATCAACAGTAAAGAGAAGACTCCATGAAAGTAAATACAAAGGGTTCACATCTAGATGCAAACCATTCATCAATTCCAAAAATAGACAGGCCAGAGTTACATTTGCCGAAAAACACCTCAAGAAGCCAGCTCAGTTCTGGAAAAGTATTCTATGGACAGATGAGACAAAGATCAACCTGTACCAGAATGATGGGAAGAAAAAAGTTTGGAAAAGAAAGGAAACGGCACATGATCCAAGGCACACCACATCCTCTGTAAAACATGGTGGAGGCAACGTGATGGCTTGGGCATGCATGGCTTTCAATGGCACTGGGTCACTTGTGTTTATTGATGACATAACAGCAGACAAGAGTAGCCGGATGAATTCTGAAGTGTATTGGGATATACTTTCAGCCCAGATTCAGCCAAATGCTGCAAAGTTGATCGGACGGCGCTTCATAGTACAGATGGACAATGACCCCAAGCATACAGCCAAAGCTACCCAGGAGTTCATGAGTGCAAAAAAGTGGAACATTCTGCAATGGCCAAGTCAATCACCAGATCTTAACCCAATTGAGCATGCATTTCACTTGCTCAAATCCAGATGGAAAGACCCACAAACAAGCAAGACCTGAAGGCTGCGGCTGTAAAGGCCTGGCAAAGCATTAAGAAGGAGGAAACCCAGCGTTTGGTGATGTCCATGGGTTCCAGACTTAAGGCAGTAATTGCCTCCAAAGGATTCGCAACAAAATATTGAAAAAAAATATATATTTTGTTTGGGTTATGTTTATTTGTCCAATTACTTTTGAGCTCCTAAAATGTGGAGTGTTTGTAAAGAAATGTGTACAGTTCCTACATTTTCTATCAGATATTTTTGTTCAACCCTTCAAATTAAACGTTACAATCTGCACTTGAATTCTGTTGTAGAGGTTTTATTTCAAATCCAATGCGGTGGCATGCAGAGCCCAACTCGCAAAAATTGTGTTACTGTCCAAATATTTCTGGCCCTAACTGTATGTGTTATAAGCTGGAATATCCTTTTAAGATCAATAGAACGAAACATGCTGAGAAGTATCTATTTTGAGTAATTAATATTAGTTTTAGCTGTTAGGAGATCATTTGACACTTTCTAAGAGAAGAATCAAGAGAGTGGATGCCAGATATAAAGGGGTTAAAAATAAAGTAACTAGACGAATTGCTGCTTACACCTGCAGAAAACAACACCAGGATACAGCGACATTTTTAATTATTAGACTAGAGTAGCATTTTACCTGATGACTGCTCAGCAGAACATACGTCTGCAGCTCAGTTCTATTTGTGGCTATCCCATGGTATCACTTCTGTGAGTAAAATTTTCCATAGTGTCAGATTAGTTATTAGGGAGATTACAAGTCTTAATTGTTTGTCGCAGAGTAACAGTCACCCCCTCCAATATATAATTTTACTAATGCCGCAAGATTCCCGTTGGTACTTGAAGAGGTAAGTGCAGTTTTTTTTTTTTTTTTTTCCCCAATATGATCCATTTACAATGGCCCCCATGTGTTTACTTATCCAAACCTGCAAAACCCTCTTTGTTTTTCCAATTTAATATTTCATACAGGAACATGTAATATATTGTACCATCATATAGTAAGGAGAACTATTCTTTATTTTCTACCCTTTTTGGGATCATTTATGATCTGTCTAGTGTTCACTTCTTGCCCCTCTAGTGAGTTACATCTGAGACAATGTTATCTTAGTCTACATGAAAATAATGGAGGTCTTACATCATAGAGGAGGTGCTGATAAAGGCCCTTACAGTACAGTATCTGTCATTTGGCCTTTTAAATGCATTTAAGGGGTTAAACTTCTGGAATCAGGCTGGAGTCTGATCCTGGCAGTTCGCAAGTGTCTGCTATAATATAAAGCTAGCACGAAGCACATCTGCAGAAGACTCAGATCCTGAGCTTGTTCCATATAACAACAATCATAACAACAACAACAACTATTATTATTATTATTATTATTATTTGTATAGCGCCATACGATTCTGCAGATTGCATTTACATATAACAGGATTAAATATTTAAAATACATAAAGATACAAAAAGAGTCAAGAGCTTACAGACTAGGAGGACTGGGGGTAACACAAGATGCAATAAGAGCTTTGCAAATGGTCCATAGAGTTGGACAGTGCCTATGGAAGTGGGGAGAGCCAATCACCCATCAACCTCTGAGTACAGGTAACAAGCAAAAAGTGCATGGAACCGTCAAAGATATACAGTAGAAGGTGAGGGGAAAGCAGAGGGGAAACAAGATTTAGAAAATGTTATAAGCGTGCCTGAAGAGATGAGTCTTTAGGGCATGGTTAAAGCTGTGAGTGTTGGGCCGGAGACCATCCAGTCACTGTAAAACAAGTATGGCTGGTTACTATGAGTAACTGAATATTATTTATGAAAATAAATAAATAAAACCTTAAAAATTGTGTATTTTCTTTTTGTCAAAGTGGTAAAATTTTGTTACAACAACCTCAGCTTTATTAAATTAATTATCATTCTATATATATTTCCATAATAAGCATTACATGTCTTTCCTTTGTTCACAAATAACTACATTCAACTATTTCTATAGCAAGTCAAGAACATTTACGATGATGAAAAGAGCCAGAAGAATTCTGCCAAACATATTGTGCAATGCAGAAGGGATGTTTTGTGCCAGACACATCTGTGACATTATTTAGTGCCCTTAAATAATCCTCAGGGTCAGTCAAATTAAGCAAGCCATGGAAGAGATTTACTAATGCTGAGCAAATCAATAATGAATTTTACTTCTTTTGAGTCTTTAAAAGTGAGTTGTGTTAGTTTACTAATCAGAAGATCGATGGTACTTTACATAAAATGTTTTAAAAGCAGGGACATCATCAGGGGGTTAAAGCTGGGGTTCATGTAAACAGGTCAGGAAATCAGCAGAAAGTCTATTTTTCAGAATCCCACTGAAATGTTTCTTTCTTACTAAGGGGAAAAGTCACTGGGTGTTTTTCATATACAAATGGCTGACAGTGCTCGACATACACATATAGGGGGACATTTATCATCCTAAAAAGTTCTATTTTTTGGCGAAAAATGCCCAGATGTGAATAAATTCATTCGCAAATGACCGTTTTGCAAAACAATTTTTGCATGGGGAATTTTTCCGCCCGCTGCGCCAGGGGGGCAGGGGTGTGAATGGGATGGAATGGGGTGCGCGAACTCTGGGTCTGCTTAATTTATCATTTTTCATGCTGAAACATTATAAGGAAACCTACGCTAGATCTGAGCTGGCATAGGTTTCCTCGCCGCACACACTGGTGCAGACGGGGTTTATGTAGAGGCAGTGCGCCTTTAAGCCCGACACAGAAAACTCCGGACTTAATAAATGTCTCCCATAGTCCTTAGTCCAGAAAAACATACCTGGGGAATAAACAAAAATTGTTGATACAAAAACTGCTTATAACAATCATCAACAGGTCAAATTTTCCTAAGAAACTATTTTAATAAATTTCTGATTGGTTGCTGTGAAGAAATCAGTTCTTGCCTCAGACAGGTTTTTATTTATTCCATCGACAGTCTACAGTTTACAACAAGTCAATGAAGAATGGTGTTAGGAGAAATCCGGTTGACTTTTTCTTATAGTATAACGTGTGCAGCAACCAAGGCAGATAGTGATCACATCATATGGGAAAGTGATGAGGTCTCCTATCCTCTCAGGAAGGAAAGTGTATTACATTCTAGAGGAATAAGAGATGGAGATGGAGATCTCTAATGCACAAGCTGCCAAGTTGGAAATGAACTGCAGTAAAGCTTGGAATTACAGTATAAACTACATGCCATTATAGGCAGCAGTTTACATACTGGCTAGCAGCCTTGTACCTGCTTTCTATATTGAATATATTGTTTAAAATTTGATTTGCAATTACCACTTACCATACAAAGAATGGAATTAACACTAATTTTCATGTGTAATTAAGTTCTTTGCAAAAATGAATAAAATACATTGTCTTCTATTTATTATCTAGAAACAGAAATCCCAATTCTTGTCATATGGACACCAAAGAAAAAATTATATTTGATCAAACATAGCTTATTTTTCCAACTTCAAAGTTAAATGTCCATCATATTTTGGTACTACAGTATCATAGGAAGAACAACCTCATTGGGATCTAAAATTATGCCTAAAAGTGAAGAGACTAGACAAATGAACACAATAACATATATAGGCTACAACTAGATATTAAAACTGAGTTGATAACACTCAAGATTCTTCTTCTTCTTCTTCTTCTTCTTCTTCTTCTTCTTCTTCTTATTATTATTATTATTATTATTATTATTATTAATATTATTATTATTCTAAAGGGCATGCAGCATCTCAGTTATGAGGATAGATTTAAATAATTACATTTGTTTAGTCTTAAGAAAAGAAATTGACGGGGAGAAATAATTTATTTATTTATTTAAATAAATTGCCCCTACAAGAAATATGGGGAAAAGATGTTCTGGGTAACCCACCGTTAAAAGGGGGCACTATCCTTGCTGTCATCTGTGCAACTGTCTTTCCCAGGATCTGGCGCAAGCAAAAACAGTGGGGTGTTCAAAACAGGCTTAGAAAAGTTCTTAGAACAAAATATCATTAACGTATATGTATAGAAGCTACCCATCACCCATGGCATAGCATAGATCAGTATATGCAATCTAATGATTGCATATTTTACAGTGATAAAATTTTATCACTGTAAAATATGCAATCATTAGATTGCATATACTGATCTATGCTATTGCATGGGTGGTTAAAAAAACCCTTATAAACCCCCTTCCAACAAAAGTTTAAAAGACGACATGGAGAGAAAGGAACGGCTGCACATCCCATCTATGGCTGATACTAATGCCGCTAGGCCCATTTTAAAAATCAACACCAGGATGTCTGTATATAATTTGATCAAACCATAATAGCCCTGTGTACCACGCGCAGGTCCCCTGGTTCACACAGGTCCCTACGCTAACTCCACACCGTGTCGGTCAGTGCCAACCCCGTAAAGTGTGCACATGCAGGGAAGGGAGGCCATGGAATGGCCCTGCAACCCCAATGTCACAGGACCAAACCCAAAATGCCCCACCAGAACCCGGCCAGCACCACCGGCGGGGAAGGCTGCCCACAAACCACACAAGTATGAATATGGTATTACACCCACCACTGCTGCTCACACAGAATAGGGAAGACATAAGGTACTGACATGTGAGCACAGGCATATCCTGCTAATTTTGGTCATGTGGGTCTTATAAAGGTTATAAAGGTCTTAGCGTAGGGACCCATGTGAACCAGGGGACCTGCACGTGGTACACGGGGCATTATGGTTTGATCATATGACCTCTATAAAAGTATGTACCACTATAAAAGCCTGTGCACATACTTGCACTAGTAGTGTTAAGGGAGCACTAAAATGCTTAAGTGCTCGTTATTTGAGTCCAGAATTTTTCAATACTGGAGTGCCAGATTTGTGTAATAAACACCATTGAAATTAGTAAATGTGAGCATTTATCCAACTGCCCACTGCTTGGCAGAGGAGTAAGTGCCTAGTTAACCTGTTGAATTTTTTTTTTTTTTCCATTCTAATCTTTGAGCATTTAATTCCTTGAAGAGATGTTTACACAAAATATACAAAAATGAGAAGAAAATACCATTTCCAAAGTGTATATATATATTTATCCCTTTAAATTATTTACTATTTCCTTTTCTGCAGTATCCCCATGTTTTATTATTATGTTCTATGTTTCTATAATGTCATTGAGATCTACGTTAGTTATTTATATACATTCCCTATGGATAGTTATATAGGTTAATGTTATGCTTTAAGAAAGACTAGCCAGAAAACTCCATTTACTTTTAGTCATTTTTCTATTGAGAATAAAGAAACAAGAACTCAAAGACTACTCCGAATGCCTTACTGTTGATTATTGCATAGAAAGCTTATAGTAGTTATTTCCCCTACCTATCAGCTGTTTGGTGGCCACAGTACAGTGAGAACAGAGCCAGAAGTAGTTGGCTTTCTTCCTTGTGTAGCTGGGGCACCAGGGTACTGCAGCCACAGCTTATAAATAGACCTGTGTTAGGTCTTGGTCGCTTAGATACTAGAGACAGAATTCTCCTAACAATAGGAGGTGAACAGTAGATTGCAGGAAAGTGAGGCATCCAATGGCCAAGCCTTTACATGTTAACACTATGTTCACACTATGTGTATGTCCGGCCGCATATTTTTCGTGGCCGGACATATACGTGTAAAACTTCCCAAGCGGCGTACGTAGCGATCTGACAGTGGTATTTTACTTGGATATCTTCGGCTAGCCCCGGACACCCCACAGAACCTTTTGGATCGGTAAATCAAAGTGTAAAAAAGAAGAAATCACCACTCTGCAGGGGACCGCATGGTACGCTATGGGCGTAAGTTACAGCATTTCCGTCCCGAAACAATGGTCTGGTTCATTTTTTATGGCGCCGCATACGATCCGGGCGTAAGTTCTTACGTAGTGTAAACTGTGCAGCCGTAGATCCTATACTTTCAATTGTACACAAACTAAGTAAATCTCCGTCCGCTTATTCACGGAGCGCGCTACGCCCGGAAACGACTCGAACTCAAACCCCATTAAAGTCACCTAGACAGGTGAGGAGCAGCTGGAATTACCATCCAGAAGAATTAACTGGATACATGGAACAACTTAGCGAAGGAAATTTGGCTCTAAGAATGACAGAAAAAAGATTAAGAGGATAAAATACTTCATTCCTTTCAATGGATAACTGAGGTAGCAGAGTTGAGAGAGTGACATAGTAGAGTTGAGGTAGCAGAGTTGAGGCGGCAGTGAGGTAGCACAGTTGAGATAGTAAGGTATTAACATAGCAGAGTGGAGTTAGTAAGGTAGTAATGTAGCAGAGTTGAGGCGGCAGTGACGTAGCACAGTTGAGCACCAACTAACATCCACCAGTTGGATCAACCTTACAGGCTTGCCGCAAGAATATGGACTCTTGTTGCTAATAAAAGCACCACTTTATTGCTCACTCCGATAACGTGTACAGTAGATAAGAGCGACGCGTTTCAACGCCAATCTGGCATCTTTATCAAGCTCATAAAAACTTCTGCTGTTTTCCACATCCTTATATATATCTACTAAAAGGTTTTAGCTAAAAACTGGCATAAGATCAAAATCAAACACTATTTATAAAATTGCCAAAAATCAACAAACATATTCAAGGTTCTTATATTACAGCTGGTCAGACCTTCCCAAGTACTGTATCACAACGAGAGCTCCCCCATGGCTCAAATGGATATTCCCATAGTCGCTTTGTTTTATGTCACTGAATGAAAACCCCTTGTGAATGGGAACACCCAGTAACCTTGTCACTGAATGGAAAAAAAACAGTAACATTGCTTGCTGTCAATGAATGGAAACACCCAGTAACCTTGTTTGCTGTCAATGAATGGAAACACACAGTTTTTAATCCACATGCTATTCTGCCCTATTATTTCTGTTCAGTGACAGCAAACAAGGTTGCTGGTTGTTTCCACTCAGTGACAGCAAATAAGGACACTGGGCGTTTCCATTTATTGACAGCAAACAAGGCTACTGGGTATTTCCATTCATTGACAGCAAACAAGAGTACTGGGTGTTTCTATTCATTGACAGCAAACACGGTTACTGTGTTTCCATTCAGTGGCAGCAAGCAAGGTTACTGTGTGTTTCCATTCAATGACAGAAAACAAAGCTACAATGGAAATTTGCATTTGAGCCATGGGGGAGCTCTCGTTGTGATACAGTACTTGGGAAGGTCTGACCAGCTGTAATATAAGAACCTTGAGTATGTTTGTTGATTTTTAGAAATTTTAAAAATAGAGTTTGATCCATGCCGGATTTTGATTGTGATTTTATGCCACACCTTTTAATGGATATATATAAGAATGTGGGGAAAAAACCTGCAGTTTTTATGAGCTTAATAAAGACTCCAGATCGGCCTTAAAACGTGTTGCTCTTTTCTACTCTACATTTTATCGGAGTGTGCAATAAAGTGGTGTTTTTATTAGCAACAAGAGTCCCTATTCCTGCTCCAAGGCTGTAACCAGGTTAGTTTCCATTTAATGAATGTTATCTGTTGCTTAATCCTCTGAAGATACTACACTATAGTGCGCCTCCGTCTTTTTGTGTTTGTCTATCTGTAGCACAATGAGGTAGTAAGGTATTGACATAGCAGAGTCGAGGTAGCAAAGCAAGGTAGTGATGTAGCAGAGTTGATGTAGCAGAGTTGAGTCAGCAGTAATGTAGCAGAGTTGAGGCGGCAGTGACGTAGCAAAGTTGAGTTGGCAGTGACGTAGCAGAGTTGAGGCGGCAGAGGCATAGCAGAGTTTTGGCAGTAGTGACGTAGCAGAGTTGAGGTGGCAGTGACTCTAGTTGTAGGTCACTCAACTTTCCTAGCATGTTGTATAGTAGTCAGTATAATGGAGGTCTCTCAACTTTCCCATCATCATGTATAATGGAGGCCACCCAGCTTTCCTAGCATCTTCTATAGTAGGCAGTATAATGGAGGTCACCCAGCTTTCCTAACGTCTTGTATAGTAGGCAGTATAATGGCGGTCACCCAGCTTTGCTAGCATCTTATATAGTAGTAAGTATATGGAGGTCTTCCAGCTTTCTTAGCATCTTGTATAGTAGTCAGTATAATGGAGGTCTCTCAGCTTTCCCAGCATCTTGTATAATGGAGGTCACACATCTCTCCCAGCATCTTGTATAATAGGCAGTATAATGGAGGTCCTCCAGCTTTCCTAGCATTTTGTATAGTAGTTAGTATAATGGCAGTCACCCAGCTTTCCTAGCATCTTGTATAGTAGTCAGTATATTGGTGGTCACCCAGCTTTCCAGCATCTTGTATAGTAGTCTGTATAATGACAGTCACCCAGCTTTGATATTGGAAAGATGGAAAGCTATGGGTGGGCTATTTAATAATGCAAAAAATGATTTTTGGGGGGATACCCATGTGAAAATTACACTTTTTGCCATTGAGAAAGATTTAGCAACAGAGAGAACTCTATTTCCTGGATATATATCTGTATGACAATAATACACGGTAAATATATCTATATGACAATAACACATGTTATTTTTGAACAGTATTTCACCCCCAAAACTGACAAAAATTAACTTTTAACTAAGCAACTCCTATGTATGAATGACAGCTGCATATAAAAGATGGGAAGATGTCTTTTTTATACTACTATTCAGCAATAAAAACTGACAAAAATCGACTTTTGGGCACTTAGGGGGACATTTATTAAGTCCGGCGTTTTTTACGTCGGACTTATAAATGTCCCCGCATCTCCGGCGCTACGGAGATTTATGTAGAGGCGGACTGCCTCTACATAAATCCCGTGCGCGTCGGTGCGCACATCCGAAAGCCTACGCCACCTGAAAGGTGGAGTAGGTTTTCGGCGTATCTTTGTGCAGAAAAAATGATAAATTGCGCGGACTCTGAGTCCGCGCCCCCCGTAACGCCCCCTCCACACCCCCTCTCCGCCCCCCGGCGTACTCAGCGGAATATGCGAATATTTTATTTGCAAATCGTCATTTCCGAATAAAAAAATACGCAAATCGGCACTTTCCGCAGAAAAAACATCCGTACGCCAGATGATACATGTCGCCCTAAGTGTGAATAAGAAAATAATGGAGGTCACCCAGCTTTACCAAACCTAAGTATTGATGTCTATGGAGAAAGAAATGCTATCTAAGTCTGCACTTCTCCCTAAGTCCCTGAGCTTGTTCCTAAGTCCCTGAGCATGCTAAATACCCCACTAACTAACTGACTAACTAAGCTAAATAGCAGCATGCAAGCAGACAGACAGAGAGCAGTCTGTACAGCACAGTGAGTGAGCAGAAATTGGCGCCCAAAACACATCACAGTGTTATATATTCATATTTATATATGAGATGGTCATGTGATTTTAGCAGCCAATGAGACCCCTACACCTTAGCAATAACATTTCTAGCACTTCAATGTGCTCTGCACTGATTGGCTGTCAAAAAGGCGCTCGAACTTGAACTGAAACACTAACTCAAACGAACAGTAAAAAGTTTGGTTCGGTTTGAGTTTGAGAAAATCGAGATGTTCGACTCGAACTTAACGGGGTTGGCCACTCTATAGTAAAATAGGTCAGTACAAAGTATTAGTAAGTGTACTTACTGTATATACTGACAGCCGCTCCCTGTGTACCTCATAGAGCTAAAATCCCACTCCCCTCCTCCAGGCTGGGCTGCCCTACTCTGTTTTGTTTTAGTCCATAAAATGGCCGACATGGAGGAGCATGTGACCTTACCCTGTCCCCTGTGTCCTCCATAGACATATACAGGCTCAGTGGTGGACACAGGGGAGCAGGCATGGTCACATGCTCCTCCATGTCAGCAATCTTATAGACCAAAACACCACAGAGCAGGGCAGCCCAGCCTGGAGGAGGGGAGTCTGATATTAGCTCAATGAGGTACACAGGGAGCTGCTGTCAGTATATACAGTGAGTACACTTACTAATACTGTACACTGAGCAATTTTACTATAAAGTGGTCATCCCCTTTAACTTTTCTCAACTAGTTCGATCAACACTACTCTTGTGTTACCACTGCCCAGCTACTGAACTACTGGAAGGTTACAGAGTCTTACTGGTTATACTGATAATGCTCAAGTGTAGGGTAGGAGTTTTAGAGAGGCTGTAAAGCCATACTGAACATGCAACTGTCCCAGAGAGGCAGTCAAGCATGCATGAGCATGCAAAAGTCCTAGAGTGGCCATCATGCCATACTGACTGTGCAGATGTCGAGAGGCTGTCAAGCAATAATGAGCATGTAATTGTACCAGATAGGCTGTTAAGCATGCCTAACCGTGTAGAAATTCCACTAAGGCCGTCAAGCCATACTGAGCGTGCAGCAGTCCCACTGAGGCCGCCAAGCTGTACTGAGGCTGTCAAGCTTGCCTTAGCTCCCTCCAGGTGACAGAAAATAATTTTCAGGCCCAGTTGCTAACCTGGACAGGGAGTTTGGAAAAGAGCCATGCTTAGGCCCAAATAACTGGCAGTGAGGCTGATAATGTAAGTGCATACGGCTCCGTCAAGGAAAAGTCATCACTCAGTCAAGAGGGACTACCTACAAGACTACATGCCCAACCCTAAACCCAGTAAGGAAGTGGAGTACACACCTATGCAGGATTCACCAGATGGTGGTCTGCTGCCATCACCTTGCCAGGTGTTTTGGGAACCTCATTCATCTACAGAACCTGAGGTGTGGGAGGAAGAAGAGCCACTACAGCTTGTGAAGACCCTGCTGGAGATGCTTATGGGGCTGTTATTGACACCATCATCAGAAGTTATCCCTACAGCAACCAAATCCAACTTGCCAGTCCCTTCTACTTCCAAAGGCGTCCCCAAGTCAGCAGACAACATCTCATCTTTCCTCTAGTAGCAGTTCTCAAGTCGGCAGACATCATTTCAACTTCCCCCTTTTATTGGCAGTCCCTAAGTTGTCAGACACCATCTCAACTTCTCCTCTATTAGCAGTCCCCAAGTTGGCAAAAACCATCTCAGCTTCTCCTTTTCTGGCAGTCCCCAAATGGGCAAAAACCATCTCAACTTCTTCTTTAACGGCAGTCCCCAAGTTGACAGAAACAATCTCAACTTCTGCTTTAGGGACAATCCCAAAGTTGGGACACACCATCAGCTTCTGCTTTAAGGGCAGTTCCCAAGTCGGGACACCATCTCACCTTCTACTGTGGTGCAGTCATTCCTTGGGAACCAGAGGGGGTATCTTCAACTATATTGGATGCCACTTCAACATCCACAGACTCCCAACAGAATAAGAAGTAATTGGATGCTTAGATATGATGGACACTAATTACAATTGCTGTTTACATGTGCCTTAACAAGAATGTTAAGAGTGTTTCCTATCAGGCAGAAGTTTCCAATTATTGTGATATTTGTGCCTATTGCACTTTACTTGTGAAAATGCACATATACTGCTGTTATTTTTCATAGGAGGTATATGCAGCATATTTTGAGACAGAAGTCTGCATTTTTTTGACCCATTACTGTCTGGTGGCCATTTTAAGGTATTCCACAGATGAAAGACTTTTATCCTTTGTACCTGATATGTCAGTAAAAAAACCTGTTGAACCAAAATATCTCCTCCTTATTGACAGGATTAACTTAACCCAGGAGGGCTGAGGAGTTTAGAGGATTACTGACATATAATGTGTCTACCAATGTCCACAGCTCTCCTGGGTGAAGTTAATCGCATGAGTCACCTATCTAGTAAAGTCCAGTGGCCTGTTCAAACACCATGTCTGATAGCATAAAAAATGTTAGGACAGTCCACCTGAACTAATCTAATGTGCATAAAACACTGCAGAGAGATCATCACATGTCTTGAAGTCAGTGAGCTAGCCAGACCTTCCTCCGGGAAGGAACAACCAAGCCAAGGAATGTCTCTAGTCAAGGAAACCACCCAAACAAGGTATTCATCCAGAGACAGCTGTTTAAGAGTATTTGCCCCTCATCAGTGTGGAGTAGGATTTTGGCTAGTGGGAGAAATGCCTAGTAAGTGCATGCAAAAGGACGCTGTTCACCTCAGAGAGATCAACCAAAACACCACAGAGACAACATCACATGTCTCAATGTCAGTGTATTCTAGGACATTGCTCCCTGGCAAATCAAATATGCAAAAAACACTGCAGAGACACCATCACATGTCTCAACATCAGTGAGCTAGCCAGACCTTCCTCTGGGAAGGAGCAACCAAGCCAAGGAATGTCTCCAGTCAAGGAAACCACCCAAGCAAGGTATCCATCCACAGACAGCGGTTTCAGGTTTTTTTTTTAACCTGAAGTAATCTGACATGTGCTTAACAGGATTAACTTTACTCAGAATAGCTGTGGACAGAGTGCACTGACACACCAGTCATTTTTACAGTTACACCGCTTACACTACTACCCTCATCCTATTTCCTATGGACAATGCCTCTATTTGAGAAAACCACCCCCTAATCCGACTAAAGACCACTTTTTTGCACAGATTTTGTAGCTGATGGACCCATAAAAAGACCAGAAGCAGGACATGTTCAGGCCATGTTCCTACGTAGTAAGACAGTTTCGTGACCCGGCTGGGTCAGAGAAGATCATCTCGGCCAGTACTGCGGTACCGGCTGGATTATTTTCACTGCCACTGAATCCGGATGTGGGCACCGGAGCCACACGGTCAATTGTGTGCACTGACAGGTTCTCTGCAGCCGCTATTTTATTGAATAGCGGAGGCAGAAAACTGACATGTCATTTTCTTGCAGCGCCGCTAGGTTTGCCAGCCGGAGTGTGTGCTATGTGTATACACTTCGGCAGCACTACGTAAGTTCCATAGTAAAACGGCCATTGTTACAACCTCCATAAATCTCCTCCCTCATCTCAACCTACCATCCTTCCCGTGCTCTGTGTTTTGCTAATGATCTCACACTAACCTCTTCCATAAACAGAACCTCACACTCCTGCCTCCAAGACTTCTGCTTGACCAGTTCTTTGGACTGCCCTACCCAAAGACTTCAGACTTATTTTCGACACCCACAGTTTCAAGCGTGCCCTGAAGACTCATCTTTTCAGGTGCGCTTATAACATTCCCTAATCTCATCTTCCTGTCTGCTTTCCCTTCTCTATGCACTCTATATCCTCCCTGGTGCCATGTACGTTCTACCTAAAACAAGAAAATGGCATTTGACTGGCTCCCCAATCACCTATAGGCACTTTGCGACTATGTACAATGACTGGAACATTAGAAAAATAAAGAACTTACTGCCTCTTGTGTCACTTCAAGTCATCCTAGTCTGTAAGTTCTCCTGAGCAGGTCTCTAACTATATCATATTCTATTTTACTTATTTATTGTATAATGTATTGTAAATATTACCTGTTTTACACATATATATATATATATATATATATATATATATATATATATATATATATATATATATTTATTTATTTAAAAGCACTGTAGAATCTGTTGGCACTATACAAATAAATATTATTATATTATTATTACAACAGCCATGATTACTACGAAACTTACGTAGTGTGAACATAGTCTGCTACTTGACAGCACTGATAGGGCCATAATATAGGAGGAATTGCACAAGCAGGTCGAGAGGGTGAAGGGCGGAAGGAGAAGGTGTAGTTAAGCTGGGAGGAGAAAGAAGGAGAGCCATAGTGTCCAGGAACAGCATCCACAGAGGCACTGTGCAGGGAGCCATGCTCCGGTGCTGACAGTTAACTTTCTAAATGCAAGACTGCAATATCTATAGGGCTGCAGAGAGAGAATTTTTAACAGGGCTCTGTGATGTGATCGCCTTAGGCCTCTGGTGTCCTGGCTGCCTACGGAGGCTGATGGGGAGAGAGGGAAGGAAAGGGAGAGAGAGGAGGCTGACAAGAAGAGAGGGTGGAGGGGTGTCCTGGATGCTTACAGAGGCCACAAGAGGCCACAGAGAGAGAGGGGAGGCTTACAAGAAGAGAGGGTGGAGGGTTTGACTGTATGGCTATGTTCACACAGCATTGTTTTTAACTAGTGATGAGCGAATAGTGAAATATTCGAATATTCAATATCCGTACGAATATCTCCCGAATATTCGAATATTCGATCGAATATTCGATCCCATTAAAGTCAATGGGAAAAAGAATTTGATTATTGAAAAACATCTATTCGACCACTTGGAGGTAAAACCCGGAAGCTGGGGGATTTGAACGCTTATTGAATATTTATTGAATATTTGGCAAACTATTCGATAATATTCGATAGTTCGAATACCTTGCTATTCGATCGATTATCTATTTGATCGAACAGTATTTGTTCATCACTATTTTAAAACCATTAAGAACAGAGCGAATTTGAACCTTTGCACTTCGGTTTTTTTCCTCCTTGTGCTTAAAAGGCGATAGCAGTTGCATTTTTTAACCAAGAAACCTACATGAGCCCATATTTTTTGCAATGTACTTTGCAATGACAGACTGAATTTTTTCATAAAATACGCTGCAAAACAAAAACAAAAAATTCAATGTGTGGTGAAATTGTAAAAAAAAAAAAAAACATTTTTATTTTTGAATTTGGGGGGTATTTGTTTTTACGCCATTTACCCTGGGGTAAAACTGACTTGTTATACATGTCATTACGATTACAACGATATGTAATATGTATAACTTTGATTTTATTTGATGGCTTGTAAAAAATTCAAACCATTGTTAACAAATATATGTTCCTTAAAATCGCTCTATTCCCAGGCTTATAGCGCTTTTATCCTTTGGTCTATGGGGCTGTGTGAGGTGTCATTTTTGCGCCATGATGTGTTCTTCCTATTGCTACCTTGATTGCACATATGCAACTTTTTGATCGCTTTTTATTACAATTTTTCTGGATTTGATGCAACCAAACATTTTGCATTATGGAATTTTTTGCGCTCACACCGTTTACCGTGTAAGATCGGGAATGTGATAAATTTATCTTTTTGGCGATAACGCACGCAGACATACCATACATGTTTTTTTTTTTCTTATAACATGGGAAAAGGGGGGTGATTCAAACTTTTATTAGGGGAGGGGGCTTTTTATTAATAATGTAGAAGCGAGCAATAAATCCAAGCACTCACCGGGTAGATGATCTATGGTGGGTTTAATTAGACATCACAGAGAGGAAGCGGTAACACTGGTGCAGGAGCATATAGCACACAACTGTTTCGCCTCAGCGCTTTGTCAAGTCCTTTTTATTAATAATTAGTGATGAGCGAATACTGATAGTCGATCGAATTCGATCGAATAGTAAGGTATTCGATCTATCGAATATTATCGAATAGTTCGCAGAATATTCAATAAATAAGTGTTCAAATTCCCCAGCTTCCGGTTTTTACCTCCAAGTGGTCGAATAGATTTATTTCAATAATCAAATACTTGTTCCCATAGACTTTAATGGGATCGAATATTTGATCAAATATTCGAATATTCGGGAGATATTCGTACGAATATCGAATATTCGAATATTTCACTATTCGCTCATCACTGTTAATAATAACACTTTTTTTTTTTTTACATTTATACTAGAAGCCCCCCTAGGGGACTTCTAGTATATGCACACAGATCTCTCATTGAGATCTATGCAGTATAGATATACTGCATAGATCAATCAGATCTGCAGCTGCTGCAGTCGAAAGCAAACGAGTGTCGAGCTGGGATCAGCACTAGACACCAGGGAGTGGGACAGCAAACATTTAAAGTGCAGCTGTCAACTTTGCCGCGTTCCTGGGCTACATGCAGCAACGGGGACCGCGGCGGTTCAGAGCGGGGTTACCGCGCAACCCCGCTCTGAACTCCCCGAGGCCCTGCGGTCGTTAAAGGGTTAGGTAAAAGAACGGACGCTGACTGCAATGGAATCAACATCTTTTCTTTACTGTAGGGGCATCATTGTATTGAAGTCAATGCAATGCCGTTTGCTGTGTTTGCAAAACATTATTTTAATGGCTGTTCTCTAGAACGGGCGTTAAAATAATGCACATGCTAATTTTTTCAGGACGCTGTTCAATGAACAGCATTCAGAGATAATAGCCATCCACACAATGTAAAGTGCGGCAGCCGATGCACTGTGCATTGAAGTACAGTACAGACCAAAAGTTTTGACACACCTTCTCATTCAAAGAGTTTTCTGTATTTTCATGTAGCGGCATGCTATTCCATCCGGTTTGTGTTAGTTGGACCATCATTAATTTTTCAACAGAAAAATGACCCCAAACACTCCTCCAGGCTGTGTAAGGGCTGTTTGACCAAGAAGGAGAGTGATAGGAGGCTACGCCAGATGACCTGGCCTCCACAATCCCCAGACCTGAGCCCAATCGAGATGTTTTGGGGTTAGCTGGACCGCAGAGTAAAGGCAAAAGTGCCAACAAGTGCTAAGCATCTCTGGGAACTCCTTCAAGACTGTTGGAAGACCATTTCAGGTGACTACCTCTTGGAGCTCATCAAGAGAATACCAAGAGTGTGCAAAGCAGTAATCAAAGCAAAAGGCGGCTACTTTGAAGAACGTATAAGACATACTGTATTTTCAGTTGTTTCACACTTATTTGTTAAGTATATTCAGTAATTCCACATGTGTAATTCATAGTTTTGATGCCTTCAGTGTGAATCTACAACAATTTTCATAGTCATGAAAATACAGACAACTCTTTGAATGAGAAGGTGTGTCCAAACTTTTGGTCTGAACCGTAAATGATTAATTGATTTGCAGGCACACCCTACAGTGCCCGCAAGTCAATTGTAAAAAAAAAGCGGACGCTGTAAAACATAGTGTGAACATAGTCTATCTCTAACCCTGCCTCTAGCCATATGTCTCTAGCTTGTGTAAATTTATGAGGGGGAAAGTGTAGGGGGTACCTTGTAGCCCATTACCAGCTTTGATGAAATGTAATGTTCAATGTGCATCCACCATTTTGAATAGGGTTCGTGAAAACATTTTGAAAAATTAGGTCCGTTCCCTAATCTATTTTTTTTACGCAGAATTCGCAACAAGAGATTTCTTCACACCTGATTTTTGTAAAAAAAAAAATAAAAATTGGAGGAACATTGAGGTTCCTTTTTTTATGTCATGCAACACAATTTGATTATAAATTATGAAAAGTAAAGTATAATGTTTTTTAAGGGCATGGCATTCAAGAAAAAGGATATTTGTAAAGAAGATGCATGAGGCACATCAGCAAGATGTCAGACTGCCAGCTCTAACCCACGATCCAGTGCTCTGACAATGTGATATTTCACAAGATGCTGAATCAGCCTTATGCCTTTTTGTTTTAATGACAACCTTAATTAATATATTATGACAACCTTAACTGACTAATTCATCTGTTCATTCAATAGTGAATAATTTATTAAAGACATGGAAGTTAATCTTAACTTTATGAGCAGTTGCATTGAACATGTCATTCCATTCTTTACATTTAGGTTGGTGTATTTTACATTTACCTTCTTTTTTTTTAACCTTATTTTTCAGATACGTTTGCATGTTCTGAATACCAAGAGAACAGGCATCATTTATTTCCATTTATGCTTCTACCTAATATGACAATGTTTGTTCACTAAATGAGATGTTAGTAAAACATTGAGCTGTATTTAGACATTTTAGATTTCAAGTTTGCAACCTTTGTGCCGGATTTGTCATTTATGTATTCAGTTTCAGAAATGTTTTTTTTGCACGCTTCCCCCTAACAGCTTGAATCAGAGACAAAGATCTTTTCAAGTTTGACCAGGGAAACCGTAGTAACAGCTTCTTTGTGAGACATGATTTGAGAATGTGTTTCTGACACTTGCTAAGTTGCTGTAATGACTTGTTCTTGCATGACAGCTCCATCTAGAGTCCACAAAGGTGCACAACTCTCTGGAACATTTTAAATGAAGGAGTCTCCTGAAAAATATTTGTTCTTGCAAGAAAAAAAAAAGGAAAAAATGTCTTGTTTATTAAAAAAAAAGTGAAAAATATCTTACATTTTCCAGTCCTTGTAAATAGGTTTTCCCCAATGTAGTATATTTATTGTGCCGTCCAACAACCTGCATTCTACATTCGATTCTTTAGCATGTATTTTGTCCACACCAACTGTTTCAAAAACTGTATCTGTATGTACTGTACTAGATGGAAATTTTTATTAAGGAACTAGGATGTGTAGAAAAACTGGTTGTTACATTTTTCATATTATCCCCTTTAAGCTATCATTAAATGCTCCCAAGAAAAAAAAATAGCACAAAATATCGAAATTGAATGGTTATTTTATCTGGTGAGCCATTGTTGTATTATATAGAGAAAATGTTGGGCATGTGCCTTTGAGTCTCTATTTTCTCCTATTTTTTATTGAACCTATTATTGTTACTAATATTTAATTAAACTAGATAGACTAGATAGAGTGGAACAAGAGCTGCTGCCTGTACACAGCTTCAGAGTCCTACCTGGGGCCAGGCAAGTGGCACCAAAAAGGTATTAGAGACCAGAGTGTAAAATAGATGTGGTTTTGAATAAATGTTTTTTTTTCTTTCCTTTCTCTATCTGGAATACCCATTTGACCACCGAAAAGGCATTTAATACCTAAATTTCCTTTAACTGATTTAAGTCAGATATCAAAACATGGTTTTTATTCTAACCTGTTTTTATTTTGACTGTAATCTTATTTTACCTTCTATACATTGTTATGGGGGCTACCATCTTGCCTGAGCTGTTTTAACAGCATTTAGTGACATGCTTTACAGTAAAGTCTCTATTCCATGGAACGATTATTATTATTCGGGCGATATTGGCCGTTATGGCTGATAATCATTCCGGGGAATAGGAGGCAACGATCAGCCGACATTGTTCATGTCAGCTGATCGCTGAAGTCATTTGTCTTTCAACATGTTGAAAGGCAAAGGACTTATATAGCAGCGATCTGCTGCTGCCACTCCGTGTAATAGGAGCCGTGGCACCAGACTGACGCTATATCTTATGGGCTGCCCGGATGATCAGCAAACACCCGGGAAGCCATCCGCAGCTCCCCCCGGCCCTCCCCGGACTTAGCTTCTTGCTGCTGCCGCGTGTAATAGCGGTGGCAGCAAGCGGGGAACGAGGAGCAAATGAGCACTGACAGCGCTCGTTTGCTGCTCAGAGTCGGGCCGTGGAATAGGGCCTTTAGACTCATGGACATAAAACACAATATAGAGTGCCTCTCCCCTTGAAACATTACTAAGTGTATTCTGTGGTCTTTGATGAGGTCATTCCACAGGGAGATGCTATTGTCTCCTCTACCGGTGTCACATTTTGCTGCAATTCAGAACAGATTATTTTACAGCAGCTCCTCTCATTCTCTCAAACACAACAGGAAGTCTCAGCTTAGTTTTAGCCCCAGGGGTGAGAATGAAAACTGCAAGATTTCAGAATATTTTATAATATAGATAGAAAATAAATTAATTAGAAGTAGAATAAAAAATATTAGGGCAGGGGAGTATACAACTATACAAAATTAATAATAAATGCATATGGGTTCTAAACTTGTCAAGCTGTGGCAGTGTGAAGGAAGGGGGGGGGGGAGGGGACTGATGAATCCTGAGGTTCATTGTTAAATAGTCTCACTTGAAATAATATGATCAGTATATATGATTTTATACAATTAAGAAATGATTATAAGCATGGATAGATAGAATATTTAAAGTTACTTTCTCTCTGGTTCTAACAGATTTTGTGGGCATTTTCAGAATTGGCACCAGGATAGAGGTATTCATAGAGCGCTATAAAATTATTAAATGGCGTCATGTCTTTTCTTTCAGGGAATGTGAGGTCCGTATTAGGTAAAATCACCTTTGGAAGAAAAGAGATTTGGGTATGTTGATGAGATTCAGGAAAATACGCCAAGGCAGCTGATGGAGATTTTTTCAAAGAGTTTTGTAGAGTGTTTTGAACAGTGGAAGAGACTCTGGGAGAATTGTGTGAGGTCCCAAGGTGTCTACTTTAAATGGGACTGAGGCATCATTATCCTATGCACAATGTTTCTTGTATCTTCTTCAATAAATATCTCTATTTTTCATCATACATAGGGGGATACTTTCCAGACAGATCCCTTATACTGTGCTGTATGAGTTATTTTAACTTTGAGGCTTATTTCATTTAAAGAGTTATACGTCAGGGCTTTACATTTGTCTTACATAAAAATAGAATGTATTGTGAGCAGAGACTTATAAAACATCAAAGTGCCAGAGCACACAACTGGAAATATGATCTTGGGGACACAGGAGCAGAGTCGTCCCCTAATTTCTCACATGAAACAGGCTAGGTTTTTCTTTTTCTTCTTCTTCTTCTTCTTCTTCTTCTTCTTCTTCTTCTTCTTCTTATTCTTATTCTTCGTATCTAGCTTTTTATAACACTTTGGATAGTTCTCTTTTTACATGTAAACATGTAAAAAATATCAATAAAAATAAGCAACAATACATCAATATCCTTATCATTCTTAGTAATAAACATATTAATAAACATTAATATCTTAATCGTGTCATTCTGTATTATTGCTTATAGGTTGCCATCTAGTGTATATATTGCTTCTTAGCACATACAAATCATACACATGAAAAAAGTATTATGGAGATCATGACTGCTAGTATGTATCTATTTAAATGTCTCCACTAAAGATGTGATAGCCTTTGGAAATCCTCTCTAAATGTATCAAAGCCTTTTTTTTTATTCCATGTTGGTAAAGTATCAGTGCCTTGCTTCAGAATGACTGACTTTTTTTTCATATAAAATTACAAGGTTACAATGAAATGGAACTATAGAGGAAGGGATAGAGTTAGAAGGATGTACACTAGAGATAAGCAAATACTGATTGATCTAGTAGGTATTTGATTGAATAGCACACTATTCGAAATACTCATTTTCTATTGAGTATTCAACCAAGAATGTCGTAAAAATTTTATTCGCCACCCACCTTCCCTGGCACTTTTTTTTAAACCCATAATTATGCAGGGGGGTGAAACATGCACTAGGATCACACAGGCAGTGTGTGTGTGTGGGGGGGAAGCATCTGCATTCATTGGCTGGATAAACCATGTGACCTCTACAGTATAAGAATAGGTGATTTCAAACTTGTTTTCAGATGCTACTTGGAGCTAGACACGTATATAGCCAGTAGACAGTATAGACAGTATATAGCAGGGACATTTAGGTGTTAGGTGATTTTAGGCAGAAGGGACCCCAAAAAGCCCTTGTTAGAGCTAAAACCGGCTAGCAGCACATCATTGTGTTCAGACAGCCAGGCAGCTGCAGTGTGCTGTGAGAAATAGGTTTCAGTGTATCTACTTGCTCAAAACTTTAAATACAGGGTATACAGCTGTATACGGCCAGTGTGCCAAAAAAAAAAAAAAAAAAGTTTGGTACTACAGTTTTGCATTCTGTGCGTAACATAAACCAGTTGAAGGCCTGTTGCCTGTAGGCATTCAAAAAACTTCACATATCCGGTATATGGCTGTATACTGCAAGTGTGCAAAAAAAAAAAAAAAAAAGTTTGGTACTACTGTTTTGTGATCTGTGCATAACATAAACCACATCACACACACAATGACCATTAGTGGTGGGTGCTGTTTGATTTACCGCTTGCCTTTGCCATCTGTAGTTCTCATAGGCAACATGATTTAAAAAGGTTTATGAAAATGTTTCTTTTGCTTAAAATGTGCCTTTCTGTCAATACTAATGTAGGGGGAAAAAGGTTTCCATGTATTTTTTCCACTTCACTAGAGGTTATATTGTGTTTGAAGTTAATAGTTGATAGGCTGTGATAGTGATGTAATACTGTGACTTTGGCGTGTTAGACAGACCTAGGCATGCTTCCCCTGCTGTCCCAGTTGCATTCAAGAGGTGTTGGCATCATTTCCTGAGGTGTCATTGTGGAGTTGGTGACCTCCAAATAATTAAATTTTGATTTCCAAGAAACAAGCATTTTTCTCCCATAGACTTTATTGGGATTCGATATTCGATTGAATAGTATCACAGTCTACTCTAATCGAATTTCAAAATTTTGAATATTTCACTACTCGCTCATCTCTAATGTACACAACATTTAAATGCCAAGTCTATGGTTAGCATATTACAGTAGGTTGCTCATTGAATTTTGTTGTTGCCTTAGTGGTGGAAAACATGGGTTCAGATCTTACAAAGGACAACATTAACATTGAGTTAGTTTTTTTCTCCATGTGTTTGAGTGTTTTTCCATGTGTTATTTTAATATGTAAGGACTTAGGGTATGTGCACACTACCGAATCTATGCGCACCCACTTGAAGTTCCCATAGGCTCCATTCAATGTTCATGTCAATTCTTTAGGCAGGTGGCAGAATCTGCCTGAGCATAGAATGAAGCCTATGGGATAGGAGGAAATTCAAGCGGGGGCACGCAGCGATGCGTGCTGGAATCTGCTTAATGTTCTACGTGCAGATTCCGTAGTGTGCACATACCCTTAGGGCGAGATTTATGGAAGGGTGTAAATATACACCTGGTGTAAACTGCCCACTGCAACCAATCACAGCTCTACTTATATTTTACCAGAGATGAAAGCTGAGCTGTGATTGGTTGCTGTGGGCAGTTTACACCAGGTGTATATTTCCGCCCTTTTATAAATCTCCACCTTAGTGTTGCTGCAAGAATTTTGATTATAAGCTACACTGGAGACAGGGCATAATGTGACAATTTCTTTATAATGCTGCAGAATCTGTTGGCAAATCTACAGAGAAAAAATAAATACATAAAAAAAACCCCTAATAAATGCATAGATATGCCCATCCTAACCTTTCCTCTGACCGTAATTTGAAACTCATTTTGGGAGAATTCTCACTGAATTAGCCATCAGATTTGTCCTGTATTTAACACCTGATTTCAATTTATAGGGGGGCAGGCTCCTTACTCCTATACACTTAGCAGCAAGGCATACAATAAATTTCCTTTGCTGCAAATGTTAAAGAGAATGAGGGACATTTAATATTGTTGTCCCCCTGGAGTATGCAAAAGGCACAAATTAGCCCCTTCTCCCTGGTGTATGCCAGCTGTATTCCCTGCTCGCCTGATGGGCAGGCAGGGGGTGCGGCAAAGTGGGGAGGTAGTGGGGCCTCCTCCAGTGCTAGATTAATCATGATCTATGCCTGCTTGCAAACGTAAATTATGATACAAATCTACACCTGTTGGAAGCCTTAGAACCTGCACTGGGCGCAGGGCCAGTTGACTTTACTAAGAAGCATGCCTCTTAGGAAGTCTGGCCGGAAAAAAAGGGGCCTGGGTTTTATTTAAGACTGGTGTACAGGTCTTGATAAATGTCCTGCATGAAGTATGTATGTTTTCCCTGTGTATGCCTGTCTTTGCTTGAAGCACTCTGGCTTCCTTCCATACTTCAAAAACACACTGCAAGGTTTATTTTGAATATATCATCACAATATAGGAAAAAATGCAGGAATACATTACTTAAAATGTGTTTATTTTTGTACATCAACCCCTTAGTGTCCCATGACCTGATACGTCATGGTGACGCAGGGGGAGTTCAGAGAGGGGTCCCGCCGGTACCCCGCTATGATCGGCACCGCTCCCGGGTGCTATCTGCAGCCGGGGAGTGCCTCTATTAGCCATCGCGGGTCCAGTTGCCGCGCTGGCTAATTAAGCATTTCAATGCAGCTGTCAAACCTGACAGCTGCATTGAAATGCTTTGTACTACATGTCCCTGGTGTCTAGTGGGACAAAGATCCGTTCTTCTGGCCGGGAAGGGCCTCAGCGTCGCAATGACGCTGATCTCGGCTCGGCAATACAATTACAATGATCATTGCTGTGTATATACACAGCATTAATCTCTATGAGAGATCAGTGCTATGTATATACAAGTCCCCCAGGGGGACTTCTTGATAATGTAAGAAAAAAAGTCCAAATCACCCTTTCCCATTTTTAAATATAAATAACTAAACAAATATATAAACATATTTGGTATTGGCACGTGCGTAATCGCCCGAATTATTAATTCATAACATTCTTGATCTCGCGCGGTAAATGGTGTAAGCGCAAAAAAATTGCGCTGAAATTAAAACAATTATTTTTTTTCAATTTGACAACGCAAATGATTTTTTTTCCGATTTCACTTCATATTTTTTGGAAAAAAGGATGCCTGTAATTGCAAAGTACAATTGGTGTTGCAAAAAAAAAAAAAAGGCTCATATGGGTCTCTAGGTGAAAAAATGCATGGGCTATGGCCTTTTAAACATAAAGTGGAAAAAGCAAAAGAGCAAAAACGAAAATTGCCATTGACCTTAAGGGTTTAACTGTAATACCTATGATTATTTTTTTTATAAATTTTTGCCATTGTGTACCTCAAGTCTATGGATAAAGGAAGCAAACAACTATCTGACTTTTTTTTAACCTATGAGAACCTATAGAAACCTATAGGAATGTTGAGCTACTGCATGGCTGATTATACATGATTTCCCCCATACTGTGTTTTCCACAAACCTTACAAAAAGACTTAATATGACCTATAGAATGGGGTTTCCTAAGTAATACCATTCCTCAGTCTAACATTTGACATGTTTTACAGTCTATAGCCAACTAAACAAGTTCAATTCTAAAGTTGCTTTTTTAACTCAAGCGCCAACATTTGCATGTGAACTATTGGGGGCATCCATGCAACATAGAGAGAACACATTAAAAAAAAAAAAGAAAAAAAACACAAAAATTTAAGAAACAGGCAACAATATTAAAATGTGAAAAATAAAATAGCTGTACTCTCATAATTATGATCAAATCTAAATGTCTAGAATGTTTCAGTTCAATATAAGGACTGGAGTTTTAAGAACATATTCATATAAAAAATAACAAAAAAATGTAAGGTTAAAATAGAGTGAACATAAACCTTGCAGATCTAGTAAGAACCTAGCCATCAGAAGAAACATAAATGTACTAACAGAGATTGGGTCAGCACTAGAAATTAACATAGCAGAAGGGGTAAGAGGTAGTTAAAAATAACAAAATGAAATGATAATGGCTGAACAAAAATATTCATAAATGAATATTTCCTAGAGATCTTACATTAGCATAGCATTATACAATGCTAGGGTTTCTCTTTGTAAGTCCTATTTGGTAAAGAGCACTCTTATCCCCATGGGAAGCCAAACAATGCCTCTAAGGGGTTGGTGTCATGAAGCAAAGAAGTAAAAATCAGATAGATGTATACCAGATGCATATATGTAAAGGAGTATAAATGTGCTGTTTTTATTAAAGTAACTAAGTAAAGTAACTGTGGCCCTTTGGTTGCCATGCAACAGTACACACACTCCTCCACAATCCCTCTTGCTTATATGTGAAGTGAAAACCAATTGCCAAAGCTAATGGGACAGATCATGTGACTGCGATTGAACTGAACATGAGTGACTCAACCTAGTGGATGCCCTGCAGGCCATAACCAAGGGCAAAAGGTAATCAAACAAAGCATTTACATGGGAAATTATTAAAGGGGTTATCCAGCGCTTCAAAAACATGGTCACTTTATTCCAGAGACAGTGCCACTCTTGTCTCCAGCTTGGGTGGGGTTTTGCTGCTCAATTCCATTGAAGTGAATGGCGCTTAATTGCAAACAGCACCTGAACTGGAGACAAGAGTCGTGTTGTCTCTGAAAGAAAGTGGCCATGTTTTTGTGGCACTGGATAACCCCTTTAAGTCTAGGGGGGGGGGATTTATCAACGTAAAAAGTTCTTTTTGTTTGCGTAAAACAGGCAGATGCAAATGAATTTATTCGCAAAAGCCTGTTTTGCGAATAAAATTTTTGCATCAGCCCGCTTGCGCCAGGGGGGCGGGGAAGGAGTGAAGAGGGACGGGATGGGGGGCGTGGACTCTTAATGATTTTGCACACTGAAAAATGATAAGGAAACATATGCTAGCTCAGAGCTGGCATAGGTTTCCCTGCCTGCGTTAAGGATTTATGTAGAGGCAGTGCGCCTCTACATAGATCTGCATACTGTCGGCGCTGCAGGAACAATTTTAAAACGCCGGACTTAAAAAATGTCCCCCTCTATCTTTCAGATGATATTTTTTAGAAAATGCTTATAGATACGAAATATGTTTAATTCTAGTCAACATAGAACTAATTTGCTTTATGACACAACCCCTTTAAGCAGTGTGATCTTCAACAGACCAAGGATGTGAACTCTTAGCCAATTTTTTGACGACTTTTCCTCAAAAGCATAAACATCTTTTGCTAGCAGTCTTAATAGGAGCAACCAGAACAGAAGCTTCAAAAAGTCACATTGCTACAACAATTTCTATATAACACAGTTTTACCTTCTTTCCTTTTCCATTGATCCAGCCAACAACTCTTCTTAGAGTAATTCCCACAACCCCCAAAGTGATTAACTCATGTTATGATCTCCATGGCTGGTATGACCTGAACTCTCCACAAAGTAAAGTCGTTTTTTTTCCCTCAGAATTCTTTAACTCTGCCATGACCCATTCCAAAATGACATAAATGACCGGGCCAATTTTCATTTTTGCATTTTTGTTTTTTCCTCCTTGCCATTGTACTTTTATTTCTCCATTTACAGGGCCATGTAAGGGCTTGCTTTTTTTTCAGGAACAAGTGTACTTTGTAATGGCACCATTCAATCTACTATAAAATGTATGACTGAACCCCAAAAATATTATTTATTAGATGAAATTGGAAAAATCAACTTTTTAACTTTTTTGGGCGTCCCGTGTTTACGTAATGCACTTAACAGTAAAGATAATGTAAATCCTCCCATAAATCTCACCTGCCTAACACAACAGGAAGTGGGGTAATGCCTTAAAAACATAAAAAAAACATAAGTCACCGGGCCCAGAAGGTATCCATCCTAGAGTTTTGAATGAATTAAGTACTGTGTTAGACACACCCTTATTCCTAATATTTAAAGATTGTATAATGACGGGATTGTTCCACATGACTGGCACATGGCTAATGTGGTACTAATATTTGAGAAAGGGTAGAAGAGAAACTATAGAAACTATAGGCCCGTAGGTGTAACATCTGTAGTGGGTAAAGTATTTGAGAGATTTGTAAGAGATGCTATATTGGAGTATCTTAATGAAAATAATCTTAAAACGCACCAGCATAGATTTATGAGGGATTGATCCTGTCAGACTAATCGGATCAGCTTCCATAAGGAGGTCAGTTACTGTCTGGACATGGGGGAGGCTGTGGACGTTGTGTATCTGGAATTTTCAAAGACATTTGATACTGTACAGCATTAAAGGTTGGTCTATAAAATAAGGATGCTGGTCCAAGGGTAAAACATATGCAAATGGGTAACATGGGTGATAGAAAACAGAGGGTGGTCATTAATGGAACATACTCAGATTGGGTAACAGTTACTAGTGGGGTACCACAGGGGTCACAATTGGGTTAACGTCTTTCTAATATGTTTATTAATGACCTTGTAGAGGGGCTACAGAGCAGAATTTCCATTTTTGCTAAACTGGGTAAAGTAATTTCCACAGAGGAGGATAATATATTACAGAGGGATTTGGAGAAGCTGGAGGCTTGGGCGGAGAAATGGCAAATGAATTTTAATATGGATAAATGTAAGGTTATGCATTCGGGCCAATTACACAACACAAAGCTACATTTTTTAAAATGTTTAACAATTTTTATTGACATGATTTAAAAAATCTCATGATAAGGTAACATAGTGCAAAAGTATCCAGTAGTTAATGACAACCCAGAAATCACAATGTTAAAGTCAAATAATCATGTAAACAAATATTTTTGTTAGCGTCTCAGTCACTTTATATGCCCATGCAGTGTATCCACATGGCCTCCTAGGTTTATTGCATGCAAATCTGCGAATTTGATAAACATGGCCGCTTGCAGAATGTTGGCTTAAAGAACTGTCTTTTGGAGGGAGCAAGGGATTATCAGCTGAAAACCCCACTGTGATGTCAGCTACCCCCCTCACCGTCTATTCAAGGTGATTCGCTTCCTGGAGGTGGGCAGTCGGCTATGTATAGTGGAGAGTAGGTTGCTGCGGGCAGTCAGAGCAGGGAGGGAAATACATAGAGATAGTAACAAAACAAGCGATCATGGCACAAAAATTACACCCCAACCAGCCCTGTATGTTGAAAAATAAAACTACAAAACTTACGTAGTGTGAACATAGCCTCAGTCATAAAGGGGTTAAAACTTAGTCTATATAATTATCTAATGAAATCAATAGTTGTTTCTAGTCATCAAAGAGAGTTTAAAAAGAACAAGGTACTGCTGAATCATATTTCTTTTAAGTGTTTATTGTCACTTGTGTTTGCTTTCATCATATACTGTCAATCATTTGATTCCATACAATACACAGATGTTTTACGCTTTCCTGATTAGAAGTGACCTGAGGCAATTTTCTTCCATTCACCAAAATTGCAGATGGTAGGTTATAAAACAAAATGCAAAAATCTCTAAAGTACTGCCTCTAAACTGATTGCATTTTGTGATTTTTCTTTTTTTTTTTTTAATACACAAATGCTAATATATGCTCTTTACTATAGCAGGTTTCAGTGAAATGGGCAAAAAAAATGCTTTTTGGCATGTTATTTTATAGAGCAAAGATCTTCCTACGGTGTAATATGCATGTAAAATCCATTGAAGAATAGGACCTTGATTTTCTAGATCTTATTCAAAAAATCATAATCTGGTGGCTTACTGAGAACATGTGAATAACCTAGATTTAAAAGAAAGTTTTTGTAATATAAAGTTCAGAGCAAGCACAAAATTTGTCATACTTTTGCAAACCCTGTTTTACCACCTCTACTCTCTAAAGAGGTCCACACTGCCAGTGATACCAAATTAAATTTTCATCACCCCGTCCTTAGACTCCAATATATTTACAATTAAACTTTGAGAAGAAAAGATCCCTTAATCTAAATCTCATTTCTTGGGACAGATTTTTAGTTCCATTTTCAGGGTATGTTCCCACAACATTTTTTATGGAAAAGTATGGCTGTATTTGGATAGTTATGGCCATAAATAAATAGGATGATCATTATTTATGGCTGTAATTATCAAAACACTGGCAACATCGGATAGCTGTTAGTCATTGCCAGCAAAATGCTACTGTGTGCAGAAGTAAGCGGCACAGAGAGGCAGAGGAAGTTAGTAAAGAATAAGGACCCATGACGTAGCATGTATGTCATGGAGTGCCTTAGGGGGTAAAAAGAGGGGTCACGGTGATCCCTCTCTGTACCATACCGCTACCAGCTGCGTGGAATTGCCCAAACTAATAACTTCTCACATTCTTGATTTCACACGATTAAGAATTTAAGCACAAAAACCTGCAAAATTGCTGATTTTTGGTCACATGGAATCCAGAACTTTTTAAATGAAAAAGGATAACATTTGCATATACACAAGCAAGATATGGTGTGCCATTGCAAAATATAATTGGTGTCACAAATAATAAGGGACCATAAGAATGAAAACTGCCTAGGTCACTAAGAAATTAAACAACTGATTTCAATAAATAAGGACTTCCAATAGTTTGCTGATCGATTGTAATAGTTAGCTGATCGAGCTTGTATTCTGAAATGTTTTCATCTAAATTATTATCTACCATCCCAGATCTGTACAAAAAGAGTGTCCTGTCATTTTATTAATTCTCAAAAAGATGTCTATAGGGAGTAACTGAAATTAAAAACAGTATGATGGTTAAGAAATAGAACTTAATTATTATAAGAACAATTGCTATTGATGTTTTTATAGCATCTTGGTTGATAAATACTGTAAATACATAACCAATCTATTCACCTGATTACGAATAAGGTTTTCCTTATTTACTGTATTTTGTAACATGCACAGAAAGAGTTCCATAAATACATTAATCCTAGTACACATAGTTATCTCAATACATGAGTAATTATAGCATGAACTAACCATGTATAACCAAAGCACTTACTGCCATACCATTTATTAAGTTTAATGAATAATCATTCATCCATAAAGTCTCCTGTTCTTCCACAACAATCCATCAAAATCCCTCTCTTTTTTTCCCCCCTTTTACCTTGTAACATGGACCTTTACTTTTATATGCTAGATTTAGGCTATGTTCACACTGCGTATGAGTCCGGCCGCATTTCATACGCAGCCGTACATGTGCGGCTGAAACTACGGGCGTGGGAAAAATAGACATGCGGCCGGATGTGTACAAACCGCGAACATACGCCCGTAGTAAAGTTATGCTTCCCTAGCTTGTTTCGAAGCGATCTGAAACAGGTCATTTACTTGGAAATCTTCGCCCAGCCCAATAAAACTCACAGAACCTTTTGGATCGAAAAATCAAGTTCAATTTAGCTGATATAAGTACTTCGTACAGGACCGCATGGAAATCCACGTCCGTGAGTTTCAACATTTCCGTCCTCAAACAATGGTCGTGTTCATTTTTCACGGCGCCGTATACGATCCCGCCGTAAGCTCATACGTAGTGTGCATTGTGCGGGCGTATATCATATACTTTCAAGCAAACGCATCAACCTTAAAACTATGTGCGTATATTCGCGGTTCGCACTACGGCCGGAAACATACGCAGTGTGAACATAGCCATAAATAGGAATGAGTAGTTTATTTAAACCCCAACTAGTAAGTTTATATTTAAACCCCAACAGATCCTGTGAACTTAGCACAAAGTATATACTATAGTTGATCAGTGCATCTTTACTTAATACTCAACCATGAAATTCTCTATTTGGCTATGTTCACACAACGTCTTTTCATCTCCGTTTGAAATTACATCCGTCATTTTGAGTCTAAAATAACGGACGTTATTTAGCAGCCTAACCTCCCCTTAGTGCACTGACGGGTGTTTGTACATTATTCTAGTTTGGGGTTACTAATTGGACTTTGGATGTGGCTTAATTAAAAAGTCCATTGAATTTAATAGTAAAAACAGAGACAGAACGGTGACAAAAGGAAAACTGTGTGTAAACTACAAATAAAAAACGTCCGCTGTTTGCAAAAGACGTCCAAAAATAATGATCATGTTCATTATTTTGACGGGATTATTGGTGCTAGCTTACTGTACTCACCATAAAGGTATTTCTCTTGTCCCATATGTTGGTTTAACCCCTTAACGACATCGGGCGTAAACTTACGCCCTCGCGCCCTGGTACTTGGCGCATCAGGGCGTAAATTTACGCCCGATGTTTCCCCGATCGCTGCGTGTTTGCACACAGCGATCGGGGAAGATGGCCTGCTATAAATCATAGCAGGTCATCTTAGCTTCTCGGCACGGGGGGTGATTAACACCCCCCGTGCTTACGATCGCCGCTATAGGCTGATCAATTCAGATCAGCCAATAGCGGCGATCGGAACCTTTCCGGGTCATCGGTGACCCGATGACCCAGAAAAAAATGGCGGTCGGTGCTGTCCGAGGACGGCACCGACCGCCATTACTGTAAAAAGTAATGGTGGTCACCGTGCCACCGGCCCGATCGCCGTGAACGGCCGGCCGGCCGTTCACGGCGATCGGGCCGGTGGCACGGCGATCAGAGTCCCACAAAATAATAAATACCTGCCCTGGACCCCTCAGCTAGGTAGTTGAGGGGTCCAGAGCAGGTATTTGTACATTACTCACCTGTCCCGGGGTCCTGATCGGCGTCTTCCGGGTTTGCGGCGTCCTCCGTCTTTCCGGCGCGTCTTCGGGTCTTTCCGGCGGTCCCCGTCGTCTTCTTTCGGCTATTTTCGGCTCCAGCCTCGTCATTTTCCGGATTTTGCGCTCTGCTGCCCTCTAGCGGCTGATATGTGTAATACACGTATCAGCCACTATAGGGATGTTCAGAATGTAGAAAAAGTTTTTTTTTTTTCAAAAAAAATTTTTTTTCTATTTTCCGCACCCTATCGCCGCTGAGTGTTGATCAGCATCGCACGAAAGTGCGCTGCTAATCAGCAACTCCTCCTTTTTGGCGTAGGGTGTTTTTTTTCTATATTCTACTGCCACGGTCTGCTGATAAGTGCCGCACATAAGTGCGGCATTTATCAGCAACTCCTTTGTTGGCGTAGGTTTTTTTTTTTATACTTACTGTAAAAAAACACGCAAAAAACACTACATTACACCACACTACATTGAATAAAGTTTGACACTACACCACTACATACCCCATATACCAATCCCCGTATAAAGATGGCCCCCAGGGTGTTTTCGGCGTCAGACGCATACGTTATTATTGCCTCCAACACCGAAACAGCCAGTGAGGATGAATGGTGGGATCCTTCTTTCCTCCATTCATCCTCATCATCCTCATCATCCAGTGACGTGTCTGGGGGTAGCGTAGCGTACGCTGCCTCCCAGACACGTCTTTTCCGCCAGTACCGTCCCAATAAGAGATGACGGTATGGAGTGAAATTCTCCAAACTCTCTGAGCGTACCTCTGGGTACTCTTACAGATTTAGGGTACGTGCACACTGCGGAATGGAGAAGGATAACCCTTCGTGCATTCCGCAGCTGGCAGAAGTAGTAATAGAGCCCTAATGTTTAGCAGTCATGGAGCGGACCCAGCGCTTCTGGATATGAAGGACCCCGTATCGCACCAGGACAACATTTTCCAGGTGACGTCCCCCACACTGGAGAAAGGGAGACCCCAGAAGAAGTGCAAAGTGTGGTGTAACAGGGGGATCAGGAAGGACACCATTTTCCAGTGTGCCACCTGTCCTGATCCCCCCGGACTCTGCATACTGGATCGCTTCAAGGCGTACCACACGTCATTGGGGTTCTACATTATCTAAATTCTGTCCCTTATTCCTATTTCAGGGGTCACGTTGATCCAGGGATTATTCTGATCGCCAATATGGAGTCGGGAAGGAATTTTTCCCCTGTGATGAGGCTACTGTCGTCTGCCTCACGAGGGTTTTTTGCCTTCCTCTGGATCAACACAGGTTGAATTTGATGGACACCTGTCATTTTCAACCTTATAAACTAATAATTGGCCTAATACCCCCAAATAAATTAGAATTGTCCCTTTTCCCCAGCTAAGTAGGTATGGCCGCCATTCCCATTAGAGGATGCCATGATGCAATTACAAAGCCTCTGGACAGTAGAAACCCCCCACAAGTGACCCCATTCTGGAAACTACACCCGATAAGGAATCTAACAAGGGGGGCAGCGGGGATATGGCCCCCTGGTGACGGCCACATTTGGGACGTGAAAATGAAAAAAAATTGTATTTTTTATTTTCTCGGCACATGTTCTACGTAAGTGACTGTCACCACTGGGGTCCATATCATCACTGCACCCCTTATTAGATTCCTTATGGGGTTTAGTTTCCAGAATGGGGTCACTTGTCGGGGGTTTCTACTGACCTGGCAGCACAGAAGCTTTGTAATTGCGACATGGCCTCCATCCTCCATTCCAGCCTCTAAATGGCGCTCTGTCCCTTTGGTGGCTAGCCCTGTGCCCATATGGCACATTATGCCCACATATGGGGTATTTTCGTACTCAGGGGAAACTACCCTATACGTTTTGTGTTCATTTTCTTTTTTAACCCCTTGTGGAAATGGAAAAAATCAAGGCTAGACCAACATTTAGTGTAATTTTTGTAAAGTATTTACTCTAAATCATTAATCTTGTCATGATTTTTTTCATTTTCACAAGGGGCTAAAAGATAAAAAAAAAACAATAAATGTGTAGAGCAAATTCCCCTGAGTACGGAAATACCCCACATGTGTACATAAAGCGCCATTCGGGTGCAGGGTAAGCCTCCAAAGGGAAGGTACGCCATTTGGTTTTTGAAGGCTGGATTTGGATGGAATGGATTTCGAGGGGCCATGTTGCATTTAAAATTCCTCTGTGTTGCCAAGACAGTTGAAACCCCCCACAAGTGACCCCATTATGGAAACTACACCCCTCAAGGAATGTAACAAGGCGTGTAGTGAGCATATGGACCCCACTGGTAACGGGCACAAATGTGGAACAATGTGGCGTGAAAATGAAATATTACATTTTTTACACTATAATGTTGGTTTAGCCTTGAATTTATCATTTTCACATGGGGTTAAAAGAGAAAAAAACACACAATATGTGTAGAGCAATTTCCCCCGAGTCCGTAAATACCCCAAATGTGGACATAAAGCGCCATGTGGGCGCAGGGCAAGCCTCCGAAGGGAAGGAGCGCCATTTGGATTTTGGAGGTTGGATTTGGCTAGAATGGATGATGAACGCCATGTCGCATTTACAGAGCCCTCGTGCTGCCAAAACACTGGAAACCCCCCACAAGTGACCCCATTCTGGAAACTGCACCCCTCAAGGAATCTAACAAGGGGTGCAGTGAGGATATGGACCCCTTGATGACGGGCACATTTGTGCCATGAAAGTGAAAAAATAATTTTTTTACTTTTACGTCACATTGTTCCACATTTGTGCCCGTCACCAGTGGGGTCCATATGCTCACTGTTCCCCTTGTTAGATTCCTTGAGGGGTGTAGTTTCCAGAATTGGTTCACTTGTGGGGGGTTTCCAGTGTCTTGGCAGCACGAGGGCTCTGTAAATGCGACATGGCCCTTAAAGTCCTTTCCAGTGAAATTCAGCTTCCAAAAGCCAATTGGCGCTCCTTCCCTTTGGAGGCTCGTCCTGCGCCCCCTTGGCACTTTATCGCCACATGTGGGGTATTTCCGTACTCGGGAGAAACTGCGCTACACATTTTGTGTCTTTTTTTCCTCTTATCCCTTTAAGAAAATGAAAAATTGAAGGCTAGAACAACGTTTAAGTGTAAAAAATAAATTTTTCTTTTTTCACTCCATATTGTTCGGAAAATCTGTGAAGCACCTGTGGGGTCCAAATGCTCACTGCACCCCTTGTTACATTCCTTGAAGGGTGTAGTTTTCTAAATGGTGTCCCTTTAGGGGTGTTTTTTAGGTTTTGGCACCCCAGAGCCTCTGCCAACCTGAAGTGGTACAGTCAGAAATGACCAAATATAACGGAGGCGTTGAAATTCACTAGGCGCTCCTTTGTATCTGAGGCTTGTGGTTGCGTCAAATAGCGCAACAGGGCCACATATGGGGTATTTCTATAAACTGCAGAAACGGGGCAATAATTATTGGGGTGCATTTCTCTGGTAATATGTTTATAATTATGAAAAATTTTGGATTACAATAAAATCTCTGCACAGAAAATTAAAATTTTCAAATTTCTTACACACTTAGCTTTTATTTCTGTGACTCCCCTAAAGGGTTAAAACACTTTCTGGATATGCTTTTGCAGAGTGTGGGGGTGAAGTTTCTGAAATGGGGTGCTTTGTGGGGCTTTCTAACATATTGGCCCCTCAAATACACTTTAAACTTGAACAGGTCCCTAAAAATATCTGATTTTGAAATTTTACTAAAAATTTGGAAATTTGCTGCTAATGTTTTAAGCTTCCTATTGTCTAAAAAAAATTAAAGATTGTTTAATAAATGCCGCCAACATAAAGTAGACATGTTGCTAATGCTATTTAATATATAATTTATGTGGTATAGGCAATTTCTGTATACGCAAAAAAGTTTCAAAGTTGGAAAAATTCAGTTTTTCACATTTTTTCACATTATTTGGGGTTTTTTCATAAAGATTCGTTATGAGTATTGACTCCAATTTACCAGAAATGTAAAGTACAATATGTCACGAGAAAACAATCTCAGAATCAGCCGGATAGGTAAAAGCATCCCGAAGTTATTAATGAATAAAGTGACACTGGTCATATTCATAAAATTTGTCTCTGTCATTAAGGCCATTTCAAGCTCTGTCCTTAAGGGGTTAAAGTAAAAATGTTGTCTGTTGTTATTTATGCTAAGTGAATCTGTTAGCAAGAACTATGGCTATAATGTATATGTATAATTTATGTTGCTTGCATACCCTTTATACTCTAACATAGAAGGAGCTGACATCTTAAGAGCAAGGTTTTTTATTTTTAACTTACATTTACCTTAAAAAAGTTATGAAAAATGTACCCAAATTTATTTTGTATACTTTTACAGATTAAAATAATAATAATAATAATAATAATAATAATAATAATAATAATAATAATAACAATAATAATAATAATTTAAGTTATTAATTTAAGTTACAATTTATTGAACTTTTCTTAAAGAGTTTCCCTTTAAGTATAATAGATGGGTTTCCATTATGTCCTTTGAAAATTTCTTTTCATAACTCTAAGTAAAGTTCTTGCTATGAAAAACTGTAGCGGTGCAGAAAAGTGTAAAATTTGAAATGATTTCATACATTCCATAAAACATGTTTTGCTACATTTTTCAATTACTTGCAGTATTAAATATGTATCAAGTATTGAAAGTCAAGCCATTTATGTTAATATATATTTGGTTGAATACATTTTACATACTACAGCACTCCATTTTAAGATCATAAGTCATAAAATACATTTATTTGGCATCATCGGTATATCAGTGTCTTAGAGAATGGCTGCACAATGAATTTACTTGTCATTTATGACTTGCTTTTGGTTATATCTTGTACTTGAGAATTAAAAACAAATAATTTCAGAGCCGTAGGAAACAAGGAAGTTAGACTTGGATGCTTAGATTATGCAAATCCTCTAATTAATCTAATTCAAGAATTAAAATGTTGCCCTGAATTTATATATGAAAATAAACTATATATGTTGTGTGAGCATAGTGCTTGATCAAGCATTAGGCTTCTTGGCACGGGTGTATTCTTGACCGAGCACCTTGTGGTGCTCAGGTTAAAGTCTCCTCCCCACATGTTTGGTGGCTTTAGTTAACCTTCCTCTAGTGTTAGCTTTCTGTTACTCTTACTTATGTTAACGGGTCGGTTTTGACCCATGTCTTAAATCACCCCTAGGATACCCTAAAAACAGTTATTTATGATCCAATTTGTTTCTTACCTCTTAGTTACCTTGTTAGGGTTTCTCATGCATGGAGGGATTGATTTTAATATTTTTATTGTGGCCCCCTGGGTCTTTCATTTGAGAGCATACCCTTCATTTTCAATATAAAAATATTGTCAAATGAACCTCAAGAGAGTAATATAAACTTTAAAAAGTTTGTTATATTACCTGATTATTACTGAAGGGTTTCAGAACATATTTCCTAAATGTAAAAAAAATATACATATATATATATATAAATATATATATATATATATATATATATATATATATATATATATATATATATATATTATATTATATTATTAACTCTAGTAACATCTATGGTGTTACGGGTCAATTTTGACCCATATCTAACTACTTTATGAAAAAGGCAAAAAACAGATTTATTTTTTTTTAATAGAACTTTAATACAAATAAAAGATGCTATTTATATTAACATTAATAGCAATAATAATAATAATAATAATAATAATAATAAAAAGTAGCTTTTCTAGGTCAAACAATCAAACAAACAACAATCAATCAAGCAATCAAATGAACAGAAATCAAGTACTAGTTTTTAGATGCATGTGTGGCAAAAAGTGAAACTTTTTGTGTGTTCTTTGCAGAGGTATTTTTTGCAGGTGAAGCACGATGTGTTTGTCTTTCTGTCCTCATTGCTAGGGCAGACCTGACACCTCTTTCTTTAGAATGAGGAGGTCTCACTGGGGTTGTGGCTGTTGTGGTTGATGTTGAGGCAGGACTGGTTGAGGAGGATGCTGGTGATGATGCTCTTTGTGTTGCTGTGGGTGTGGACGAAGCACTAGTTGAGCTCTGGAGTTGTCGGACCAAGGCTGCAGTGGCTTGGTCTTGGGGCACTTGTTCCCTTTGGTCAATGTGCGCCTTTACAAGAGATCTTCCTAGTTCCTCAAGAAACATCCTCCACTTGTTTTATTTTTCTTTGAATTCCATCCTTGATGAACGAGGGTCCACAACACAAATGCATTGTATGCTGAGACATCAAGGATGTTGTAAAATACAACCATTGGCCATCTCCTAGTCGTTCGCTGGCAAGTGTAGGTGGCAGTCAGCTTGTCAGTCCAGGTTATCCACTCCTCCTTTGTTTTTGTTATAGTCCAGGATGATTCTGGGCTTTTTGTCACTTCCTGATGACACAGCTGCATCTTTGTGAAGGTCATTCCACATGTTGCCATAGACTTTTTTTTCCTTCAAGGTTTTTCATAGCAATAATTACTTTTTTTTATTTACAATGGCATAAACAGATCAAAACATGTCTTGACTTACTCTTGTCGCATCAAACCTTGTCATCCCAGTTGTCATTTTTATGACATTTGCAGCATCTTCTCCGCCAAGTACATCTGGAGGTACTGAGCTCCAACTGATCTTGCCACTTTTGGATTTGAATTTTACAGCGGGAGCAGCTTCAGTGCCAGTGACCTCCTCATCAGACTGATCAGAACTATATGTGTCTTCCGGTTGATACTCCACATCATCTTAATCCTCAGAAACCTGTTCTTCTGTGTCAGTTTGCTGCCGTGTGTCCTCTGATCCATTATCATCTAAGATATAATCCAGAATTTGGCTTGCATCTAATCTTCTTCTCATTGTTGCATGGTGTAAATTGGAGATGTATAGTACCAACTCTAAGCTGATTTGGCCATACATGCCTGGACATGTCCCTAACTCAAGTTATTGGAGGTAGAGCTGGCTGTGGGCTGTTGGTTTATTTTGTTTATGAGTTCAGTTTTGAGACTTATTGTTTTTGTACTCTTATATTAGACCTGGGTTGAAAGTGACCCCAACAACACCAATGTTATAATTTTAATAAGAGCATTTTACAATTTAGAAAAATAGTTTTATTTTATTGTATTTTGTTTAAAAATAAGTTCCTGACAAAGTCAAAAAGTCTTGATGCAATAAATAAATGTATGTAGAATTTGTATGCATTTAAAACCTAAAATGAGTCGGTCACGACCCTAACTATAGAGGAAGGTTAACCAACAAACATGCAGGAAAGTCCCAGCACATCCTGTTATGATGTAACCATGTTGGCAGTGATTAGCCGACTGCCTTGGGTGACCAGGGTCTGTAAAAGACCAGGTTACCTAATGGTAGGCTCAGTTGCTGAAATTTATCAGAGCGATACTGATGTATTGTAAGTGTATGAAATAGTAGGTTAAGTAGGTAGGCAGACCAGTAGCCCACGAAAACCCAAATGTAGTTTTCAGGACTCTCTGACACACACACACACACACACACACACACACACACACACACACACAAAACCCAGCCACCTGACATACATTATATTAGTACCACTACACCACCTTCAATAAATGATTTCTGCACACAGGAACATTTGACACATACAAGCATTCGTGTGTTGTCTATGGGGAGCTGCGGCCAGCTGGACGATCATTCGGTTGTTCGCATTCTATTTCCATGGTGTTTCCATCAGCTTCTGATTCTTCAAGGTGAACCAGACACCCTCCTTTTTGCCGAGAAGAGGGCACCTGGTTAAATGTTTCACCATTTTACTCAAGTAGAGCACTCAAGAATTTAAAAAAATGCTTGACTCAAATAACAAGTACTTCAGCATTTTAGTGCTCGCTATTTCCATGGGAGGGAATATATAGAAACATACAATATACAGTTTTTTGGGGGGCTCCTATGAAAGGGGGCCCATTTCAGATTATTATTATTATATTTATTTATTTACTTATTTATTTATGTAAAACATCACTGTGAATGCTCTCATTCATTTAAAGAGGTCATTTGGATGTTTTTTTGTTGTCATTATTATTTAAAAAGAGAAAACACAGTAGTCTGACAAGAAATGGCTTCACTCAACCACTAACCATGAGTGGAAAAAAAAGTTTTTGTATTATCATTCCTATTGAAAAAGGACAAGAAAAAAAAATTGCATGTAAACTTTTAAGCACAACTGTATTTATATCATATTTTAATTATGCCCTCTTGTGAGAGATTTTCTACTTTATTGGTTTTTGGAAAACAATAATCTGTTAACCTAGCAAACGAAAAAAGACATCTGTTGTTTTCTATTATATACGTTATGCTCATTATTTTTAAACTATTTACAAAAAATAAAAATAATTATAAATTATTATGAATACAATTTTACTTGAGGCCCTCATTTTTATTAACCTATGAAATAGCTCTGAATGAATTTTTGCTCGCAGAACAGCCTTTTTAACCCCTTGCCTCTGCAGCCTGTTTTGGCCTTAAAGACCGGGGCCTCTTTTGCAAATCTGACCTGTGTCTCTTTATGTAGTAATAACTCTGCGGTGCTTTTAGCTATTGCGGTTATTCTGAGATTGTTTTTTCGTGACATATTCCTCTTTATGTTTGTGGTACACTTTGGTTGATAAACTCAGTAGTTTTTTGTAAAAATCACAACATTTGCGCAAAAATTAGAAAAATTTACAATCCTTTATACTCAAAATTCTCTTTTTCTGAGAAAGATAGTCATGCCACATGAACTAATCATTACTGCAACATCTACAACATGTCTTCTTTATAGTGACGTCATTTGGTGAACGTCCTTTTATTTTTTATGATGTTAGAGGGCTTCGAAATTCTGCAGCGATTTTTCAAATTTTCAGGAAAATTTTAAATTCAGACTTTTTTAGAAACCAGTTCATTTCTGAAGTGGATTTGTGGGGCCTGTATGTTAGTTACCCCCATAAATCTCTCCACTGTAAAAACTGCACCCCTCAAAGTATTCAAAATAACATTTCATAAGTTTATTAACCCTTTAGGTGTTTTGCAGAAATTTAAGCAAGTTGGAGGGGAAATTTAAAATTTTCATTTTTATGGCAGATATTACATTTTAATTTATTTTTTTCCTCTAACACAGCAAATACTAACTGCGAAATACCACTCACTATTTATTCCCCTTATTCCAATGTTTCTATAAATGCCCCCTATGTGGCCGCAGTGCGTCACCTGACTGAACCACAGGCCACAGAAATGACAGAGAACTGGTAAATTTTGGGGCCTGTCTTTATTTCAGGGTTTTTTTTAGCCATTATACCATGTCACAGAGGCCTTGCGGTGACAAAATATTTGTGTAAGACAAGTTGACGTTTCCATCGGTACCATTCGGAGGAACATGTGATACCCTGATCATTTTTTATTAAAGTTTTTATGAGGTGTTACAAATAAAAAACACAATTTCGCAGCAGTTTTTCACCATTTTTTTGTACGCCTTTTACTATACGTCACATATGACATGTTATCATTATTCATCAGGTTGGTACGATTACAATGATATCCATTTTATATAGCTTTTGTTATAGTTTATGGCATTTATACTATATATACTGTTTGTGTCTTGCATATTGCAGTAATATTTAAATTTTTTCGCTAATGGAGTTATGTGGGGGCTTTTTTTGCAGCATAAGCTGGCGTTCTTAGTGGTACACCTTTTGGGTACATGTGACATTCTGATAGCTTTTTTCTATATTTTTTAGGGGGCGGGATTAACGAAAAATTGTCATTTCGGTTAGTTTTTTATTTATTTTTTGAATGGCGTTAATCGGGTGGTATAATTAATGTAACGGGTTAATAGATGGGGTCATAATGGACGCAACAATACTAAATATGTGTATCTTATTTATAGGGGATCATTTATAAAGGGGGATGGGGAATGTGTATATATTTATTTTAATTTAATTTATTTATTTATGTATTTATTTAATTAATTTATTTGCTTTAATTATTTATTTATTTATTTATGTATTGTGTGTGTTTGTGTCTTCACTTTTGCAGGTACATATATAATGCATTACAGCACATAATCAGTGCTGTAATGCATTATAGAGTGAATGAGTGTCAGTGTCACACACTGACACTCATTCAAACGATCAGGTCCCTGCAGCTGATTCAAACGATCAGTGCAGGGACCTGATCGTATAGCAGCACAGGGTGAGTGTGCCGAATCCGGGGGGGGGGGGGGGGCGAAAGGGGAGCTGACGGGGGAGCACGGAGGGAGCTGGATCGGTGCGGGGGTGAGCTGACAGGGGGGAGCACGGAGGGAGTGTGATCGGGGCAGGGGGGAGCTGACAGGGGGGAGCTGGATCGAGGCAGGGGGGAGCTGACAGGGGGGAGCTGGATCGGGGCAGGGGGGAGCTGACAGGGGGAGCTGGATCGAGGCAGGGGGGAGCTGACAGGGGGGAGCACGGAGGGAGCTGGATCTGGGCAGGGGGGAGCTGACAGGGGGAGCACGGAGGGAGCTGGATCAGGGCAGGGGGGAGCTGACAGGGGGGAGCACGGAGGGAGCTGGATTGGGGCAGGGGGGAGCTGACAGGGGGGAGCACGGAGGGAGCTGGATCGGTGCGGGGGGGAGCTGAGAGGAGGGAGCTGGATCGGGGCAGGGTGAGCCCGGACACTACACCAGGAAGGAAGGGGCGCCTGGGGGGAGCATTACAGCAGTGGCGGCAGGAGGAGGCAATGTGCCGCAGCCTCCTTCTGCCGCCCGATCACCAGGACATATCAAATCCTCCCATAGACACTGCGGTCGCAACGACCGCAGCGTTTATGGGGTTAATTGCCCGGGGGGGAACCGCTCCCCTCCAGGCAGTGGCAGAAGGAGGAGGCTGTGTGACACAGCCTCCTCCTGCTTCCCGATCTCAAATAGGGACAGTGGGGGGAGGCAGGGAAACCATGACGTCCAGAGACATCATGATGCGTTCTGGCACTGCTTTTCATGACGTCCCTGGACGTCATATTGGGGGAAGTGGTTAAATACTGTAAATACCTTCCTTCTCTGCCAATCACAGAGCCTCTTGTGGCTACAGAAAACTTTGTGACTGCAGTCACACAAAGACCTACTTTTCTCCCTGTCCCGGCGTCTGCGTGATGACACGCAGGAAGGAAGAGGCGCTGTGGGGGGACTGCACCAGAGCTAGGTGAGTATTGTTTTTTATCTATAGAAGGGGGATTCCTACATGGGGATACTATCTACTGGAGAAGCAATCAGTGTGTGTGTGTGGGGGGGAGAATACCTACATCGGTGATGCTACCTACTGGCGGGTACAACAGGGGATTACATTGGGGATACTGCTTATTGGGAGTTAACTACTTTGGATAATAACTATATGCACAGAGAGGTCTAACTACTACATGGGGCCATGGAGGGGCTTAATATCATATCAGGGCAATGTGTGCATAACTAATATTTGGGTGCACAGAGAGGTCTAACTACTACATGGGGCCATGGAGGGGCTTAATATCATATCAGGGCAATGTGTGCATAACTAATATTTGGGTGCACAGAGGGGGCTCATACTTTATAAGGTCACAAAGAGGCCTAACAGCTGTTTGAAGCACAGACTAACTAACTAACTAATATATGGTAGCAAAGGGAGGACTTTTTATACTGTATGTGCTAGAAAAAAATTACTTAAAATGTTTCTCTGGCAGATTCTGCAGAGAAAAGTTGTGGATGAAAGAGAAAAATGACTAGTACATTACCTGTGAGTCACTGGATATAAGCCACTGTAATAATTTGTACAGTATACAGAGAATGTGTAGCACTGATGCCTACCAATATATGGTCACTGTATAGGGTTATGTAGTCTATGTATAATATATGATTTTACCAGGCTTCAAATACCAACCTCTATTAATATCATCTGTGTATATATATAAAATACACACACATACACACTATATGCCACTAATAGCAGGCGGGCTTGATTTATCCCTGGGTACTGGCTGTGGATACACAAATTATTCACAGATGGCTGTGAATATGTAAATGATCTATAAGGAGGAGAAAAGGGGGTATCTTGTGCATAGCTACCATGAAGTAGATCACGCGACTACTATGGGGCCCATGCAGTAAGGTGGCCTGTGAAAGTGTGCTATGCTTTCATGGTATGCCACTAACAGCAGACCCCCCAGAGGGAGTGGGACCCACCATTATACTGTTTAGCCCACTTTGTAGTGCAGAGTGAGCCAGATGAACATTAGAAGACAAACAGAGGAGCAGGACCTGCCAGCAATCTGCAAACAGAGAAGGAGAGTGTTAGAGGACCTGACATGACCCGCAGGTCCTCAATACTACTTTGTAAAGATCAGCTGATTACTGGAATAGGAGGGGGGAAGACAGAGAGCTGTAAGTGCTGTGTCTATGCATGTGTGTCAGTGAGTGTATGTATGTATCTATCTATCTGTGGGTATACATGTATATGTCAGTGTGTGTATTTACTCTGTGTGTGTGTGTGTGTGTGTGTGTGTGTGTGTGTGTGGGTGTGTGTGTGTGTGTGTGTGAAAAGTGTCTGTAACACTGGTGTGTGTTTGTTTGTGTGTGAGTGTGTGGGTGTTTGTGTGTGTGTGTGTGTGTGTGTGTGCTTGTCAGCAGTGTCTCCTACAGATCTTCTTATAGATGTGTTTATAAAGATGTTCTGCAACAGATATTATTTCTGGTTCAATAGTTCTTATTACACTTGGGAGATGGTTTCCCTGTGTACAGTCTATTCACGGTGTATACATCTGCAGTAGTGTAATCACATTCCAGTGTCAGTGTTTACACAACGTATATTTTCGTAAAATCACGTCCATTGTACAACGGCCATAATTATTACGAAAATATACTTTACGTTTCCTTCTATGAAATCCTAGCCGGAGCGTATACACATAGGGGGACATTTATTAAGTCCGAAGTTTTTTACGCCGGACTTATAAATGTCCCCGCATCTCCGGTGCTAAGGAGATTTATGTAGAGGCGGACTGCCTCTACATAAATCCCGTGCTTGTCGGTTCCCACAGCCGAAAACCTACGCCACCAGAAAAGTGGAGTAGGTTTTCGGCGTATCTTTCAGTTCAAAAAATAACGAATTGCGCGGACTATGACCTAAATGTGTGTATGTCAGTGGTGTATCTGTATATATGTTAATGCTGCCTCTATGTGTGTCAGTGTGTGCATATGTGTGTGTCAATGTGTGTGTTCAGGAGTTGGTAACCACCATAGGCTAAGTGTGTGTGTGTGTGTGTGTGTGTGTGTGTGTGTGTGTGAATGGTAATATGAAATAAAGAATTGTTTGACATTTTTATGAAAGAGTTGGTATCTTAGCCTCAGCAATAGCAAGATTATATTGTATATTAACTGAAAACATTATACTTTTGTTCACATTGTTCATTTAATTATTTCTGCAAGGAAAATTCTAAAATCAATATGTATTTTATTTCCCAGTTTGTTTTAATCATATAAATTTAATAACAAAGATTTATTATTGCTTTTAACCCCTAGCCGCACCAGGGCGTTATTGTACGTCCTGGCAGGAGGTTACTTTCCGCACCAGGACGTACAATAACTTCCCGGCTCCCGGTGCTCACTGTTTACATAAACAGTGACCGGGAGCCCCAACTAAACTGTCAGCTGATAGCTGACAGTTTAGTGTCGGTGCCGCTGGACCCCCCTGAAGGGGTCCAGCACAGGCGATCGCCGGCATCAGTGGATCGGTAACGATCCACTGATCCCGGTGAAGTCAGCAGTAAGCCCCCGGTCCCGGTCTCTGACGAGTTCCGGGATTCGGGGGAAGCATGTGCAGAGCACTGCTGGCTCTCTGAACCTCCCCCCTTGCTGCCAGGCTCCCCCCACTGCCACTGCTGGGCTTCCCCCGCCGCCGGGATCCGCCTTCTGCCGGGATCCAACCACTACTGCTGCCGAGCTCCCTCCGTCACGGGGATCGCCCTCCTGCTGGGCTACCCCGACTGCTGCTCGCCTTCCCGCCGGGCTCTCTCTGATATTGGGGATCACCCTCCTGCTGGGCTCCCCCCACGGCTGATCGCCCTCCTGCCGGGCTCCCCCCTCCACAGCGATCTCACTGCTGCCAGGCTACCCCCCCCCATCCGGGCTCCCTCTACCGCCGCGACCCCCCCCCCCTCCCTACCATGGCTCCCTGGTGCTCCCCCCGTTGCTGCCCCCACTGCCGCAGCCACTGCTGTGCCTGATACTCACCCGGCAGGTCACAGCAGGTCGCTCCTTCCTCCTCCTTGCAGCACTGCCCCCCCCCTCCCCAGTCCCAGAACTCACTCTGAGCTTCGGGATCCGGGGATGGCCCCCTCCTGCTGCAGCATGTACCAGTGTCTGTCTTATGATGCTGGTACATGCTGCTATATACTGTGATTGACAGCTCTGTGATCAGAGCTGTCAATCACAGTATCTGATCGTTCCAGGGGGGCAGAGCATGGATGCAGGCTCTGATCCCTCACTTTGTGAAGAGATCAGAGCCTGCATCCATATACTGTAAAAACACACACACAAATAAACATACAAATAAACACATAATAAAAAAAAATACCCTCTCCCCTGAGATCTCCCAGTAATAAGGGAGATCTTAGTTAGTGTCCGTCAGTCAGCGTCCGTTAGTAAGTGTCAGCGTCCGTGTCAGTGTCCCTTAGTGTCATTGTCAGCTAGCGTCCGTTAGTGTCAGCGCCAGCGTCTGTGTCAGTGTCCGTTAGTGTCATTGTCAGCTAGCGTCCGTTAGGTCAGCGTCCGTTAGTAAGTGTCAGCATCCATGTCAGTGTCAGTTAGTGTCATTGTCAGCTAGCATCCGTTAGTGTCAGCGTCCGTTAGTAAGCATCAGTGTCCGTCAGTACGTATCAGTCAGCGTCCGTTAGTAAGCTTCAGTCAGTGTCCATCAGTCAGCATCCGTCAGTAAGCATCAATCAGCATCAGTCAGCATCCATAAGTAGATGTCAGTGTCCGTCACCTTCCATAAGTAAGTGTCAGTTAGCATCCGTTAGTAAGAGTCAATCAGTGTCCGTTAGTAATAATCAGTCAGTGTCCATAAGTAAGCATCAGTCAGTGTCCATTAGTAAGTGGGAGTAAGCGTCAGTCAGTGTCCGTTAGTAAGTGTCAGTAAACGTCCATACATTTACTGCTAGAGCTGGAGTGTACATACAGATAGAGGTGCTCCCTCTCTTCTGAGCCCTGTTGTGAGCCCGTACAATACTTTACGTTCAAAAATTGGGTATTTTTGTACTCAGGAGAAATTGCTTTACAAATATTGAAGGGCTTTTTCTCCTTCAAGCTTTTTGAAATTTGAAAAATTTGGGGTTTCACCAACGTGTAAGTGTGAAAACTTAGATTTTTAATTTTACAGCCCAATTTTGCAAAAAAAACTGTAATAAACCTGTAGGGTCCAAATGCTCATTGTACCCCTTACTACATTCCTTTAGGGGTGTAGTTTTCAAAATGGGGTCACTTGTGGGGGGTTTCCACTGTCTCCGCACTAGGGGAGCTTTGTAACTGTAACATGGTCTCCTACACTCATTCCAGCCAAATGCAATCTCCAAAATTTAAAGGGTGCTCCTTCTCTTCTGAGCCGTGTTGTGCACCCACACAACACTTTACGTCCACAAATAGGGTATTTATAAAAACTGCAGATTCAGACAAATACATTTTTTTATTGTGTTTTACTTTTTATAGCTGGTTTAGTATGAAAGAAATAGGATTGAATTGAAATTTCTGCAAAGCAAAAGGAATTTTTTCCTTTTCACCCTTACTTTGAAGTTATTCCTGTAAAATGCCTAAAGGGTTAAAAACTGTTTAAATGTCAATTCGAATACTTCAAAGGGTGAAGATTACAAAATGAGGTGAATTATGGGGGTTTCTAGTATACATCCCTCAGGAATATGCTCCTAAATTGAACTGGTCCCTAAAAAAATTCAGAGTTTAAATTTTCACAAAAATTTTGAAAATTGCTACTAAACAATTACGGCCTCTCAAATCCTAAAAAAGATAAAGCATGTTCACAAAAGGCTGCCAATATAAAGTAGACATGTTATAGATGAGAATTAATCCATAATTTATGTAGTATAACTATCTTCCTTATTGGCAGAGACTTTGAAATATAGAAAAATGCAATTTTTTTTAATTTTTCACAACATTTTGGAGTTTTTCACAAAAAAAGTTAAAGGTATCGGCCCAAATGTACCACTAACATAAAGTAGAACATGTGACGAAAAAACAATCTTAGAACCGCAAGGATTGGTAAAAGCATTCCAAAGTTATTGATGCATAAAGTGACACATGTCATATTTGAAAAATGTGGCCGTGTCATAAACACCAAAACTGGCTGCGTCCCCTAAGGGTTAAAATAATGGAAAACCCCTTGAATATAAACTAGTGAACCATAACATTAAAATCATATGCTTAACCCCTTAGCGACCCATGACGTACCTGGTACGTCATGGTGCCGCGGGGGGTGTTCAGAGTGTTCATGGTGCCGCGGGGGGTGTTCAGAGCAGGGGGGCCTGCAGCAGGCCATAGCAATCTATCACCAATTACAATGATCTTTGCTGTGTATATACACAGCATTGATCTCTATGAGAGATCATTGCTGTGGATATACAAGTCCCCCAGGGGGACTTCTAGTTTATGTAAAAAAAAAAAGTAAAAAAGTGTTTTTATTAATAAAAAATCCCCTCCCCTAATAAAAGTCCAAATCACCCCCCTTTTCCCATTTTATAAATATAAATTATTGAATAAACAAATAAATAAAAATATTTGGTATCGCCACGCACGTAATCGCCCAAACTATTAATTAATCACATTCCTGGTCTCACACGGTAAATGGCGTCAGCGCAAAAAAATTCCAAAGTGCAAAATTGCGCATTTTTGGTTGCATCAAATCCAGAAAAAATTTAATAAAAAGTGATCAAAAAGTCGTATATGCGCAATTATGGTACCGATAGAAAGTAAACATCATGGAGCAAAAAGTGACACCTTACACAGCCCCATAGACCAAAGGATAAAAGCGCTATAAGCCTGGGAATGGAGCGATTTTAAGGAACATATATTTGTTAACAATGGTTTGAATTTTTTAAAAGCCATTCCATAATATAAAAGTTATACATGTTATATATCATTGTAATCATAACAACTTGAAGAACATGCATTACCAGTCAGTTTTACCATAGGGCGAACGGCGTAAATGCAAAACTCCCCGAAATCAAAACAATTTTTTTTTTTTAATGTACAGCGCAAATGATTTTTTTCCGGTTTCACAGCATATTTTATGGAAAAATAATGCCTGTCATTGCAAAGTATAATTGGTTTCGCAAAAAATAAGCGCTCAAATAAGTCTCTAGGTGAAAAAATGCAAGCGCTATGGACTTTTAAACATAAAATGGAAAAAGCAAAAGCGCAAAAACGAAAATTGGCTTTGAGGGGGTTAAAGGGGAACTGTCAGCAGGTTAGACAAATTTAACCTGGGCTTATTACTCACGGAGTGCAAAGAGGAAGGTATGTCTCTTACATTCCTCTTCAGCGCCATTCCAATGCTGTTAGCAGTGTTATTTTTGATCCGCAACACCATTAGGAGTGCTGACCTGCCTCCATTGCGTGATCTGGTGGGATGGCTCACGCGTTGGGGCGGGACAGTGCTCCTAACAATGCTCCAGATCAAGATTTACACTGCTAACATCCCTGTAACAGCACCAAGGAGAAAGATAAGAGTCATACCTTCCTCCTCGGCACTATGTGCACAATAAGGTGCTATCAGCAGGTTAGACGAATATAATCTGAATTAGAGACACCCACATTTAGCCTTTAGGACTTGATTTAGACTTTAAAACTACAACATTAAATAGTAATTTTTAATCAGTTTGCACAACTTAGTCTATTCCAAACTATCCTACAGCTTCTTTATACAATTAAGAGGGCAATCCAGAAATGTAGATTTTTATATATTGTTGGGGTTGATAAGAGCATATTAAACCACCACTATTCACCTAACAAGCTTCCCTAGGGGTCCTATTGATATGTCTTCACGTCCCAGCAGAACACTTTGGCCGTTACTTTAGATTGCTGTGTAGTTAGTGTAATTACAGGTACACTCACCAATAGTATTATTGTGTAAATCCTTGCTAGATCAAAGTATAAGGTACAAAGGAAGGAATTGCTTAGATAAAAAATATAAGTTTATTTGATATGCGTTAAAACATAAACAAAACAAAAATAAAAGTGATAAATATTTACAGTGAAAATTTCTCCAAACAATATAAAGCCAATAAGAAGGCTACTTGTCAGTATGTCCAGTCGTGCTAAGGAACAATCTGCCAGTCTCCACAGATGTTAATTCCACAATTTTCGCATCTAGGACGTCCCGACAACTTTCGGCTACCAACGTGTGCTAATGCACAAAAATACGCCTCTTCTTAGTCCAAGACCATTGTTTAACTAGTTCAGACTACTGTATGGAGACCATTAGACCAGCTCGCCCTTGCCCAATGCGTTTCTGTACCAATGTCGGTAACGTCATCAGGGGTCGTGGAGTTAGCAGTATGAGTCAATGTGTATAGAGGTCGGTCACCGTCACACATATAACACTTCTTATGGAAACAATAATCAACCAGGAAAGTGATGTGACATAATATGAGTGTTGCCGCACACCGTACTCACTGTGCCCTTATGGTTGCGACCAATAGGATAATGTCCCACCCGATAGGTAAAGTATTTGGACACTATATGGTATAAGGGAATAGTGTCAGTATGTGTATAATATGTAAAATAAAAGGCAGGTAACTAATATTTTTGTGCTCATTTACTTACTAAATCCATTGTTAGGTCTAGCAAGACACAGTAAGATACGTCCCTAAAGGGGTTGCTTCACCTGTGAGCAAATCCAAACCAGCCATGTTAAGTAAAGAAGTAAGCGAGTACCTAACTGTGTAGGTAGCTGCACTGGTTACTTACAGTGTGCGCTCAACTTGGAGATGTTCTCCCGACGTTCTGCATTGGCAGAGTGCCGGGAGTGCCGCCGGCAGCTCTTTCTTGTAGCTGTCGTGGGGCCCGACATGTCTGACGTCACAGCTCTCACAGGAGCGCGCCAGAAATCCGCCTCCCCTCTGCACGCCTAGGGGGGAGTGTCAGCCTCTGTCATTACACAGGAGGGCTGGAGCTCCGGCCGTGATAGAGCTGTCCATGGTGCTGTAATGCTGATAGTTAATGTAGAAAGGATGGGGTAATGTGTGTTTGCCGTAAACTGTATTAAAAAAAAGGGACTGGGACTGTCAGATACAAAGCTGAGTGGCTGTAGGCATAGTACTAGCAATCTCTGGGCCTGGTTATTAATACTATGTTTTGATAATGAGATAGGGTGTGAGAGAGGGCGAAAATGTACATTCTTATAATGTGCAGTCTATGAGGGAAAGGGTATTGCAAAACAGTTGCGTTGGATTACTGGTGAATCAGTTAGGGAGAGGTGCAGGAGCAATGTTATGAGATAGGGGCCTAGAATGCCCTATAAATGCCCTGCACTATGTCCCTATTCCTATGTGGGGTGGTCGTCCTTAGAAGGGCGGTCCCACTCTGGAGCCTCAGCTGCATAGCCCTGATGAGGTCCTAGTCTAGAGCCGGCTACTAGAACGTGCCAGGTCTACTAAGACCATCCCTAACTGCCTCCATCAAGCCAGCATTCTACATGATAGAGGGAAAATAGGGCGGGCTATGGGTAAGAAATTTAACGCGGTTCAGGGTCCGGGAGGTTGCTTAAGGCTTTCTATTGCTGTGAATTTAAAAGTTTCGCAGCTCCCCCCATGATGTTCTCGGCCATGTATGGCCAGGGGTGTGTCGCGTTGGTTTCTGATGTCCCCTAGATGTTCTAGGATGCGTTTTCTCCATTCCCTAATTGTTTTACCTGTAAGGTTTTACATCAGTTAGAGTAGAAATATCTGGAAAATGAGACCTATGCTAATGAGCTCCGCATAAAAAGGCTGTTGTGACAGGAAACATGTGAGTACTAGGACTAAATAAGGTTCAGCAGTGAAGTGTTTTTAGAAAAAAACTGACCACGAAAACAAGGGGACACAATCTCAGGTTAGTTGGGGGAAAGATCAAAAGCGATGTAAGAAAAAGTAGTAGATGCTTGAAACTATCTTCCAGCAGATGTGGTAGGTAAATCTACAATAGCAGAATTTAACCCCTTAGCGTCCCATGACGTACCTGGTACGTCATGGTGCCGCGGGGGGTGTTCAGAGCGGGGTCCCGCCGGGACCCCGCTCTGAACGGCGCCGATCCCGGCTGCAATCTGTAAATAATGTAAATAATAAATAAACATATTTGGTATCGCTGTGCACGTAATCGCCCGAACTATTAATGAATCACATTCCTGATCTCGCACGGTAAACGGCGTCAGCGCAAAAAAATTCCAAAGTGCAAAATTGCGGATTTTTGGTTGCATCAAATCCAAAAAAAATGTAACAAAAAGCGATCAAAAAGTCGTATTTGCGCAATCAAGGTACCGATAGAAAGAACGCATCATGGCGCAAAAAATGACACCTGACACAGCCCCATAGACCAAAGGATAAAAGCGCTATAAGCCTGGGAATGGAGCGATTTCAAGGAACGTATATTTGTTAACAATGGTTTGAATTTTTTACAGGCCATCAGATAATATAAAAGTTATACATGTTATATATCATTGTAATCGTAACAACTTGAGGAACATACATCACAAGTCAGTTTTTCCATAGGGCGAACGGCGTAAATGCAAAACTCCCCGAAATCAAAACAAATTCGTTTTTTTTTTCAATTTGACAGCGCAAATGATTTTTTTCCGGTTTCGCAGCATATTTTATGGAAAAATAATGCCTGTCATTACAAAGTACAATTGGTTTCGCAAAAAATAAGCGCTCATATAAGTCTCTTGGTGAAAAAATGCAAGCGCAAAAACGAAAATTGGCTTTGACCTTGAGGGGTTAAACATGCCTGGGATAAACATACATCTATCCTAAGATAATAAGAAGGGAAATACTAAATGGACAGACTAAAAGAACCTGTTTTTTTTTTTTTGTTTTGTTTTTCAGTTGACAACTTACTATGTTTCTAGACCTGTGACAAGAAACATGTGAGTACTAGATAAGTTGTGACAGGAGGGGGTCACGGCTAGAGGATAGGACTGCATGTGGAGTGCAAATGTAGCTCAATCACCTAGTTAATTATTGGTTTGAATAGTTTTACATATTCTTTCAGGTTTCATTGTTAACCACTCCCAACTTTCCTGAGATTGCTTCCCTGAACTAATGTCTTTAACCCCTACGTACTAATTGCTTGATTTTTTGGGGGGTCAACAACTTCTGTGGAGGATAAACCCCAATAATATTTTGTCAATACTTTTGTAGTAATAATCAATACTATAGTTTGCGAGTCAGGAAGATACAATGGCCCCCTGTCTCTTTTCTGTTACTTTAAGGGTCCTTTTACACACACAGATTTATCAGACAGATTATTAAAGCCAAAGCCAGGAATAGATTTGAAAAGAGGAGAAATTACAGTCTTTCCTTTATGACCATTTCTCTGTTTATAGTCTGTTCCTGGTGTTGGCTTCAACCAGGGCCGGCTTTAGGGTAGATGGCGCCCTGTGCGAAGCTTTCTTTTGACCCCCCCCACCTCTGTTCATACCCCCTAATCAGTGGCGTCGCTAGGCATTAAGATTCGGGGCCAGTGCCCTGAACAGGAAGGTAACTGTCCCAAATTTTTTGCCTAAGGAATCACCATACTGCAGTCTGCACTCCGGGGCATCCAGCCACCTGGTGCTGTGCCCAGCTCCGCCCAGTCTTTTCAGGAGGTGGGGGGTAGCAGGGACAGAACATTCAGCAGGCCTATGAGGACTACCTGTGTTCAGGATGTTTGTCCTGACACTAGCTAACCAGGGGAGAATGCTGAGTGAACACCCACCAGCAGGGGGCCCGGCATCAGAGTATGCAGAGAGGGGAAGATAAAGCATGGCTGCTCCCTCAGAGACTCCTCTCCTCCTGGAGCAACTAGAGGCCGCTCTACTGTCTGGTCTGTCAGCTGCCAGCACGGAGGAGCATCCTGTGAGGTTGGATGACCTCTGACCCCTAGTCCTCTCCCGCCGGGACCTCACCCAGAGACAGTGACTGCTCCTTACACTGTCTCCTATAAGGTGTGTGTGCTATATATATATATATATATATATATATATATATATATATATATATATATACAGTATGCGCATGCAGTAGCAGGCTGGATATATATATATATATATATATATATATATATATATATATAGATGTGTATATATACAGTGTGTGCAGTAGCAGACTGGATATATATATATATATATATATATATATATATATATATATATAGTTTAGGCCTGGTATGGCCATGTTAAATGTGCATTGTCTGGCACTATTGTAGGAATTAGTCACTTGTAAGTGTAGCATCAGTCTTACTCATATTCTCGTGGAAGGAGGACACACAGAGCAGTCATCCCTACTGTAGCTAAGGCAGGACCCCTGTCTGGGACAGTGTACTATTAGTGAGCCATGAGCTGCTATCTACCTTTATATACTACAGCAGAGGGAATATTCTATATGGGGTTGCTGCACAGGAGGCATATACTATATGAGGTTGCTGCACAGCAGGAGGGGTTCTATATGTGCAGCCGGATTCTATATGTGGATGCTGAATGGGGGGCATAGACTATATGGGGACTGCTGCACAAGGGGCCTATCAGGTCACAGGGGTACAGAAGGGGCCTATATTTTATCTAGGCACAGAGGGGGAGAGAGGAAGCCTATAATATATGGGAGCACAAAGAGGGCACCTATTTATTGTATGTGCTGGAGCAAGGATCCTAAAATGTTTATATGGCAGATTCTTCAGAGAAGAGTTGTGGCTTGGGCCGAATGGAAAAGAAAAAGAAAAGTGAGCAAATTTAATCAGAAAAGATGTCAACTGTGAGTACATGGATATGTCACTATTTAAAATACTAGCCTGTATGACATCTGTTTAAAAAAAAATAAAATAAGGGCTTATTCCCAAGTCCTGTATCTTACAGATGGGGGAGCCCTGTAGTTGAGTGTTTCTGTAATGACAGAGACTCAGAGATTCAAACAGTTTTCCTGCTCCAAGCATGATATTGATACATGATGCCGGGTGGGGAAACACTCCACACCAGGGCTTCCGCATCTGTAGCATCTGTAAGATACAGGGAATAAACCCTAAGTAAAACCACATATACATGTACATTTGTATATATAAATAACGTCATTGCAAAGATTTCCCCCATGATCTATTTATATCCACTCAGAGGGCCCATGCCCCGGATGTTTTAGGACCCTAGCAACGCCCCTGCCCCTAATAGTGACATAAACCCTCCAACCGCTCAAGACAACCCCGACAATCAAACCGCAAATGAGTTGGGAGGCTGAAGGTTTTAGACATGATAGACTAAATTCTACTACAACTAGCGCCACCCTAAACCCCAGCCCCCTAAACCACTTGAACCCCGATAAAGGTACTTACCAGAGCACAGGAGGACAGGTGCCTCCGTGGCCGTCCATGGCCTTCCTGACTGGTGTTCCTGCAGACAATTGTAAACAAGAGTGTAGCTAGAGGTTCAGCCTACGGGATTAGAGAGCGAGTCTGAGTGGGCCCCCAACCGATTATGTTACCCATAGGGAACATAAGCAGGTTACAATGCCTATCTATCTATCTATCTATCTATCTATCTATCTATCTATCTATCTATCTATCTAACTGGGTGACCTCCATCTTAATGACTATAAGATGCTGGAAAGCTGGATAACCTCCATCATACTGACTACAAGATGCTGGGAAAGCTGGGTGACCTCCATTATACTAACTACAATAAATCATTGCTAAAAAAAAAAAAAAAAATCATTGCTAATCACAAATGCCATATAATGTTACTAGCCCAGGAAATAATCCTTCCAGCCAGAAGCATATGGCAGTAGTACATCAGTGCTGAGCATAGGCTGCTGCTGCGGATTTCCTTGGTTCATAGCATAGTCAATGGTCTGTTCCAGCTCACTGAGGGATGTGGCTGCTGCTATCTCCCTAAGTTATTCTCACTGCCCACTCCCTCCTGTATCTACCTGCCCTTGCTTGCTGTCCCTCAGCAGTATAATGGGTGACGGCCCTGTGCACTCTGCAAGAAGAGAGTCAGTATCCCACCTGCGGTCGCGCCGAGGCAGGGGCTTGTCAGCAGGGGCAGAGCTTACCGGGACATACCCGGAACATTAATTTGCAGTGTCCCCAGCAAGCTCGTTGGGCCTGGGAGAGCCTCCCTATTGACTGCACATCTAAATTAGACATAGGAACCTCTAAGTTAGATGTGCTGTTTGTCTGCAGGAGCCCCCCAAACGAACCACCATGGAAGGAGGGGAGGCGCCAGATGGAGGAGGCACTCGGGCAGACAGAGAGCACATCTAACCTAAAGATTCCTATGTCTAAGTTAGGTGTGCAGCTGTCAGTCTGCCAGAGCGCCCCCTAGCTGGCCAGGAGTGATGCGCCCTGTGCAATTGCACAGGTCGCACACCCCTAAGGCCAGCCCTGGATTCAACAATCTGTCAGATAAGTCTGTGTGTAAAAGGACCTCTAGGCTATCCAATTTATTTGTGCTGTAACATTATTAATTAAGGTCCAGATTTGTTAATCTGTGGAAAATGAAAACTGGTGTAATTTGTCCATAGCAATTTATAACAGTTTTTGCTTGACATAGATTAATAAATCTCAAACTTATTTCCTAACTATCAATCTTGTCTGTTCTTAATGCTTCTTTTTTCTCACAAATCTTATTTAATGAAAACTGACTTAACATATATTGTTTCAAGTAGTCTATAAAGTTTCAGTGCGGCTCTTCAATCAGGGAGGGATAGTTGAACTACAAAAGTATATCTTAAAAGGTAGTAGATATAAAAATGTGCCCTTTCTTACCTTTTTGCTTTATTTAAGGTACCCCCAATAAAAATAGTGCAAAATGATAAAAAGTGTAGAACAAATTGAGCTAGTGTCCTTTTAAACCTACAGATAAATCATTTAAAGGCAACCAGTCAGTACAGTTGTGCTGATATGGCTCCCAGCTGCACCCTGTAGATCTTTATTGCAGTTCCCCTACGATATAAGCTGCGTCTACCAGGTTATCTTTCCATCCTTGTTTTATTGAGGCATGCAAAGCCAGGAGAACAATGGTCAACTAGTCATCTGAGTGGAGAGACGCCTGTAACTAGTCAGGTCTCTGCCTGTCACCGCGCTCTGCAGAGATGATTGGCAGACAGAGAGACCCGTTAGTGCATTTTCCCCAATGTAAATATAACCCGGCAGAAGCAGATCCTATTTGTTCACTTTAAGTGCTCTTTAAGCTATCAACAATCAATTAATTTCTTCTTTTAAATGTTAGGCAAGAAGATAAAAAATGTAAAAAGTTGTAAATATGATCGTAATTGTGTTTGTATATATATACTGTAAACAATGATTGTTTTCACTGAAAGGCTTGAAAACGATTAAAGCGACTCTGTACCCACAATCTGACCCCCACAAACCGCTTGTATATTTGAATAGCTGCTTTTAATCCAAGATTTGTCCTGGGGTCCATTCGGCAGGTGATGCAGTTTTTGTCCTAAAAACAACTTTTAAACTTGCAGCCCTGTGCCCAACAGCCATGGCCTAGATTGTGTATGCATTAGGATGGCATACCCTTTCTGTCCCTCCTCCCCACCCTCCTCATCATTAAGCAGATTGTCTCCTATTTATCAGCTGTGTTAGCACGGCACATAGGCTGGATCGTTAAGGCACCTGTGCAATGTTCAGACAAAAGAAAATGTTCTAGGGGAATTCCTAATGATGAGGAGGGTGGGGAGGAGGGACAGAGAGGGTGTGCCAACCTAATGCTTACACAATTTAGGCCATGGCCGTTGGGCACAAGGCTACAAGTTTAAAAGTTTTTTTTTAGGACAATAACTGTATCACCTGCAAAACGGACTCCATGACAGATCTTGGATTAAAAGCAGCTATCTGAAGGTACAAGCGGTTTTGGGGGGGGACAGATTGTGGGTACAGAGTCGCATTAACAATAATTTTTAGGTCAGCTCAAAAGGTGCGAGCAACTAAATAAAAGCAAATTTTTGTTCGTTGTTTAATCATTGCTGTGTTCATATGAGAAGTTTGAACGATTGAACAATATTTTGCACAATAATCACCCTGTGTAAAGTGCCCTTTACACTGTTGAGAAAAGAGTATAGAAAGTTTTCCCTTTCTAAACTGCTCATTTTGAGCCACTTATCTTCGCATACTGTATCTTGACACAGGTGAAGAGGTGAGAAAGAACACATATGGACAAATCCAGCAACTAAAGGGGTGCATATCCATTCAAAGGTGAAGTGTTGTTGGAAAATACAAGAGAAGATGAATACAGATTCCTAGTAGATGAAGAAAAGGAGGAAACAACACAGGAGATTGGTTGAGGACCTAAATAGCCATCAGCCTTTCATGTCTTGATGTAGTAGGGTCCATTCTAAGTTTCACTTTGTGCCCCAAGGGCATAAGCAATTGATGTATAGATCTAAGTAGTATACTTCTTTAAAATTCTGTTACCATTTTTTTTTATTGATTATAGTTTTCCATTTCTGCCCTTTCCTTTGAATCTTTTGTTGGCTCTGGTTAACTCTTTAGAGAATTTACCTTTATCTCTCCAATGACTAAAGAAGCATTTCCAAGAATAACATGTTAGGGAATATCTGCTTATGCAATTTGCTACTATATTCTTTGAAGTCGTTCCAAAGGTTGAGCTTAACTTTGAAATCGAAGAATGTCAGAAGGATCTTGCAAACGATTTAAGTCAACACCAGTCATCTGGATATAGACAGAGTAGAGTCAAATGATTTAGGAAAACAGAAAATCTTCCTTTCTAAGTAGTACATTAACCATGCTTATAATAATTGTAGGATTTGCAGGTAGGTGTCAGAGTACTTTCAGCTCATTTTCTTCCATCTTGTAAAATCGGAACATATTGCAATAAAGGTCACTTCTTTGCATTTGGATAAAAGTGCTGCCATTAGTGATGCTTTATTTACACCTTAAGAGCCAGGGCAGATAAAAAATATAGAAGGATTTTACTAAAAGCCAACAAAACCCGGCAATGTTTCATAATCTAATGTTAAGTACAAACAGTACTATTTGCATCATCTGCTGAAGTGGACAATCAACTAAAGATTTTTCCTTTTCCGCTTTTCCGTCTACGATAGTGGGCCGGAAAAAAAAAGCTTTTAAATTAATGTCACAAAAGTTAATAATAATAGTTTCTTTCACCTTGATATTTGTTAACGTAGAACACAAAATGGATAAAAAAGGAGACTATTTTAAACATATTATATTTTAATCTGCAAAGACCAAAAATAATAATGGCAAGCAATTTATTTACAGAAACTGTACAAAAGCAAATTAAATTATGTAAAATATTTCATAAATAGAAGTGGACTAGCTAATACATTTTGCTTGTTTAGCATAGCTGCGTGCATAGTGACTCATAATAAACGATGATAAATTGTTCTTCGCTTCACTATCAACATCCAAGTTGCAGAACAACAGTCAATGAATAATATTACAAACAGATCGAACCACATTGAATGCAAGTTTTTTTTCATATTTTTTCCCTTTTTCCTTTTTTTTTTTTTTTTTTTTTTTTTACTTCTAAGAGAAAGTTACAGCAACTGAAAGTTTACCCTAGCCCCAGGTTAATATGAAATGAAGCATCTTGCTTATAGCTACTCAGAGCAACATTGTTCCTTTATGATATTCTACATCAATCATTTTCTATCCTGTTGAAATTACTTATTATTCATAAAACTATGCTGAAATGGAATTTCTTAGCACTTAAAGAGAATGTCTATCTCTTAACACCAAGTCATTTTAGGTCCAATATTTGTGCTGATTCATTTCTATATCGTTATCTTGGTTGGAGCTCTAAATCTTATGTGTAGACATAATGCTAAACGATAAATGTCTGCCCGATGAAGCTACCACTAGAGCAATCTTGAAAAACGTACAACATACAGTTTTTTTTTATTTTATTCAAGTATACCTGCCATTAAAACAAAAACTTTTGACATGTCAAAGAGACACATCAAAAGTTTTTATCTGTCAGGGTCTAAGTGTTCAGACGCTGACTGAAGAGTAGAACAAGTGGGATGAGAGCTCTTCTCCCGGCTCTGTGTCTGTGAACTAGAAGGACCCCTAAGTATTAAATTGAAAGTCCATCTAGGTCACATGACACAGAGACGGGAGTGAATGCTATGGTACTTCTCAGTCAAACCTGGATTTGGATACGTCAATCTTTCTTTCTTTTTTTTTTTTAATGATAGTGCCTATTTAAAAATAGTATGTAATGACTTCAAATCTCCCTCTGTACTCTAAATTTGGTGGCTTGTTTTAGACAAGTGGGCACCAACTATTAAATATATCATGGCAGAAATCAGGGCAGAATTTGAACCCATATTCAAATAACAAAGTGTTTTGTAAAGAGTAGACATTAAGCTTAAGAAAGTTTAAATTTGTTTGCTTTTATTCCTATACTATGCAAAATTTTAAGGTGGTTTCCACAGTTCCTGTAGGGTCTAAGAAAAAAAAAATCTCTTTCTAGACAATGTTTCCACCCCTGCATAAAAATAATGGCTCCTTTGCATTTAAAACTCAGGCAGCAGGCCAGCCTGTCCTAAACCATAGTGAATACGAGTAATTACATAAAGTCCAGAAGAAGCAGTAGACTGCATGATTGAGGTTACAGATTTGATATATTTATATATATATATGTCTACATACACACACACACATATAAAGTAGTTAAGCCTTTATGCATAAATTTAGAAATGTATCGTAATGTCATGTAGTGTAAAAATGCATGCACAGTCTGTCTTATATTATAGTACAAGTTATAGATTGGAATAATATACAAACAAGATGTAATAGCAATAAAAGGAAACCAATGATGAACATTGAAATAAAAGTCGACCAGTACTTAGGCTTGTAAATTCCCATAATGTAACAGCTTCAGACTGGAGAACAACCTCATGTGTTAACATCTTTTGGATCCAAGTGTTCTCTATAGTCATAATGCAAGTCCCAGCGTATTTTTGACAACATGAAATTTTTGAAGACTGGTCCATCGTCTGAGTTTAGAAGGCAAGTTTCTTTTTATTTTTTCCCCCATTTATTTATAAATTGATCATGAATGTACTCTAATACAAAGATTTACCGAGGTTTAAATGAGCCCGATACCCTTTAGTCTCCAAACCTGACCACCCTCTTACAATGATAACTGGTATAAAAGGCACGGTTGCATAATTTGCATTCACTCTTTTTATTGTATTTTTATTTTCTTCATTATGATTTTTTTTTTCTTGCTATCATTTTTTTATTTTCTACAAAACTTTTAAATATACAGAGTAGCAACAGACAGAACCTATTCAAATAAAAGCTAAAATTACGCAAAATACTGTTCTTTGTCTCATGCCAAGTGAATAGAGTAATCAACATGTTACAGTAGGATGGTTACTTTATCTGTTGTTCTACTAGAAAATTACTGTGTATATACAAAGAATGTGTATTTGTTAAATCAGTTTAGCTCTAACAAAATGATTTGCATAAAATGATGGTGATCTCATTGAGTTATATATGAAGTAAAAATCGTTGAATGATTGCATGTTCTAATCATTGATGTTTTGCATTAGTGTCTTAAAAATTGAGATTTATGACTTACAATTTTATTGTTTAACAAATTAAAATATATCAGTGAAAAAAAAATGCATACAGCATGTTTAACTAATTGACTATGCAGACAGGAGACACATGCATCAAAACTCTATAGATTTTATACAGAAGCATTTCTGAAGAGTTTTCTTTGAACAGTTACTTACAAATATACATTGCAACACATCATAATTAGTCTCCAATTTCCTATACCTATCAACCTATCATACAAGAACTGGTGTAACCTTGCAGTGGTTTGTTCGTGTTTTGGATCTATCATGCCTAAACGGATGAGTAAAAAGAGCACGAATATGGCAAAAAGGGCCCCCAAAGAGCATATTAAGAAACAGGGGTTGTATAGTTCCCCATGAAGTATAGCATACAAATATGTAAAAAATAAAAGAAAATAAATATAATAATTAAAAAAAAATCATGTAAATAATTTTGCTTTTGCATATTAGTATATATCAAAGTATGTCTATAAAAGCATCCGAAATATTAAAGGTTTTTGTACAGTACTTGTCTAAATCTAATCAATATGTTTGTTTTACTATCTTATATTATTGTAGTAACAGAATAGGAAAATCTATTGGATTGCAGTCTCTTAGGTAAGATATGTCTTGTACATTCATACCAGAGACAAACTAGGGAGGTGAATATAAGCAGATTCAATGGCTATACTTCCTTTTTTCCCTTTGCTTTTGCTTCTCTCAATAATTTGTTAAGTTATCTTATATCATTCATTGTATGGTGTATGATGAAATGTGAAATCACAATTTTATTTCTAACTTGTTTTACCCTGAAACTCGTACATTCTCTTTTATTTTTTATCATTGTATTGATATGTGAAAAAGTCTAAAAAATGTTGGGTTATACATTTCAAAAACCATGTTGGTGAAGGATATCTAGAATTCCACACATTCAGTAATTTAAATAACTTCTTATTGGCTAGTGTCATTGTTATCATAAAAAAATCCATGGTCTATCCCGACTATACCGATTATGTCGCGTGATCAGTCGAACTACAACTAAAAGTCTATGTCTAACTCTATGGAGCCTGACTGATTTCTCAAACACTGAGCGGAGAGCGGACCATGCTGCAGAGTGGTCTTCTTCCCGCTCACTCTCACAACAGGTACAGATCTGAACACTCAGAGCTGGACCGATCAAAGCTTTGACATGTCTCTGACATGTCAATTTTCTTTTTTTTTTTTTATGATGGCAGTGACACTTTAAAGCAATACTATTTCAGTCGAAGCCAGCCTGGTGATCAGCTCATTGCTGAAGGTCCCTATTCAAAATATCATCACTTGGGATCCCTAGGGTAAGTTTTTGAAAGCTAGATAATTGGCCTGTGCAAAAGAGCCAGCAATCAGCTGATGACCAAGCGAACATTGGCCATTAATTGGCCGATTATTTTTTTTGTGAGCCATATAAATTACTGTTATCATCCACACATTTGTCTAAACAGTGGATGTGAACACAAAAACAATGCATTAAAATGGCTGCACAAATTATCTAGTTATCAGTTGTGCCCAACCACACAATTGTTCAAGCCCTGTGAAGGTACTGCAAAGAAGTGCCAACCTCGCTAATGAGCGCTTGTTTCCTGCCTTACATTAAGCTATGTAAAATAGGTTATTTGTATTTACCAAGTCCAAAGAATGTTTTCCTGTATGAGCCCTGAAAATTTAAATTCTCCATGAAAACAGAATGTTAGAAAAGATTTCAATTGGACCCTTTATGTGTATGAAACAATTATGGCTGCTGTTCCCATTGTCAAGGACTTTTAAAATATGTTTTTGTATTTGAATAACTGTAAATATGTTAATGTGGGTATGATAAAAATTGGAAAAAAAAAACAATTAAACTCTATTTTGCTCATTCTTAACCTTGAACAAATTAAGAATCTCAAATGGTATCAATAATTTGTCGGTTTTATAATGTAAAATGCTTATTCTTTTTGCATAGTATGAGACCAATAAAGTGAATGAGAGTAACTAAAAGACTATTGCAAATACCCCAAATCTTTACCAGGTCATTCCTATTAATAAACTTAGAAAAATTATACTCATCCCTGATATTTATTGCAAATAATTCTTCTCTCAAAATCATTTTCTGAATAAATTATACCCTTTGATTAATATTTGAATTAAATGGATATTAGATCTTATAAGCTATTTGTATATACAATAAAATAAATTGAAACCTAAAGTTAAAGTTTGCTTGTTTAGGATTGATTTGTATAGGAGAAACAATTTACACCGATTCCTTTCCGTTATTGAGTGTGCATAATTGTAGCATATCATGTTAAACATCAGTTAATGAGCTCACAGATAAAATATACAGGAAAGATATGGCTGTCTATGGCCTAAAAGAAAATAAAGGCATAAAATCAGTACGTGGACTGTCTTTGATATATAAATTGAATTTGGGGTACTATCTGGATTTGCCTTCACCATAGTGGACAATGCTGATAATGATGAATGGCCTCACAATCAGATATAGTTTGAGTGCTATGTTACATGCTCCTGTACATGAGTAACAATGGTGGTTTCGGTTCTATTGTTAGGCCATAAAGAGTTCTTACAACCATAGTGAAAAGAACAGCCATGGAAGGGAAAGCACATGCAAGTAATAACAGTGCTCTCTACATATCACAATATACGCAAGCAAACATGAGAATTGCCTGATATGGAGGCAAAAGTGGCAGGCAAAGCTTTTGTCTCTTTGGTGGCCCCCTTACATTTCTGAGAAATATTGTTATGACGGTAAAGTTTTGCCTTATATTCTTTCTTGTTTAATATGAAAGGACCCTGTCACTTCTAAGAGCTTACAGATAAACTTCTCTTCTAGTTAAAGTGTTGACAGGAGATGGCTTGTATTCCCCTGTTTGCGTCAGGGGAATATCCTCAGGATTGGCTTCTTCGCTTTTACTGAATGTAGCTGCATTGAAGGTCTCATACGATGCCAACTTTTTGTTAAGCAGATTTCTGTTGCGATCACCCATAAGCGAGACTTCTCCATTAGCTAGCTTTTCTTGACTGTCTCGTTCATCAACAGGCATAAATGTGGAGAGCTTTGGCTGGTTCTTAGGTTTCCTTTCAGGTGATGTACGAACTGGCATCCAACAGGAATCGGAGTGACCATATTCATCACATTCTCTCGTGCATTTTCCAGTTAAAGCTACATCCGGCAAAGGTCTTGAATCTGGAAAACAAAGACAAAATTCCTGGTTAGTCCACAGGGAAACTTTTCACAGGATTTTTTTTTTTTAAATAAGGTAGATAAATGTGATGTGCATGTTACTCTACAGTGAAAACTACCGTTGTATACAAGCCTACAATTTAAACTCCTAAACTAGACTACGCTAATGTAATGTCAAAATGATGATCTTCAGCCCAACATTACAGTTCAAGAATTCTTCAACCTCTTCTATCTTCATTTGTCAATCAATCAATCAATCAATCAATCATTTGTAGTCTTGCATGTGTATATAAAATAGAAACAAAGTAAGGATTACCAGGTTGTCATGTCCACTAGAATTCCTACCAAATAACCATGTACATTATTTGGATTTGTCAGCAATGCCTACACAAAGTCCTGTTTGTATTGAGCAGTCTGTCATTTTGTCTGGCTGTAGAATGCCAAAACAATATCCATTGCCATTTTTCTAAAGGCAGCTTATGCCAAGTAGTAAAATCATAGATTGGCGGCTAAATAAAAGTCTTTTCTTTTTTTCAGTTTAGATTCCCAGACGGATACTTTGTACTCTGCTTTTTTCAAGGAACTTTCCTAACAAGTAGGGATTGTCCAAAATGGACAGCTCCTTAAAGGGGAACCATCAGCAGGTTAGACAAATCTAACCTGCTGATAGCCCCCTTTAGCACCTGGGACTCTCAGGAGGAAGTTATGTGTCTCCTCGGTGCAGGTCCTGCGCTGTTAGTCGGGCCTGCCGCCTCCATTCATTATCATCCAGCCTGCCCCCTCCATTTATTATCATTAGAATGGGCAGGCCTGATGACTAAAAGCACAGGACCGTCGCATAGGAGGAAGGTAAGACACATACCTTCCTCCTCAGCATCACTGGCGCTAAAGGGGGCTATCAACAACTTATATTCATCTCATCTGCTGATAGTTCTCCTTTAAATAGAGAAAGCCGAGTGCAATTACTATTTCTAACTGACCTGTAGCTTTATTTCTATGATCACAGAAAGGCACCATAAACAATACAGTTAAAGTAACTGAGCCACTGCCAAGCCATTTCCTTTATTGAAACTTTATAAAATGTGTCATGTTGTATGATAATCTTACATTTTTAGGCTATGTTCATCTTTTAGGCTATGTTCAACTTAAAAGACCGGCCATTCCGGGACCCCGGCCGGGTCACGGAATGGCCGGTCTCTGCGTGGATCATCCCAGATGATCTTTCCGGCCGCAGAGCTCTGATGCGGGCGCATCAGAGCGCGCCCGCATCAGAGCTTCCCATAGCACACAGTGAAGTGAGCATCCGGAGCCGCTTGCTTCATTGTGTGAAATGTCAGTTTTTTCCGGGGCCTCATGGTGCATACGATGTGTGTATGCTCCGGCCGGGATCCCATTGAAAATAAGGCTATGTTCCACCCCTCAAAACTACGGCCGTAGTTCTGCGGCGAGAACTACGGACGTAGTTTTACATAGTGTGAACATAGCTTTAGAGTATCTATTTTAAGTTTAGACCAACTTGATTGCACCAGCATCCTGCTTCAGGATTTTGGAGGGTCTATCTAAAAGAGATATTTCCATTTCAAGAAGTAATCCCCTATTTAAAGGTTGGGGACAACAGGCTAAATGTTGGAAAAATTCTCCCTAGAATGAATAGCAACATACATGCACAGTGAGATGTCTATTCATTCTCTATGATGCTTTTTAGCATTGCCAAGCTCAGCAATGGTCATCGTAGCCCAATAGAGAATGAGTGGAGCACTGGCAACACATATGCAGTGCAGGTTGTTCATGCCAAGGGATATTTCACATCCATTGTAATAATCGGTTGCAGTCAATGCCCCACTTATCAGCTTGTTATTAAAGCGGCTCTGTACCCACAATCTGTCCCACCCAAAGGGCTTGTAGCTTCGGATACCTGCTTTTAATCCAAGACCTGTCCTGGGATCCGTCAAACTGGCGTGGCCTAGAGTGTCTGTTCATTAGGCTGGCACAACCTCTCTGTCCCTCCCCCCCCCCGCCCTCTTCATGATTAGAAATGCTCCAGTCAGGTATTATCCTATTCCTCACTTGTCTGAACACTACACAGGTGCCTTAACCCATGTGTCATGCTCACACAGGTGATGAAAAGGAGACAATCTGCCTGGAGCATTCCTATTGATAAAGAGGGCGGGGGGAGGGACAGAGAGGTTGTGCCAGCCTAATGCACAGACACTCTAGGCCACGCCAGTTTTACACAGGACTGCATTACACAGGGCTGGATTAAAAGCAGCTATCCGGTACAAGTGGTTTGGGGTGGGCAGATTGTGGGTACAGAGTCACTTTAAGGTGAAGAATGTTACATTGACAAGTAGTTTTTTTTTTCTATTAAATATTGTTTAAAAAGTTGCAGGAAAAGTTTTTATATGTTTGCATATCCCTGCAGCAATGTACTCCAGCTAATAATCAAAGAGCATTAGCCTGTCCTTAACAATACCTCTAAATTCAGCTGCAGCCCTGACTCCTGCAGTTTCTTTCCTCAGTGATGGATAACAGAAATATTGACATTTGTCAGCACATCAATTCTTAAACCACTGTCGCTGGGGAGTTCTACACTGCATGCAGAAAACACAACAAGCAAACTCAAGTGTTCATCACCATACGTCTACTACTACTCTCTCTCTCCCTAAAGGTAGGAAAAGTAGATTTTAATTTATTTTCTTATTAAAAACAATATATATATTTTTAGGAAGCTAGAGTCTATTTTAGTCTATTTTAGTGGTACAGTCTATAGCTAAAATATATATTTTTTTAAAAGACCTCCCGTGAAATCATTTTCAACAATTACATTGAACTATTTGTGAGTGTGAATGCGAGTAAAGTGCGAGTAAGTGACAATTATGACTACAGATAATCATTACTTGTTTCATATCCACATTTACTAAATATGTAGATCAATGTATTATCAGCTTATTTTTGTGCAGAAGAAGCAAATAACATAAATATATGTTTATGTCTAAGAGAAAGCGTAAGAGGGAAGATTGAGAGAGATGGAAGAATGTTTTGTTAGCAATAAATAGCAAAAGTTTGGTTAAATATTAAAAATATCCAATAACAGGTAGTATTCAGGTTACAAAAACAAAATCCTAAATGATCCCAATTCCCAATACCACCCTATATCTAATATACTTCTATAACCTATGTTGCACACTTTCCTTTCTCTGTGTCCTCTCTGGCAGTGCGCTGCTCCTTTTCCCCTGCTCCCTTTGTAGACACAGGACATGTTATCTCCTCTCGAGGGGCTGGGTTAGCTGCCTATTGACTTGGTAACTGGGCCCCCAGGAAACATCATCTGCATCATCTCCATGCACCTGTGCTGAGTCCATAAAATTGCATCTCTCCCTGAGCCTAGGTTTCTGTAATATGAAATGTTATAGTTCTATCTCTGCTTGCTGTCAGTGAATGCAGGCATATGTACCTGTCTTTGTGTCACAGTTCTGTATATTGTAAGTATTATGGATGTTCTTAGAGTCTGGATGGAACTAGAATGCTTTAATTCACAGTCAGCAAGCATAGATCTAAACCTACACTACACCCCCTACTCCCGGTAAACAGATGCCTTTTATGCAGCACATAGCTACACCATGCGCGCATCAGCTCTGCTACACCATGCACATGTTAGCTCTGCTAAAAGATGCATGCTATGCAATGCACAAATCAGTAAAAAAACAGCCCTCTGTTTAGGGCAATAGTAATGACAGCAGTGGGCAGGAAAAAAATGAAGGGGGCGAGTACGCAAATGGACTAATTAGGGAGATGTATGATAGAAAATGTAGTTTTGCAGACAGTGCCATCTTGGATATAGATTGGCTTTTACAAAAACTTGTAACTGATGAATGGCAGCAGCTGGAAAGGCAGTAAATGGCTCAAAATACTCAGGGGAATTTGGTGTGTAAGACCGGCATTTAATTTTTTAGCTCTTAGATGGACCTCTTTAACTTTGGGGAGCAAAATATACATTATTTTATGAAACCTTTCCATAACACCACTTTGAAAACATCACTTCAGATTTATATTAGATTTTAATTAAAGGAGAAGTCCCACCAAACTATAATAAAAAGTCAGACAAACAGGGAGGTGCAGGAAAATAATAAACAAGTAACTCAACTATCTTCATGCCCATAGCGCTTCTCCAAGGTCCCATTCACAACCACCGGTGACTTGCAGCTCTTCTAGCTACAACCATGATTTACTTTGCATGAAAATACAGATGCAGGTACCGGGTCTTTCTCTCTCTCTTCTCCAGCACAGAGTACATGCTAAGCCCCACCCCCACTTCCTGTAATTCCTCTTGATAACATAGTTACTAGAGGCAGCTTTCCTCTAACAACAGGCAGTAAATTACAGAGAAGAAGGACACTAAGGGCTCTATTACATTAACAGATCATCTGACAGATTTTTTTAGACCAAAGCCAGGAATGGATTTGAAAGAAATCTTAGTGATTCCTTTATTATCTGTTCTCTGTTTGTAGTCTGTTCCTGGCTTTGGCTCAAAAAATCTGTCAGATATCCTTCTGGTGTAATAGGGCCTGTACACTTAGTTGAAGAAAGTTGTTTAGAAACAATAGTGACCAATTAAGCATTTGCTCCTCTATGTCAGCTGTACATTGTATGAATTTTACATCAGCCAAAAACAGCAGTGATCTGTAGTAATATGAGAGCAGCTGAGGAAATCCATTTACACTTAAGGAGCGCTGTCCATCCCCATCAAAAATGTTAAATGAACTGTACAAACCAGAAACAACTTATACTTACTTTCAAACCCCCTGCTACTACTGTGTCATTGATTTTATGGTTCCCTGACAGTCTTCATTTTTTTATTGTTTTTTATTCCAAAGCAGTTACAGTATGTCATCTTGATACATGACTTCAGCAGTCAATCATTGGCCACAGTGGAAATGTCAGTGGGGTCAACATGTCATCTCTATGACCAGTGAGTGGCTGCTGCAGAAATGTGGTGTCTGACGCATTACTGTTGGAAAAGTGGAAACAAAGGCTGGCAGGAAACATGGAAACTTTTGACTTGGGAGCAGCAGGGGATTTGAAAGTACAGGTTTTTTTTTACATAATGTCATACAGGTTTGTGTAAATAGAGATTATGATGGTGTAAAGCCCCTTTAAAACTGGTGTGTGTCGTGTTTCTATGTTAAAGGAGAAGTCAGGTGAAAATTCTTATTAAAGTATTGTTTTGTCCTCCAAAAGTTATACAAATCACCAATATACTGTACACTTATTATGGGAAATGATTATAAAGTGCTTTTTTCCCTGCACTTACTACTGCATGAAGGCTTCACTTCCTGGATAACATGGTGATGTCACTACCCGAATCCCAGAGCTGTGCGTGCTGTGGCTGCTGGAGAGGATGATGGCAGGGGGACACTGAGGGACACAGGGCACTGGAGGGACATCCCCCTGGCATCCTCCTGCCATCATCCTCTCCAGCAGCCACAGCCCGCACAGCTCTTGGAGTCGGGTCATGACATCACCATGTTATCCGGGATGTGAAGCCTTAATGCAGTAGTAAGAGCAGGAAAAAAACACTTTATAAGCATTTCACATAATAAGTGTCTATTGGTGATTTGTATAACTTTTGCGGGGCAAAACAATACTTTAATAAAAATTTTCACTGGACTTTTCCTTTTAAAGGGTACCTTGAAAAAATTTTTTTTGCTACATTTCTTTCATAAAGAAATGATATTACTTTGTAATACTACTTCAGAATAAACATCAATCATTATTTATTTATTTATTTTTTAACATATGCACTTCCATTGATTAATAGCAGTAAGAGACACAGGCTCCTCTGCTTTTACCAATGTTTGTGTTAGGAACTGCCCTATCAAAGCCCTGCAATTTCCCAATCCCCTGCTTTGCTCAAGCACTGCTGCACAGAGCTATAGTATACAGAGCAGGGTTCCTTTCCTCCCAAGTACTGTGTATTTCTATATTGAGTACCTGAGGGAGTCAGGCTGTATGTTTGGCTGCCTCTGTACAGCAAGTAGTGCTATCATTGTTCACTGTGCTTAAACTACTAAAAGAGTGAGCGGTGATAGCAGAGGCTACCCCACACAGCGAGTGCATCCGAACCCGAACGTTGGGCATTTGATTAGCTGGGGCTGCTGAACTTGGATAAAGCTCTAAGGTTGTCTGGAAAACATGGATACAGCCAATGACTATATCCATAATTTCCACATAGCCTTTTTGCTTTATCCAAGTTCAGCAGCCACCGCTAATCGAATGCCGAACGATCGGGTTTGGATGGACTCGAGCATGCTCCAGGTTCGCTCATCTCTAATAAGGAACAGAAGGGCCTAGACAGCCCTGTATTTTCAGACACAATGTTGGTGGCAACACAGGGGATGGTGTAAATAAAAAAAAAACTATCCATTTATTTTAATGAAGTTATATTTTAAAGTAATATACAGTAACTTTATCCATCTATCTATCTATCTTAGTCTTCAGAGTTCCCCTTAAAAATATTCATAATATTATGGGTGTTTTAAACAATTGCAAACAAATATATTAACACTAAAAAAAATTTGCTACATAAAAAGTCATACACAATAAACCTCTAATAATTAGAAGCTCACTGTTATAAATGGTCTCCAGTCTGTTATTATGGGTCAGTGGGAATTTATCCAATGGTGCCTGAATCTAAAAGTTAACTTTTAAACACAACTCTATATACAAACCTGAGAAAAGTGATAATCTTTAGTAGGAGGTTTATCTTTTTTTTTCCCATTCAGCTGCCAGTGAGCATCTAGCCACTGATAAGAGGTGAGTTATGAGTTTATTCTTGAGGGGATAATAAGGTTATATTGGCAATCCAAGGAGAATTGTCCACGGGTTTAAAGGAAATTTTATATCTTTTTCTGCCTCAGCTTGAGTAATAATTATTTTTCCAGAAAGGTTTAATCAATTGTTAGAACTGATATTGTGACCTAAAGTTTTTCATTTTTATTGTATTTATTTTTTATTCTTTTATATTTCTATTAATGCACGGTATAAATACAAAGACACATAGACACATATATATACACACACTTTACAACATCCCTCTGACCTAAAAATAAAATCAATCTTCCAAGTGTATGGTTGGATCAAAATAGCAAACGGTAACTATTCTTGACAGAGTGAGGCTAGACTTTGAGCCTACGGGCCATTTTGTGAATATCCCTTTCTTGCTCACCGTCAACAAAATACTTTAAAAGAAATTTCACATCCAATCATCTGTAGTGGAAAAACAGATTTGCTATGTTACAGGGAAAAGATACCATTTATAAAACTAAAATAAATATTTTAGGTGCTGAAGGCTTGCCAGAAAAAGTAAATCCCACAGGTCTAATAGTTTGTTAGCTTGTATAGAATCATATTTGAGAAAACTATTGGGATTATGGTACATGTGAATGTTTGTCATTTCTTCCCCGGATTCCAGGTGTATATTAGAATCTGTGCCAGTAAATGTTACCAAATGTGCAGCATAAAAAGCAAATGCATTTTGCTATTTATGAACGTCCAACAGGAAAGTGTGAACTGGCACCACTGGAACACTACACAGGAATGAGAGTCTTATGAGCTAGGACCTATGCATGAACAGACAAATCGACCACCAGAATGCAACTATCGGAGGTGCACCGCAGTTAAAAGGAGCTTATATGCATGTAACAAGGTAAAGCACTTATCACTCATCGGTTTGCTGCTAATCGAATCCTCTTATTCAAAGTAAACTGCACATGTGAAAGGGGGACGTCCAGGGATGTCCTTGCACAGGAAGGGGAGGGTGCTTAAATAAACCATCCAATTAAAAAGTATACAAACATATACAAATTTTAAAAACACAACAAATAATCATTTACAAAATCATTTTGCTCATTAAGGCCTCTGGGGCCTAATGCATTGAGCCTGTTTATCCAGACTATCTCTCTTTGAAGGAGGCGTGCATGATGGTCTCCACCTGCCTTTGGTGGGTGTAGTAGTGCTAAGCCTAGAAACCTCTAAGCATGGATGTCCCTGTCCGGAAGAAGTGCAATTTGCATGAACTAAGTGATTTACCTCGTGATACGAATTTTGCTTTATATGTTCATTACATTGTATATATGGGATGAATCACCTGCTGAAAAAAATATTTAAACGTGAATAACCCATGCAAAATATTGTATGTCATGTCTAATATAAAATTTTGATAGGTCGGGTCTGAGTTCCTCTGCCCTTTCAGTTTCCATCCAATCTGGATGGTGGCCCCATAGACTTACATTATGTGGCTGTTCAGGTCACATAACACAGAACCAAGAGAAAACACTCTGCGCACTAGCTCTTCTGATCAGTCGTGGTCTGAACATTTAGATCTGACCGATCAAAACATCTGTGACATGTCAAAAGTTTTTTCTAGTGGAAGGTACTCTTTAAAGGATGCTGACCCAGCTTATCTGGTGAAAAAAGGTGAAAACGTTGTGTAACTGCGGAGCTACAGTCCACTGCTGAAGACATCTTGCTGAGGATGTATGTAGAAAGGAACGGGTGGCTTGCTGCTAATGCTGCATTGCAGAAAGGAACGGGTGGCTTGCTGCTAATACTGCAGCTGTTGTGTTTGTCAGTAGAACTGCTTTTTTTATTGGCTTGTACTTACTAAGTGAAAGAAAGAGCCCATTCACACTAAGCAAAAATGGTGGAGGCTCCACTTGAAATTCCACCTGTCCCATTGTTTCAATGGGATTTTTCATGCGCCCCACTCTGCACAAAGAATTAAATCAGGACCATGGAGGAAATATTACACCCAAAGTCCTGGTTACTGGTTACATAGGCACCGTTTACTCGAATGGGAAAAGCTTCAATATCAAGCTAAACCATTTATATGGACATACTGCTTTGCCTTAGTAAGTATAGTGTGCTCCTACATTATGTTGATGGTTGGACTCCATTTGTTTAAACATAGATGATGAATCCTATCCTGGACCTTTTAAGTGTCCATAAAATACTCTTACAGAAGTATTATTTAATCTCATGTAAAATAAAACGTAATAAGTTAATGTATATAACACATTGAAACAGAGGCCAGAGTGAACACTCTAATTGCAGACTTTTCCCACCTCTTTCTCTGGATCTGTTGTGGTCTGGACACTCAGACCCCGACCATTTAAAATTTTTGCTATATATCAATGACACATTAAAAGTCCTTTTCAGTGACTGGCATGCTTTAAGATAATACAATGATACACATGTAATAATATGCACAAGCCAAAAAGACAGAAATGGCTGCACATCGCACCCATGGCTGACACGAAAGCTTGTTCAGCTTACACATATTACATGTAATAATATGTAATAATAATAATATACACATGTAATAATATGCATAATATGATAAAAATATAAAAGTCCGCTCTAGAAGAATCTGATTGTTTTGAGCAGGACATCCCTTTTACAATAAAGCTGAATTTTTTCTTGGTATTAATGTCAGTAAGATTTGTTGGTGCATTACAGTGTATACCATGTCGGATTTTTTATTTTATTACTTATTTGCCTTGTAGCCAGTGTGCTTATACTAGCACCTTACATCCCCCCCCCCCCCCCCCCCCCCCCCCCCGCTGCCACATTGATAATATGTTAGTGCTTTATGTAGGTGTATTAGATCTAGGTTGTGTGGGAGTGTGGCCACAATGTAACACAATATAGTCAATTGCCCAGAAGAAGACTAATCACCAATGGATGTTAATAAGGGGGAATGTGCACTGCAGACCCTGCTGTGTATGGGGCACACCTGGTTCTGGGTAGGGACTGTCCCCTAAAAGGAGGACATGTGGGGGTAAGACAATAACAGTAGAGAGAGAGAGAGAGAGAATTGCAAAACAAAATGTGCCCAAATTTTAGTTCACATTGTGCCAAAAGACTGGAATATATGACATTCCATAGTCATAGAATGTGCTATATTCATTAATAGTGTGAGCTAATATTTTGAAACAAAATATGAAAGTTAAGCCAAACAAGAGATGATGTAAGGAAGAGAAAAGTGTTTAACAAGTCTTCTTTAGTCTCTTAGTCTGTTTGCTGTCTAAGACCAGAATAATAAGTCTTCCTTTTAGTGATTTGGGTGAGAAGTAGCTGCTTGCTGTTTAATTTAGGATTAGTCGACAGCACTGCTGGTATGTAGGAGCTGTAGCTTCAGAGCTCCTGGCACAGAGTATCGTCATATCCACTAACAGTATCATTCTTTCAAGGAGTCAAAGGAAGTGTAACTAATACACTATGTGATTGAGCTGGCATAGTCACCAACTTTTCAAAATAATTTGCAGGGACATTGCTGGTAAGCTGGTATATATAAGCATATCAATAGTGATACTGTAACAGAAAGGCACACAGCCGAACATTCTCTTTAAAGTTTACTGAATAGTATTATCCTATTCTCTGTTTTGGTCTATTTTCTGATGATCTAAATAGTTCAGTTCAATAAATCTTACATTTACAAAGCCAAAGGCCAAGATTGGATGTAGTAGGCTGTAATCAGAGGTGTACAGAGGTCATAATAATAATAATAATAATAATAATAATAATAATAATAATAATAATAATAATAATAATAATATGAAGTATTATTATTATTATTATTATTATTATTATTATTATTATTATTATTATTATTATTATTAAAATGAATTATTATTGGGGTAATTTTTACTATTTTTTATGCTTAAAATATTGTGTGCATCCCCATGAGAAGGGTACTGTCTTCATGTAACTCATACCCCCTCAACCCATATGGTTCCTCCTCAGGCAGCTTCTGGCAGCCACATCTTAGCAGATAATGAATAGAGAAGTGGCAGAGCAGGTGCACAACATTTTGGGGGTTTATAGAGGCAAACAGGCATATCGTACATTTTTGCCATATCCCTTGGAGTTGAATTGACCCCTTGGAGCAAATTGGAACTTATGAATAGTCACTTAATTTTCTACTGCAAGCTGCCAGCTGATTGATGATGTGACCTCCAATGTGGTAAAACGTGGTAAACGTGGTAAAGCATTTGTATAATTGTTACATGAGGTGTTGTTACTGCACATTAACACCAGGCTGAGCATATGGACAGTCCTCTGGTTCCCCACTTGTGTCTGTTATACCCAGTTATCCACTTGAAATTGGAATCCCCCCTTTTTTAATACCATGTTGACTTTTGACTAAGATAAAGAGGTAAACAAAAGAGATTGAGCTTTTAGAACAACAGCAAAGTCCTGTGAGTGGTTGAGTGCTGGTGAACATATTTTTATAACATAATTATATTTTTATAACAGATTTTTCTGTACTTTGTTTTGGAAACGTAGAGGAAGCTTGAATGTAAGTCGAGGAACAGAGTTCATTGCAAGGTAAATAACAATAAACTGAACTTCCTGTTTTTGCATTTTCCTATGAAGGATATTTTGCAAAAGTTGTTTCCTGTATTAAAGGGAAGATAATGATCTCATTTATTTCATATCTATGAAGTTTTGAACTTGTAACACACAATGTTAACAGAGCTAACCTGCATGAACCGCATTCATCTCTGAGCGCAATAATTAGAGCCTTTCAAACTTGTTTACAACTGGTATTAAAGTAATAATTCCAGGCAAACTTTAATATTCTATGTGTTTTACTTAAAGAGAATGAATAATCTAGGTTTATTTTACCAATTAAAAATCAGAGATTGATTTTTCTTTCTTTGTACATGATTATGGGTGGCAGCCATCTTGCTTTTAATATTATACAGAAATAAGCATTATATAAGACACATAGGGGGAGATTTATCAAACATGGTGTAAAGTAAAACTGGCTCAGTTGCCCCTAGCAACCAATCAGATTCCACCTTTCATTTTCCAGAGAGTGTATGAGGAATGAGAGATAGAATCTGATTGGTTGCTACCGGCAACTGAGCAAGTTTCACTTTACACCATGTTTGATAAATCTCCCCCATGGGACGTAGCTGTGGGACAGTGTTGTGGGCACACTCTGTAATATGTATGTGAGGTCACTTCAGGGAAGTAGAGGAGCTATTATCTTGTGATGGTGATGGTGGTGATGATGATGATGATAATAATAATTATGAGATGACTGCTGAAAAGCGATCTCTAATGTTGGCCATACACATTCAATAATTGATGGCCTAACAATGGTTTAGTCATCAATTATGTCTTCTTTCTGGTCTGCGTCCTCCCTATATAAAGGAATTTTTGGCATGGCCGAATGTGTTCTCTTTGGGGAGGGTAAACCACAGCCAGATTTCTGGCTACAGCTTATCTCTCCAAGAGCAAAGGGGTCAGAAGGTGATTTTTCCATCATGTCCGAAACCTATCAACACCAACATCATCTCTTGGTGGACAGTCAGGAGATCCCCACAAACCTTATAACGACAGCCGTCTTACTGGCAGTTATGCCCAACTAAAGTATAGGGTATATTGGGTGTATGTATTTAAAAATACAAAAAATATATTTAAAGCATTCCTGTTATTTTTTAGTAACTTTTGACATGTAATCAGACTTATTAAAAGTTACCAATCACTTTAGGTCTCACTTCTGACTTCCCCTGCCATGCCTGGATAGAGGAGAGGGGATTGCATGGCAGTCAGCCATTCAGGCAGTTCTTTCCTTGAATAAAATGTTAAGGACAAAATAGTGTGGTACTTTATAATATCAGATGATGATGGTTGAAAAAAAGAGGGGGAAAAGAGAGAGAGACAGATGGTCTGCCTTACAATATGTTTACACATAGTATGCATAGCATTGGACGGTGTTATACTGCCGGACGGCTGTGTTCGGCACGTTCGTGCAGCCGATACTGCTGTATCGGCTGCAGGAACTTTATCTTTTTACAATTAAATTGCGGGCACTGTTGAGTGTGTCGGTAATTCAATTAACCATTGACTGCAATGTAAAGTACGACCGCCGGCCATACTTTACTTTGTGTGAGCAGCTATTGTTATATTGTTATAAAAATAGGCATGTTCATTATTTTAATGTCTGTTCTAAAGAACGGACGTTAAAATAACAATGTCGGAACACAGGGGGCAGTATTGCATTGAATTCAATGCAATGCCGCCGCTGCAGAAAAGAACGGAAGCTTATTTTATTGTAATCAGCGTCAATTCTTTTCTAAAAACAAACATTGTGTGAACATAGCCTTTGCCTGTTTTTGTTACATGGCAGATTTTAATTTCTGTATTTAGCTTTCCGGGTCACGGGTATGAGATCTGCTTTTATATGTTCCTAATACAGAAAAACATTAAAAGGTGGAATATAAATTACAGAAAATAACTATTACTATATAAACAAGATTAAAAGCTTTACATATGTTATTATATTAGGAAGGGCCTTGTCTGAACGTACTGGAAGGCTTCGCTGAGATCATCACAACAGAATGATAGCATATCTTGACATGGTAGGACACTATTAAAATTTTTAAACATGTTTGAAAGAATCAGCAACTTCTTTCCTGCACCTGAGGCTAAATAGAGTTAAACAGCAATTGAACATATCTCAAGAAGCATCTTCTGCCCCAAGGCTTTGACTGCTGTCATTTTGAATGTGGCATTATCATGTATCATTGGGATACTGGATGCCATCTCTAAAGCAGTCTAGCTGAATAAAATCAAGCATAAATCTTCTGTTTGGGACATGCACACTGTGATACAGTAGCAATTCCTATTAATGGCTTGTGGACAGAAAAACAGTTCACATACACATCCGTAAATCTAAATACTGTCTACATTTGTAGTTTACTGACTTATTATAAGGCTTGTGTGCATAGGAAATAACACAGCTTACTGTATTTACACTATGAAGCCATAACGGATCCATTTTTATAAGGCACCTTAATTGCATCTATAAAGGGGTTCTCCGACGTAAATATTTTTCTTTCAACTAAACTGGTTTCAGAAAGTTATATAGAAATGTAATTTACTTCTATTTAAAAATCTCAAGTCTTCCAGTATTTATTAGCTACTGTAGGTCCTGCAGGAATTGGCTGACACAGTGCTCTCTGCTGCCACCTCTGTCCAGGTAAGGAACTGCTTAGAGCAGTAGCTTTATATATATAATGTTATATAATGTCCATATATATATATATATATATATATATATATATATATATATGTGTGTGTTATTAATAGAATACAACTTGCATTGCATTTGCATATACAGTAAATTGTCCTATAAATTATGTAAAGAGATTGGATACACTTATTTCGATTATCTGCCATATTTGTAAAACACGCTTTTTTGCAGTCAGACACGCCTCGGGACAAAAAACATCTCCGCGCCCCCCCCCCCCCAACCCCCCCAATTCTCATACACATTTATGCTGTCTGAGGAGCCTGGCAATGGCTTACCCCTCCTCTCTCTATGTAGAACACAGCGTTCAGACTTATGGAGTGACTGGAAGAGATAGCTGTTGGCCCAGTGAACGTTCGGCCCACAGCTATTGCATGGCTGGGTATCTTTCCAACATATGTATGCTTTCTAAGCAGACAGCATCGTAAAATTATAATTTCATCTAATGAATTAGTACAGATTAGCTATTTAATCTGTCACATACATTTATGGTAAATACGTAGTAATTGGTGGAATATTCATGAGTTAATCAGTTAAAAACGTGTAATGTTCTTGTGTTTTTCTCCCTGTGCAGACATGTAAAATATCTAGCCAATGTTTCATTCTTATCTCATCACCTTAGAAATATTGTAGACTTTAGCAGGACTTACTGGAAACACTTATGCCTCATTGGGTAAACCCCAGTAATGAAATTACCTGTGTCCTGTCCACATAAATGAGCTTGTTATTATTACGCCCTAGACACTGTTTAAAAGAACTGTTTTCTCTACCTGCAGGCTGTGTCTGGTCTTCACCTGATTAAACTCTACTGATGAGATCATCAGATTGCTTTCAAAAACTGATAAATTCCAGATTCAAAGACCCAATTTGCCATGCCCTTTATTTCCTTATACTGTGTTTTGCCTTTCAGATTCACAAAGGCTATGCTTGGAATATTTTATTCTATGCAGGCATGTTTTAATGACTTGTTCTGAAAAAGTTCCTACCACATAGGGTTAAAATGGACAGAATACAGTACATAGTTTCTGGTCAATTAAATAGAACCAGTACATCAGCCTGGTATCCAATGCTTGTGATGACCATCAATGTATATAAATTAATATTCATAGCAGAGGCTATGTTCACACATTTTTTCAGCTCTGTTTAAAATTACGTCCATCATTTTGAGTCTAAAATAACAGACATTTAAGGTCATTTAGCAGCCTTTCCTCCCCTAAATGCAAAGACGGCTGTTGGTACATTATTCTAGTTTGGGGTTACTAATTGGCCTCTGGGAGCGGCTTAATTGAAAAGTCCATTGAATTTAATAGTAAAAACAGAGAAAGAACAGTGACAAAAGAAAAACTGTGTGTGAACAACTAATAAAAAATGTCCGCTGTTTGCAAAAGACATCCGAAAATGATGATCATGTTCCTTATTTTGACGTTATTCAATACATTGTGTGCATTGGACGTCCGTCTTTCCCTTGACTTCAATGCATTGCCATTGCAGTCAGTTAAATCACGGCAATAACGGAGGTTTTTTTAAATATCAAAATCGACCACCTAAGGGCAACCCAAACTAGAATAATGTACCAACGGCCGTCATTGCAGGAAGGGGAGACCAGGCTGATAAATGACGTCCATTATTTTAAACTCAAAATGACTGACATCGTTTTAAACTAAGTTGGAAAAACGTTGTGTGAACATAGCCTGGGCACCCTCAGGTTTGTTCAAACAGAACACTCTGCATTTGATTAACGGTGGCTGCAGAAGTTGGATGCAGCATTAAAGCTGCCGGGAAAACATGGATACAGCCATAAGCTATGTTCACACAACATTTTTTCCTTTCAGTTTTTGTAAAGAAAAAAAAAAAAAATCAGTTATTTTAAGTTTAAAATTACATCTTTTTTCTTTTTCGCTGTTTGGCCACCTGTCAGTAAAATGACAGCCATTGGTACATTATTCTAGTTTAGGTGAGCTTATTGAAAATAATTGTCATGAACATAATTTTGAAGTCCGTGCAGACAACGTCCATCATTTTATAGACTGTGTCCATTGGACTTCTGCCATTCCATTGACTTCTATGCATGGCATTGAAGTAAATTAAATTGCGTCAAAAAAGACGGACGCTTTTTCTCTTTCTAGGCTGCGTCCATGTTTTCCTTTACTCCCTAGTGCTGCGTCCTACTTTTTCAGCCACCGGTAATCAAATGCAGAACATTTGGATTTGGACGAACCTGAGCATGTTCAATGTTCGCTCATCTCTAGTCACAGTATATTGATATATTTAGCAGTGTATGGTGATAGGAATTACTAAGCCTTGCTCCTTAAGCAATGTATTGTATTCTTGATCATTGTGATCATTGTGATTGAGGTAAAACAGTTAACAAGTTAATATATTGCTATTTAGATAATTATAGAAGGGTTATTAGACCAAGTGTGGTACTAATATTTAGTATCCACAAAGCCAAAGCCATATGTCCATAGGTCAAAGGAGTCCACTCAGGTGAAATAACACTTTAAGTTGGTAGCATTCTTTTCTGCTTTCTACTTTGTAGATTCTGCAATATATGGCACTATGCTCAATATCCTTGTTGTACAGTACAGTACAACTAAACAGTATTTCATTTGGAAGGATGAACTGGCTTTTCTATACACTGAAGAAGCTGCTACACTTACGCCAGCACTATGACCCCTTCAATCAAATGATAAGCCTGGGCGCCAGACGTCAGACTACTGACCATTTAATATTAATGGTCTATTCTATGGATATGCCATTCATTTTTAAAGGCTGGGTAACTCCTTTAAGACACTTAACTATACATGCTCAACCATTCTGCACAGGTCCTCAAGAGAGACTTCAGGGTTTTCTCTAGGATTCTCTTAAAGGGGTTTTTCAAGCCTAAATGATTAATGGTCTATTCTTGGGATAGGTCATCATTTTTCTGAGGTGTTAACTCAAAGGACTCCACCAATTAACTGTTCACTCACACTACATAGTGAATGGGTCTAGAAGCAAGTGGCTTCATTCACTGCGTAGCAATTTCTATTTGCTTACACTGATCAGTGGTTTATGGCTCATCATTGGGGAAAAAAACAAAAAACACTTTAAGGCCACTTTCACACAACGTATGACACTGGCCATTCTGTGACCCGGTCCTGTAACAGAATGGCTAATGTCAGTGAAGTTCATCCCGCCGGTACTGCATTACCAGCCGGATAAATTTAATTTCTATTGAATTGGGATGCGGGCGCATCCGTCTGCGCTTGCATTTCAATTCACCATAGCACACAATGGAAAGTACAACCGGAGCTGCACTTTCCATTGTGCGCACTGTCAGGGTTGTGCGGCTGCTATTCAATGACATGTCAATCCAGCTGTCATTCCATAGACTGGAGCACAATGTAAATTTTCTATTAATCACGTCCGTTGTTGCAAATCGGCAACTACGGCCGTGATTAATAGAAAATTTATGTTATGTGAACGTGCCCTAAATATGTGCATATTATGTGCATACATCTGATTATTATGCACATTGTAAGAAAGATCTCTAAGTACTCTTTATTAGTAGTGATACTTTCTTGTATAGTAAAGTATGGGAATACAGACAGTAGATTGTTCTATGCTAAAAACAAAAATGACTGATTTAACCCATAGCTGCACCAGGACGTTATTGAACGTCCTCGTGCCGCTATGGGAGTTCAGAGGGGGGTCGCGCAGCGACCACCCTCTGAACTGCCGCGATCCCGGGTGCCGCGTGTAGCCCGGGCTCGCGGCTATTAGCGGGCACGGTCCGATCGCCGTGCCCGCTAATTAAGTACTTAGAAGCAGCTGTCAAAGTTGACAGCTGCTTCTAAATACTTGCTTTTATTCATACCTGGTGGTCTAGTGGGGGGATCGCCCCCCTGCGGCGCGATTGCGGGGGGGCGATCCCTGCATCCATCCCGGGCCGGGGTCTGCTCCGTAATGGCGCTGATCCCGGCTCGGCATTCTATTGCTTTTGGCTGCAGCAGCCAAAAGTAATAGAACACCGATCTCATGGATTCATGCAGTATAACTATACTGCATGGATCTCTATGAGAGATCAGAGTACATATACTAGAAGTCCCCCAGGGGGGCTTCTAGTATATGTGTAAAGTAAAAGAAAAATGTATTTTTAATAACACAAAACCCCCTCCCCTAATAAAAGTCTGAATCACCCCCCTTTCCCCATTTTATAAATAAAAATAAATTAATTAATTAATAAACAAACATGTTTGCTATCGCCGCGTACGTAATCGCCCAAACTATTAATTAATCACATTCCTGATCTCACACGGTAAACGGCGTCAGCGCAAAAAAATCCCAAAGTGCAAAATTGCGCAATTTCTGTCGCATCAAATCCAGAATAATTGTAATAAAAAGCGATCAAAAAGTCATATATGCGCAATCAAGGTACCGATAGAAAGATCACATCATGGCGCAAAAAATGACACCTCACACAGACCCATAGACTAAAGGATAAAAGCGCTATAAGCCTGGAAATGGAGCCATTTTAAGTGACGTATATTTGTTAACAACGGTTTGAATTTTTTACAGGCCATCAGATACAATATAAGTTATACATGTTACATATCGTTTTAATCGTAACAACTTGAGGAACATGCATAACAAGTCAGTTTTACCCCAGGGTGAATGGCGTAAAAACACATTTCCCCCAAATAAAAGAAATGCGTTTTTTTTTTTCAATTTCACCACACTTTGAATTTTTTTCTGGTTTCCCGGCACATTTTAGGCAAAAATTACATCTGCCATAGCAAAGTACAATTAGTTGCGCAAAAAATAAGGGCTCACTTGGGTCTCTAGGTGGAAAAATGCAGGCGCTATGGCCTTATATACACGAGGAGGGAAAAACGAAAACGCAAAAATGAAAACTGGCTGTGTCCCCTAAGGGTTAAAGCAGAACTCTGTGCATAATGTAGAAAATCTCAGCGGCCAGTAGGTGGTGGTAACATAACAATCAGCAGAAGATACTTATCCATCTCTGTGCACCCGCAGCATAGTAACGAAACTCACGATCCCGCGCGGTCTCTTGGATTTCTTACTCCAAAGATGTCACAACCTGGCTCAGAAATGCCTACTCAGCCAGTCAGAGACTGGGCCGGGAAACCTCTACAGTCACTGATTTGCTGAGTGGGTAGGTATTGTCGGGTTGTGGTAATACAGCCGCAGGAACACCGTGCCTGGTAAGTATCCCTTGATTGTTATGTTCCCACCACCTCCTTCCCTCCATGATTTTTTACATTATGCCAGAAGTTCTCTATTAACACAGTATCAGCTTGCTGTAGTCAACAGTATTTTAACTCAATGTGGTGTTATATAAGCTTTGCCATTTCCTCAATGTATCTATGTAAACAAGCATCTTTTCAATCAGTTCAAGCCATATTTATTATTTATGAATTGCTGTAGTGTCAAAATTATATGTCCCTCTGGCATTTCAGCTGGCCAACATATGTATTGTGCATCAACAGTGTGTATATATATGTTAGATTCACCTACGCATAAAAACTAATAAATGCTACAGGTTCAGGTCTCAGTGGTAAACCGTATCCTTTATTTATAAAGAACCTAATTTTCCCACAAATCCTTAATGTGTAGATTGCCTACTATGAGCACATTCCATGGAAATGCCAAAGGCATATGGAGACATGTCTATATATATACACATCGAGAGTTGACTATGTGTCAGGAATTGATAATGTAATGAAAGCATTTTGACATAATAATCTTTACTTCTCTGCAATTTGTGTGTATAAGGGACATCTAGAAAGATTTCACATGTTGCGTTCTTTGGTTAGTTCCTTGGGCTATACATGGAACAGCAGCCCTCGGATGCTTTCATATTGCTCTGATCAAATGCTACATTTCCCACCTCTGGGACAGATTGGAAGGGTATTTGCCCATCGTTGAGAGAAGCGTCTTCCTGGAAAAGGTTCACTAGAGGTGGCCTGGCTCTCATGATCTCTTAAGCCCATGGGTGGCATCTGGGGTCTATTGTCACAGCCTGGAAAGTCAAAAATAGAGGCTTGATCACTGATGTGGATAGGTGAATGAGTGAAAGAGATGGCTATAGGGATGATCCTAGTAGTGCATGGGTGTCAAACTCGCAGCCCTCTCGCTGTTACAAAACTACAAATCCCATCACACTAAAGCTTTGTAACAGCTGAAGTGCTACAAGTTTGACACCCTTGTCGTAGATAATACTTACAAAAGGCTATCATTAAAAGGGATGTGCAAGATTAAAACAACAGGATCTGTTTTTTTCCCACATACAGATCAGCACTTGTCCGTTTGATGTGTCCGCTTTGCCCCATTCACTTGCATATTGTCTGCAATAGCGGACACAGCCCATGAACAGATGTGGTTCTGTTTCTAGGGGGTAAAAAAAACTCTCTTTTTAATCTTGGACAGCCATCTTGGACAGCCCTTTATGTATATAAAGTATGGAAATTGTAGAACACAACATTTTTATTATAAAACAGGAAACAAAGCAAAGTAATACAGTTATTATATTGGATGACATTGTTGAATATTTGTATTCTGCAACTCCTTTTGTTGTTACACTAAATGTATATCTAGGTTAATTTATATAAAAAATGATAGTCCTCCCAGCATAAGCCTCAAAACAAGAGAAATCCCGTGACTGCCATAAATAAGCATTGGTTTACAGAACCAAATGATTGGGTATTTTAGATCAGAGTTTGTGGATGAAGATATCAATCCTTTCCATAGATGTTCATTTCAGCCAACTATGAATCCAGGGCTGCAAAGATAAAGCCAAATATGCAGATCCATCTATCAGTATGAATGCAGATATATCCAGCTTTTCTTAGTGTTGGAATACTGTAAACTCTGAATTTACTGTACATCATCTATACTAGTCAGTTTAATATTCTATTTTATATAATCTGAGTCATTTCATTTAAAGGTGCTTACTTTAATTTTAATTTAAAACATATATTCTTTTCTAATTCAATATTGTATATATTTATAGGCATCAGGGCTCCTGTTCTCTGTAAAGACTGCAGACGCACATGTCTTACATATACTCATGCCACTTAGTAAAAGGGTGTATACTATGCAGTATGGCCATGTTCACACAACGTAAGTTTAGTATCAATCACGGCTGTTGTTGGCGATTTGCAACAACATGATTAAAGCTGCATTCCCACGTTCCGTGATCCTGACGGATTACGGACGTGGAATGCATGTACATCTGTAATTAGATGCTGGGAGCGGGGGAGACTGTATTCATAAGCGCCGCTCTGTAGTAACAGCATTGCACGGCTGATTCATTACAGCGCGGCGCTTATGAATGCAGTCTCCCCCGCTCCCAGCATCTAATTACAGATGCTGTCCGGGCGCGGGGGAATCCGGTACATGCATTCCACGTTTGTGATCCGTCAGGATCACGGAACGTGGGAATGCAGCCTAATACTTAACTTACATTGTGCTGCAGCTAGAGGAAATCATAGCCTATACCTGTATGTTCTTTAACTGCATCCAGTTAGTAGAATTGCATGGAAGTCACATTATTCTACTCAGCAGACCCTGCTACAAACATCCTGAATGGCCAAAATGATACACTTTTATAGGGGTGAGCATGTTGTGCTGATATTTAGGTACTAGAGGCCAGCATCTCTTCATAAAATTGGCACATCTTGCTCTGGCACACTCTCCCTTAAAGGGTTTATGGAGGAGCAGAAGAAAAAAAATCACAGCTTAGTATCTTTGAACCTTAGAACAAGTAGGGAGCTGTTTTTGAAACTAAGCAGCTATGTTTTCTTAATCCTGGTTAACCCCTTTAAGGCTATGTGCACACTGAGGAAAAGGCAAGGAATTCAGCTTGAAATTCAGCTTGAAATTCAGCTTAAAATTCCTCCCGTAAAAAATGTACAGAGCAAAGTCCCATTGTGTTCAATGGGTTTTCTGCTCTGTTGTTCACACTGCAGAATTTCCAAGCAGAATTTTCTGCTGTAGATCTGCTAGAGGAATCCTATAGTAGTCAATGGGGGGCTTAACCCCTTCGGGACCAGGCTAATTTTCGTTTTTGCATTTTCGTTTTTTCCTCCTTGTGTTAAAAAGGCCATAGCACTTGCATTTTTCCACCTAGAGACCCACATGAGCCCTTATTTTTTGCGTCACTAATTGTACTTTGCAATGACAGGCTGAATTTTTGCATAAAGTACACTGCGAAACCAGAAAAAAATTCAAAGTGTGGTGAAATTGAAAAAAAAAACGCATTTCTTTTATTTGGGGGGACTGTGTTTTTACGCCATTCGCCCTGGGGTAAAACTGACTTGTTATATATGTTCCTCAAGTCGTTACGATTAAAACGATATATAACATGTATAACTTATATTGTATCTGATGGCCTGTAAAAAATTCAAACCATTGTTTACAAATATACGTCCCTTAAAATCGCTCTATTCCCAGGCTTATAGCGCTTTTATCCTTTGGTCTATGGGGCTGTGTCAGGTGTCATTTTTTGCGCCATGATGTGTTCTTTCTATCGGTACCTTGATTGCGCATATACGACTTTTTGATCGCTTTTTATTACATTTTTTCTGGATTTGATGCGACCAAAAATGCGCAATTTTGCACTTTGGGATTTTTTTGCGCTGACGCAGTTTACCGTGCGAGATCAGGAATGTGATTAATTAATAGTTCAGGCGATAACGCACGCGGCGATAGCAAACATGTTTATTTATTTGTTTATTTATTTACTTTTATTTATAACCTGGGAAAAGGGGGGTGATTCTGACTTTTATTAGGGGAGGGGGATTTTTACTTATAACAATACTTTTTTTTTTACTTTTACACTTATACTAGAAGCCCCCCTGGGGGACTTCTAGTATAAGTGCTTTGATCTCTCATAGAGATCTCTGCAGCATAGATATGCTGCAGAGATCCATGAGATAGGCACTCGTTTGCTTTCGGCTGCTGCAGCCGGAAGTAAACGAGTGCCGAGCCGGGGACGGCGCCATCTTGGAGCGGTCCCCGGCCGGCTTCAGAAACGGAGATCGCTCCACCGGGACAACGTCCCGGAGGAGCGATCTCCGCCACTAGACACCAGGGATAAGCTGAATCCGGTAATCGGATGCAGCTGTCATGTTTGACAGCTGCATCTGATTACTGTATTAGCGGGCACGGCGATCGGACCGTGCCCGCTAATACCTACGGTCCCGGGCTACAAGCGGCACCCGGGACCCCCGCGGTTCAGAGCGGGGTCGCCGCGCGGCCCCGCTCTGAACGCCCGCACCCGCGCGAGGACGTACCGTTACGTCCTCGTGCGGGAAGGGGTTAAACTCTGCTTGAATTCTGCCTGAAAACTTTCAGCTACAATTCCTCGAGAATTGCTCAGTGTGCACATACCCTAAGACATAAAATGCTAAATTCAACCCAGGTTATGTTCACACACCATCCTTTTTTTTTGTTGTTGCCTATATTGGGCCCAAATAAGGGCCGTTATTTCATAATGGCACCCGTGATTATACAAATAATAGGGGTCTATGATATAAGGGCCAATATATGGACTCAAAATTCCAGCCGTCGTACAAGACAACCACCAAACAGCCAAGTAAAGAAATTAACATAGCCTATAGTGGTAAAAATATTCACTGCAGTACATTACTTTTCCGGCCAACAAAAAAACTAATTATACATTGAGCAGAAGGTATATACTGTGTCAAAAGATTAATTTAAATTTACTGGATGAGAATACATCTGTATATGAAAGTCAATCGTAATTAGGACAAATATTAAAGTATACAACCTGATTAATATTTTTAAAACATTAAAGTGCACATTCAGGTCATAAATGGTTAAACCCCAGCATACTCTAGTGCTAAAATCCCCCCTTTTTTCCATGAGACAACTGACCTTTCTAATCATAAAGTAATTCCCCAGATTTTAATTTCCTGGAATTAAGTTTAATTGTTGCCAGCCTAGTGGTAATCCAGTTAAATCCATGGTCGCTGATTTAGTTAGATCAGTCAAACAGTGACAGACCTTTCAGAGGAGAATGTTTTAATATGGATTCCTGAAGTGGTATAGACATTAGGATGTAGAACACATTTAAGCTGTCTAATTGTTCTGCTGTTCTAATGATTAAGTATTAATCTGTCACAATGTCAAATTGTTCGTTTACATTTTTTTCAGTAAAATATGTCTCTGTTGAATGAATCTCGAAATCCTTCACTGAAACAATACATTGTGCAATTAGAACGTCTCCAGTCTAAATCGTCGAAAAAAATAATTAATCAGCACTCCTCAGTCAACATCATTTCTGCGATAATCACTGGAAAAATGATGAGACTGCAGCAATATGAAGGAATGCACTGTGCACAGCAGACAGGTAATATTCCTTATCTATCATTCTTCCTTGTCACACAATTAAAAACAAATTCTCTGCCACACCGGTGAGAATGAGCTGTGATATTTTTAAGATCCATCTGGGGAAAATATATTACTGGGAGAAAAAAAAGAGAAGGAAAAAGGAAAAAAAAAAAAATTGAAGGAAAAAAAATGGAGGGAGAGATGAATGACTGAAAAGACAAATGCTTGGAAGAGCAGGAGGATGGACAGAAAGATGAATGGAACTTAGCAAGTGTCAAACCAGCTATGTCTGTACAGTGCATGTACACGGGCTAGAAGATGCCCTGGGCATTGCAAGTAGGTATGTGTTAAATTAGTAATTTTGTACATCCCATTATCCATTCTAGCTAGCGGGATGCCTTAGGTTACATGTGGATAGATGTCTTTTTTTACTATCTTATTTTATTTATTTTATGTTTTATATGGATGTTTTTCTCTTTTGTTGCACCAGTGCGTGAGCCAAGTCAAGCTTGACGTGCTATTGCTCTGCAACCTTTTCTGCAAAATTTGGCATGGAAAGAGGCAGCCTAAGCTGAGAGGTCAGGTTGCCAAAATAACCACATGATGCCCAGTGAGTTTTGTGCATAAGTTCTTTTTTACTTAATAGAATCTGTGCACAGAACTTGCTGGACTTTGTACGATTGCCTCAGCAACCTGACCACCCAGCATGGGGTGTGTTTCTTAATGCTGAGCATTGCATACAAGGAATCAAAGCGATTCTGGAGGTGATTCTGGAGTATGATTCTAGGGGCCCACCCTTCACCTGGACAGAACGTTTTTTGGGAACACTTGGGTCCATTACTGCGTCAGAACTTAGGCCTGCCAGATGATTCTTTAGTACCCTCATCAACCAGTGCAACACTGCAGTCAATGAATCTTGCTTTTAAGTATTCATAAAATGATTTATTTCTTTAGATGTGCTAACTAGCACACAGGGATCATGTAAGGTATTTGGGGGATTTTTTAGTGGTTGTACCTAGTCACTGTAGTCTGTATGATTTAAAGTACTATACTGATTCTTTAAAGGGAACCTATAACCTCCCTCATGACTATTGTATTGGCCCCAGTACCTTATACCTGCTGGGCACAGCTATTCGATACAGCAAGTTAAAAAAAAAACTTGATTAACGCTCGCCCCAGCACCCCATAACTAGTCATGAAGGCAGAGCCACATCTGCATATTTTCATGCTGCCTACGCCCTCTTCCAAATCACTCATGCTTAATTGGCAGCATGAGTGCTGTAAGCTTAATACAAGCCCAGCGCTCATGCTGCCAAAAAAAACTGGGAAGAGGGAGGAGACAGTGTGGATATATGTCACTCCAACTCCACACTTATGTCTAGTTACCGGGACCGGGGCCAAGCATTAAACATGTTTTATTTTTCAATTGCCTGAGCTGTTCCCAGTAGATATAAGGTACTGGGGCCAGTTCAAATTTCACTAGAAAGGTGATTGGTCCCCTCTAAAAAAGTTGGTAATAGTGGCTACTTATCTTTAATTTATAGTCACATGCACTAGATTTGGTAGAAATAATTTTGCAACTGAAAATTGGTTCAAATAAATTGAGTACCTTCTGCAGCACACATACATTTCTGTAAGCCCCATTTATATGAATGGAACAGTTGCAGAAATGTCTGCAACACATATAAATATCCTCTAAGGAAATTGAGAAAATGCAACATGGTAAAACGTAATAAATACAGTTATTTCTCTGTTTTCATGCAGCATATGTTTCTATACCTTACCAACAATAACAATTAAAAAAGAAATTTGCATTGTTCTTCATAGGGGAAAAATAGAAGATTTCATTTTCTGTCTGTTGATGTTTTACTTCTAATTCTTTTAACCAAATCTGTTGGGATGGAGAATATATTTATACAGTGGACAGGGGCAGCTCATGACTCTGGTCTGTGTTGACATTAAGATCGGCCTGCTATAAAAGCGGCAGGTAGGAATAGGCCCCTGAGATCTCTGAATCATGTCGCCCAATGTCAGTAACATTTTGTGAGATAATGACCCACGATACTCCTAAACGATAGTTTAACTCAGTCTCTTGCTTTGTATTATTTGTCCTTTGAATCATTTGTCACAACAGGGAATAAAAATCTGTTCCTTACACTGTGAGTTTAAGGGGCGTTTTGTGTTTTTGCAATGGGATTATTTGGCGAAAGTTGTTATACAAGAAATGCTGTGAAATAGCCTCAACCTTTACTGTCCTTACAGCAGGTACTGGGCTTTTATATTTAATGTCTCATCCATCTCGGTTTATTGGGTGACTTGCAACAGTTAGGCAATATAGTAATATAGGGACACTTCAGTGCTTCTCACTAAAAGATGAAAGTGTGCTTGCTCAGTCTGGTTTAGCTTTGTGTTCTCTTAAACCATGTTGGGGACGGTGAGAACCTGTACACAAAATCTAGTCTGGATAAATGATCTTCTGAAAAGGTTTTGCTATATTTGGAGTTGACTCCTTTAAAGGACAACTCCAGCGGGACTCCCCCCCCCCCAAAAAAAAACACAGACACACACAGACACCATACTCACTATCCCTCCGGTGACGATCGCCACTCCATTCGCCCGCCGTACAGCGATGTCTCTGACTTCCGGGTCCTGGGAATGGAAAAGGCTGCTGGTGCGCATGTGCACCAGCAGCCTTTTCCGTCCCATTCACTCTCTATGAAGACGCCGAGGAGGAAGAAGACCCGCACCGCCCCCCGGCTCTGACGTCGTCGTCACCAGATGCCGCCCAGGAGAAGAGGACCGTGACGATCGTAATAGGTAATGTATACATTCTTTAACTTCCGGGCGGGGGGGGGGTCGGGGGTCCGAAAGTGGGGGAAGGGGGCCAGACCGGGTATTTAACCACATTACAAAGTTATATAACTTTGTAATGTGTGTTAAATAAGCTAAAGATTTTCGTCGGAGTTGTCCTTTAACTATAATAATGTTTCCACATTTTCAGTTGAGAAAATTTGTGATATTAAATAGGTGCTGTCATAGATACATATCAAAAGGTTTAATGGGTCAGTGTTCAGACCACAACACATCTGGAGAACAAATCAGGAAAAGTCCAAACTCAGCATATTCTCTCCATGACAGAGTGTGACCATGCCATTTACACTCCTAACAGATCTGTCACCATCACCAACAATAATTTATATAGGGGTCTGGTAGAGAACACTGCAAGGAATTTACACCTATAGGCTATGTTCACACTGTGTATATTTCTGGCTGTAGTGCGAACCGCGAATATACACACATAGTTTTGAGATTGATGCGTTAGCTTAAAAGTATACGATATATGCCCGCACAATGCACACTACATATGAGCTTATGGCCGGATCGTATACGGCACCGTGAAAAATGAACAAGACCATTGTTTGAGGACGGAAATGTTGAAACTCACTGCCGTGGATTTCCATGCGTTCCTGTACGAAGTACTTATTTCAGCCAAATTGAACGTGATTTTTCGATCCAAAAGGTTCTGTGTGGTTTACGGGGCTGGGCGAAGATTTCCAAGTAAATTACCTGTTTCAGATCGCTTCGAAACAAGCTTGGGAAGCATAACTCGGGCGTACTACGGGCGTATGTTCGCGGTTCGTATGCATCCGGCCGCATGTCGATTTTTCCCACGCCCGTAGTTTCATCTGCACATGTACGGCGGCGTACGAAATGCGGCCGGACTCATAAAGCCATAAAGCAAGAATCTGTTATAGAAGATGGCCCTAAATGCGGTTATGTTGAAAAAAAAAAGGTGGTTATGTGAACACAACCAGAGGTTGGCTAAAAGGGTTTTTTTTTATGGTGAAGTTAAACTGACCATACAGATTAGATTCATGTCAACTAAACCAAACGATTTCAACAATATCATCTGTTCTTTAAAAAGTGTGGCCCCCATACGCATTCAAGGGGTTATCCAGTGCTACAAAAACATGCCCACTGTCTTCCAGAGACAGCACCACTCTTGTCTCTAGATCAGGTGGGATTTGCAATTAAGCTCCATTCACTTTAATGGAAATGAGATGCAAAACCTGCACCAAAACTAGATACTTCCAGAGTCTCTGGAAGAAAGTGGCCATGTTTTTGTAGCACTGGATAACCCCATTAATGGAACAGCTGATACTGTCAAAATCTCCCTCTCCTAATTCTCTTATGAGGGCAGAGGGGAGAGCATGTCATGACAGCTGTAGGCTAAAAAAACATTGAGTCATCAGTTATCTAAAATATATGACCAACCTTAGCTTTATTTGGGCTATCTAGAGAGTAGAAAAGGTCCAACCTTTGGACATTGCATTCAGGAATAGTTTTTGCAATGCTCACAACATGTATCCTCTCCTCTTTTGTCTCTGAAGTACCTTCCAAAACAGCCAGAGGGAGGAAGTGCAGAGCTGGAGAGCAGAACAGGTAGGACCTTCTCTGCACCATGAATAACCCCTTTAAACTACGTCTCAGTACTATCATTAGTATAAAAAAAAAAAAAAAGATATAAAGTGACGTTCATGACATAATCACATTGACAATTCAACATGATGCTAACAGACAGATGTATCTTGTAAACACATTGCAGAGTGTGATGGAGAACAAAACTGAAGATGACTTGATCTCACTTCTGCGGTGATGGTTGTATTTAGGGTCCATCATATAATGCAAAATGACTCAATGTGGCGAGTCCTGTGGGGTGTGGGTTGATAACATAGTCTCACAATCTCCATGTAATAATGATACTGTATATCAAAAAGGCACACACCAATCAAGCATCTTTCCTTCAAATTGCTTGATCCTACCTCTTGCATTAGAAAGTAGTAAAACAGTACATACAAGAGTACCAACCTTCATGAACAAAAACCATCACAACAGGGGCTCAAAGAGTCAATGAAACCTAATATTTCTGCTGGCAACCTGTAGATCTGGAGAATTGGCTGGCTACAGATGCCACAGGGAGGGATTGGTGTCATTTTGTACCTATGTTTTGGGGAGCTCTTCACCCCTTTGTCAAGGTTTTTTTTCCCATCAAGGTTGGCACTCGTGTGTGTACTGTTTTGCTATACTCTCATGGGAGAAAACGGATAAAGCAGTTTAAAAGCAAGAAGGTTGAACGGTGTGTGGCTATTTGATGTATTGGTGTTGGGTCTATTTCACAGCTAAAGAGTGACTTAATGTGGAAATATGGATTTTACAGCTGTCTAATTCCTGACAGCCTCCTGTCTTGTGTTTAGGTCTCCAGGCTTCTCAGTGATTTCTGTGGTAATATCCATCATGTTGTTGATCATCTCTCTCTCTCTATTTTTTTTTCCTTTCATCACTTTGAAGAATAATTTTTACATTGACCTTGGTCCTCCCATAATGGGGGTCATGGATCAAACAATGGTGCATGTCATGACCACCATATGAATGAAAGTCTGTAAATGCTAACAAATTTTGTATGTGCATTAGAGTGAGAAGCCATGGTGCTACCTATTTTATTTTTAATTTTTTTTTCTATTTCTGTTTCATCTGTGATATCAAAGTCTTTACCAGGCAATCACTCCCTGTTCTGCCCTACTGTCTACTCTACAATTGTCACTTGTTACGATGCTCCCTTTGTAGTTGCTTTTTTGCATTGTTACAAAAGGCATGCTAAAATGTAGACCAAACAAAAAGGACTTGTAAAAATGCTAGTCTTAAAAAACTAGTCATCTGCTAACCCTGTGGATGTAACATTGCCTCCCTCAGACAAATACAGTCTACTTTGATCTCCATAATGGGTTGTGATGGAGAACGTTCGATCCATTACAGAGAAAGCTTCAATGTATTGGAATTTTTCCCTATTATCAATAACCCTGCCTGGAGCGCTGGATTTCTATCTGCTGTTTACATGTTCCCAGGCAGCTACATGATTTTCTAGACTGCTGATTTGCACATTCACTAATCCATGACAAATTCAGTTAATTTAAGCTGTACAGAGAATTTCAGCTGAGCCGTCGTCTATGGGGGAAAATCTGCTGTAACAATTACACTGGCTTTATTTCTTACAGATTGTAAAGTATACGTCCCATTGGCAGAGAAATGCTTTCATTATCCAGTGTCAGGTATTGTTTTATCATTTTATTTTATATAGTCACATTGTAGCATGGTATATTTCATTAGCAAGCACCAGGCGTCTTTAATACTAGCTTGCTGTACTGTATGGGAATATTAAAATCATCCTAGCCATTGAAAAGTCATTTACATACAGTAGATTTGTTGTTTCAAAGACTTTATTGTAATTGCACTTTTCAGGTGAATAGAAGGTCACATATAAATGTATCTCTGTGGACCTGCTTATATGGTTCCATGTATTCCATTCTAATACTTTCTTTTTCATTACCAGTATCCTTGCTATCAACTGCATGGGCAAGAACTGTATGAATTGGCCATTAACTTGGGTAGTCAATTCAGATGAAATGTTGTGGTCAGGCAAGAGGTTCCTTTATAGTTTGTTTCTGCAGATACAGTTTTATTTTATATACTCTGCCTTTTGGAAGCATTTTCTATTCTCGTATCTTATAACACTTCTTTCAGAGTTTTTTAAAGGGTGAACATGAGGCTAATGTGCAGGAGCCATACTGACTACCCCGCAACCTATAAAGTCAACAGCAGTTAAGAAATTTCCCTTTGAACTCATGACTCCTACTGATTTTACAAGACATTTAATCATGGCTATGTCAAAGGGGAACATAGTCCACTGGTCCTTCTTTGGTCCCCCTCTTACTCCTTTTACTTTAGATGGAACTACCTGGCTACTCCCATGGCTATATGTGGGATATTTGGGACCATTGTATTGGAGACCTTAAGAACCTCCATTCAACTATGGAGATCCTGTATGACTTCTGGAGGAACTGGATACTTCCTATTAAAACCATTTAGAGGTTTTGGATTGCTGTCCAATATTAGCCCTGCCTAGAATAACAAGTGCTCCCGCCAACATGCACAATTGTCTCTTACTTGATAGGATTTCTCCACTCAGTTTTATCAACTTGGAAACAGAAGACTTGTATGATTATCCTATCTATCTCTATAAACTATGGATATTTGGGGTGTTTTGGTGTTTTTGAAGCATTTAAGTAGCTCTTCTTGTTGTATTTTCACTTGCCTTAAAGGTCTTATCCACTATTAGAAAAACATGGCCACTTTCTTCCAGAGACAACATGACTCTTGTCTCCAGTTTGGGTGCAGGTTTTGCAACTCAGTTCCTTTAAAGTGAATGGAGCTTAAAGGGGTATTCCCCCAAGAGCTAAAAAAAATGTAATGCTCCCAAACCTAGCTGGCCTTACTCACCAAGTCCCTCTGAGTATTTTGAGACGTCTCCCATCTTTCTAGCTGCTGCCGTTCCTGAGTTCCAAGTTTTTCTAAAAGCCGATCTATAACCAAGATAGGGAACTACATTTCCCATCATGCAATGCTTATGCCTGATGATGGTGAAGTAGCAGAGCTGAGACAATGAAGGAGATGATGTAGCAGAGCTGAGTTGGAAGTGACAGTGTAACAGAGCTGAGTTGGAAGTGACGGTGTAGCAGAGCTGAGTTGGAAGTGACGGTGTAGCAGAGCTGAGTTGGGGACGACAATGTAGCAGAGCTGAGTTGGCGGTGACGGTGTAGCAGAGCTGAGTTGGCGGTGACGGTGTAGCAGAGCTGAGTTGGCGGTGACGGTGTAGCAGAGTTGAGTTGGGGATGACAGTGTAGCAGAGCTGAGTTGGGGATGATGGTGTAGTAGAGCTGAGTTGGGGGTGAAGCTGTAGCAGAGCTGAGTTGGCGGAGACGGTGTAGCAGAGCTGAGTTGGGGGGAAGGTGTAGCAGAGCTGAGTTGGGGGGAAGGTGTAGAAGAGCTGAGTTGGGGAAAAGGTGTAGCAGAGCTGAGTTGGGGGGGAAGGTGTAGCAGAGCTGAGTTGGGGGGGGAAGGTGTAGCAGAGCTGAGTTGGGGGGACGGTGTAGCAGAGCTGAGTTGGGGGGGACGGTGTAGCAGAGCTGAGTTGGGGGATGGTGTAGCAGAGCTGAGTTGGGGGGGACGATGTAGCAGAGCTGAGTTGGGGGGAAGGTGTAGCAGAGCTGAGATGGCAGTGACCGAGTAGCAGAGCTGAGATGGTGAGTGCCGCGGGTGAAGGTGGTGCTCCATGGCTGATCTCGAAGGGGGGGTGCCACTTGGTGATCGTGCGGTGGAGAGGTTGGGCTGAGATCGAGGGGTCGGGTGCCGCTGGTGATAGGGGGTCGGAGCTTGCCGCGGGTGATTGCAAGGGGTGGAGCTTGCCGTGGCCAATCGGGGGGCGGAGCTTGCCGCAGGCGATTGCGGGGGGGGTGGAGATTGCCGGGGGGGGCACGGGTGAGTGAGTGGGGGGGGGCTTTGTGCTGCGGGTGAGTGCTGGACGGTGGCCGGGAGGCTCTGGACACAGGGGGTAAGCTCTGGGCTGGGGGTGACCGGGTGGCTGCTGTTAGAGAGGGAGACAGTGACAGCTGCGCTGATCACTGTCTCCCTCTCTAACAGCAGCCACCCCATCAGTGTTCTCAGTCACTTCACTGTGCTGGGACTGAGGACACGTGATGCCGTCTCAGAGGGTCGGGGCCAGGAGCAGGGAGCGTGTCGGGTTGGACTGAGGTCTGATGATTCTATGCAATCGGTGGGGATGAATGCAGCTGGATAACAGCAAAACTGTGCAGAATCCTTAATACATTGATATTGGAAAGATGGAAAGCTAGGGGTGGGCAACATATTAATGCAAAAATAATTTTGGGGGGAATACCCCTTTAATTGCAAAACCCACCTGAACTGGAGACCAGGATGGTCTTGTCCATGAAAAAAAAAAAAGCGGCCATGTTTTTCTTATGGTGGATAACGCCTTTTACACAGGGTAATAAATGTCCAAAGAGACCTATTATTGCTTGGTGTAAAAAACCTGGTGATCAACCAATGTCTAGTAGTTGTGACAGAAAGGCTATATGAATAATGGAACAATTCACACGCAGGCAACAAAAGTTTTTTTTTTAAGCCTAGATAACCACTTTAAGGATAATTTTACCCAAAACACTTCTCAGTATATTTTTTATTTTTCAATTTTTCACAAAAAGGGCAAATGGTCAGATCGGGGCATGAGATCAAATAAAAGGCAAGAAGATGTAATTGGTTATTTACGATATTCACCCAACTGCAAAAATAACCTTTAAGAGTTGCCTTAACTTTTTATATTTGCTTCAGGAACCATAGGCCCATCAGAGAAAATAATAGAAATAGAATATAAATGTCCAAACTTTTATTTGCATCTACCAAATTTTCTTTTGTAATTACTGAAAAAACAGAACACGTTATAAACTAGTCTGTGAAATAATAAAAAAAAAACTCAGACTATGATGGCCAAAAAAATTCTAAATGTTAAGGTTCACAAAAGCTGTTTTCATAATTACTTCATAAACGATTCTTGGTGGACAAACTCCTTTGTTGGGCAAGTCCACACACAAAATTTGAGCTTAGGCTGTATTTTTAATGCCTTACAAATGCAGCTGAAACCAAGCCCCCATTTCTTTACCAATATCCATGCAGACTAGATGGACCCAGTGGTCTTTTTCTGCCGACAATCTTCTATGTTTCTATGTTTCAATGTTGCCGAGCAACCTGTTGGGGGCTTGGTTCTGGCCACATTCTGAATGCATTTTAAACACAAAAGTGTGAACACAACCTAAAGGTGGGGGCCAAAAGAACTCAATGTTCCATGGCTGCTCTGCAGCCTGAAATTACAGTATATATCAATAATTTTCCTCAACTCTTTAATAATGACAGTGTGAAATAACATTCTGTAAGAGGATGAAAGATCCATATCATGCCCAAATTCTCTCTTAAATTCCCTGAACAGCTACTGTGCTTAATTCCCCCTAGCATTTATGTTTGGTTGAGTAAGGTTACTATGGCATTGAAGCTAAGATGGCCTTCTACTGCGTTCCCCATTAAAGTCTGAAATGAAATGCATGTAACCCTGAACTGAGAGCAAAGGGATCACTGAATCATAGTTAATGTGCAGTAAAATACCTTCAAAAAGATAGAAAAAAGTTAAGAAACCTCTTTGCTGTGACATACATTTTAACTATCTGTTAAATAATGCAAGATTTCAGTGCCAAAGCATGTGAATTAGAGGAAGGAAATAAATATCTGGAGACTTCTTGTCTTTTTAAGTAACTGTCAGGAAAAAAATTGCAACAGTGAATGAAAAGTAACACAGATCAAGGGGATTCATTTGCCATTTATGCTATGTTAAGAAGTTCAATTTAATCATGTGAAATGATGCTTACTAAAAGGGAAGCCAATTAACGGCTCATGATATACCTACGTCCGTGAAAACTACACGCTTCTATTTTTCATTATTTCACTTCCGATGGTCAGCAGAATAATTCCAATGGGAGCCCACTGTGAAAACTCGAAAATTATTTTGGAGGGATTCATTTATTTATTGATTTATTTTAGCAACAGTAAAATGATTCGGTTCCCAGATGAATGTAAATACGGCTGATTAACAATCTAATGAAGAAAAGTGCTGAGGTTCTGAATTTCTGCTGGAAAGCAGCTGACTCTAGTATGTCGAGTGGGCGATGCACCTGAGAGTCTGGCTGTTATAACATGCGTGAAATTATATCACTACTGACAACGTATAGCTGAGAATATGATATTGCTACTAATACTACAACAGACCGATCAGAGCTGAGCTTGTCATGGTGTCATATGTGCTATCTGTAGCTTTTCATAAGACTAAAAGTCAACCCATTATAGTACGGCTGAAGCGTACACCAAAGTCAAGTACACCAACACCACATGGAATTACTCCTTGTATTACAGAACTGTAGACCTGTCACTTACTACCATATATTGTCTCCATAAGGCACTATTATCTCTTCTAAGAGCAATGCCACTCACAAAGACACCATAAGGTGGTATCATTTGTATGCACAGTTGGTCCATGTTTAATATACAGTGCCTGGCCACATGACCTTGCCAAGGTATACATGAATATCTGTGTACAAAGCCTATAACACACATTTCCATATAGTTCCTCATTTTATGTTAGAATCATATGCTATTTGAAATAAAACCTCTATGCTGTATGTCTTTGTATGAAAATGGACTCTACAGAGTTAGAGAGAGGATCTATATAGTTTGTTTTCTATATTTGACATATTACAGCTCTAAACATTTTGAAGTTGTACAGAACCATAGTTCAGTTGGGAGCATGGTCTTCATTTCTAAGGCTTGGGCTACACAATGACTTTGGCTGCAACACGGGTTTCTCAGCCAAAAATCACCTTGTTGCATTGCATCTCAGCTAGTGTATGGAAATGGGGTCCTATTGTGACCCACAGTTCTCTGCAATCTGGCAGCCATAGGAAGATAATTTGTGAGGGATTTCTTATCAGTGCAGCTACCGCTTGGAGGACCCAATGCAACCCCCTTTACCTCCATTAACTGTGATGCAGTTGAATTTCTGTAGTACGACACCATACCGTTCTGCTGTGTACCCTAGCATAATATTTTAAAGGCTACAGCATTACATGTACAATACATGGTATGTTGTCCCAGCTGCAGCAATGGAGTAGAATCAACTTTGATGGTGAATAAAACTTTTTTTTTCCTGTTAATACACTGTCATGTCTAGGCATAGTCAGACCTCGGAATGGTCCTCTGATCATAAGGTACGCCCAAAACTGCAGTTTTGGCCATGAATTAGCGCCTTTGTTCTGTGTTTCATCTGCTCCAGTCTGAACACTGTTCTATATTTATGTTCTAGTACTGAATTATCTGCCAACTCGTCTCTTTCTTCTGGTTCCCTCTGGCCACCTTACAATTGACCCCTGTTTTGCTTAGGTGATTGATATCTCGTTTAACCATTCATACTTGCTGTGTCTGTCTGTGTGTTGTCCAATCACATCCTGGACCCGGTCCCTGACCTCCTATGAAGTATATCAGTTCCCTGATACCCACACTGGATATTAGACTAGTTATTCTAGGGTGCAAGTGTCTCCATATTGTTTCCTGTTTTATTACCTGGCTTCCCCTGACTTCGACTCTGTTAATTGACTATTTTTTTGGATTTTGTTTTTGGACCTTGATGCCCATTTCATTTGATCCTGGCCTATTAACTACCCCTTGTATGTAAGTTTGCCTTGCCCTTGTTCAGTGTTATCTCCTTTATTAAAGAAGAGACTGTCTTTGTAGTTGTCTGCAGTCACCTAGGACTGTTGAGGCAGGTAGGCAGGGTCAGCTGATGGGACCAGACTAGGCCTCTCTGGCTGTGTCCTTACCCACCCCTTCTCAGGCTATACCCTACCTAAAGTAAAGTCATACACCCCTTTAATGTAAACACTTTTTTTTTTTTTTAAATCATAGCTCTTCTATTCAGCCAGCTCAGCTCTGCTACATGAATTCTACATTATTCTCAACATCTTTTCCCCACAAATGATACCATAGTAACTATGGCAGATATAGATGACATTAGAAGGTGATTTCATTCGAAACACATAATTTTCCTATCACACTTTCATTTACCCAGATTTTGTTTGTGCAGTCATGTGGCCAGACATTTACAAGACTCGCTGCATGGCAGCTTTTTACTTCTCATATGTCACATGAAGAAATCCCCTACATGCTTAGAGAAGTGCAGGCTCCCTATTTATATCTTAAAGACAAAGAGGAAGAGTATTTTGTCACATATGTCTCTGAGCGTAACACTGAGTTATATAGCCAACTAATGTGTTTACCAGGTGATTTGCATTCATAATATAATTAAAAAAAAAAAAATGTAGAAAAGCTATAGTATTCCTTTGCAAGCAGCCACTTTGAAAATGTTCCATTAGGATATGCTTGAGAAGAAGAAGAATCTTAATGGACAGAAATGCAATGCCATGAGTTATGTAAAAGTACAACTACTGACTCTTCAAAAGTTTCCAGGGTCCTTTGAAGTCAGTGGGTTCCTATTGATGTGAAAGAACTTCTAGTCCGGTTCTTCTAACTTTTCGGCCAAACAACTCTTATAAACATTGAATAATTTCTAGTCTACTTGTTAAAAATCTAAAAAAAAAAGTGCACTCTTGCTATTGCTAAAGTAAGTTTTCACATTGTTATATAAGCCTTTTTTTTTTTTACCTTTTTCTTACAATGTCATGTAACTCACCGTAAGGCTATGCTCAGACAACGTCGAAAATAGAGAAAAGGCGGACGATTTTCATTTTTAAAATAACGTCCGTTTTTGCCGTGATTTAACTGACTGCGATGGCAATGCATTAAAGTCAATGGGAAGACAGACGTCCAATGCACACAATCTATTGAATAATGGATGTTTTTGCCGCAGACATCGAAATAATGAACATGATCATTATTTTCGGACATCTTTTGCAGACAGCGGACGTTTTTTATTAGTAGTTCACACACAGTTTTCCTTTTTCCACCATTCTTTCTCCATTTTTACTATTAAATTCAATGAACTTTTCAATTAGGCCGCACCCAAAGGCCAATTAGTATTGAAAAAATAAAATAATGTGCAAACATCAGTCATTGCACTAAGGGGTGCCCAGGCTGCTAAATAACGTCCGTTATTTTATACTCAAAATAACGGACATCATTTTAAACTGAGCTGAAACATAGCCTAAAGTGTACATGTGGTTATAAAAAAAACTTTTGACATGTCATAGAGACATGTCAAACGCTTTCAGCGCTCCGGGTCTGAGTGTTCAGACCCGTACTAACCGGGAGATAAAGCAAGGAGAAGATGTGCTGCAGCACGGTCTATTCTCCATTCTAATTTTTTTTTAAAAGAGTCGAACTTATAATGGAAATCTATGGAGCCTGACTGTTTTGTTTTTTTTTAACTCTCTCTATGACATGTCAAAAGTTTTTTTATAATGAGAATGACACTTTAAAAGCTCATTTATATCCTTTATTTTTACCAAATTATGTATAGGCTGAAACCATTCTAAGGCTATGTTCACACATGGCAAAACAGCCGCCGTCACAGAATCGCCACTGTATGAGATGTTCAAGTATCAGGTATCAGCCGGGTGAACATTACTTCAACTTAATTGGAATGTGGGCACATTGGGGTGTGCCCACACTCCAATTAGCCATAGCACACATTGTAAAGTACAGCTGGGAGCCGCCCTTTACATTGTGTGCACAGTCTATTTTACTGAATAGTGGCCACACAAAATAGACATTGCAGTTTTCTGTGCGGCCACATGGCCTTAAGGCCATATTACACCAAAAAAGTCTGATAGATTATCTTACAGATTTTTTTCAGCCAAAGCCAGGAATGGTTTTGAAAAGAGGAGAAATCTCAGTCTTATCTGTTCTCTGTTTATAGTCCGTTCCTGACTTTGGTTAAAAAAATCTGTCAGATAATGTGTCAGACATCTTTTGGTGTAATAGGGCCCTTAATGTATAAAGCCTTATGGTCTTAGTGTATACAGCCTTACGGTCTTAGTGTATACAGCCTTACGGCCTTAGTGTATACAGAGTGTATACTATGGCTGTGACTCCATAGAGGGTTAATGTGATCAGCTGCTGTGATTAAACAATGGACATTATTTAATAAAAAGATACATTGTGTAAACAGGGCCTAAAACAGGAGAACAAATCGAGATATGTAGTGAGGTCCTCAGGTAACTATTTCTAATAAGTAAGGCAATGGGATAGGTGATAATGGAATAATTTCCTATTAAGGTTTGTATTTATTAAAATGGTGAGTATATTATGCAAAATAGGTGTTTTTCATATAAAATCTATGAACATATATCATAAGATTTACATATTTCAGAGATCTCTTGTTTAGAAAAATAATGGATAGTGCACTGTATGGAGATACAAAAATGGTAAAAATGTATACAGTTGATCTCGCACCATCTTCCAGACTTCATGGCCTAAAATTTTTTTTTAAATCTAGATTAATTATTAAAGGAGTAATAGATATTCTTCTGTTTAATTCCCTACTCACATTATATCCCAGTTAGCTCATACAGTATAACCCTTATTATAAAGTTTCCCAGCATGTGTATTTTTGTATACAACCTATTTCCGAATGTCTCTTCCTATCTTGTAGCCATGGCTCACATTACCATTTTGCTTTTTTTTGGATCTGTGCTGAAAGGAGTCTTGCAAACTGCACATTTTAAATCTATATATAAGCACAAAATGCTCCTTAAGCTACCAAGGCCCCTCGGTTATGCAAAAAAAAAAAAAAATCCACATTTTGACTGAGGGAGAGAAGAAGATTCGAAGAGCAATGCTGCATATCTCTCCCAGCTGAGAAATGCTAAATTCATCCTGCCATGGCTGCCGTAATATCCACTGTGTTTTATTGTTTGCTAAGACAGTTAAGACAGTGTCCTCAGGAGTCCCCCATTTCCTCTCCTGAATCACTTACTTACACATGAGGTGTTAAGCTATGACTTGGGCATATTCACATGGCAGCCACATATCTACAGATCCCAATCACATTGTCACCTTTATAAACGTAACTCGGGGTATGTGAGGTGTTTGCTTTAGTCTATGTGGTTTTTGTGACTGTCACTGCATATTAAGGCCCGCTTTGTGCTTTGGAGATTAGATGCTTGTAGCAAGGAGAAGATACATAAAACCTCCTGAGTGAAAAAAAAAAAAAAAAAAAGCTAGAGTGAATGGATGCTTTCCATGCCAATGAAGACATGAAAAACAGCACTGTTCCTACACTAACAATAATGAGTATGCACAGACAAAAGAGGTTGAATAGTGACTGGGAACAGAGGCGCTGGCGACCATTTAAGAAAGAAGCTCTTTTAGGCCCTTACAGATAGCTATGTGAACTGGAAGTATAGTCTTGCATTTTACTAGGTTATCTTGTCCTTAAAATCCACAGCAAAGAGACTATAGCATACAGATGAACCGACGCTTAATTTCTCACTTAAAGGGGTTGTCCAGTGAAAAATTTTATCTTTCAAATCAACTGGTGTCAAAGAGTTATATAGATTTGTAATTTACTTCTATTTAAAAATCTCACGTCTTCCCATACTTATCGGCTGCTGTATGCACTTCAGGAAATGTTGTTTTAACTTACATTCAGAAACAATGCTCTCTGCTGACATCTCTGTCCATGTCAAGAACTGTCCAGAGCAGTGGTAAATCCCCATAGAAAACCTCTCCTGCTCAGGACAGTTCCTGATTCGGCCAGAAATGTCATCAGAGAGCACTGTGTCTGAATGTAAATAAAACATTTCCTGCAGGATATATAGTAGCTTATAAGTATGGGAAGACTGGAGATTTTTTAATAGAAGTAAATTACAAATCTATACCATTTTCTGACACCAGTTTATTTAAAAAAAAAAAAAAAAAAAAACGCTGGACAACCCCTTCAGGCCCGATCTAGATCAGGACCAGTGTCCATTTTTTAAATCTGACTAGTGTCACTTTATATGGTTATACCTCCGTGATATTATATTTTATCCTAGCAATTCTGACTGACAGCCGAGACCCGCTGTGGGATGGCACGGACGCAGCTCCTGCGCCTGTTTCATCCCAGGACTTTACTGTACGTCCTGGGTACGCACATACAGTTACGTCCCCGGTCCTGAACAGGTTAACTTTTCTGTGCTTTATTGTTTTACTATATTGTTATTTTCATCAATAAGACAATGCCTCTAATAGTATCCAATCATCTATGCCAAACAATAAAACACAAATTTGTTACATATGACCAACTCAGCACTGCTTCATCTGACCGACCCAGTTCTTCTTCCTTCATCTGAAAAATCCACCTCTGCTTCCCAAGACAAACTTATCATCTAATACATTAGTTCCACTTCATCTGCCATACTCAGCTCTGCTATTTCTATAACCAGCAGGCACTGTGTGTTTTCCTTGGTTTAATCAGAGAGTAATTTGTAGCGCACATTTATTTGCCATAACCTTTGAGAGCTGGAAAAGACAATAATACAGGCATTAAGAAGGTTATAAAACATGTATCTGTCATCAGGCTGAAGGGGATATGGGAATCACTGGGCAGCATTAGTGAAAAATAATTGGTCGGCCACAAAATACACACTCATAAAAGGCCAGACTTACACAAGCCGGTCTATGCTAAGAAGGTACATTTATCCATCACTGAGATAGATGGGAATTGACTAGATCATATGTATTAGTGTGAGGAAACTAGTGGAAGATATTACTGTGTTATTTGAGAAGGGTATAGTGTAAACTTTATATTATTCCTGAACTTTATTCCCATATATGCAAGTAGATGTTTCTGTGGGTACAGTATACAGTAACAGAACCAAACCGCTATAACATTAAAGAGGTATTCCGACTTGCCCAATACATAAAGAGTGTACAGTGTACTGCTTCTCTACAAACTAGAGCTTACTCACATCACCTGCTCAAGCTCGGGTGCTCTTGTCCACTTCAGTTTCTCCATTTAGATACCCATGCTCTCCCTGCTCTCCTGATGACAAGATCAGTCAATCACTGAAGCTGCAGTATGTTCAGAACATAACCAGAAAAGCAGGGAGAGTGCATAACAAGGGTATGAAAACAGAGAAACTATTGTGGACTGGAGAATCAGAGCTGGAACAGTTGAGGTGAGTAAGCTTTGGTTTATTTTACATAAGTAACACACCATCATTTGGATATTAAGCAAATGAGAGTTCCTCTTTAAACTAACTAAAGTTTTGTCCATGTCCTGCTCATGTTGCTCTGATCTGTAAGACATGAACACCATAAGACATTTAATTTTGTCCTTGGCTGTAAAGGCAAAATGGGAATTGTAGTTTTGCATCAGCTGGAAGGTTATGAGTTTGATACCCCCATACTAGGAAGAGAAGACAAGGCAGTGGAGGTGCTTTGATGCCCTGGGCAACATTATTTGGGGAAACTTTGGCTCCTGGCATTCACCTACCTGAAAATTGTTTCAGACTATACACACACCTTCATAGCAGTGGCCTTTTCAGCAGGATAATACACTGTCATACAGAAAAACAAAAGAAAAACTGCTCGGAAATGGTTTGGGGAATATAGAGATCAAGGTGTTGCCCTTCAGATTCCAAAATCCAATCCAATTGAACATGTGTGTGAGATGAGCCGGAAAAACATATCTGATCATAGAGGCTGCATCTCATACCTTATCTAACAGAATTTAAAGGATCTGCTGCTAATTAGTGTCGAGGCCGAACTGTTTGGAAAGCATTACTGAACCCGAACAGTTTGGCCTCTGCTTTTACCACTATTGCTAATGCCTTGGTGCCAGGCTGTATAAAGCATCTTCACAGAATTCATACATCAAAGCTGTTTTGGTGGTGGAATGGCCTTATTACACTAAGAAAATTATTGGGATCACTTGGCTGATTACCGACTGTTCAGGCCAATAATCATTTAGTGTAATAGAACATGTTGAAAGGTCACAATCAGCTGACATACACAATGTTGGATAATTATGGTCTTTCAACATGTTAAAAGATCCCGAATAGTGCCGCAATGATTTGCTGTGTGTTACTCTGTGAGTGGTAACAGCAGACCTCCGCTGACTTCAATGTGCCGCCCAAACGATCTAAGTATCATTCAGGCAGCTACTACCAGTGTTCCTCACTTGCTGTCTGTGTGTATGAGGAGGAGGAAGTGAGCGCTGAGGTTACAGGTCAGCGCTCGCTTCCCCAAGATTATCAGGCCGTGTAATATGGCTTTAGGGTCCTATTACACTAAGCTATTTTTGCTGATTAACAATCGGAAGCGAGTGCTTTTGGGACCAACCTGAAATCATTCACCATAACAAACAGGACAATAGTCATTTGCTACTATCGTAATTCCGATCGTAATTCCGATTGTTTACTTTTTCTGATCCCAGAAAATAAGCAAACCGTATGTACATAACTGGAAGATTAGCGATCATTGCCTGCATACACACGGAAAAATTATCTACTAAATTGGAACAATATAACAATTTTCCGCATTATAATCGCCCCGTGTAATAGGGCCCTTAAGGAGGATCTACACACTATTAGCATGGTGGTTTTAATGTTATAGCTGATGGGTGTTACATATAAATAGAGCTAAGGAAAAGGTTAAAGTAGAACTCCTCGACACAAGAGCAATGCATATGCTGGGCTGATTATGTATTCATGCCACCATAAAAGAAAATCCCAGGCTTATCTGATGACTACTTTGCAGACTCTTGTTACTATGGTGTTTGAAATAAAAGCCAAGCTACTCGCTATAGAAATACACATTATGGGTAACCAAATTACATAGTAAGTGAGCTTCAATAAAGCGCTACAAATACCTGTGAAATAAGGCTTGACCTTGACCTAACACTTGTTATGTGCATTGAATGCCTGCCATTTAAATTATACACCAAGCAGCCAACACATTCCACATAAAGATTGTTCTTGAGAGAAAATTCATCAATATTAAGTATCTATTTCTGGAACTGACTATAGAAATATACAACTTCCTTTTTACCCCTCCTAAAATAGTTCGATAGGAACAAAGTTTAAAGATCTGTTTCAGGAGGTCCCAATAAATTGCAATTTGCAACCATAGATACGAAATGGTTATTCTCACTATCCGTATTCTTTGTTCTTCTGTCCTCTCAAAATTCCTTACACTCCAGTCCACCATTTCATGGCAACAGTATTCCCTAACATCAGCGGCCTCTTTCAGCAGGATAATGCCCACTGGCACACTGCAGACATTGTTCAGGAATGAGGGAAATGACACAGTTCACAGTATCGACTTGGTTACCAAATCTCTTAAATCCTGATCTGATCGAGTACCATTGGGATATGCTGAAAGTCTGATCACCCCCCCCCCCCTCTCAAAAAAAAAAAAAAAAAAAAGCGCATGCACCCAACCAACACACATTTAAATGCATGGATTTAAGCTGCTGCTAACATCTTGGTGTCAGATATCACAGAATTCTTTCATACATCTTGCAGTGTCCAAGCTCATGGGTCAAGGCTGTTTTGGTGACACAATGGCACCATCATAGGTAGGTGGTGTAAATGTTATGGCTAGTAGGTGTATATTGGCACACTGTCTTTGCACAGTGGTGTGAATACAGTCTGAACTGTTCAAGACATTGTCTCACTATGACATCCCTTATTCGTATGCCTTATTATAAGAGGTCCCTGGCATTACTGTAAATTCGCTCATCTCCACTTATCAGAATGTTATTAAGGTAAGCAAGGAGATAAGTTGCTGAAACTCACAATAAATGTGGTACAAGCCAGAAAAGTCAGTTTACTGGTTGAATTTACACATTTGTAATAATAAATCTGCCACACTATCTGTCAAATTAATTTTCATTTAAATTCAATTTAAATGAATTGCATATGAACCTATTATGGCACTGTATAATGTGGATCCTAATAAAGTATCCTTAGTTTGCTATGGGCCCATGATTTAACATCAAAGTATTCTTTATTTGAAACAATGCCTCATGGATGCACTACTAGTGCCTACTAGTCCATATTAAGAACTCTGTGCTATTATATACAGTACATGCGTATAGCATTGCATGGGCCTCTAAGTCTTTAAAATCTCTATAGACGTCCCATTGGGCCAAGAACAAAGCCATGCAGTGTACTGAGACAGCTTAAGATGTTTGCAGAACAAAATAAGGACATTTCCTCTAAAGATTTTTTTTCTTCCCGTACTGGTTGCAGATGGTAAATATCCCCCAGATCACCAAAGTATGAAATGCTTTCTGCAAAATATTTTAAGCTGTTAGACTGATTTCCCACTTGGCTGGTGATTGAAACCATTGGTTACTCTTCGGAAATAGAGTGAAAGTTAAGCTGCCATAATGTCATTAAATCTTTCCTAATATCAGGCATTACTGAGATCATTAAAGTGTAAAGCAGAAAAAACACAAACACATATAAAAAGGCAGCCATAAAAACAATGTATCACAAAGAACTGAGTGCATGCACTGCATACAAAATGAGAAAAAGCATTGCCTTCAAGTTTAGTACAGCTGATCATAATCACAGACTTACACATTCGACAAGTGTCAGCCAAAAAAGGTTTGTTTGGAGGGACCGGCTTACAATCTATTGTGTAAGGTGGACTCCCAAATCTCCCCCCAAAGCAGATTGGGGGAGTTAAAAGGGTTGTCCAGCAAAAATATTTTTTCTTACTAATCAACTGGTTTCAGAAAGTTATAGAGATTTGTAATTTACTTCTATTTAAAAATCTCAAGTCATCTCCCATAATTATCAGCTGCTGATAAAAAATCTCCCATAGTTATCAGCTGCTGTATGTCCTGCAGGAAATTGTGTTTTCTTTTCAGTCTGACACAGTGTTCTCTGCTGACATCTCTGTCTGAGACAGGAACTGTACAGAGCAGGAGAGGTTTTCTATGGGAATTTGCTACTCTGGACAGTTCCTGTTTCGGACAGACATGTCAGCAGAGAGCACTGTGTCAGATTGAAAAGAAAAACATATTTCCAGACATACAGCAGCTGATAAGTATGGGAATATTTGAGATTTTTAATTATAAATTTATATAACTTTCTTAAACCAGTTGATTTGAAAGAAAAATATTTTCGCTGGATAACCCCTTTAAAGAGAGGGTGATACAGGATCTTTAAAAAAGTTAGTTTGACAACAGAGTCCAGCAATTGTTTTCATCCTTCTCCCCTTAAAGGAGAAGTCCGGCGAAAAATTTTATTAAAATATAGTATTGCCCCCCCCAAAGTTATACAAATCACCAATATACACTTATTACGGGAAATGCTTATAAAGTGCTTTTTCCCCTGCACTTACTACTGCATCAAGGCTTCACTTCCTGGATAACATGGTGATGTCACGTCCCGACTCCCAGACCTCCCCCGACTGAACACAAACCCGTCAAGTGTAGCCACAACCTTTAAAATTTAACTGCAAGTACTCATCAGGAGCACCTCCAGCAAAGGAACATTTTCAGCACCCTGAAGGCCTGCCTAGCCACCGGGTGCTGCAAATGATGATGGCTCAGGGTATTGCAGGAGTGAGCAACCGGGCCCCATAGCAGTCGCTATAGTTGCTATGGTGGTAGTTGCGCCCCTGATCTAATACCATGGGTGAGCGTCTCTGTTGTTTCTTCTTATGTTACATGGGAGATCACATGGCTTTTTGCTAAATGAGAAAACTGGTTCTATACATTGCCATACAGGCCCCATGTCAGTGTACATGACACCTCAAATGACAAAATCAGCTCTGCTTATTCTATGTATTTAACAACAATACATAGAAAATGCACCTAATCTCATCATTTCATGTAAAGTATCCAAAAGAGTAAAGAAAAAAAAAACAACAACAAAAACAATAATAATAATAATAGTGATCTTTCATGATTTGCAGAAACATCCTATTTCTTATAAGGTCCTGCTTATAGATAAATATGATCTGACATCTGATTATAATAGGCATGACAGGTTGATCAGCAAGGCTAAATATTTTGGCATGGGTTGCATAGAAAACGCTGCATTCTATAATTGCACAAATGAAATGCTTGCAGATTTTCCAGACCAACATGACTTTAAAGCAAATAAGGGCTGTCAGTCACATCACAGGAGTAGACAGAGTCTGCAATGTTCCATTACAATACATCAGCTCTGTGCTTTTTACTTCATTGTCTTGTAAGTACTATTTCCGAGGGACAGCCTGCAATTTGTGTTGTTGTGCGCATTATGATCAGTTCATACATTTCTGTCTTCATCTACAAGCCGCGTGACAATTGGGTCAGAGCACTTTAATTGGGGTGCAATCTACTGACATAATGGCCAGCAAGCATAGCAGCAGAAGTCACACTCTTCACTATGCAATCTATTATAGTCAGATTCTAGCAGCGTTACACTAGATCAGAACTCTATGTTCTCATTTTCCAGGTTGGAGAACTTCATATATCTGAAAGAACAGGCTTTCAGGAAAGCACAAGAGTTCTGTCTCCATGACGTTAGACAATGGGAGTTCTACATAAAGCGGAAGGAACTTATATTATTTGGAATCAATATAATTAGAATAGAACAACACATTTTATTTGGTTATATATGTATTACTGTATTGTAGTACATAGCCTAAAGAAGTTAGAAAACTCTAACCTGCTGTTATGGTTCAGTAGGGGAAAAAATGCTGAGGATAAGAATATGTTTTTTACCTTCATTCTCAGTGCAGTTTCTGGAAAATCCTTGCTTTATTCAATATGCAAATTAGGCAGTTTGGTGCCCTGGGGGTGGGACTACCACTATCAGTGCACTAATCCATCTTGCCTATCGATCCCTTCTTTTGAATATTCATCCTGTGCATGTTACAGGAAGATGCCACTATAGATCGCTGCTTCATATTCATAAGGAGGGGACGAACTGTCAGGACGAATTAGTGCACTTAGGTCTGCAGTCCCACCCTCAGTGCACCCAACTGCCTAATTTGCATATTGAATAAATATTGAATGCCCTATAGAAACAGCTGATTGAAGTCTTCAAACCTGTTATATTAATTTTAAAGAGAATATCTAACCTCTGTTTACCGAATTTTGATCAGTGACGATCTGGTTGCTGAAGCCCTCACTAACCTCTATAATGAGGCAAGAGAAGCACTTGGCTAGTCGCTTCTCTCCCCTTTTCACTTATTGATGCACAAGATGGACTCCATAGACTTATTGTGACAGTACTTATAAAGGTAAATGAGTCACACAACATTAAAAAGCCAACTGAAAAGGTCTTTGTATAATCAGTTGTTGACGTGTAAAGCCTATGCCCAAAAATATTTGCTTAACCCCTTCGTGCTGCAGCTAGTTTGGGCCTTAATGACCAGGCTAATTTTTCAAAATCTGACCTGTCTCACTTTATGCTCTTATAGCTCAGTGATGCTTTAACGTATGCTAGCGACTCTGAGACAGTTTTTTCGTCACATATGGCACTTTATGTTAGTGGCAAAATTTGGTCACTACTTTGTGTGTTTTTTGTGAAAAACATCAAAATATCATGAAAAATTTAAAAAATTAGTATTTTATGAACTTTGAAATTCTCTGCTTCTAAAAAAAGAAAGTCGTAGCACATAAATTAGTTAATAAGTCACATTAACAATATGTCTTCTTTATTCTGGCATAATTTGGTAAACATATTTTACTTTTTTAGGGTGTTACGGGGCGTAGAAATTCATCAGCAAATTATCACATTTTCTTGAAAGTTTCCAAAACTGATTTTTTTAGGGACCAGTTCTTTTTTTAAATGGATTTAGAAGTCTGGTATCCTGAAAACCCCCATAAGTGACCCCATTTTGGAAACTACACACCTTTTAATCTAGAATTAATCTAGGGGTATAATGAGCATTTTAACCCTACAGGGGCTGGAGGAAAGTATTCACAATTAGGCTGGGTTCACACACAGTATATTTCAAGCAGTATTTGGTCCTCATGTCAGGTCCTCATAGCAATCAAAACCAGGAGTGGATTAAAAACACAGAAAGGCTCTGTTCACACTATGTTGTAATTGAGTGGATGGCCGCCATCATTTAACGGTAAATAACTGCCATTATTTAGATAACAGCAAATATTTGCCATTAAATGGCGGCCATCCACTCAATTACAACATTGTGTGAACAGAGCCTTTCTGTGCTTTCAATCCACTCCTGGTTTTGGTTGCTATGAGGACCTGACATGAGGACCAAATACTGCCTGAAATATACTGTGTGTGAACCCAGCCTTAGGCAGTAAAAAAATGGAAAATTAAAATTTTCCAATAATATATACGTTTAGATTAAAGTTTCTCATTTTCAAAAGGAAAATGAGAGAAAAAGCACCCCAAAATTTGTAACGCAGGTTCTCTTGAGTACAACGGTACCCCATATGTTGGCGTAAACCACTGTATGGGCACACAGCAGGGCTCAGAAGGAAGGGAGCGCCAATTAGCTTTTCCAATGCAGATTTTGCTGAAGAAGTTTCTGAGCGCCAGGTGCGTTTGCAGTGCCCCTGTATTGTCAGCAGAGAGAAAACCCCCCATAAGTCACCCCATTTTGGAAAGTGCACCCCTCAAAGAATTCATCTTGGTGTGAGGTGAGCATTTTGACCCCACAGGTATTACAGGAAAGTATTCAAAAGAAGACAGTAAAAATGAAAAACTCGAATTCTTCCAATAATATGTTCGTTTAGTTTGAAATTTCTCAATTTCACGAGGAACAAGAGAAAAAAAGTACCCCAAAATTTGTAACGCAGGTTCTCTTGAGTACAACGGTACCCCATATGTGGGCGTAAACCACTGTATGGGCACACAGCAGGGCTCAGAAGGAATGGAGCGCCAATTAGCTTTTCCAATGCAGATTTTGCTGAAGAAGTTTCTGAGCTCTAGGTGCGTTTGCAGTGCCCCTGTAGTGCCAGCAGAGTAAAATCTCCCAATAAGTCACTCCATTTTGGAAAGTAAACCCCTCAGAGAATTCATTTTGGGGTGTGGTGACCATTTTTACCCCACAGGTATTAGAGGAAAGTATTCAAAATTGGCCAGTAAAAATGAAAAACTCGAATTTTTCCAATAATATGTAGGTTTAGTTTGAAATTTCTCAATTTGACGAGGAACAGGAGAGAAAATGTACCCCAAAATCTGTAACTCAGGTTCTCCTGAGTACAACGGTACCCCATATGTGGGCATAAACCACTGTATGGGCACAAAGCAGGGCTCAGAAGGGAAGGAGCGCCAATTTGCTGGAGCAAAACTGCAGCTAGTAATGGTTATTACAATAGCGCAGTTACTAAAATAAAATAAAAAAAATGAAATTACAGGTAATGTGGGGTGGTTACAGGCAACCTGGGGTGGTTATGGGCAACCTGAGGTAGTTACAGGTAATCTGGGGTGGTTACGGACAACATGGGGTGGTCACGGGCAACCTGCTGTGGTTATGGCAACCTGGGGTGGTTACGGGCAACCTGCAGTGCTTACAGACAATTTGGGGTGGTTACGGGCAACGTGGGGTGGTTACGGGCAATGTGGGGTGGTTACGGATAAACTGAAGTGCTTATAGGTAATCTCGGGTGGGTACCTGTAATCTGGCATGGTTACCGCAATCTGGAGAGGGTCATTGGCAATTTGGGGTGGTCAGAGGCAACATGCAGTGGTCAGAGGCAACCTGCGGTGGTCGGAGGAAACCTGCGGTGGTCAGAGGCAACCTGCGGTGGTCAGAGGCGACAAGGGGTGGTTACAGGCAACGTGGGCTGGTTACGGGCAACCTGCTGTGCATACAGACAATCTGGGGTGGTTACGGGCAACGTGGGGTGGTTATGGGCAACCTGCAGTGTTTACAGACAATCTGGGGTGGATACGGGCAACGTGGGGTGGTTACGGATAAACTGAAGTTCTTATAGGCAATCTGGGGTGGATACCTGTAATCTGGCATGGGCACCGCAATCTGGAGGGGGTCATTGGCAATTTGGGGTGGTCAGAGGCAACGTGGCATGGTCAGAGGCAACGTGCGGTGGTCAGAGGCAATGTGCGGTGGTCAGAGGCAAGGTGCGGTGGTCAGAGGCAAGGTGCGGTGGTCAGAGGCAAGGTGCGGTGGTCAGAGGCAAGGTGCGGTGGTCAGAGGCAACGTGCGGTGGTCAGAGGCAACGTGCGGTGGTCAGAGGCAATGTGCAGTGGTTACGTGCAATCTGGGGGGTTACATGTAATGTGGCGTGATTACGGGAAACCTGGGGGGGTTATGTGCAACCTGGAAGGGTTACAGACAATCTGGGATTGTTACTGCTAAACTGAAGTGCCTATAGGTAATCTGGGGTTGGTAAATGTAATTTGGGGTGGTAACGGGCAATCTGGAGGGGGTCACTGGCAATTTGGGGTGGTTACGGGCAATGTGCAGTGGTTACGGGCAACGTGCGGTGGTTACGGGCAACGTGCGGTGGTTACGGGCAATGTGCGGTGGTTACGGGCATCGTGCGGTGGTTACAGGCAGCGTGCGGTGGTTATGGGCAAGTGTGTGTTTTATTTTTTTGTATGTTTGTCACTTTTTGTACTTTACACATTCATTTTCACTGTATTACTATGATTACTGTGATATTTTCTATCACAAAAATCATAGTTCAGTGACAGAGACCAAATTGGTCTCTGTCACTTTAAATTTTCCAGAGTTGGCTGGTTGTGAAGCGCATGCGCACTTCATAACCAGCCAGGACGTCGAGGAGGACGGAGCTCCAGGATCGGGTGAGTATATGGGGAAGGGGGGGTGACTGGGGGACGGGAGTGACAGGGGGGGTGGGGGGCGACTTGGGGGGTGGGGGGACATCACTTTTTATCCCCTGTCACCAATCATTTATGGTGACAGGGGATAAAAAGTGCCGGCGGCACATGGTACAAGCGATCAGCGGTATATAGTATATACCGCTGATCGCTTGTACCGGGACCCCACAGGGGGGTCCCTGATGACTGCCCCATGCTCTCCGCTACCTCCGGTGGCGGAGAGCATGGGGCTTTCATTCATTTAAACTTTTCCATCCCTGCGAACAAACATCGTTTGTTCGCAGGGATGGCGGTGGCCATCTTGGAAATGATGGCCGCTGGGGGAGGGGGGTCAGTGATTCCCTACTAGGGGGGGCTGATCTGGGGTCTGAGGGGACACTTAGGGGGGGGGAGATGAAAAGCAGCGGCGGCACCGGTAATCCCCTTTACCGACGGCCGCCGCTATAACGTTAATAGCGGCAATCGTCGGTAAGGGGGGGGGCCGGGATGGACCCCACACACTGCCCCAACCCCTCAGCTACCTCCGGTAGCTGGGGGGATGGGGTGGGGGCCGTCCCGGCCCCGCAGCCTTATTCTCTGCCATCGCCGTAAAAAGCTGATGGCAGCAGAATAAGGACCCTTAGTGACCGCCGTAAAAAGCCGTATCGGCGGTCACTAAGGGGTTAAAGCTTATTATAGAGCAACAACAGTCCGCACACCCTAAAATGAGTTGATGGGTGCTAGTGCAAAGGGTTTCCTCAAACCCATAATATAAATAGACAGAAGCACTGCACTACCAGAAAGTTAAATGCTGGTGAAAATTTTATTCAGAAGTACATATATCACAATCCAACCAGATCAAGCTGTGTGAATTAGAGTAGAAAGGCAATGCTACGGGCGACGTTTCGGTCGTGCTTCCGACCTTCCTCAGGCCTATGTAGCCATACTGTAGGGCGAGTGTATAGTGTGGAGGATCCTCCACACTATACACTCGCCCTACAGTATGGCTACATAGGCCTGAGGAAGGTCGGAAGCACGACCGAAACGTCGCCCGTAGCATTGCCTTTCTACTCTAATTCACACAGCTTGATCTGGTTGGATTGTGATATATGTACTTCTGAATAAAATTTTCACCAGCATTTAACTTTCTGGTAGTGCAGTGCTTCTGTCTATTTATATTAAGGGGTTAAAGCTGACTGTATATGTTTTTCAAAAAGGAGGTTGATACATTTAAAGAAGTTTGTAGTAATAAATAAAAGCTTTCAAGTCAATTAATCAAAGGTCTAAATTATAGAAGTCATATTGTTAAGAGAGCACCGCTGCTCCTCAGTTCAATGTGTGAAAGAAGAGCGTCTGTTGTTATGTCTGCCGGCTTCTTTAAACTTCTTTTTCAAGCTTTGGTATTTTGCATGAATCCTTTGAATCTGCAGGTGGCCCCTTCTACAGCATTGCAGAAAATACAGATGTCAGCTTGATCAAACACATAAATTCATGTAATTGAATCAATAGCTGAGGTGAACTTCTTGCAAAACCTGTGATGTTTGGTTGTCTTACATGCCTGAGAGAACAGATGCTCGCTAGATACAACTTGGGAGATATATATATATATATATATATATATATATATATATATATATGGAGATGGCATTGTGTTTTATGTTATATGGCGCTTTTATTTAATTACTTTGCTTGACAGTTACTTTAATATTGTTATTAATGAGTTCTGTGATTTTCTCTGAATGACAGTGACAAGTGACAGCTTTTCTATGAAGTATTTACTATTAAATGAAAAAGCATGGAGTACATTCAGCATGAGGGATTTTATTGTATCATAATTATAACATAAGTCTTACTCTAAAAGCCAAGGGGGTCACAGAGGCAATCTATACAGCTATTAAAGGGTCTCCTCTTGGTCGATGCCATTCTTTGCTATTGCATGTGAACCTGTGCAGGGATGAGCCAACAATTATGGGAAGAAAAATGAGGGGAGACAAATGCCAGTCCTTATTGCCCTATTACCTGGGTCTCTTCTGTTCTATGGAAGATACTGCTAGAAGCATTTGTCTGCTTTACAGTAGAGTAGTTAACAAGTTTATCATCATCATACCCCATTCTAGTAATCCAATCCTCCTTACTGAGCAAGACACAAACATTTCTGCAAAGTTTCTACAGTACACAATAAGGCTATGTGTGGAAACACAGAAAGGCTATGTTCACACACTGCTGAAATTTAGTGAAAGGCTGCCATTTAATGCCAAATAATTGCTACTATTTTAAAACAACTGCACTTGTTTTGAAATAATGACCCTTATTTGCCATTAAATGGCGGCTATCCACTAAATTTCAGCAGTGTGTGAACATAGCCTTTCTGTGTTTCCAATCCACTCCTGGTTTTTGGTTGCAAAATACTGAGTAAAAATACTAAGTGGGAACATAGCCTAAATGTGCAAGTCATGTAACACTAACTATCCTATATTAGGTAGAAGTCAAACACACATCAAATACAAAAATAAAAAAGAATAAATGAATAAACAACTAAAAGTATACAGGTTTCCCAACTTACATGCATAATTTATAGCACTGATTTCTATGTATGTGACCTTTGCCTTCCTATAAATATACAGCTCTGCTATCTTTATCCAATTTTTATACAAAGTAGAAGCTCATCAAGTCGGATGAATACAATATTTTTTCCCTTTCATGGAAGAGTCCTAGACATATGACGGTAAGCAACATCAAGGATATATTATGATAACATGCATTCTTCCGTCAATGAAAAGAAAAAACATACATTTACACAATAACATTTTGAAATCATGTGACCTTATAGTAAAATGACAAATCAATACAAGATGGGCCTGAAAAAAACATGGTACCAGCTAATAATGTATCTCAGAATTAAAGCACGTTAAATGAACAACTATTTCTTTCCAGTCATTTTTACACTTATGTTATAATATTTCATATTAGCAGTTTCCAAGAAAGGGAATTTACTCTGCTATGGTCTTTTAGATGCTGGCGCTACAAGTAACCTATTCACCAGAAGTAATTTATATGTTTGCTAATGGACCTGTCAGCAAACACATTTATATTATTCTTCCCATCTGTATATACTCATGAAGAAAATAACATAGAACAGCAAATGGTATTTTAATCATAGGTTAGCCTTGGGTAACGTTACACAGTGTCCATGTAAACTGTACATACCTGTGCATAGAAAGGTTTGTATACAGCTCAGCCTATAATTTGTACACATCTTAGTGCATTTATTTGTTTCTTATACAATAAGTCTCATTGTTCAATTATTTCTTCTTTATGAACAAACTAATTTGGAAACCGCAGACTATGCTGATTCCCTATTATAAAGAGATTAGCTGCTATATACATTTGCACTATAAAGCGAGAATAGTAAATGACTGATGAATGGCAAATCAAAGTAGCTTGACAGATGAATGCGTGGTTTATAAAAAAAAAATATTTACAAATAAGTAATAACGATTAAAAATCACAAAAAATAATTTGTTCAATGTAAAAAACAGTCTTGACTATTCCTTTGTGTGCCAGATGTATCCATGCTTACCTTTCCTTTAGTTAAGGAATACAATTTCTCATGAAAACAGTTTAGCACAATATCACAATTTCATTTACATAACAATCACTGGGTAACAAAGTAAAAAAATGGCAGGTATAACCACTACAATATACAGGGAGATTTACCTTAACTGTTTATCTTGTTGACTCAGTACTACAGATGAGCGAAACTTAAGCATGTTCGAGTCTGATCCTTCCACATTTGAATACCAGTGGCTGAAAAAGTTAGATGCAGCCCAAAGGGTATGTGCACACAGAGATATTCCAAGCAAAAAACTTTCCTCTTCAACGTCTCTCCTATTCAGCTCTTGTAGAATAGGAGCAGAATTTGAGTGAAATTTGAGCGGAATACAAATGGAATTCAAGCAGAATTTAAGCCCCTATTGACTTCTGTAGGATTCCTTTAGCAGAATCCACTCAAAGAATTGACATGTCAATTCTTTGGGTGGAAAGTGTATCTGCAGCAGAAAATTCTGCTTGGAAATTCTGCAGTGTGTACAATGTAACATTGCTCTGTTTATATTTTACAGGAGGAATTTGAAGCGGAAATTAAGAGCAGATTCCTCTTCAACTCCTTGCCTATTCCTCGCCTGTTCCTCAGTGTGCACATACCATAAGGCTGCCTGGAAAACATAGCCTGTATCCATGTTTTCCCAGACTCCCTAGAGCTGCATCCAACTTGCAGCCACTGGTGTATCAAATGCCAACTCTACCAGATCACTAGATATATGTAAACCTGGCCTTACAACTAATTTCTGCAGCACAAAACCACAAAGGGCCCACCCACTCTGCACAGTTATAGAGAGAAAAGAAACATCAGGTAAATTCATCTATATAATACTTATTACGCAGCTACAGCTTTTATAACAGGTACTCATTGACATATTTGTTTATCTTAGGTCAAATGACATGGGTTTATTTTTCCTATATTTATATTTTCACAGTCCAATGCCAATGGACAGGAGCTGCCAATATACAGTAGAATACTAGGCTAACTAGGTGTCACTGAGTGCTGTCATTGTTGATTTCATACAGCATCCAAATTCTATCTGAAACTAGAAAATTACAGATTTCCACATTTAATGCAGCACATGATATAGATTGCCAACACCTGCAGAAGTTTATGTTCACCTTTATGTGAAGGTGAAAAATGTCATGTATTAGTGACCTCATTGTGTACTGTGGCCAGACATATGCTGTATAAAGGGTTTGTTTTCCCAAGAAGTGCACATAACCTGACCATGGGCTATGCCTGATGTTGCTATTCAGCCCTGCTCAATAAAAAGCTGTTTGTGAAGGGAAAAAGGAAAGAGATGGATTTTAAAGGGTATTTGTAACAGAAAAAGGCCTTTTAATGGTCTATTAGACTGTGAGCCCTATTGGGGACAGGGACCAAAGTGACTGATGACAAGCTCTGTATAACATTGACAAACATGTTGTTATGTTACATGGCTATAAGACTATAGATATGTCCTTTCTTGACTTAGAGCTCAACAAATCCTAAGATATATGGTGTATGATTATCTGCTTTTTACAAGAAGACACTTATCATAAGATGCATGTGCTGTGTGTGTCTATGTGTGGACTGTTACGGAAATGAAGCATTTTAAATGTATCGGTAACATGCTGAGATGATGTATTGAATTGGTTTCATGAGAAATTGGAATCCTTAACTAATTTATTAGAACATGCAAACATTTTATTTGCATAACAATCACCAGATGCACATACAAAACATCCTGTAACAAGGGGTCATCAAATCATGAGGTTGTGAAAAGCTGATAATCCCACATCATACATGTCAAAATACGTTGTGTTTAGAGGTAAGTTAAGAATGGACACATATGCAACTCCTCATTTTAGCTTTTTCTACAAAAATCAGTTCTTCACAGACTCACAGATCATCATTCCCTATACTGGTGATACAATGCTGACGAGATCTACTGAGAAGGCCATCCTTTACCACTGGGGTATACGGGGAGATACTATGGGGGAGATTGATCAAACATGGTGTAAAGTAAAACTGGCTCAGATATCATTTTTTATTCCTCACAGACTGTTTGGGAAATTAAAAGTGGAATCTGATTGGTTGCTAGCGGCAACTGAGCCAGTTTTACTTTACACCATGTTTGATAAATCTCCTAAATCTCCCCCCCCCCCCCCCCCCAAGGGATCAACAGAATATACATTGTATGTTCGGTCTGTGTTTTGTTTTTTGCATTTTGTTTTATTTGAGGCATAGCCTATGTTCACACAACGTCAAAAATATTGAAAAGGCGGACCATTTTCATATTTTAAAAAACGTCCATTTTTTTCCGCGCTTTAACTAACTGCAATGGCAGTGCATTGAAGTGAATTAGAATATGGACGTCCAATGCACACAGTTTTTCTTTTGTCAACGTTCTTTCTCCGTTTTTACTATTAAATTCAATAGACTTTACAATTAGGCCACACCCAAATTCCAATTAGTAACTACAAACTAAAACATTGTGCAAACACCAGTCATTGCACTAAGGGGAGGCCAGACAGCTAAATAACGTCCGTTATTTTAGCCTCAAAATAACGGATGTCATTTTAAACAGAGCTCAAAAGACGTTGTGTGAACATAGCCATACATAGCTTGGCACATTGATGTTGTACTGTTCCTCATATACAATAAGAATAACAGCTAAAAACAGCCCATAGGCACACATAGATCTCATTTGAACATTTAAACCCTATGAGAAGGCTGTGGGTATGCTTCAGTGTCCATATCCATATGTATTATTATTCTTTTTTTTTTAAATACAATAATAGTATGTAGTGTATAACTATACAAAAATAGTTACAATATGCTAAAAAAAAAAAATAACCTTTACATATGTTCTTTGTCAGTGCCGTCACCTATTTTCCCACAGAAAAACACTGAAATCTATGTAAGTTACAATAATGTTATCATTTTCCTTTAATTTGCAGGTGACTTTGTGCCACTGTGGAGCCATAGTCTAAAGATGCTAAATGTTTAATCTTCCCTGTGGACCTAGAGATTGTATTCTTGGTGTAGATAATAAGAATGGTATTGGTAAAGAAGCTACAAGTGGAGATTGATGTTACTCATACAGTCATACAGAGATATGGAAGAGACCCCATGTACCTCTATGTAATCCCTATTACAGCTCTGTGCATAACTGAGCCATAATACTGCTGTGTGCATGAGGCTAACATTCTTGGAAAACAGCATGATATATCACAGACATGCTATGGATATAGATATAGAACATATATTGGCTCCAATTTCTTTGTTTTTATTATTTTTGTATCTTTGTGACTTTGTACATTGTTGTTTGTCACACTATTTTCTTACCGTTTACAACTTGTGTTAATCTAGCATAAGAAACTATACAATATCCCTTCACACCTCTGATACAGTTAGTAACACATATTGTTATTATCTCAAGTGTTTGCCTAAAACACCAGATTGTCATTTCATATATATTACATTTCAATGTTCAGCTTCCAAATTTACCTCCGTACATTTGCATTGTAGGTGGATTGGATCCCGTCCATTTGAATAGACATTATTGTATCTAAATATGTTCTACACCTGCTTGAAATGATGGCCAGGTGGTGAGTACTTTATTATTTCCTTTGCTGACTTGGGAGGCTTTGTTTAGTCAGATAGTCTGTTCTTTTTATTTTACAGCAACTCTTTGTTCTTAATTCAGAACTTTTTAATATGTCTCCTGTTTCTAGCGTCATGCAGAGTTTTTTTTCCTATAGCTGCCATTTTTCTAAATGACCTCTCTTCATTGGATCCTGATGAATGCTTCATTTAGTCACAGTCACCCAGACTGTAAAGAACAACATAGTTCCTGAACACTCCCTCCCCCCATTACCTTGTCTCCCCTAAGGTACACATTCTCCATAGCTAAATGTTCATTTGATTTAAAGCTTTCTATCCTGTTCAAGCCATGCATTGAATATTAAGCTCAACACAACATGTAAGTGTTGTTAATAGGGAGAGGAGTGGAAAGCTGCTATCAGACAGCCTTGGTAGCGTCCTATCATTCTGAAAAAAAAAAAAAAAAAAAATATATATATATATATATATATATATATATATATATATAGTCACTTTATTTTTACTTTATCTTTCTACTTTGTGTTATATCTGGAACCTGGGTCTGGGATATATATATATATATATATATATATATATATATACAGTGGTACCTTGGTTTAAGAGTAACTTGGTTTAAGAGTGTTTTGGTTTAAGAGCTCACAGTTTTTCAAAATTGTGGCTTGGTTTAAGAGCATTGCTTTGGTTTAAGAGCTCCCTGTACTGGGTGGGAGCTCGAGTGGAGGAGGGACATGGTCTGCATAGTGGGGTCTACAGCACTGTACTCTGACCCAGGAAGTCTCCCTCACCTTCCAAATCATAGCAGATCCTCTTCAGGCTGGGGCTTACATCAGGGGACAGGACTGTGGAGGTAATCTCTTCATAGCTGTAACCCCTCTCTCCCTGGACAGAGAGTGCTGCATGTATGTGCCCACATCTGTCCTGCTCATTCCTTCCTGTTCCCTGCAGTCTCTGTCAGCCCTTGTGCTTCCCATCCTCTACATTACTGTACAGTAACTTATAATATCACATATTCAGCTGTTTATAAATGTTTGTTTCATTTTTTTTACATAATATTCAGAATAATAAATCATTATTTATGGGGTGCGGAACCAATTGTCTGCATTTCTATGATTTCTTATGGGAAAATTTGCTTTGGTTTAAGAGTGGATTTGGATTACAAGCACATCCCCGGAACGAATTATGCTCGTAATCCAAGGCACCACTATATATATATATATATATATATATATATATATATATACATATATATAGTGTTGGAAAGTTGAAATCCTACATGACAGATACTCTTCTCTCCCAACATCATCTGGAAGGGACCCATACTGTACAGATGACAGAGTAGACCAGTCCGATTAAAAATGCTGGGTTGGCACACTTTTCACTAAAGTGAATGGGACCCTTTGACCTAATTGTTTATCCTATTAAGGGATGGGCATTAGAAAGGGTAGACATTTGAACTGTGAGAGCTCAGGCCAAATGTGTGATCCAGAGCTACCCTAAATGGCAATGTCAGAACTGGATCAGTAGCCATATGGCTTGAAAAGGGATATGGCATCAGTCCTATGGACAACATAAATGACTAAGCTCGAAAACATTGCATGAAACATTTTGTATTTGCATGCAAGGATGCCACTGAGGATGCCAATTCTTCCAGATCACTACACACATGTATTGGGAGGGGCCCACCACTCTGCACAGTTATAGAGAGACATGGAACAGCAGGTAAAATAATGGAGGGGGTGAAAATAACTCAAAGGGAGATTTATGGTGTAAAGTAGAATTGTCTAAGTTGACAATTAGGTAAGACACAACATTTTTAGATGTATTACACTTACTTCACAGCTACAGCTTTTATGATAGGTACTCCTTAGCTTATTTCTGTATTTTAAGTCAATTACCACAGGTTTTCTTCTCCAATATTTCTATTTTAACAGTCCAATGACTGTGGACAGGAGCTGTCAATATACAATGGCATACTAGGCTAACTGTGTTCCTGAGTACTAACCTTGTTGATTTCATACAGCATCACAGTTCTAGCTCAAACTAGAAGAATACAGAGTTCTATTTAATACAGCTCCTGCTATAGATTGCCAATAGCTTGTGAAATCATTGCAGAAGCTTACGTTCGCCTTTATGCTCTCTATATGTTAGAGAATGCTACTTATCAGTGACCTCATTGTGTACTGTGACCATACATATATAAAGGTTTTGTTTTTTTCCAGAATCGCACAAATCTTATCCATGGGCTATGTCTGGTATTGCAGCTCAGCCCTATTCAAGTGAACATTGCAACACCAGAGACACTCCATAAATAATGGCTAAGCTGTTTCTGAAGAAAAAAGGGGAATGATGACAAGCTCTGTATAACACTGCAGAATATGTTATGTTATATGGGTATAGGCCTATAGAAGTGTGCTTTCCAGCCTTCTTTAGAACTCAACAAAATCTGAAATATATGGAATGAGATTACTTACTTATCACAAGAAGACACTTATCATGAGAGGCATGTGCTGTGTTTGCATGTGTAGACTGTTATGTAAATGAATGAACATTCTGGATGTACTCATAGCATGTTGAGATATTGTATTCAATTGATTTCATGAGAAATTAGAATCCTTAAATAAACTAAAAGAAAAGGAAAAGGTTAGCACAAATCTATAGACGGTAAATGTTACCCAACTAGGCTGGTTTCTCTGTCAATTTTAGACATACTAGGGGAGATTTATCAAACATGGTGTAAAGTGAAACTGGCTTAGTTGCCCCTAGTAACCAATCAGATTTCACCTTTTATTTTTCAAATAGTCTCTGAGGAATGAAAGGTGGAATCTGATTGGTTGCTAGGGGCAACTGAGCCAGTTTCACTTTACACCATGTTTGATAAATCTCCCCCACTGTATATATGTAAATCTTAAGTTAATACTAATAAAAATAAAAAAAAAGTTAACTTTTGGATATAACTTGTTACAAATCTGTATCTTCATGTTTGCCCATTAGGAACAATTGAATACTAACTGTATTATTATTTTTTTGCCAACTACAGAGACAACTACAGAGTACAGCAAGACACAGTAATTTAAAGAAAATCAAGTCATGTCTTACCTCCTACCTCCTACCTCCCTAACCAAGTCATGCACTTTTCCCTTTAACTCTAACCTCTACAAGATTGTGAACAAGAAGTAAAACCTTGGATGACAGGTTGCATCGGCTGGAGACAGAGAGGAGTGCAGATACAAGGCATACTGCAGGGGAGAATCATAGAGACTGTGCAAAAATACATAGAGAAAAAAGCTCCCACAGCAAACTGCAGAGGCTGTAGAAGCAAAAGTAAGGTAAATATATAGTAAAGTCCTATGGGAAAAAAATGTTTCTTTACATCATACTAAGTACATAGCATGAATAGGAAAATGGTGCCACTGTATTAGAATTTGACACCAGCTTCCAGGTTCCTCCACTCATAACAGTGGATCACTGAGAGTTTGAGCAGTGGGATACAGTTTGATGCCCATTCTGATAAATAAGGTTTGTGTAGAGCCACCAACACCTGTTCATATTGTGACTATTATTCCGCATCTTTGCAGCTGATTATAGCCCAATGGCAATGTGTTCTCTGATAGCAGAAATTGAGGAATAAAATTGTTCCAGTCCTAATACATTTTTATTGTTATGAGGTTCATAGAAGAATTGGTGGATATGCTGAAGCCCGGCATTCTGCAGAAATCATCCCTCTTGTTTACTAGAACATTTTGAAACCTGTTTTTCCCTTTCAGTCTCCAGCTTTATAAAATGAATTACTGACCTACTTAAAGTTTAGTTGTTAAAGTACAAATACCAGTGGCATTCAAACAGTGATACTGTGCCAGAGAGGAGCTGCAGCTATTTCTGTAGTATCCTGGTCTCTGACATATTCCTTATAAAGTGTATCATCCCTATGAATACCTTAGGTACACAGAAAGATATTGAGAAATAACAGGGAAAAGACAATAATCTTACCAAGAGAAAACAGACAGTAGACATTTACACATAATCTTAAAGAGCTAGTCCAACCCAAAGTTCCATGCAAAATAAAAAGTTATTCAACTTTGTGATTGACTTTTTGTTTCAATTCCTCTCAACGTTGAAGACGCTTGCATTTAATATTTCAGGGATGGGAAACCTTCGGCCCTCAAACTGTTGCAAAACTACAATTCCGTACATGCATAGGCGGTCCATTATCTGTCCATAAATGATGGGAATGACAGTAGCTGGAGAGCCCAAGATCCCTACAATAGATGAAATTATGTATCTTAATATCTGTCAGATCCTACTTCTTTAGTTACCAGTATTAAAAGGCGGAATCATCGGACTCAAGTTGTGCTTATTTCTAGGTATGATCACGCGTAGTACTTTCTGTGCAATTGAGGCTTGGCTGTAAGTCAAAGAAAAACACACAAATGTGCTGCTCAATGTGCTTTTCTATGTGATTGTTAATAGCTGTGTCATTTCGCAATTTACCTCCTAGATTGTACAGGTAAAGAGCAGTTTTACTCGTAAAATCACCCAGCCATTAACAATCAATTAGATATTCACACTGAATAGCATGGTCTGACAGTTTTTTAGCCACGTTGTAGAAACATCTCAGCTGTTTGGAGCCGCCACTTTAGCCTTAGATATACTGCACTACGAGATTACAAAATGTGATCTGCAGAAGCATACATTTCAATGACAGCAAAGAGAGAGAGAAGTCACAGTTTATGGACATACTAAACACACATACATTGCTACCAGCTTCAAAGAGCATGAACACAACTGAGTATGATGTGAGGTTACTCAGATCTATGGAGAAATTCATCACCCGGCAGTTAATGTAATGACTTCAGCTCTATAAATTATTTCCATTTTCTCTGCTGAGTTCTGTTCCTTTCTTGTGAATAACATCCTATGCCTGATTTCACTGCAAGTGTCAAGTCACAGTATAAAATTATTACGTGGGCAAAAATAGCCAAATGCTCTTAGATTTTGCCTGTGTTACACAAAGGGTATTGCTAATAATTTGTAGTGCTGTGTTCTGGTTATTTTCTAAAAGCTCCCACGCAAAGCAACACCAATAAATCTTTTCTGCTAGCAATGTATTTTTTTTTCTTTTTCAGAACGTATTGCATTTTTCCCAAATAATAAATGTTGCTACCATTAAAACCTATAAATTAGATTCACTATTGTGGTAAAGCAAGTAGAGGCATTCCAAATTTTATGAGAGACTTAGGCTTTAATTTCTTTCTTCCCTAAAACTTTGTCTCTATAGCTTTCCTACATTTGAATTCACTTTTATTTTCTAGATAGAAAATAATGTACAAAAAAAAATTCAAACAATATACAACAGACCCCAGTTGGTGGCAGTGTCGGACTGGCCCACCAGAGGACCGGAGGATCCTCTGGTGCCCCCCCCCCCCCCCCCGGCTCTAGAACCTGCACAATTACTGACTGACATGTTGTTTCTCACTGGTTCTTCATTGATGGGCCCACCAGATAATTTCCTCTGGTAGGCTCTAGATACCCCAGTCCAACACTAATTGTAGAGCTGCATCCATCTTCTCCAGCCATTGGGAGTAAAATGCCCAGTGTTTAGTGTTTTTTGAACCTGAAGTTACTATAATTTTGCCTATTTCTATTGTCCACCATTTTGCACTAAAGAATATTGCTGCATGGCAACAAGAGGGTTTATTCTTTTAACTTGATTAAAGCAGTATTTCTGGATTTAGAACATTATTAATTAATTAATTAATTATATACGTTATAATAATGCCTACTGCCCTAAGTGGGTTCCCAAAGATTCTGCTGTGACATCTTCAGGTTTACTGTTCATCTTGTTGCATGCTTCTATTGAGGAAGAAGTAGCCGTATCGGGCTTTAGGACCATGTGGGGTCCCGGCTTGGATAGGGCGCAGATGTTCAGTAAACCACAGATTGGAGCGGTTATCTCATGAAGAGAGTATTTATTAAAAGTCACAACGCGTTTCGGCCGCCAAGTATGGGGTGGCCTTTTTCAAGTTGTACCAAATAAATTAATAAATACTCTCTTCATGAGATAACCGCTCCAATCTGTGGTTTACTGAACATCTGCGCCCTATCCAAGCCGGGACCCCACATGGTCCTAAAGCCCGATACGGCTACTTCTTCCTCTGACTGTACGACTCTCTTGGACGTACCCCGGCAGGAGCTGCGGTGTTCTACCCCACATGCCTAACATAGAGTTGTGCCTATAATTCAGCACAACTCTACCAGGTGAGTGCAACACTTCCCTTTCCTGTGTTTGCCACTCTAGCTATCTTTTATTGCACCAGGAGGCGCCCCCACCTCTTCCCCTCTTCTCCCTTCTCTACATGCTTCTATTGAGACAGTCTTTTCTCAGCAGTTATGGCCTGCTCAGCCAACCACTGGTCTCAGTGGTGTCTTTTGTGTTTTTGTTAATGGTGTCAAGTCAAGTTTCAGATGTAGCATGCAAAGTGAGGAATAGGGTACGGGCATACTTTACAGCAATTGCAGTCGGGGACACAAGTAGCTATGCTTTTTTTTTTTTTTTTTTTTTTTTAGTTGTTTGTTATATATCTGAAGTACCAGTATCAGAATGACCCTGTGGGTTCTTAAGTTTTGAAATATATTAGAAAGGAAGAAAGTAAACAAACAAACCAAAAATTATTCTACATTGGATTGTAAAATTGCATGGATAAATATGTCTACACAAAGTAAACCAGTCTATGCACAAAGTAACTAAGTACATCACTAAGGCAATTTAATCTTTAGTAACAGCAAAAAAAAGAGACCAAATGCAGGAAGTGATGTCAGCTGCCCAGCTGCTCTGCTTAGATGAAGTGAATGTTGATTGGCCAACAGCGGCACACTCCCTTTACGTGCCCATCCATGCTCTTTGGGGATGATTGAAAGGCAGAGAGACCACTACTGGGCTTCTCTGCCTTTCAATCATCCTTGAACTGCGCTCCAACAGGCAGGGAGTGTTGACGATTCACGGACTGCTCCCTGTCCAGATGACTAGTTGCCGCCCCCCTCCCTGCCTGGTATGGCAGTATAAAATTATTCTATACTCTAGGAACCATATCAGCACAATCGTGCTGATTGGTTCACTTTAGGAGATAAAATAAAAAAGTAAGTTAACAATATATACTTAACCCCTTAGTGACCGCCGATACGGCTTTCTACGGCGGTCACTAATGGGCCTTATTCTGCTGCCATCAGCTTTTTACGGCGATGGCAGAGAATAAGGCTGCGGGGCCGGGACGGCCCCCACCCCATCCCCCCGGCTACCGGAGGTAGCTGAGGGGTTGGGGCAGTGTGTGAGGTCCGTCCCGGCCCCCCCCCCTTACCGACGATCGCCGATATTAACGTTATAGCGGCGACCGTCGGTAAATGAGAGTACCGGTGCCGCCGCCACCTTTCATCTCCCCCCGCCGTGAATCTACGGCGGGGGGAGATGAAATAAGTATCCCCCAGACCTCAGATCAGCCCCCCCTAGTGCCCCGATAACTAACCCCCCTCCCCCGGCGGCCATCATTTCCAAGATGGCCGCCGCTATCGCTGTGAACCGACTAACGTCGGTTCACAGCGATTAAAAGGTTAAAATGAATGAAAGCCCCATGCTCTCCGCCACCGGAGGTAGCGGAGAGCATGGGGCAGTCATCGGGGACCCCCCTGTGGGGTCCCGGTACAAGCGATCAGCGGTATATACTATATACCGCTGATCGCTTGTGCCATGTGCTCCCGGCACTTTTTATCCCCTGTCACCATGAATGATTGGTGACAGGGGATAAAAAGTGATGTCCCCCCACCCCCCAAGTCGCCCCCCACCCCCCCTGTCACCCCCGTCCCCCAGTCACCCCCCCCTTCCCCATATACTCACCGGATCGACGGAGCTCCTTCCTCCTCGACGTCCTGGCTGGTTATGAAGTGCGCATGCGCTTCACAACCAGCCAACTCTGAAAATTTAAAGTGACAGAGACCAATTTGGTCTCTGTCACTGAACTATGATTACTGTGATAGAAAATATCACAGTAATCATAGTAATACAGTGAAAATGAATATGTAAAGTACAAAAAGTGACAAACATACAAAAAAATAAAACACACACTTTTTATTATAGTAATAATTGCAGTTTACTCCCAAATTACCCCTAACCCCTCCCCAGATTACCCGTAACCACCGCACGTTGCCCGTAACCACCGCACGTTGTCCGTAACCACCGCACGTTGCCCGTAACCACCGCACGTTGTCCGTAACCACCGCACGTTGCCCGTAACCACCGCACGTTGTCCGTAACCACCGCACGTTGCCCGTAACCACCGCACGTTGCCCGTAACCACCGCAAATTGCCAGTGACCCCCTCCAGATTGCCCGTAACCACCCCAAATTACATGTACCCACCCCAGATTACCTATAAGCACTTCAGTTTATCAGTAACAATCCCAGATTGTCTGTAACCCTTCCAGGTTGCACATAACCCCCCCAGGTTCCCTGTAATCATGCCAGATTACATGTAACCCCCCCAGATTGCACGTAACCACTGCGCGTTGCCTCTGACCATGCCACAATGCCTCTGACCACGCCACGATGCCTCTGACCACGCCACAATGCCTCTGACCACGCCACAATGCCTCTGACCACCGCACGTCGCCTCTGACCACCGCACGTCGCCTCTGACCACCGCACCTTGCCTCTGACCACCCCAAATTGCCAATGACCCCCTCCAGATTGCGGTGCCCATGTCAGATTACAGGTACCCACCCCAGATTGCCTATAAGAACTTCAGTTTATCCGTAACCACCCCACATTGCCCGTAACCACCCCACGTTGCCCGTAACCACCCCAGATTGTCAGTAAGCACTGCAGGTTGCGCGTAACCACCCCACGTTGCCCGTATCCACCTCAGATTGTCTGTAAGCACTGCAGGTTGCCCATAACCAGCCAACGTTGCCTGTAACCACCCCAGATTGTCTGTAAGCATTGCAGGTTGCCCGTAACCACCCCACGTTGCCCGTATCCACCCCAGATTGTCTGTAAGCACTGCAGGTTGCCCGTAACCACCCCACGTTTCCCGTAACCATCCCAGATTGTCTGTAAGCACAGCAGGTTGCCCGTAACCAGCCCACGTTGCCCGTTACCAGCCCACGTTGCCTGTAACCAGCCCACGTTGCCTGTAACCAGCCCACGTTGCCTGTAACCAGCCCACGTTGCCTGTAACCACCCCACGTTGCCTGTAAACACCCCACGTTGCCGTAACCACAGCAGGTTGCCCGTGACCACCACACGTTGCCCGTAACCACCCCGCGTTGCCTGTAACCACCCCACGTTGCCTGTAACCACCCCAGGTTGCCGTAATCACAGCAGGTTGCCCGTGACCACCCCATGTTGTCCGTAACCACCCCAGATTACCTGTAACCACCTCAGGTTGCCCATAACCACCCCTGGTTGCTTGTAACCACCCCACATTACCTGTAATCTAATTTTTTTTATCTTATTTTAGTAACTGCGCTATTCTAATAACCATTACTAGCTGCGGTTTTGCTCCTGTAAATCGGCGCTCCTTCCCTTCTGAGCCCTGCTGTGTGCCCATACAGTGGTTTATGCCCACATATGGGGTACCGTTGTACTCAGGAGAACCTGCGTTACAGATTTTGGGGTACGTTTTCTCTCCTGTTCCTCGTCAAATTGAGAAATTTCAAACTAAACCAACATATTATTGGAAAAATTCGAGTTTTTCATTTTTACTGGCCAATTTTGAATACTTTCCTCTAATACCTGTGGGGTAAAAATGGTCACCACACCCCAAGATGAATTCTTTGAGGGGTGCTCTTTCCAAGATGTGGTGACTTTTGGGGGGAATCTATTCTGCTGACACTACAGGGGCTCAGCAAACGCACCTGGCGCTCAGAAACTTCTTCAGAAAAATCTGCACTGAAAATGCTAATTGGCGCTCCTTCCCTTCTGAGCCCGGCTGTGTGCCCATGCAGTGGTTTATGCCCACATATGGGGTACCGTTCTACTCAGGAGAACCTGTGTTACATATATTGGGGTGACATTTCTCTCCTGTTCCTCGTGAAATTGAGAAATTTCAAACTAAAGGAACATATTATTGGAAAAATTCGAGTTTTTCATTTTTACTGTCTACTTTTGAATACTTTCCTCAAATACCTGTGGGGTCAAAATGCTCACCACACCCCAAAATAAATTCTATGAGGGGTGCACTTTCCAAAATGGAGTGACTTATGGCGAGATTTTACTCCGCTAGCACTACAGGGGCGCTGCAAACGCACCTGGCGCTCAGAAACTTCTTCAGCAAAATCTGCATTGAAAAAGCTAATTGGCGCTCCTTCCATTTTGAGCCCTCCTGTGTGCCCATGCAGTGGTTTACGCCCACATATGGGGTACCATTGTACTCAGGAGAACCTGCGTTACAAATTTTGTGGTACTTTTTTCCTCTTGTTCCTCGTGAAATTGAGAAATTTCAAACTAAAAGAACATAATATTGGAAAAATTTGAGTTTTTCATTTTTACTGTCTACTTTTGAATACTTTCCTCTAATACCTGTGGGGTCAAAATGGTCACCACACACCAAGATGAATACTTTGAGGGGTGCACTTTCCAAAATGGAGTGACTTTTGGGGGGGTTCTATTCTGCAGACATTACAGGGGCTCTGCAAACGCACCTGGCGCTCGGAAACTTCTGCAGCAAAATCTGCATTGAAAAAGCTAATTGGCGCTCCTTCCCTTCTGAGCCCTCCTGTGTGCCCATGCAGTGGTTTATGCCCACATATGGGGTACCATTGTACTCAGGAGAACCTGCGTTACAAATTTTGGGGTACTTTTTTCCTCTTGTTCCTCGTGAAATTGAGAAATTTCAAACTAAACGAACATATTATTGGAAGAATTCAAGTTTTTCATTTTTACTGTCTTCTTTTGAATACTTTCCTGTAATACCTGTGGGGTCAAAATGGTCACCACACACCAAGATGAATTCTTTGAGGGGTGTACTTTCCAAAATGGGGTGACTTATGGGGGGTTTTCTCTCTGCTGACACTACAGGGGCTCTGCAAACGCACCTGGCGCTCAGAAACTTCTTCAGCAAAATCTGCATTGGAAAAGCTAATTGGCGCTCCCTTCCTTCTGAGCCCCGCTGTGTGCCCATGCAGTGGTTTACGCCCACATATGGGGTACCGTTGTACTCAAGAGAACCTGCATTACAAATTTTGGGGTGCTTTTTGTCTCATATTCCTTTTGAAAATGAGAAACTTTAATCTAAACGTATATATTATTGGAAAATTTAAATTTTCAATTTTTTTACTGCCTAATTGTGAATACTTTCCTCCAGCCCCTGTAGGGTTAAAATGCTCATTATACCCCTAGATTAATTCTTTAAGGTGTGTAGTTTCCAAAATGGGGTCACTTATGGGGGTTTTCAGGATACCAGACTTCTAAATCCATTTAAAAAAAGAACTGGTCCCTAAAAAAATCAGTTTCACGAAAATGTGATAATTTGCTGATAAATTTCTAAGCCCCATAACACCCTAAAAAAGTAAAATATGTTTACCAAATTATGCCAGAATAAAGAAGACATATTGGTAATGTGACTTAGTAACTAATTTATGTGCTACGACTTTCTTTTTTTAGAAGCAGAGAATTTCAAAGTTCATAAAATGCAAATTTTTTAAATTTTTCATGATATTTTGATGTTTTTCACAAAAAACACACAAAGTAGTGACCAAATTTTGCCACTAACATAAAGTGCCATATGTCACGAAAAAACAATCTCAGAATCGCTAGCATACGTTAAAGCATCACTGAGCTATGAGAGCATAAAGTGAGACAGGTCAGATTTTGAAAAATTAGCCTGGTCATTAAGGCCCAAACTAGCTGCAGCACAAAGGGGTTAACTATAGTTTTAGGAAATGAAAACACAGTAATAACATAAAATCTAAGGCTAAATAAACATCAGGCTGAGAGAAAACAATAGTGAATAAAGAAATCCATACAAGTACAAATTCCATCCACGACCCTAACAAGATTGTTTACTATATTAAAACCAATGTTATTTACTCCACTATACAACATTCATAAGGATACTACCTACCCTTTGTGATAAATTATTTCCTAAATGGATTTTTCTAAAGCCTACACCATGTATTTGCATTGCAGCTAACACCAGGAATTGAATACTAAAATTAACATAAAAGAAACAAGACATAGTCAAACTTTATGTGTCAAGTAGGAATTGAGAAAATAAGCACAGATGGTAAAACCCACACATGCTTATAAATGTGCTTCCTTATCAAGTATTTTGACTGATATGTTTGTGTTTTGAAGTGACTGGTACCTTAACTTGATGGACACTATTTTATTATAATTTCATTTTTAAATACTTACATCCCATAAACCATCTTAGTCCATAATGCTGGCAGCCAAATGAATTGACAGTCTAGTCATGGAATGAAAAAAAAAAAAAATCTGTTTGAGGAAGTGAGAAAGTTACAAAAACAGTTGAAGGCTATATTCAAACTACGTTCCTTTTCAGTAAATGCAATGGAAACAGCGCCCATTCTTTACTGCAGGGGCCGTTGTATGCACACATCGTTATTTTAACGCCCGTTCTTTAGAACGGGTGTTAAAATAATGTGTATGCCTATTATTTCCAGATGCTGTTCACCGAACAGCTACCAGAAATAATAGCTGTTCACACAATGTAAAGTTGGCTGGCGGCCATACTTTACATTGAAGTGAATGGTTAATTGATTTGCAGGCACACCTGACTGTGCTCGCAAATCTATTGTAAAAAAAAGAACGTTCCTGCAGCCGATACAGAGGTATCGCCTGCAGGAACGTCCAGAATTCAGCCTGGCGGCTGGCAGTTTAACAGCGTCTGTTGCTATGCAACAAGCGCTGCTAAATGCTGTGTGAACATACTGTGTGAACCAAACTAAAGAAAAAGAAAAAGTATGTCATATAATTATGGATGGCACATCCAAAAGAGATTTATATTGAATAACTGTATTTCTCATAAGTAAATGCAATATTTCTTTATTGGTATATCAAAACTACAAATGCAGGACAAACATCTAAGAACATTTAAAAACACAGAGAGAACTTCATTGGACCGGGCAGAATGTCCACAGTACCAAAACACCCTGACTGGTACAAGTGTAGTCCCCCTCCTATAGATACAAATAATATGCAGCAATACTAAAAGAAAAATAAGTGAGTTGTTAAGTTGTACGTTGTTATATCTCAATCTGGATTTTGAATGGACACAAAACCTGAAATGACTCGAGATAACAGAAAAAATGCACATAAATGTAAAATAAAGACAGATATTACCATAGGAGGGAGTCCATATCGGGGTCCAAGAACCCCACGCGTTCCGTCTTTATCACAAGACTTTCTCAAGGGTCATTTCTCAAGACCCCTTCAAAGTGCTGGGTACTGAATTTTATAGTAGAATATACTTGTACTGTCAAAATGACATCTTCCAATGCACACATGGAAATAGTATATTGTACCATGTTAGCAAGTAGAAAGAAATAATAAAAATGAAGCCTTCAGTAAAAAATAAAAATAATAAACTATCTACCTGAAAAGATTATGAAAAATAGCAAGCTCTGAAGACTATCTATGTCAATCAATTAGGCACTGTTAAATATAGCAAGCATTCCAAATAACCTAGGTCTCTTCATTAGGCCAGGTTTCAAATACCAAACTTTTGAGGCTACACAGGTCTCTACATTAGGCATGGTTTCAAATTGCAAGCTTTCTCGACCACCCAAATCTCTTCATCAGGCATGGTTTCAAATAGCAATTTTTTGAGGCTACCTAAGGCTCATCATTAGGCATGGTTCTAAATTGCAAGCTGCAGTACTAGGTCTCTTTAGTGGGACTGTGTACAGGTTAGTATTCCAGTCTGAGGCCAACACATTCAGAGCAACAGCGTGAGTCCCGAACATTAGTGTGACAAGCCACTGTTTCCCATAAAGTTTATTCCTCCATCAGCATTTGAACATATGACTATGAGTTTAGTATAAGGTAAACACAAAAGAAAATGCAGAAAAGGATTAAAGCAAACCTATAAAAAAGTGCATGCTTTTCTAGAAATGATGGTATAAATGCAAGCACTATCTACTGTAATATCCATTTATAGTACAGTACCTACAGGATATGTCTGTATGGCCATGGGAATACCCCATACATAATAAAACTGCAGATATAAGTAATAACAGTGCAATCAACCATCACACATATGTGTTGGGGTGCTTTAGGCTATGTATACATTACTATGTAGATTTTATGCATGAATCAATTTCTAACTATGGTAAGCACAGATACGTTGTTTGTTATAGATTTTAATATTTTAAGTAGTTTATATAAAACATTAGTCATGTGATTTGGTCATGTGATAATGCACCTCTAGTCTACCTCTAGCAATAAAAAATTTATTAAGAAAATTGACATTAAAAGGATATTCACGTCAGAAGACTATCCCCTATCCCCAGAATGGGAGATGATAAGAGGATTAATGGAGGTCTGTTAGATGGAACCAGTCCTCCAATTCTGTGAATAGAATGGCAAGACCTCCATTTATTCTTCATAGGGTTTCTGAACACTGCCGATCTCAGGTCAGATCCCTGGCAGTTCACTAGTTATCCTGTATATTGTGCATTTGTGATAACCTTCAATATGATAATATCCACTTTAAGGGAACATGTCACATGGCTATACTGGCCTCTAATATAGAAGGGGGATTCAGATTTAAAGCTTTTTTTTGTGATAAAAATTTGAAACACTTTGAATAAGTTAAAAAATATGCTTAATATAGATTTAAGAGTTGTAATACCAACAGCTCCTTTAGGATGAAGGGAAAGACAAGGACAGTGGGCCCGAAAGATAGACATACCCAGCTGAAAATACATAAAATGCAGGCTAGACAAAAAACAAAACAAATGCAAATTGTAAATAAGTCAAGACAAGAAAAACGCTAGCACACTCAAAAGAGACCAATAGCAAGTACTTGAGTCTGGGATAAGGAACTGTTAATAGGATGTTAGTAGCCCATCTCAAGCATAATTGGACCAGTCCGTGATATACCAGCAACACACAGAAAGAAACAAGAGAAGCGTGGCAAGGAAAGATGTCAATCACAGAAGCTAAACCTAAGCCAACCACACTTTCTAAAGGTGAGATGAAACTCAGCAGGAGAAGATAGTGGTGTGGTAGAGAGTCAATTACCACTGCAGAGAGGAATAGAGCTTTGTTCTGACAAGTGAACAACGAAATACAAGGAAAGCACAAATTATGGCCGTTCACACATCTTCGGCTGACCCTTACGGGCGGAAGAAGGCACAGAAGCCTGAACCGGTGCGGATGTCAATAGAGTCTAGTCAATAACTGACAGCTATTTCTGTATGTATGTTTAAAGAGGGATCAGTGTCAGTTCCTTCTCCTCTCTACTATATATATATATATATATATATATATATATATATATATATATATATATAGTATTTATTTTTTCATGGTGACAAGTTCCCTTAAGACAGAGGTATCAAACTGTCACCCTCCAACTGTAGCCTGCCTGACCAGCCAAGTTTAAGGCTTTAGCTGTGAAGGCATAATGGGAATTAAGTTTTTTCAAAAGCTGGCGGACCCCAGTTTCACACCTGTAGAAACATTACAGTCTGGCTATCTTTTCCCTTTTCCCATGAAAGTAATAAGAATATGTAGGTGCCGCAACTATATATAGATAGATAGATAGATAGATAGATAGATAGATAGATAGATACTGTGTATATATATATATATATATATATATATATATATATATATATATATATATATATATATATATAGATACTGTGTGTATATATATATATATATATATATATATATATATATATCCGGGGATGTTGAAGTAAAAGGTGACAGTGTAGTTGCCTAGGGTAGCACTATGATGGCAACATTTTGGGAGCACCTTTCTTCTATGACCAGTCTGAAAGGGTAATATAATAATCAAAAGTAAACTAACATAATATGACCTTTATTAATTTAAGCCACAATGTACACAACACAAATGAGAATAATGCTATAATTGCTGTTACAGTACACTGCGAGTGACCTTGATATTCAATGACCTTTTAATGAAAAGTAATTATATCTTGCTACTTTTATATAATCAATTCACCACACACATGACAGAATGATAATGCCGTCCGCATCAAAATACTATACTGTTACAGAAGTTTTATGCTAATTTCATGCTGACACAAATCCATAATGTGGAAGCTTTAGATAAAGCTCCTTTAGTTCTTGTTTGCAGTTAAAATAACCGAGCTAAGTATCCTCCAAGTTTTTCATGCAAAATACATGAACTTGTCAGAACAATTTCAATGGCTGAAATGTAAAGCTTATTCTCCAATTGGCACATTCAATGTATTAATTTAGTCTTCTTTTCCATTGAGAATTTAGGTTTTAATTCAGTAAATTAAGTACAATTAGTGTTTTTAATATGGTTACTGTAATGGATACTTCGGAAAGTTTTTCTGCATATTCCATTTTCCTGCGTTGGAATCTCTCTATTATTATATCTATTTTCATTAAACGTTTAATGCTACATCACTTGCCCAATGTCACCTTTGCCAGTACATTATGTAGTACAGACGTTTTTAATTTAACATAATTACTAATTAACAAAGGGATAAATTGATACAAGATGCAATGAACATTATTTTACTTTTTCTTCATATGGATGGCTTATATAGCGATCTTAGATTGAATACCTATTATATGCCCTACCATTTTTCCCACCTCCTGCAGATTCAGATCAGCACCACCAGCACCCCATCACTTTCTGGTTTAGAGTGGGGTGGGGGGTCATGGGGGGAGGAAGGACAAGAAACAGTGGTGCTGAGCTGAATAAGCTGTGCATAGCTGTGTCTCCACATGTCTCCAAAGCTTGCGGATAGTTCCTGAAAATGTACGTACGCTTGGTGGGAGACAGAGAGGGAGCAAAAACATACCAGCTCCCAAGCATCTAGGCCAATTTGTGACATCACAGCCCGACCACCTCTCTCAAAGAAGAGAGTGGTGGTCGGGAACCTAGGCAACGACCTAACAACTCTATAGGGAGCGGAAGGGGCCAAACTGCAAAGAAAGCAATTTTGCTAATGCAAGGCATTTTCAAAATTGCTTACTTTTGCATTCTGTTTCACTTAACAAAGGTTTAAGTGATGAGAATACTCCTCTAAATTAAAAAAAAAAAATTAAGAATGTAAGACAGTATTGAGTTATATTTTTCTGAAATCCATCTAAAGCCCTACCTCGTCATGAGGAAGAAAAGTTTCATTAAAATGGATGGCATGGTATCGCTGAGCAATACCTATAGTTAGACCCTTCATTCAGCGGCAACTGAAATTGCAGAATTATGAAGGTTGTTCACATTGTTTATTGCTTTTCTATAGATAACACTATTGCTTAACAATTGTTTGACCAAAAGTCAATATGTACCCATATGCCTTAAGAGTTACCTTGGTCTAACTAGCAGATAGATTGTCATATGGCAGGGGAGAGGATTTCCTAACCTTATTCTAGGTTTCCTTTAGCATTGTTTTTGTTAAAAACAAATGTATCTGGCATTTTTTTTGTATATTTTTTATAAAACTTTATGTTCTCTTAACTCCCCTTTTTAAGTCTGTTTTACTTGAAGTTTAGTAACAAATCTTTGGTTACTACTTGTAAATTGCCAACAAGCTGTCTTTGATGGATCTTTTATTCTTCTTATGTGTCTCTATAGAATTCCTTGATTACATAATTATATCCGGCTGTGAGTGTGATGTGGATTTGATTGGCTCATTGGTTCTTTAATACCCCCCACATACATGTAATTAACTCATAAATACTTTAAAAAAGTATTAGGCATTCATATTTTATTCAGAATACCATCCAAGGGCAGCGAGCATACCTGTTGACTGTTTTCTGATGAGATATTCTCTCTTACTCTCTCTCTCTCTCTCTACATACATATAATTATATATATATATATATATATATATATATATATATATATATATATATAATGTATCTGATATTCTTCAAATGATCAACTTTAATTTATCGCAGGATAGCATTCTATGCATCTCATTAAGTTAGTTCTAGGGAAGGTCCGAACCTGGTTCGGACGGGGTTCGTACGAACCGGAAACCCTCCGCAATGATTACCGCTGTCTGTCCGCTTCGTGCAGCGGGCGGATCCAGCGAGAGGAACGCCTGTGGCTGTATGGCTATATCCCAGTTTTCCAGGCGTTACTCCCGCTGTATCCGCCCGCTGCACGGAGCGGGCAGACGGCGGGAATCCGATGCCGAGCGTTCAGATTCAGCCGAACCCGAACCTCGGCGGGTTCGGACCGTCCCTAGTTAGTTCATTAGGAAATATTGGACTTACAATTTGTTGGTATGTGTGTTTTTAGAATACCGTTTACATGTTTCTTATATTGGTAGGCTCTGCTAAAAAGTTCAATGGTATAGCCCATAAGTATGTTTTTTATAGACCAGTAAAATTGGCTTAACATTCTATATTAATATAATATATATTCTAAGCCAAGAAAATCAGCCCTTAATTTTACCCTCAGCCATTTGGGTAAAAAAAATATATGAGACAGAAAATAGCATTTAGAGTTTGTTGGCACACCATCAAAATTACGGCTGTTTAGGCTATGTTCACACAACGTCAAAAATAGAGAAAAGGTGGACGATTTTGATATTTTAAAAAACACCTGTTTTTTCCGCGATTTAAATGACTGCAATGACAATGTGTTGAAATCAATAGGAAGATGGACGTAAAATGCACACAGTGTATTGAATAACGGACGTTTTTACTGCGGACGTCAAAATAATGAACATGATCATTATATCGGGATGTCTTTTGCAAACAGGGGACGTTTTTTATTATTAGTTCACACACAGTTTTTCTTTTTCCACTGGGTTTTACTACAAATTTAATGGACTTTTAATTAAACCACACCCAAAGGGCAATTAGTAATCCCAAACTAAAATAATGTGCAAACACCAGTCATTGCACTAAGGGGAGTCCAGGCTGCTAAATGACGTCCATTATTTTAGACTCAAATTAACGGACGCCATTTTAAATGGAGCTCAAAAGACGTTGTGTGAACATAGCCTTATATTGGATGACTACCATTTAACGGCAAATAAGGGGCATTTATTAAAACTTTTATATGAGTTTTTGGCATGTAAAAGTTTTATATATTGCCACACTTCATATGCACAAAGAATGGCAATTTATTTGCCATTTTGCATCACTTTTTAAAAGTGGTTGGACTTTTTTGTAGGGGGTTTGACCTCCATGTTATCAAGTTGTCTGACCTGTTAGCATCATGCTATAGAGTAGGACCTAAGAAAATTGATATCTATTTAAGTATTGTGGGAATGGATTCCATATAACTTTTGGGTTATGGAGTCCAGTGGGTCGTCCTACTCCATAACTGACATGCTTTGTTGTATACATAAAAATAAAAATCAATTATTAAGTTTGACCGCCCACCGGACTCCTAAGCCCAGAATGAGCAGAGGTTTTAATCAATAGGTTACAAGTTATATTGAATCTTTTTACACAAAACTATATATTAATCGGCTCCTTTCATCCTTGGGCTATGTTAACACAACTTCAAAAATAGAGAAAAGGCGCATGATTTTGATATTTTAACCCTTAGACGACCCAGGGCGTATAGTTACGCCATGGAAGTCTGTCCCCAGACGACCTAGGGCGTAACTGTACGCCCTGGGTGTTTATCCCGCTATGAAGCGTGCTCCGGAGCGGAGCGCGCTTCACAGCAGGTGGGGGCCGGCTGCAATCAGCAGCCGGGACCTCACTGGTAATGACACGCTGCAGCGATCGCGCTGCCACGTGTCATTAACTCCTTAAACGCTGCAGCGACCGCAGCGTTTAAGTGTAAGTGACAGGGGGAGTCCCCTGTCACTTACCGATCGGGACCCCCGCAATGTGACTGCGGGGGTCCCGATCGGTAAAACGGACCGCCGGAGGTCTCTCACCTGCCTCCGTGCGGTCCGATCGGCAATCTGCTGCACTAAGCCTGCACAGGCAGGCTCAATGAGCAGATCGCCGATAACACTGATCAATGCTATGCCTATGGCATAGCAATCATCAGTGTAAAAATCCAAGTAATGTATGTAAAAGTCCCCCAAAGGGACTTCAAATGTGTAAAAAAAAAAAGTTAAAAACACTAACACAAACCAAAATTTGCGCGGTCCACTGGGTCATTTGGGGCCTGGTCCTCAAAGGGTTAAAAAACAGCAGTTTCTTGACGCGATTTAACTGATTGCAATGGCAATCATTGAAGTCAATGGGGAGAAGTACTTCCAATTCACACAATGCACTGAATAACATATTTTTACCACAGACGTCAAACTAATCAACATGACCATTATTTTCGGACATCTTTTGCAAACAGCGGACGTTTTTGTTAGTTGTTCACACACAGTTTTTCTTTTTCACCGTTTCCACCGTTTCTCTGTTTTTACTATTAAATTCAATGGACTTTTCAATTAAGCCGCAACCAAAGTCTAATTAGTAATCCTAATCTAGAATAATGTACCAACACCAGTCATTACTCTAAGGCATGGGTCTCCAAACTGCGGCCCTCCAGCTGTTGCAAAACCACAATTCCCATCATGGCCGGACAGCTAAAGTTTTGGATTTGGCTGTCCAGGCATGATGGGAATTGTAGTATTACAACAGCTGGAGGGACGCAGTTTGGAGACCCATGCTCTAAGTGGAGGCCAGACAGCTAATTAATGTCTGTTATTTTAGACTCACAATGACGGATGTCATTTTAAACTGAGCTGTAAAAAAATGTTGTGTGAACATAGCCTTGCTCTAAAACTAGATGCCTGCAGATTGGACAGCATTTTTAAGGTTCGAATAATGAGTTTTTCAAAGCTAAAAACTTAGTCTCATCCTAAATCAAAGATTTGAGAATCCAGTGAATTTAATACAACTTCATCCTTACAAGAATCTCTACTTTGAGACAGATGCTTCTGTATTTCCAGCCCATTCCCTGAGGTATTACAGAAAGTCTAGGTTTTTTTTTACTTCTAATTAATATTTTTGAACAGTTCATGGTCAGTAAAATACTTTACATACCGACGTGAAATAAATGGTTGGAAATGAAGTATATAATTAAATAGCTGTGATTGATTTTACTGGGAGCTTAATGCACTCAAAATTTCCTTTGACAATACAAATTTGAAACATACTTAAGTTTGTATAAATCCTGCTGGAAGATAATTGGTGTTTGCAAACCATCTAATACATTAATTCCATTTGTATCTGGATTGGAATCGAAAATTAAATGGGCAGGCAAAAAAAAAATGAAATAAATAAACCTGATAGCCGCAGAAGAATAGCTGAGGAAACCCTAATTGTTTTTCTTTTTTTCCTTCTCATCTTCAGCCATTAGTGTCGGTACTTGGTGAGTTAGAGCATGATCCATTACAGTCAAAATGACTTGAGAGAATTAATTTTTATGAATATGATATCTCAACAGAGAGTGCAACACACAGAAATCACTTTGAGCAAATGGACAGTTTCCCCCTAAGGACAATACACCAATTTCCGTCACAGTATGAAAAGCCAAAGTGATATTTTATTGCATATGCCAAAGGACCGATGTTCCTGAGTCAGAGCTTAATTATTTACTTCTGCAGCAAGGTAACGGATTACAAGGCTACTATGTCTCTGCATAAACTACTGATGCAGCAGAGCTGACTGGTGATTCTATGCAGCTTTGGACTGAAGGAGCTGGGCTCACTGGATCCAAGATACTGCTGTAAAGATCCTCTTCTGATATTATTGAATACCAATCTGTTACTACTTAGCACAGGCTGTATTGACAGTTATTCATACATTAAGAATTCAGTTATAAACCTTTGCTATAGATGGGCCTGCTTGCAGTTTCCAATTTCACCACTAAGCCAAAAACTAAGCTGAGACTTTCGGTTCTTTCTGTGGTGAAAAAGCGAAGGCTACTGGAAAACGAGAGGTGAAAGTAGATAAAGAACGCAACAGAATCTTATCCTTCTCTACCCTGTATAATAAGAGATCATAGAGCATTCTCACAAGCATTTCCAATACAAAGAATACAGTCTCAAGTAGTGATGAGTGAACTTACAAAAAGTTTGGATTTGTTTGACTCTCGGTGACTGGAGAAGTTGAATGCATCCCTAGGGAGTTCTGGAAAACATGGATACATGTTTATATCCATGTTTTCCTGGCAGCCCTAGGGCTATATCCAACTTCTACAGCCACCAGGCATCAAATACTGAGCATTTGGGTTTGTATAGACCCAAACGTTTGGTAAGCTTGCTCATCACTAGTCTGGAGATGTTTTTTTGTGCCTATGTTCATGGGCCTTGCTGTAAAGCATATTGTATGTTAAATACTGTTTTAAAAAATCTCAGAAACAGGATTTATATTTCAACCCTGTATGACTGTAGCTTGTACTATAGTAGGACAGACCTGCTCTTATGTATTTTATAACAGCCCTCCTGTACAGTCCTATGTGAAAATGTCAAAACATTGTTGTAATCTAAATTAGATAAACCAAATGACAAACTAAGCTCTGCTACATCTACTCACACAAAACTTGATTTTTAATCTGTTATGTTATTATAACCGCTGCGATACATAAATAGTGGCATATTTCCTATACAGCGCAATACCACTTTATCCTGGTGCCAGTCTTCCCTTGCTCACTCATCCACAAATAATCAGATTACAAACTAATAAATATAAAAGGCTGAGTAGGAGTTATAGATTCAGCTGTGTAGAGTTCTCCCTGAGCTATTCATCTAACTATTTGAAGAGCTGAATTGATAGTCTGAGAATTTACTGACTTATCGTCAATATCTACATATTCCTCATGGAGTCCCCAGCGAGGACATAAGACAAGCCATTTAATAGCAAGAAGATGGATTCTACTTTAGTCTTCTGTAATCTTCCTGGATGGGAAAGGTTTTTTTCTATTTCTGCATGAAAATATACGGGGAATTCAGATTTGTTGCCTGAGAAGTGATTCATTATTGTTAGGTATGAATGTAAACTAACAAGAAATATGAATGTGAATTGCGAGGACGGAAGAAGGATGGTTGAAAAGACTTGACCTTTGAAATGCGGATATATTCATAATTGCATCTAAGATACCATCATTATCACCATACTTGTCCACATTATTTATTTCTGTACTCTATATAGCCCTGATGTATTCAATTGTGATGTACAGAGATTGTCAGTCCACAACTTGGTTTCAATAGACACAAACACTATGGTAAAGTTCATAAGATTAATATTAGTTTATCAGTATGTATTTGGAGTGAAGAAGAAACTGAAGAACCTGGAGGAAACCCACACAAACACAAGGAGAACATATGAACTCCATGCAGCCACTAGGGTGCACACTTGCTAAGACATTGCAGTATGTTAGCTGTATGACCACTCAATTAGTTCAGCCTTCTTCCCATATGTCATAGACCCACACCTGTCACTTTAACTGTTTAGCACCCCACAATTGTCTCAGGTAACAGAAGAAACCTTCCCTTTCTTCCTAATCTCCCAAATGCTGCCATTTCTGTTGACTATGACTTGTAGGGATTAAATGGCTACAATTGGAAATATCCTCCATTCTGGCCACTGGAAGCTGTAGTAGGCAGCAAACAACAATATATATGGCGTGAACTTTATTTACTATACCTTTTTTCCCCCAACATTGACATATATGTACATCAAACAATAGAGAAATTGCACATCAAATGTCAGATGTAGCTATAGGGATTACACTGATGCTGCAATAGTCTTCACTGCATACCAACACATTGTCAGTTCATAGTTTGCTCAACCATATAAAAGGCCCTGAAGAAGTGATATTGGTTATTCTGAATAACAGGTTCCCAACCTTCTGTTGCTAATAAGCCACTTTTATCCATATGCAGAGCCACAATGAACCTTTTTTAGCGGGGAAAAAAAGCTTTAAAGTGACACTGTCACCCCCTTTGTTCATTTTGACATCTCTACACAGGTGTAAAGGGTAAATTTAGTGTTTTTCATACCTTATTTCATATCATATGTCATGGTGCTTGTTCAAGTAAAAAGTGTCCTTTTATCATCTGCAGATTGTATTAAGTGGGCGTGGCCTCGCGGCACTAGCGCCACATAACCCCGCCCACAACGGCACGATTGGCCCCGCCCCCTCGTCGGCCATTGGAACAGGCTGGCCGAAAGGTCTAGACTCCACCCCCTTTACGTTGGACAACCAATGGGCGTCAAGGGGGCGGGGCCAACCGTGCCGTTGTGGGCGGGGTTATGTGGCGCTAGTGCCGCGAGACCACGCCCACTTAATACAATCTGCAGTTGATAAAAGGACACTTTTTACTTGAACAAGCACCATGACGTATGATATGAAATAAGATATGAAAAACACTAAATTTACCCTTTACACCTGTGTAGAGATGTCAGAATGCACTAAGGGGGTGACAGTGTCACTTTAAAGGGTTATTTCCATCACCAAATCTTTTGTTATGTGATGGGAAATGTCATTTAATTGCATTGCATTAGCAAAATTGCTTTCTTTTTAAGTTTGGCCCCTTTCTCTTTCTGTTGTGATGACAGCAGTTGCACTGGATCCCAACCACTGCTATCAGCTATGAATGTGAAGGTCAGACAGCGACAAGATTAGAGGTCAGGACCAAGTAAGTATGTTCTCACTTATTCTATTTCTCCCTGTGACATCCTACATGTGTCCAAGGCTTGGATTGTTCCTGTAGGCATGTGCACTGGCAGAGGGAGACATAGCAGAGCCGAGCAAATTCAGCTCGGCACCATTGCGTCCTGTCCGTGCTCCCTCCTCGTCCCCCTGTGCTGAACCCGGAAGTGAGAGCGGGACACAGTGAGGCAAAGCTGAAAAGGAGAGGATGAGACAACCTCTTTCATGATTGATCTACCTGTTATCCTAGTGTTGAAGGGGTTGTCCATGTTAAGAAAAACACAGCTACTTTATTCCATAAACAGTGCCCCATCTGCACTGTGTGGTATTACAACTTGGCTTTATTCACTTCAGTACAATTGAGCTACAATACCACAACCAAACTGACAACAAGATTGGTGCTATGTCTGGAGGAATTTTTTATGGTTAACTGGTTAACCCCTTAAATGACTAATGATTCGTTTTTAGCACAATGCAATTTATAGTAATACTATGATATCAGTGGGGAGCCACTCACAGGGCTCCCCAGCAACAAATTGTACCCCCTTGTAATAAATGTACAATAAAGGAACTGTGTGTGATGAAGTTCCCACTATAAATACATTTTATGGCTTGTATAACTCCTGTTTACTGCAAAATCAATAGGTATGGTGGCATGAGAAGTCACCGGTTGTTACTTGGAAGACACATTTATAGAACTTGGACTGTGATCAAGGACATTTAAGTGGTCACTGTCGTTTCAGCACATTTGCATAAATCAATAGTAAAAGTAAATGTAAGGAACCATGTAATTTATATTATCATAGAGAAGTTGTTCTTTATCGTCCCATCAAGCTTCTTTTCTCTACCACCCCCACCCTTGAGCTGTAGCTTCATTCATTCTAAAAAAAATAAATAAAAATAAATCACTGTGAGATCAGGTTACATGCTACCAATACAAGTCTATGGAGAGGAGAGGGTTTTTTTTTTAAAAAAAGTATATATATATATATATATATATATATATATATACCTTATATCCTTAGATTCACACAAATATTCTATCTATCTATCTATTTGTCTACCTATGCATCTATCCTTTTACATAGCCACAACACACGTCACTTGTTTAAATATATCCATTTCTAATCCACTCAAGCTTCTAAACTGTGATAATAATAGCAAAACCAGACGTGCTATTGATGCAACAGATCTTAACTCTCAGATGAGCCGAGAGTTATGTTTACTGTTACTGTGAATGAGTCTTTGGGGAGTGACAGTCGTCATTATGGGGTCCACTGGTAGCAATTTATTTCATGTTGGGAAATCCAAAACCTCTGGGTGATGAAGCAGATTGTATAAGCCAAGTAATAAGAGCTTGTGCTGCACTTATGCTAATTGTGAGATTAAAAACATTAAGTGAGACAAATAGGTATACTGGGAATATTCTGTTCAAGTTCACATTAAAGTATATTTCATATTAATGTTATATTTCTACATAGAAAAACAGCTAATGTCCTAGAAAGTCTTTATATGCGTACATGCCACAGGCAGCCGTGATAACTCATAAAAGCTTTATTTTCTATATACAGAAGTAGAATTAGACTCACAGCTACAGTACATGACATTTCTTTGGAAAACCACCATCATGCAATGGATATTACCACACTAATAAACTGTCTAGTCTAGTGTACTACTAATACAGCCAGAATGATATACCATTACTATCTAAAAAGACTATAGAACCATGTTTGCCTTATTTTACATTGATATTTACATACAGTAGATATTTATATCTTACAATATAAGATGTTTTTAATGCTCTACTATAGTGCACTCTAAAGAGACATTGGGTAATATATTTAGGTTTAAAATGATAGTTTATTATGGCAAATGTAGGTCCTTTTTTAAATTTCTTTCATAGGCTATGTTCCCACTTCGCAATAATATCAGAGAAAGTGGCCGTCTTGTAACATAGGTGGTCGCTAATAATGGTTATTATTAGCGGCCATCTATTTAAAGCAAATGTACTATCAGGTACATTCGCTTTGAGTATTACCCATGTATAGAACAACGCCGGTGCAGGGAAGCCGGGGTCCTTTTTTGAATTGCAGCCCAGTTCTCATGTAAGATGCCGTTTTATTCACTGGTACCGGGTGGGGGTGAAGCACTTGAGGTGGGCCGGCCCACCCCCAGTGGGAGAAAACTTCCTCCCTTCTATGACACGGCTCCATTGATTCGAATCCCTGCACCATTCTCTACATGGGTTATACTTAAAGGGAATGTACCTGATGATGCTTTAACAAGGTGGCCGCCTTACACTGATTTGGTTACTTAGTGAGAAAGGAGCCTATATTTGTATGACTTTCTAGTATAATTTTATTTAAAATGTACTTTACATTTATACATTGACTGGCAGCAATAGGGGGAAGCATGTCCCCTCTGCTGCCATCAATGGGTTGAAAACTGCAGGGCTGCAGAAGCCATAGTCCCAACACAGTTATATATTGTTAATGTTGCTGCATGCAATGCCAGTGAGACTATCCTTGCTCTAATAATTATTCTAAGGCATATTAGCATTAGAAGAGACATTAGACTTAGTAAAGTGGCCTGTGTTAGAAGCACTGCATACTGCGATAGCCAGCTATCCTTGCTTGCTCTGCCTCTGTGTACCACAGGTGCAGTGCTAGTGACACACACACAGCTTTACCAAGTATAATGTCTATTCTTATGCTAATATACATTACTGTAGACAACAGGGGAGGCTCAGTATCGCTATCTCTGCATGTATTTAACTGTGCTTATAGCAGGGCTTCTGCAACCCTGCATTCCCTGACACAGCCAGGGGCTTGTCACGACTTACTACTGTCTGTTAATGTTCTATACTTTAATAAATTCATTTAGTTTAACAAAGGAAAGGGTGGACACATCTATAGATATAGAGATAGATAGATAGATAGATAGATAGATAGATACAGTAGATAGATAGATAGATAGATAGATAGATAGATAGATAGATAGATAGATACTGTAGATACAGTAGATAGATAGATAGATAGATAGATAGATAGATAGATAGATAGATAGATAGATAGACAGAATAACCTTGTGGACACACAATAACTGGTTCAGTCTTTTTACTATACTGGCATAGTGTTAGCTTTATATAAACAATGTAATTCAAGGTGAAACTTTAATCATTGGATGATATCAAGTGAAAAACTTGTTTTCAATATAATAAAGCTCCAAACAAATATTTTCCTCTCAGCAGAAGACTAATTTATCTGGCTGAGTCCTGTTATGAGTACTGGCTGCTCTCATTAACACAGGCATGACTTGAAAAGTGCAGTTAGTATTTTAGGACACAGTAGGATATAAATATATTATAATCACGCATATATGTATCCAAAATATGTCACAACTGTTTTGCAAGCTGTATGCTTTTAGCAATCACCACTGAGACAGTCACAAAGCTTCTTAGCCTTCTGATTCTAAAGCCTACAATACCTGCCTTATGTCTAAAGGGAACATGCACAATTTAAATATGCAGCAACCTATGGATTTTCACACGGCAATTATTGTGGTCTTTTATGTTTGTAAGTACTGGTCCATTTAGATGTGTTATCTCCTGATTAAATCTTTACCGGTAAATCTATTGCTTCTATGTATTATTGACTAAAGTACTGAAAGTGGTGGTATGCAGCTAAAGAGAATTTACCATTGGATAAAGAATAATGTACTTAGTGGTAGGGTTGAATTCTTAAAACAATACGAACAGTATAATATAATATAATAATTTATATACATCCTTTCTGCTTCCCTGATCCTTCTGGCTTCTTCCCAGTCGCTGTGACATGTTAACCATATAGTAACTGCCAATCAGCAGCCTCAGCATATTTGTGCTTTAGTCATTGGCTGAATTCAGCAGATCCTGCATGGTCATAATATCCAGGAACCTGGAAAAGCTAAGATCAGGAACCAGCACCCATGGTGACTGCAGCCGCAAGTGATCCGTGAGTGGGACAAGTGAGTACAGCTTGTTCATAATCTTTATAACACCCTTAGCTGTGGATTGATATCTTTTTGTCCAGACCACCCCTCAAATCTTAGCATTAGACAAGTTAAGCTTTTTCTCATGACCTCTTTGTACACCTCTTAAAGTACCTCGATGTACACCTCTTAAACCTCTTTCTACACACCTTAATGTTTGAGACCCCTTTTTTTATAGAACTTCTACAGCTTGGATCCTGGCAAATCAGACCAGGTTTACACAGTAGGCCATTCCTTCCTATATAGTTTCTATGTTTGTGGTCCATATTCTTTTTTTGTAGGCATAGAGTTCAGCTCTAAAATGTATATATATATATATATATATATATATATATATATATATAGTGGTAAGTCTCCCTCACCTTCCAAATCATAGCAGATCCACTTCAGGCTGGTGCTTACATCAGGGGACAGGACTGTGGAGGTAATCTCTCCATAGCTGTAACCCCTCTCTCCCCGGACAGAGAGTGCTGCTATACTGTGCGCATCTGCCCTGCTCACTCCTCCATGCTCCCTGCAGTCTTTGTCAGCCCTTCTGTTTCCCATCCTCTCCATTACTGTACAGTAACTTATAATATCACATATTCTGTTGTTTCTGAATGTTTGTTTCATCTGTTTTACATGTTATTTAGAATAAAAATCATTATTTTTGGAGTGTGGAACCAATTGTCTGCATTTCTATGATTTCTTATGGGAACATTTGCTTTGGTTTAAGAGTGGATTACAAACACGGTCCCAGAAAGAATTTTGCTCGTAATCCAAGGCACCACTATATATATATATATATATATATATATATATATATATATATATACCATGTAAATATGTACGAAAGTCAAAACAATCTCCATAATTATATTTCTTTATTAGAAATTAAATACACTGCACTTGAAAAGGCTGTAACATAAATGTGAAAATAATCCAGTTTTGTGACCTTTTCTCTTTATTTATTATTAGTTCATTCCAGTTATTGATTCTCTTTCGCTGTTCAGTTGCCATTGATTACATAAAAGAGTAAAATTAACATGGCGTATGCACCAATAATTGGCTTATACTTGAATTAGAGAAGACAGAAATAGCAAAAAAATCAAGGAGCAGATATCAGAACAGTGGTCATTATGGATTCCCTTGATTGGGGCTGAGTGGCAGTTCCCCTGCAAGGAGTGGCTGGGAATTCTGCTGTGGAGGCAGAAGCTAGGAAGTTTTGAATTAATTCTGCTGCCCCTTTGTATTTAGGATTTCCAATACATAATTCTCCCTAACACCCTTCTGCCTAATCTTCTTTCCTCTCCTTTCTCTGTGTAAGCTGCCCCCAAATATTTCTCTCTTCCCTGTCCATGGAGTGAGCTGGTATGACCCCTTCCTGCTACTATCCCTAACAATAAGGTTTTGTTCACTCTATTCAGGACCTTCATCACAAAATAACTTAAAATAATGGGACAATAAAATTGCATGCAGCATTATTTTGTCTTGTTAGAATCTTGAAAAAGGATAGGCAGTAGTGGAAAACCCAATGGGCCCCCTTTAAGTCAAGGGAGTCTGTTAGGCTTATCTCATGTCCATCATGCAGCCATCTGGCTTTCTCGGTTTGCCACTGCCAAATGGAATCTGCGTTGGTGATCTTGAATAAAGCTTTTGAAGCATAGCTGAACCTAAAATCAGAGATGGATTTATCTTATTTCTGTGAGAAGCAGCTAAATCATAGGAAATATTTAATAAAGCCTATTTGGAAAGTAACTTTATTTTGCATTTAGGGAACAAACCAAAAAAAAATAAAAAAAAATCCTACTATTTATACAAACGAGTGGTTTCTTATAATATAGGGTTCGGAGTAACAATGAAACCATATATTATGCTGCAAAATGATGGTTGTCCTTTTTGTTAGTTGACTACATACTTCAGTGCATGCTGCTCATACTGTCTGTCAAATAAATGCTCCTCCCCAACAACACAGCACGTTCCAGGAAAGGCAGAGCCTTACAGGACATAGAAATGCCACAAGATAGTGCCCCCTGATTTCCCCTGAGTCCTAAAGTCTCAGTTATTCCAGTTTGGGTTCACCAGCATAAATATTTGACCAAAGCGCAACAGCAGACTGGTGTATGAGCTGTATGGTCAAGACCTAATAAATTATATAAGAAAACAAGTCACTATATTATCAAACATGAGCACCTATTAAACTTTGGACTGACATCAATTATTTATTTAGTTGTCATTCGGAATGATGGGCAGAGAATGCACACTGCCTACGCCATTCAGCACCAGTTGTTACTATTGACTGAAACATACTATTTTCATATCTGTAACTCACAACGTCTTCGAGATTTCTCTAGGGTCTTGTACAACATGGAATAGTGATCTGATGCCAACCTTCTTCTCACAGAATCTGATGCAAGAAATGAAATACATTTATCATTTATTTACTCTTTTCATGCTACTCATACATTTCTAGTACATTATCCTGTCTTACCACCTCCACTGAGATGTAACAGGGAGGTTCAGAGGTCCTGTTACCTAGAGCCACAGAATAGCTAAAGGATGAGCCTCCTGTGTTCAACTGCTCCTTTGCCTGCTGCTCTAAATAGAAGGAGCAATTATTTCATGATTTAAAGGTATAGGAATCCTGGGGGGAAATCCTGTAAGTACAATACCCTCTAATGTCAGCTTCCCTGAAGTGATAACCACCAATAATTCCCTAAGAAAATACTGAATCCATTTACATTGCTCTGTTTTCTATCCAAGTAAATAAATCTAGATAGGGATTGAAGCATTGCTACAGGTAAAAATAGAGATTTTTTTTCTTTATAAAGCCAACTATTGGTATAACGCTATATAGTGATCAAGATTTATAAATGCAAATACTGTATGTATACAATATATTTTTTTAACCACAAATCTGCACCTTTAGTCTCATTGGAGCTTAATTTGTAGATTTTTTCTGGTCATTTCCAAAATGTTGCCAAGAGAACAATCATCAACGATGGTTTCAGACTAGAATTTCATAGATCCATTCAAAGAAATTTTGATCACCTTAATGTTTGTTGTTATCATTGCATTAAAGCGACTCTGTACCCACAATCTAACCCCCCCAAACCATTTGTACCTTTGGATAGCTGCTTTTAATCCAAGATCTGTCCTGCGGTCCATGTGGCAGGTGATGCAGTTATTGTCGTAAAAAATGTATTTTTAAATTGCAGCTCCGTGCCCTACGGGTGTATCTGTGTCCTAACTTTTCACCCTCCCTCTGTCCCTCCTCCCCGCCCCCCTCATCATTAGAAATGCTCCAGGCAGATTGCCTATTATTCACCACCTGTGTTATCACAGCACATGGGCTGGATCATTAAGACACCTGTGCAATGTTCAAACAGAAGTAAATGTTCCATGGGCATTCCTAATGATGAAGAGGGTGGGGAGGAGGGACGGAGGGGGTGGTGCAAAGTAAGGGCACAGATAAGCCTGTAGGGCACGGGGCTGCAATTTTAAAATTAATTTTTCATGACAATAATTGCACCACCTGCCAAATGGACTTCAGGACCATTGGACCAGGACCATTTAATCTTGAATTAAAAGCAGTTATCTGAAGGTACAAGTGGTTGGAGGGGGGTGGGGGGCAGATTGTGGGTACAGAGTTGCTTTAATGAGAGTACACTAGTTGTAAAGTCTAATGGATTATATTGTATGTATATAAAATAGACAAATAATAAGTAAATAGTAAGGATAATTTCAACTATTGCTGTCTTCTTCTGGATCATTGGTCCCATTATTGTGCCAGGGACTACAGATGTATCCTTCCACTAACTTGTTTGCAAACCTGACATATCCTCAAAGGTATGGCGTGGTAAGTTAAACAAGAAAAAATGTATATGTCTAATCGTTGGCTTCATGAAAACCATTCTTTGGTCATCCATTGACCATCCTCCAACCATTAAATGCACATTGAATATGATTTTTTTTTATGGATAACAGGAGATTGTATTAGTTGACATCACTATTGGATGTTCTGGTACTTTGGAGGTTTTTTTCTAACTTAATCAGGAACCTCCTGTGACATTGTTTTATCATGTACAGTAAAAGCATAGAGAAAGGTAAATCTATATACTGTAGTCAGATGGGCCCTACAGGAATGATGAACACCATCTGACCTTAATAGGTTTTCTTATCAAAATTTCTGGCGAATTCACCATATTGAAACAAGACAGGGTCAGAACAAGGAATATTGATTGATTGATTGATTGCTAGATAGATGGATGATAAACTGCTAGATGCATGAAAGAATTTATACGATAGATAGATAGATAGATAGATAGATAGATAGAGCTCTGTGCATGATAATTTATCTCTAAATAGTCTGCTGGGGAGTCAGGAGAAATGTGATGAGATGCAGGATAGTTTTAGGCTCCTCTGCCCCAAAATGCCAATTAATTTACTACTGAAAGGTCCATTTAAGGTTTATAGACCTAACTTATCTATATCTAGCCTTTATGTGGAATTTAAAGTGTACCTGTCGTTTTAAAAAAACTTTTGACGTCAAAGAGACATGTCAAAAGTTTTGATTGGTCCAGGTCTGAATGGTCCAGGTCCAAGTCTGATTGATCAGAAGATCGAACAAGGAGAAGACCGAAGCAGCAGTGTATCTTTGACCCACTCTGTTAGAAAAATAAGACGCACCCCAGAGGAGCCCATTATAAGGCTATGTTCACACAACGTTTTTTCTGCTTCGTTTGAAATGACATCTGTTATTTTGAGTCTAAAATAACGGACGTCATTTAGCAGCCTGGCCTCCCCTTAGTGCAATTACTGGTGTTTGCACATTATTTTAGTTTAGGATTACTGATTGGCCTTTGGTTGTGGCTTAATTGAAAAGTCCATTAAATTTAATAGTAAAAACAGAGAAAGAACAGTGACAAAAGAAAAACTGTGTGTGAACAAATAATAAAAAATGTCCACTGCTTGCAAAAGACGTCCGAAAATATTGATCTTGTTCATTATTTTAAAGCAAAAATGTCTGTTATTCAATAAATTGTGTGCATTGGACCATTGGACGTCTGTCTTCCCATTGACTTCAATGCATTGCCATTGCAGTCAGTTAGATCTCGGCAAGAACAGATGTTTTTTTTTTTTTTTTTAAATATGAAAATTGGCCGCCTTTTAAATATTTTTGCCGTTGTGTGAACATATAAGCCAATGTCTGACTCTTTTTTTCCTACCTTAGAGAGGAGAGTGCACCATGCAGCTGTAATCTTTTCCCCACTCATTCTCCCGATCGGTACGGGTCTGAACATTCAAAATAGGACCGATAAAAACGTTTGACATGTCTCTATGACTTGTCAAAAGTTTTTTTTTTAATGACATTTAAAGGCTTCAACTGATACAAATTCAATACAAAACATTCAGTCGGCTGCAAACACATTACGACCATTAGGTGGTCACACATAGACATAGCATATACATATCCCTGCAGAGCAAGGACACATTTGTAGAAATATATCCATAAAGTTCATACTAAATAGTACATAATCACTTTTATAAGAATCTAGTTTTTAAGTGTTTCAGATCAGATTTTATAACAGCAGCAGGTTTTATAGTGATATCATTTTAAAAATAACTGTTGCATTGTTCCGGCATAGGAATCCAGAACATATGCATCTCACTTACCTTATTATTTGGCCATGATGGTAATTGCATACTAAATATAGTTTATGTGAGGTCTGATCAGGCTTGCTGCTATGTATTCAGCATAGCAATTAGCACTTGGAGTTCTCAGACTTTAGTTGTGAAATTATTTGCTTGCCTGAATGTTCATCAAGCCAATTAAGGTGACGGCGACACACGTCACTATTAGATTCTGACAGTGACAATGTAGGATGGGGGCAATAACTTAAATGGTGGACGAGAAGCTATTTACTCGTGTTAATTGTACTGCAGGAATTCTCATGTTCTTTTTAGGAAGCAAGAGACCTTTACAGGGTGTCAGCGGTGCATCACAAATTGTAAAGGCAGGAGACGACTATTGGATCCAGATGGGTCTTGCAGCAAATAAATAATAAAATAATAGAATATTTTAATCATTACAATTATGTCATCTCCTCTGCATCTGCTTGTCTCTGGTATCAGCTGGGCGACGGGAGACCAGCGCATGGTCTTTTAGATCCTCACATGATCACAGCAGGATAGTCTATTTCAGGAGACAAGTCTGCTGATCTAGTTGGGCAGTGACCTGAGCATTTTGTGATTGTGTAAATGAAGTGAAGTCTATGTCAGTGTAATGGTATAGGGTGTGAGACAGAGACAAGCGGAGAAGGATTAATAGGGAAGGATATAAAGCAACAGTGCAGCAACCATAGCATTATTATATACTACTAAATGCTATTGTCATACAAAATACCTATAAGTAACCTTACTTTTAACTGGGATTAAAAGGAAGTAAAAAAAAATAACCTAAATATCATTAAAACATATTGCTTGACATACCCATAGGCTATAACTGGTAAAATATAGTGCAAAAGTGTTTACTACTGACTATGGTTTACCTTTCTTACATCTTTATATGAGTAGGATTGATGATGTAATATAGAATACCAGTGAATATAGTTAGAGTATAATTTTTTTCACATTATATATTTTATTTGATTTTTCAATAAAAAAAATCTATCTATCTATCTATCTATCTATCTATCTATCTATTTGTTAGAATTTATTTTATCTCAGCTGTACATGAAAACAACTAAAACCAATATTTTTCCTTCTGACACTGAATGCAAAACGTTACTTACAAGGTAGCTACTTTACAGAGGAATATGTTAAAATAGGTTACAATATGAATATGTTAAAATAGATAGACACATATGACTACATGGTTAGGCTAGGTTCACACTGCGTTTTCAGCATCCGTTTAACGGATCCGGTTTTTTTAACGTCCAGAAAAATAGGGTCAGCAACGTTTTTTGGTCCGTTTTGGTCCGCCAAAAAAAACGGATCCGTTTTTTTTTTATAATGGAAGTCAATGGAAAAACGGATGCAAACAAATGAATCCGTTTTTTGCAATCCGTTTTTCATGCGTTTTTTTGCAAAAAACGGATGCGTTAAACGGATGCTGAAAACGCAGTGTGAACCTAGCCTTAAGCTATGTTCACACAATGTATAAACAACAGACGTTATTTAGCAGTCAAAACAATGGGCATTGTTTTACATTAAAATTGCATTGAAGTCTATAGACAACGGTCAGAAAAAAAATTGACATGATCCTTATTTTGTTGGCCATAGCAAACAACGGCCATTGTTCAATATATTATGTGAAACAAGGGGTATTGTTTGCATTGACTTACATGCAAATCATTGCATTATAAACTAAAAACAATGGTCGTTCTTTTCATAAAAAAAAGTATGTTGTGTGAACATAGTCTAAATGTAAAAAAACCCAAAACATTAATTTATGTACTTTCTGACAGACTGAAGCTGGGATAAAGAAATGGTGCATATGTTGAAAAACACATAATACTCTCAAGAAGAAAGCTGGCCATTAACAGAGTCTATGGTTGGTATCTGCCCAACCTTATATAAAATGCTTCCTGGGGGAATCCAAAGGTAAAATACTGTACAGACACAACAAGACTACAAACATGCTGCCAAATACAAAATGCAACAATATGTTAAACTACTTCCATTGGACAGAATCCTTATATTTACAATACGGAATGCATATAAATAGGGGGAGATTCTTGGGAAAATCCCTTTAAATTCAATTCCTCCTATGGACTGATCGCTGTAGGTTTTGACATGTATAAGATGTTGTTATAAAGGTAATATGCCTGTAAAGGTAATTGCTGTAATGCTGATATCACAGTAGATCAAGCAGCAACACTTAGAGAGTTAATAGACTCAAAAGAAAAAGGCATGCCTCTAATGATTGCAGTAATGCCTCCCACAGGGGTATACTATAGGTGATGCAAAGGATGCAAGTGCATATAAACCCTGAAGCCTGAGAAAGCAAGATGCATTATTGTATTTGTTTTAGTCTCATGCATGCACATACTGTAATATATCTTATCTAATGGTTACTTCTTACCTACAACCCGTTGATCACCATATAGACACACACATACACACTTATACACACACCTACATTTCCCAAGAATTCCTATTGTATTGCCTATCTCTCCAAGTAACTGTCAGCTAGTGTATGCACAGTATTGTTCTACCAGTGGGTCATAACCTAGCAGCCGGCAAAGCAAAAAATGCCTTCAGGCCTGAATGACATGATGTAATGAGGGCATGTCAAGATTCATTCTCAGTTGAAAGTCAACCTGGAACACACTATCAGCTTAGATATGAATTACGGAAGTTTTGCAGTAGAGAAAAAAATATATAAAAACATGACATCCATGGCATTTAGACATTATGATGTTGGATTTTTTTCACCCCTTAATGACTGTTTATAATTATTTCCAGAAAATACAATTTTGACACTCATTCTGCACATTATAGTATGACATGTTATTGTATCTAAATGATATCTGCCAACTAATCCTCTTATGAATATTTATCAGAACAGAAATAATCAATATACAGAGGAATTTTATCTGATCTTTAATTTTTATACCTGCATTTATCCATTCGTACATCCATCCATACAAATTTAAGTGTGAGTCCCCCCTCCCCTTTCTCACTTTTTTTTTTTTTGTCTAAAAAAGACAGTGGCCAACATTTACTCAAACTAAGTGCAAACTAAAAGTCTTCAAATCTTTAAATTTGTTCTAAAGAAAGGACGTTAAAATGACGGTGTTGGCACACAGCGGGCGGTATTGCTTTAAATTCAATGCAATGCCGCCCCTGCAGAAAAGAATGGACACTGATTTCATTACATTTCAGTCAGATTCAGGTGCATTTTTGGGTGCAAAGTATGATACGCCCATTTTGCATAAACCTCGCCTACCCTACAAGGCAGAAAAGTATCTGAAAGTGGTGGAAAAGTGTGTACAATGCATAATAAGGCTATGTTGCCACAATGTAAAAAATAAGGACAAATAATGACCGTCGTTGCAAAACAATAGATGTTATGAATGATCATGAACATTAATAATGGCCATTGTTTTGCAACACCTGCCACTATTTTTCAACTGTGTAAACATAGCCTTAACATGGAGAAAAGTCTGATGCGCCACTTTTTCAGTTCAAATTCTGGCACAGACACATAAGTAAATCTGGGCCATTGTGGGAACATAGCCTATATGTGTAAAACATATGTAATATTAGTCTGTGATGATAGGTCAGTTCCTACTCACAAAATGAACTGTGCAATTAGCTCCAAGGATCTGATATTTCTGTCTAAGGGAACATACCCTTTGGCTATGCTCACATCGTCAAAAAGACATTTGATTTTATTGGACAGCCATCATTTAACAGCAAATAACAGCTTTAGATTTAAAGAGAACCTATCACCTAAAACTTTCTGTCATTGTATTATCAAAGGTCATCCCTTCCTAATTCTTATACTTTACATAGTCCTCTTCTTTGGTGCAATAATGCCAACTGCCGCCATCTTGATGACGTCACGCTGGAACGCACCACTGAAACGCAAGTGACCTCATCAAGATGGCGGCGGACGGCCTTGCTGCACTGAACAAGATTTTTAAGTAAAGTATAAGATACAGACTGCAAAGGCAGTCTGTATCTTCATTTTGTCTATTTATGAAGATACAGACTGCAAAGGCAGTGTGTATCTTTTACTTTACCCAATCCTCTTATTCGATGCAGCAAGGCCAAGCACTGCCATCTTGATTTAGTCACTTGCGTTCCAGCGGTGGAACGCAAGTGCCGTCATCAAAATGGCAGCGCCCGGCCTTGCTGCTGCTCTGCATGACAGGAGTTTCCTGTCTCGCGCCGGCTCTTTTGAAAAGAGCCTCATATCCATCAATAAATGTATTCTCTCCATTACTCATTTTTGTAATGGTTCAGTTTTTCTTCTTCCTGCCACTAAAATATCTGAAGAAGGTTTTATATTTCTCAAGGAAGTTGTTGTCCCATGCATTTACAAGACCAAAAGATTAGCAAATTTACTACATTGTGTACATTACAAAACAGTAATAATTTCAGTAGATAAAAAATATATATATTGAAAAATTATTAATTTAGTTCAAATTGTTAAAATCTATAAACATTCAATTTATTAATAAAGCAATATTAGTAAAAAATTATACACATAAATAACATTTATACAACACAAGATAAATGAAATGAAAGGTAATTGGGAGATGGGAATTCCAGAGTTGTAACTTTTACAGACCCATTGCCTATTAGAGACCAAGCAGAAATAAATTGAAGATTCCTGCTGCTCAGGCCAATTGACATCAAATTAGTGTGAAGAAATCAATAAAAGTCTTTTATTGTTGCACAGGCATGTACTCCTGGCATTTAGAGTGCACATGTTTGAAAACAGCAACATTTTGGTGAAGCTAGTTCTTAACCAATCCATAACCACAGAGACAAAGAACAATGATTAGTTACCCCAAGTTTTTTTTTACCTATATCACTTATGTCATCCATTTGCAATGTCTTCCCTTTTAGCTTCCATGTACTATGTGGCATTAGCATGGGAAAGAAAAAGATCAGGCAGTTGGATTTTAACATGCCTGATCCTTTTATTCTGAAGTAAGGTAAGCTGTTACCATAGGAGAACACATTGCTTAACTTCTTGTTATCTCTAAAAGTTGCTGTCAATCTAACAATCATTTGGCAAATAGCAATCTAATGTGTATGGCCAGCCTTAGAGCAATGAGGAATATGGTCTTAACTAACTGGTGCAAGACCATCATGAGTGAAATGTTCTGTCTATTCACAGTACAAGAAATAAGTGTCAGGATGGTTTCTTTGCGGAGCGTTATGCGTCCCTCTGCTCGTGCTGTGCGGCCGAGAAGGCGCTGATATTCTCTTATTCTGTTCTGTGTTTTGTTTTGCTGTGTCTGAACACTGGTTTATTTGCTCTTTTTGGGAGACACACCCGACTTCACCTGCTGAGTTCTGTCCGGCCATGTCAGGGTTAATCTGTGTTCTGGTTCTGCTGTTACTGACAGGTCTTCCTGCCAGTGGATCTGTCTTGTTCTCAGGTGTCTGTGCTTGGAGATCAGGGGGATGGTCCAATTACATTCTGGACCAGAATCCTGGCCTCCTATATAACTAACCCAGTCTGTGCACTCATTGCTGGTTATTGACTTAGTCTCTGCCTGCTTGTATCTTCTGTGTATTTGCTATCCCTGATTTTTGATTATTCCTTGACCTCCCTTGCTTGCTGCCTGCCCTTGACCATTTTGCCTGGACTTTGACTACGTTTATTGGATTGTGATTTTGTACTTTTGCTGCCCGATTGTTGTGACCCAGACTTTTTACTATTCTTCATTGTGTTTGTCTGTCTGTCTTGTATTTGTGTTCCACCTAGCCAGTGCAGGGACCGCCGCCAAGTTGCTCGCCGCCATCTTAGGGCGGATTGTGGCAAGTAGGTAGAGACAGTGGTTGGGGCTGAGCTTAGGGCTCACTGTCTTGTCTTGTCCTGCTGTCCTGCTGTTCCTAACAATAAGACTCTTTTTAGCATAGTACTAGCTATTACAATGCAGTGAACAGCATTTCTATTAATTTTAATGCTACTAGCCAGGACATGTCCTATATCGGTATTCTATAATAAATTGATGTGTTCATTGAAAGTTTTAGAGTGGAGAGTCTTAGGAATTTTATGTAAGTGAGTTCCGCTGTACAGAACTTTAAGAATAGCTAAACGACTGAAGAACCTGGAGTGTGTGCATGACATTGCCGCCGTATTGAAGTTTATTAAAACAGTGTAATACCTCCTATGTCCTGTGGGGGAGCTACAGGGAAACTGAAAACTTGTTGACTATGTTTTGAAGAGGATTAATAAATATGGACAACTCCTTCAAGTAATCCAGAGATTTGATTATGTTTGACTTCAAATTATTGACATGTTGTTAATGGCAATGTTGACTATAGTTAACAACAAGGTATTATAATTTTCCTATTTGCTCAATCACTTACAACCTGAGAAGAACCCACATTGATATTCCCTGCTAGATCAATGCAATAATAGCAATTCTGTAAAGCAAAATGAGTTTTTTGTTACACTGCCTAAAACGTTGATCATTACCATATCTGACTGAATCAAATCCAGTCTTATTAGACTCTAACCATCATTTAAATACTGCTCTAAAAGATCCATAGACTTTTGTAGGTAACATGTTCTGAGTTTGTCACCTTTTGTATTTATCAAAAAGAGTTAGAAATGCAAAAAGTTTTAATGATCACAATATGTTTTTTTCTGTCTCTTAAAATTATCGTTCTTTCAGCTTTCATCTTATTTTAGGTAAAAGTTAAAAGAGGTATTATCAGATATTTCATCTTTCTTGAATAATGCACTAAAAGGAATAACATAGTTTTATTCACTCGAGGTTAATAAAACTGTCTGAATTCATCGAGATATGACAGGAAGTGATTGTAATTTCACAGGACTACAGTGGAAAAGTCGGTCTACGAAAAACTTATTAGAAAGTCGATTGAAAGCAAATACTGATTTAATGCCAAATATACTTCCACTAAACTAATTTACTTATGTTTAAAAAATTGGATTGAGTTTGGTCAGTAAAGCTGGATGGTTAATGAAGTTTTAATGACATTTTATATAGATTAGATATAATTTAGAAGGTGGAAAAACATCAACATCAAGGCCATGTGCGCGGAGCCTTCATGGCAGCACACAGAGTCCCGAAAACTATAATCACCAAAGAGAAACAAGTTACTCGCCACTGCTCGTATAGTCTTTGTAGTAAACCCTTAGTGCAGCAATGTCCCCCATACTGACACAAAATACTCTCTGCAGACTTCGGTGGTGCTCAGCCGGTTAGATCCATCAATCCATATCCAAAAGAAGAAAGCACAAAAGAATAATGGCACTCATCGAATACAAAAGGGTCTATTTATTATTCCTTCCGTAAGCAGATATAGCAGGGCATACATGGAGCGGATTTGTTCCACAAAGCAACAGCTGTTATACACATGTATGCTTCTTCCTGTACTACCAAAGGGCAGCAGGAAGTGCATCTGCGCAAAACACCCATTGGGCCTTTAGAAGAAATAGTATTCCCACAAAGTCTTTTATGTTGGATGTCGGTTACTATAAACCATTTAACAATATGTAAACCATTATGAGAAATGATATTCACATTTTATCATAACTGGAAAGTAAAAAATAAATAAATTCCCATATTCAGGGAAGGGGTTAAGTAAATGAAGGCTATTGGTCCATTACTTGGAACCCTGAGTGTGTCCGGAGACGGAGATAATTTAAGGCAGCTGCGATCCCACAGCTGCCTGTCTTTAACCCCTCAAACGCCACAATCTATAGCAATCGCAGCGTTTAAGGAAGTCAGTGACAGGTTAAGCACCTGAGACTGACTGATATCAGTAAGGTCAAGAGAACTAAAAACATCAGCTTCTGTCGCTGAGTTTGTTATTTTTGTATGTAAAGTTTCAATAATACCAAATTTTGGACGTATTCCATGATTGTCGGCTTTTATCCAATTGTTCATTGGTGAAGCTTGCACTGCTCTGCACCCGGCGATTGGACTGCTGCGGCTTAGGTAAGCTGAATAATCCTTTACTACGTTAGTATATACCATATATTTGAGTTTCCAACACGATTGTTAAAATAGTCATAAAGCATCGATGTTGTAAATTTTTTAACATGTCAGAATATTTTTAGAAAAAGTGAAATGACATTTTGTTAATTTATTATGGGGTGTTGCCTTTTTGTGTAACTGTTGATCTAGAACTATTATGCTTATAAAGTGGAGAGAAGTTTATTATATACTTTACTTAGTAATAATCATTTAGTATCCTAGAAAAAAAGAGGTGACATTTTTCTTAACAGATATTACATTATGGTGATTGCAGTTTTATAAATCAAGCTAATAATGTTTCTGACTTTACTGGAAGAAGAAAATCTATGCATGGCTTTGGCACAAAAAATAAGATGAAAGAAAATGAGCTATGTCTTACAAATGTGCCATTGATAAAGTTGGTCATTAGTTTTTTTTTTATGTAATTTACCCTCTCAATTTATTTGAAAAATCTGAGTATCCCCCACCCCCTTCTCGCTTGCTCATTTCCCCTAATATACAAATGTTGCAGAGACATCCATCTTAATTTTATTACACATCAGCTTCTTGATGGATATTATGAAGATGTGTTGAGTTAAAAAATGTCCAGCTTAAAAGTAATGAAAAATCCATCAACTTCTCCAAGATGAACAGCTTTGTTAAAAGAGACAGAGCATTTGTTTCCATATATACTTATATATTAATATTGTAATTGTGTAGAAAGGCACATAAAAATGTAACAAGTGTAAAGTGGACATATTATTGCCTGGTGATCTAGACTATTTCCATAGTGCATACAATACTATAGCCAATGTTCTATACAGATACAGTTGGACAGCGGCAGTTATGTTTCTCCTTGAGGAGAGTGTCAAAAGTCATGAAGAGCCCTATAGGCCATTCATGCTTCATTGGAAAGTTTGAGAAAAAAACTACAGAGAGCATCTCTCTCCCAGAAAAAAGAAATTCCATATTCCTTCAATAGGTGTTACAAAAAAAAAAAAGTTATTTTCCTTCTAGGAGAGAACTACTTTGCATATCTTCATTCCACAAATAGAGTTGACAGTCCATGTTATCTCCTTAATGTGCCTAGTGTGCAGGACAGTGAATGACACATGTGTTGTCATGGATAGTAAAATTGTCATAGTACTGTTTATTATGATGCCAGAAAGGTCTAAAATTATTAAATAATAAATCTCTATATTTTGGACATCATGGTATCTTGTTTTGTTTATTCATTCATTCATTTTCAGATGTATCCCCATAATGGTCAGATAGGTCTTTCTGGGGGTCTTTTTTCATAATCTCCTCTATAGTTTGCTATTCTAGAGTGCCATAAAAACAAGACTCTCAAAATTGGACACATTGATTACATAAAAGACATATGTTGCTCAGCTATGTCTATGACAGGTATAATACACAGCACTGCCAATCTGACATTCAGATAGTGAATAATAATAATAATAATAATGATCCCCATAGACTTCAATGAAAATAATAAATGTGGAAGAAAAAAAGGACCAATATTTAGTCTCACTATGTGTGTAACAATGCTGGCAATAAAATTATCAAATTAGTAAACAAGCATGATGACAACAAATTCAAAGTTACAAAATGCAAAATTTTTTGCAATTTTTTTCATTAAATGTGGGCGTTTTTTTACAAGAAAATTGTAGGAATATCAGCCAAAATATACCACTTACCTAAAGTACAATATGTCACAAAAACATTCTCAGAATCGGTTGGAAAAGTTAAAGCATTTCAAAGCTATAACCACATAAAGTGAGACAGGTCAGATTTGAAAAATGGGCCTTCATTTTTGGCCCAGTCCTAAAAGGGTTAAGGGTTGAATAATAATAATAATAATAATAATAATAATAATTTCAATTTACATATAAGCCATTTCTACTGCAAATACCCAACCATGTGCTCGACAAATAACTAATTTCATTGTAAAAATAAAAAAATAAAATAACTTTTATAAATAGTCTGTTGCTACATTTCTTGAAATAAATTTACACCTATTTTAAAATTACTTTGCATTTTTTTAATTTAAAAAAGATTGTTTACCATCTCCTTCGGCATTTATGCAAAAGACGTGCAGTAGCATTAACCACTAATAACCTGTCATCTCATAAGACAGACATTACACCAGTATTCAACTAATTGCTTTTAATTCTAATTAGCAATGTGTTGTGGATGAACTTGTCTATGCTGCCTTCTATTTATCACAACAGACTTGTAGATGGAATACAATAGCATCATTATTAATTAGCAGCTGAGAACTGCTAACTTTATAGAATAGAAAAATACCCCCAAAGTCTATACTTGTATACCTTCACACGTACATTAACTGAGATGTTCACACTGCACTATTAAGACCTGGCATCTGCCTACGTGACCAGACAGTTATATGTGTTGTGTATGGATAAGGCTCTGCCTGCTGGATGTTATATTAAAAAAGAAACAGCAGTATTTAAAAGATTACTTTATAGATTTGTTTTGGTTATTTTTGCCTTTTTTGCACTCAGTTGAATAATGATAAGTAGTAAGACCTACATATTGTACAGTATCTGGCCCACCTATGTGTAAGAGGCTGTATAGTGGCATGTAGAATGCCTGTGGCTGTGTACTTGGTATATGAGGTTACTGTACATTAGACTCCCATAGACGTCTTTGGATATTTGCTCACTATGTTTTGTTTTTTTACTGGTTCTATAGAGCCATTTTGGTTTGTTCCTGCAATGTCTATTAATGGTCTGGCAAACTATTTTTGTTTAAATTTCTATTTTTTTACCTACCACTTTGTGCGTGTGGCAGGATCCCTGTTCAAAATTCCTGCAGTTCTGCATTCTGTCCTAAAGAGAGTGTACTACAGACCAGTCAGAAGCTCCCTAGGCTGCATTGTAATACACTTATGGTAACTCTGAGTAAAACAGGTGGGATTCTCATCTGCCTCAGAGTCACACAGTGTCTCTATGGGATGACTTGTGCGCCTCAGCTTCCGTCACTCTCTGCTGACATGTCAATTCTTTGAGCGGAGAGTGGTGAGAGCAGAGCCAAACGAGTCATCACATAGAGACACTTAGCCAAGCAGGATTCCGCGGCGGGAGGCTCCGTCTCCAAATTCCGCCACTTTTACTCAGTTTGAACATACCCTTACAATAAGCTTCTGGCAGGTTTAGAATGGAGTGCCAAGCCGCGGGAGTTTTGAACAGGAGTTCTGCCTCGTGGTAGGTACCTTTTAGGTACGAGAAAATATATGCCTCTCACTATTTTAATTAAATCTTTGTTTCTCTAGTTTTTTAGTGATCTAGTTATCACCCTGTAAGCGTGTGCTAATAAAGGCACGAAGAGTACAATTTTTTGTTGTTGCGTTAATCAGTCTCATAGTTTGGTTCCATACACTGAGGGCTTCAAATATGGAGATGTCGAGAAGTTGCTGTAATTCTGAAGGCACTGCAGTAAGATTCTAATTACAGACTGTGGGATATCTGCACTCTTGTTAATAAAGCTAAATTAATGCAGCTATAATGTCAGTCTGTTCAACTTGGAAGGGTGATGGATGATCTGGAATTTGTTTATCAAAAGTAAACAAGTGCCATTTGTGGAAATGTTCTCACTGAGTCAAGGGTATGAGATAAGAAGCCTGAAATAGTTCTCCACTGTGATCCAATGTACCGTATAAGGGAAGAAAAATACAAATAGATGTGGATAAGAATGACTGGGGGGAGGATGTATTCATTTGTGTGGATCAAGTCTCGACTCAAAGAAAGTTTCTTGACAATACAATTTCAGCGTTTTACAGTTAAGATCCATATAAGATGTTGAGTATCTTTGCATGTACTTTGCTTTACTTATCTTGTGCTGCCTTTAAATTGGACAATGTTTTATTTTGTGCACAGTCAGAACTCTAAATGGTAAAATCCAGCTGGATTCCCGTTACTGTGGAGCTGTACATTGTGGCGGCTCAGTTGATAGTTACAGCTATGCTGTTAAGTCATACAAAGATAAATTGCATATACAGATTTAGATCTCAACAAGGAAGTTTAGCTATATTTTGGCGTAAATGACAAAGAAAACAACTGAAGCTACAAGTGAATCCAAGATGAGGAAAGGAAAGTATTTGAAGGAAGCAAATAATTGAATTGTTTCAGTTTTGTGTATGACAATATATTTCAATAAGTTTGTGGGATAGTTTGCACTATGTGCAAATGGTAAGAGCTTCATTATTTTTATGGAGATTTTTTTGGGCAGTTGGGGGGCTGCTTCTAGTTATTTTCCTATCTGTATTGCGTCTGTATCTTGCCATTGTGGTGAGCTGTTGCATTTGTTTGTGTTTTTGTATATTTTTTAATAAGGCTGGGGCTGCAGGGCAAATCCAGGCTGTGTGACCAGGAACTACCGTGTCACACTGCCTGTTGTGCTGCCTGATCACTTGGGTATAAGTTAATCTTGGGGTCCTTATTAAATGTGGGATCTGGCATTGGAATTTAGTTTCTAGGATGGTGCCTGAATACATTTTGAAGTCTAATGTGTGTAGTCTAAATTGCTTTTTTGATTTGATGCTTGGAGTATAGGTTAATTTTGCTATTTCTTCTGTACTTCATTGTTTTAATTCTTAGTTTTTTTAAGGGTTCTATCAAATAAGATTTTTTTTTGTGGGTTCACCACTGCTAAAAAGACTAGAAATCGGTGACATGAAGATATCAATGATTATGTGTATGCTTGATGTGGTGCCTAAAGTTATATCTACTTACAGTCCATGTAAATGACTATTTAGGTAAGAAGCCCAAGCATGTTTGCTGGTGCCAGAGGTGGAAAATATGGAAACCTTATGCATTTGCAACCCAACATGGTGGAGGCTTGCAGTCAACATCCAGAACTATAGTTAACTTAAAGATCATGTAAAAGTCGACTACTATGAAATTAGAGGGTCCAGTAATCGAGAAAAACAACAGCAACAACAAGAAGGTCTTTACCCCCCTTTCAAAAAGGGAAGACTCTTGTTCACGCAAGGTCTGTTATTGCACTTTATCTCCATTTGGCCATGTTCACACTACGTTTAACAGCTTCTAGGCAACATACGCTGATAAACTGTCGGCCGCCAGGCTGCATTTAGGACGTTACTGCAGCCGATACCTCTTTATTGGCTGCAGGAATGTTCTTCATTTACCATTAACTAGCGGGCACCGTCAGGTGTGTCCGTAAATTTATCAGCCATTCACTTCAATGTAAAGTGCGGCACTGGCCGACAGCTATTATTAGGCTATGTTCACACAACATATCTTTTTGTATTTCTACTGCCGATTGCAACAACGACCGTAGTAAATACGAAAAAATACTTTGGCTTGCTGTCTATGGGGTCTCGGCCCCATACACATACTTTACGCTCCAGTGGGGAACCCTAGCGGCACCGCAAACAACTGACATGTCAGGGTTTTTTTGCAGCCGCTATTCATAGCAGCCGCAGAAATCTCAGTCAGTTCACACAATGAAGCGAGTGGCCGCTTGCTATATAGTGTGCTGTGGGGAGTTCTGTTGCGGGCACTCGCTGATGCGCCCGCATCAGAACTCTGCAGGCTGAAAGATCATCCGGCCAGTACTGGTGTACCAGCCTGGATGATCTTTTCAGAGACCGCCGTTCCATGACCCAGCCTGGTCACGTAACGGCCGTTCTCTTACGCCATGTGAACATAGCCTTAAGCAGTAATAGGCAGATACATTATTTTAACGTCCGTTTTAAAGAACAGCCATTAACATGATGATGTGTGAACACAACGGGCGGCATTGCATTGACTTCAATGCAGTGTTGCCCTTGCAGCAAAGAACGGACGCTGATTCCATTGCAATCAGCGTCCATTATTTACTGATATATTACATTGTGTGAACATATCCTTTACTTGAATTGGACTGAGCTACAATACTGAAAACATGAACTGAAGCTTCTCTTTGAACACAACTACTTTTAAGCAACTTTCTAATATGACAGTGGGAGACTGTTCCAGACAAATTGTTTTTATGACCTATTGCTTACATTCCCAATGCAGCTCATAGAGGATACAGTATATGACTATAACACACATATATGAATATATGCATATGTAATAGGGAAGATATGACACACAGGGTAAAATCAGCATGGCTTGTTCTTCTATTTTTATGATAATAAACACATGTAGGACTTCTGAGAAGACTGGAACACATCTTTAAATGTGCCATCAACTAAATTTGGCTTTAAACAAAACAGAAGAATTTGATGTGAGCTTTATGTTCGACAAAAAATGATTAAATATCTTATTTTTGCACAAAAGCAGAATAAACATATTTCCACGCAAACTTCATTAAAATGAAAATCTTCAGGCTAACACTTGACAGCTTTCCGACTGATCATTATGGTGTTTAGTGGAGGTTTAGCAGAGCACAGCTTGACATTATTCTAACAGTACACTGGTTGACTGTGATAAATTTAAAATATACAGTATCACATGGGCTCATTTGCTAACATTAGCTCTGCCTCATAGTTGAAATTTAGTACAGGCAGTCATAATGCTCTTTATAAGATTAAAGCATATTACATATGGTACCGTATGTGTTTACCAAATTAGGCCCGTGACTAATAATTAGGCTCTTTGCCTCCAGCGTTTTCATTAAGAGCTTAAGGCAAAATACAGTTCTTGAAGTAAGAGTGAAAATATATGTTTTGGACAGTTATGACTATGAAATGTTCATGTTGGATGGCATAGTAGAGTATTACATAGTGCAGGGCAGTGCAGTATAGTATAATATATAATAGTTCACTATATATATATATATATATATATATATATATGTCTGTGTTTTGGACACAATTGTTGTGCAATTTTAACATACCACCTAGCTCATGTGACAAAATGCTCCAAACTTTAGAAAGGTTATATATATTTCCTCTTAAAAAATGGCTAGGGCTTATTTCAGGGGTAGGTATAATTTTAAAGAAACATGGTATACCCATACACTGTAGCCCCAATCTATATTGTAGTTAGACATCTTACTATATTTTCCACTGTTGTTAGGCTCCTATACTGTATGTTCCTCTAACGTAATGCATCCATCCTTTCTACTTCCCTCCCCCTCTGTAGTTCTTCCCTCAGGCTATGTTCACACTATGTTTCTGCCGATTTGCAACAACGGTCGTGATTACTACGGAACTTATGTAGTGATGCCGTCTATGGAATCCTGGCCGAAGTGTATACACATACTATATACTCCGGCCGGGATCCCTAGCAGCGCCGCAAAAAACGGACATGTCAGTTTTCTGCGGCCGCTATTCACTGAATAGCGGCAGCAGAAAACCTGTCAGTTAACACAATGGAGCATACGGCTCCGGCCACACATTCGATTGTGTGCAGCCGTGAATTGGGATGCGGTCACACTCGGATGCGCCCGCATCCCAATTAATCAAGAGTGAAGATCATCCGGCCAGTACTGTAGTACCGGCCGGGATGATCTTCTCTGACATCAGCCCGGTGGGTGTCTTACTCCATGTGAACATTGCCTCATATTGTATGCATCTACCCTTTGCTGTAAGGCCCCTCCATACTGTAGACCTCCAATGCCCTTCTGTAGTTGTTTCCCCGTACTATATACATTCTCCCACTGCAGGCAGTCTCCATACTTTATACCTTCCTCTGGCACTGGTTGGATGATGCTTGGCCACCCTGTGTTAGGGATCTGGTCAGCTGGCATTGAATAGAGCTTGTTTGTGGAGAAGGGCATATATATATTTCAAGCCGAATGAAGCAAAATGAAGCAAGATCTTATTTGCAGAGTAAATCTTATTTTTAAAAAAACTCAGTAGTATTCTATATAGTGCTACATTTTTTATGTATTTAACTAGTAATTAAATTACCCTTTAATTGGGCCATATGATAGAACTGTGAAAAATGTAACAACAAACCATTTGAGCTGAAGTAATAGTGATTTGTGTGTATTTATGGCAAATATTTTAAATCAACTTCTCAGAATTCTTGTATTTCCTGTTGTCAACAAATATAATCAGGGACACATATAGGATATAAATACATTTGTTGACACCTCTCATGACATGTGGTAGGTGTTATGACAAATGTTGTCATGTATATTAATAGAATAGATTTGGGGCAGTGAGATGGACCAGAGGTGTTCAGCAGTAAATTACCAATAGTAGATTCATTTTAATTCCCATTCAGAATTTATGAAGCGGGAATTTTTGGGGGATAAAAAATGTACATCTTATGGTTTGATAAATATGTAAGTGCCTAAGAAATACGTTTACAGATCCTTACATGAAAAGCGGATCTACATATTGAGGTTTAAGCATTCCTTCTGAAGATACTTGAAACGATCCAGCCGGCTTTTACGACGCTTATCATAAATGCCTTTGAGCTATCCGTACAGGACAGTATACATGCGAATGATGCAGCCACTCATATGGATCAATGTATTTATTAGTATGGTGAATTTACATGAAATATGTATTGAAAAAATATATAATATACCCTATGATAAAATGAAATAATATACTGAAATAATATACTGTTTCAAAAACTAAGAGCTACGCAGTAGATATTATTTTATAGAGGATTTATCAAAGGTATATTTTAAGATTAGTAAAATTTCAATATTTGAAATAATTTGATGTACAAAAAAAAATTGGACTCCTAGTGTAGAATTAAAATTCAGCTCCTGAACTGATTTCCGAAACCCAAACTGAGAACAGAAGAGATGCTGAAAATTTTAGATAACCCCGTTAAGATAGCCATGCATGCTAAATACTTGTCAACCAAAGACTTGTTTGACCATTAGCTAGTTTCCCAACTCTCATGTACACATACAGGTTTAACCTACCAAGCATGTATATATTCTTAATGGGAAGAGGAGGGAAAACTATTGCCTGACTGTTCTGTTGTTGGCTACTTTTCCCAGCAAAAGAAGCATTAGGCAACTGAAATTTAATTACATTATCCCTAGTTCTTACCACATGTCATCAAGGGAGATTTAAGAGGTTGCTTTAGATATTAGAGGGTTTTTCCTGCCCGTTGTGTTTGACTGATGTTTATCTACTTTTTATTGCCAGATTAAAGACGTATTCTACCATTAGGTGAAACAATTAAAATGCTGCAAAAGCATATAGCATTGCAAAGAAACATTACTACTGGCTGATAAGTTGGTCAGTACTGCATTTCCAACTTCTCCAACCCTGCCTATTCTCCTCCCACAGCACTAATGCTAGTTCCCAACTCTCAGCTAGTACAAAAGAGTGCTCTACAGAGCAGCAAAATTTGAATCACCTGCTGTATTTATTCCTCGTTCTCTTCTCTGCCTGAGGCATTGATCCGCACAAGGCAGCCTGCTTTGAACACATCTCATCCTTTCCTAAATTTACCAATAAAGATATATTTATATGTGTATAAGACAGGAAGATAATGCTGTAGGCTGTAGGACATAGTCAGAGTTGATTACATCAGTAAGGGGTGGGGCTTTAACTTAAAGACAAGATCCAGACAAACCTCCTGAATCAGCAGAGGATAATGTATTGATTTGGAGAGGGAGAAGCTTGGTAGATGCTGAGACAACACTGCACTGAAAATTAAAGGACTACACAACTTCCTGTCAGAGGCAAATGAAGCAAATTTTTGATGCTGGAATATCTTTTTAACTCAACATTTAATATAATAGGGATAGAACATTTTGAAAGCCTTATCTCTTCACAGGCATTGATGGCATTTGAGTGCATTATTCTACCATTGTGGGATTGGCAAGGGGCCTACCACTGCATGAACAAATTGACATTGGTGCTAGTAAAATTGCTGAGCCTATTTGTCTTCAGATAGCTCCACTTTAGTATTAGCCAGTGTAGTCAGTGCTCATATGTTGTTACTTTGTTCTAAGAATCCTCACAATTCTGCTCCCTATGGCAGAACAACCCCTTTTTTAAATGTCTTGAGTAGGGCAATATGAGTTAATAGAAAAAAAAACTTATTTTACACTTGGGGACCCGGCATCATGCAGTGCTTCAATTACCCTATATCATCAATGTAGTGGAAAAGAACAGGGAACTGCAGATTCCCTGCTGATCAAGTAATCATTTTTCTCTATGACTTGGAAGAGTTCTTAGAGTATAGTAGTAATCTTGATAGTTTTTAACCTGAAGAACACAGATGTCTTATATTTGGACCAGAGCACATATCAAAGAGACACATGACATCCCTGGCCACCACTTGGCCGACACTGGTATAGCGTCTTATCCTAACATCTTAGGCAGGTTTATTAAAAACAGATGGTTTTAAAGGCAAGATAAATTGGCCTTTTGAGGCTCTGTATGATAGACTTATAAATAAAGACTTTTACATGACAGCTTTATTATAGATGCAGTAAAGATGAAAAAACCGAATGCCAATAAAGCTGTATTAATTTTCATATATTAATCCGGCAATTAAAAAATATACAAAGATTACGAAATGCCTCAGATGCTAAATATTAAGAATTGCCTGAAGAAATTCCCACAAGCTCCAGGTTCATGGAGTTCCTGCTACTATATTTGATTCAAAGCACACATTCTGCTTACTGAAGTAGAATTGTTATCTCTACTTTTCTGGTAATTGATTGACTTTCTAATTTAATTACTTGGATCTATATTAAAACCACTACATGGATATAAATCAAAACATTCCTTGAACTCCATGACATGACATATTTATTTGCATATATCTTGCTTCTGCATCATCCATAAGGCCAGGATAAATGAACCCACCCTTGCTGATTGTTCATTGATTTGGTATTTTAATGCACACAGATAACTTTCTTTAAAGTTTCTCATGATAAAAAAAAAAAAGTTTGAAGGTTAAATTAAAAACAGGGACATGTCTAAAGATTAAGGGAAGGAATTTATCAAGGGTTGCATGGCAGTGTTCTGGTGTAAGAAAGTCTGAATCCTTTGTGCAAGACTCTTGTTACATTGAGGCTATGTTCACACTGTTAAAAAAGAGAAAATGCTTCACATTTTTCTTTTTAAAATGTCAGTTATTACCACATTTTAATAAACATCAGTGGAATGCATTGAAGTCGATGGAATGACAGCCACCCAATACACACAGTGTATTAAATAACGGACATTGTGCGGACGTCAAAATAATAATCAAGCCTTTTTTTTTTTTATGCTAATAATGGTCGTTATTTTAAGATGTTTACACACATTTTTTCTTTACTGACCTTTAATAGTTTTTACTAAAGAATTCAATGTTTTTTAAAAAAAGAACCACGTTCAAAAGAACCTGAATAAAGAAAATGGACAGAGACATAAAGTTATGTGAACATGGCCTTCTGGTGTAAAAAAAAAAAAAAAAAGTCTGAATTCTTTGCACAGAACTCTTGTTACTTTTACAGTTTATGGCTATGTTCACACATAGTATTTTCGTCTGTCTTTTAACCAAAGACAGGATTGGAATTAACAGGTCAAAAGTAGGCTATGTTCACACAATGTTTTTTCATCTCCGTTTAAAATGACGACTGTTATTTTGAGTCTAAAATAACGGACGTTTTTTTAGCAGCCTGGCCTCCCCCTGTGCAATCACTGCAATCACTGATGTTTGCACATTATTTTAGTTTGGGGTTACTAATTGCCCTTTGGGTATGTCTTAATTTAAAAGTCCATTGAATATAATAGTAAAAACAGAGAAAGAATGGTGACGAAAGAATAACTGTGTGAACAACTAATAAAAAACATCCGCTATTAGCAAAAAACGTCCCAAAATAATGTTCATGTTCATTATTTTGACGTCCGCGGCAAAAACGTCAGTTTTTCAATGCATTGTGTGCATTGGACGTCCGTCTTCCCATTAACTCCAATGCATTGCCATTGCAGTCAGTTAAATTGCGGCAAAAACGGACTAAACGAAAATAGCTAAATCGGACGTTTTTTCGCCATTTATGATGTTGTGTGAACATAGCCGTAGAATGGAAAGATTTGCGCATCTTCTGTGTTTTAAACCCATTCCTGGTTTTGATTGAAAAACTATTGACCAATTAATAGGTGTGAACATAGCCTATCTGTGTTTGTGGTGTACACATTTTCCATTAAGGCTATGTTTACACTCTGCATTAACAACAGCCATTTTGCATGAACAGCCGTGGGGATGTATGGCAAGCCAAAAAGAGACATCATGGTCCAAAAAATTGTGTGTGTGTGTATATATATATATATATATATATATATATATATATATATATATATATATATATAATCTTTACTTAGCAAATAGGATACAATGTGTCAATGGGTGAAGCTCTTGGGAGTAAGCACTGAGAGCTTACCTCTGTAGTAATGCAAACCAACACCAGAGGGGAGCTTTTATTTTATGAGGCACTTTTTATTTTATATGCTTTATAGCTGTCAAATTTATCATTTTAGTTATGGGGAAAGCTTACAATTTTGACACATAAGGTTAACATAGTTGATCTATAACGGTAGTATAATAAAATAATAATGACAATAAAAACTGTTTTAAGGCTTTTCCCAATACAGTAAGTGAGGACTATTACTAGAATATTCTCTTCTTGTTATGTGGGATCTAACTACAGCACCTTCACAGTTCTCCCTGCACAGTGACCTTCCCACCAACCTTAATTGCACAAAACTATAACACAATCCTGTTCATATAAAACTGAATTGTTTTGTAAGTGAGAAGACCGCTGTACAAAAAGAAAAAAAGGACCTCAGCTCCTTCGTTGTTGGCTTTGTTGGGAGTCCTAGGAGTAAATACCTTCTCAATAGTTGGGATACACTGCCTCTTAAACAATGCACTATACTGTATATACCAGTAAAAACATATCTATCTGTCTGTCTATCTATACGCCAGCCTTCTACATCTAGCTTTTTTGCCTTTGATCTGCAGACTGACATCTGTAATACTATCATATATTATCTCATTTTTTTAAACAAACAAAAAACGATATCCTGTTTTTCTTTAAAGAACAAATTTAAGGGTTGATATTACAGCAGCTATCATTCCTTCAAGGAAGTTTTATTAACTTTTTTTTTACTTTGGAGAAATCACTAGATTTTATTTTAGTGTGTTAATAATACCACTCTTATCCGATTTGACACTGTTTACCCTTGTACTTTAATCCTTGTGGATGTAGCTACAGATTTTGACATAATAAATCACTCAGAAGCTCTAAACTGGCTTCAGACTTCTATAGAGCTCTCTGACACTTGTGAATTCCGATCCCATCTTTATCTTTCCTGTTACTTTTATGTTACTGCAGAAAATACATATATTTTTTTTTCTCTTTTTTTTCTTTTTTTTCATTTTTTAATAAAGCTTGAGGTTTCGGTTGAGGCAGCTATATTTCTTATCTCTATTTGTTGTCTATGCTTTCAACGGCAGACAGCTCTTGTCAACAGAAGCGAATATGAGGGGTTGTGTTTTTTTTTCTATTTTTTCTACAGAAATGCTCCATGTATAATTAACAATAAAGTTACAGGGAGTCTAAAGAATAATAAAAACATGGCTGCTTTCTTTCTAAAGAAACTCCCTTCATTTCCATGCAGCTGAGATGCAATACCAGACACAACACAGGAACAGGTGTGGTGCTGTTTCTGAATTAAACCGTGATGTGTTTTTTAGGTTCACTACAACCCCTTCAAGCTATTTGATAGTATGTGGAGGGATAAAATATGTTAGGGCTTATGTTAGCCTATCTCTTTTGTGTTGTTCTTTTCCTATTAATGTATTGATACTGATGGGTTTGTATGGCGAAGAACCAGGCTTCACCTTTATCAGTTGCCTTTCTCTGATCCTAACAATGGCTTCTAGATACCACCAGGACTTCTGGTAGAACAGAAAAGGGAGGCTGTGATAGAATGCTTGGCAGAGTACAAGCCCAGTAGCCGTGCAGGTGCAGAGAACACTCAACTAATTGTGGGGTCATTGGCCCTGTTCTTGAGAGGCATGGGGGTCCCAACGGTTGGACTCACAGATATTACCTTACTACAAGTTGAGCTGGGAATACCCCTTAAAACCAAGGACATACTCAAAAAAAAACAAAAACAAGGGCATACTCAAAACCAAGGACAGCAAAAACCGACAATGGACCAAAACTCTATCAGAAACTAACTCTGCCAGCAACTTTTAACTTAACAATTTTTTTTTAGTATTAGTCAATGACATCTATACAGATAATATTAATACTAATCTGTAGAAATTAAATGCATCAAATATTTTGAGTAGACCCATAACTATCCCTTCCGAAAGTAATAATATGTAATAGATGGAGCAAATGGTGCAGTAGAGTACGCTGGTGCTACTGCATGAACACAATATAAATTAATACAAAATAAACGTGAATTTTCAGCTTTGTGTGCTAATTTCTAGCTAAAATGTACTTCGGCCTGCACTTTTAAAAGCTAATATGCCTTAGTTAAAGCTTTCATTTTGCCTGTCAGTGTTGACATGCACAGAAGGCACAGAGCTGTGACTTCAGAGTAATAGATACAAGATTGATAGTCGTATGGAGTTGAAGAGGAACATTAAGGAGAGTTGGGAAGTGTTAGTGTATCTTGTACCAGACAGACCCAAGACAGTTGTCTATGGTCTCCCAAATGGCCAAGCATGGTTACAACTTTCTGTTCCTATTTAGTGTATTGTAGGAAGAACAGCTCTGGAGCAGAAATGACGGCTCTAACAAGTGAAAAGCCGCAGGCTAAGAATGGTTGAATATGAGCGCTTACTGTAACTTATAAGCAGGTCAGCTCTAGAAAATTTTATTTAATTGTTTCCATATTCTGTACTGAAATGTCCTTTAAATTTATTGATAGAGATAGGTTTACCTTCGAGCAATATTAGTAAATAGCCGTAGTGATTTGTTTAGATATTAACTTTAATAAATTTCCTTTATGACAGTTATTAATCCAGTCGCTAATTGGTTGCAAGTTCCTCCCGCATTAGAATCCGCGGTTATATTTCTAAAAAGTCGACAAGTCACCCGCCGCTTAGTCATTCTTTAGTTAACTGTATCACTTTCCCGCTGATATATTACACCTTTATGTGCCTTATGTGCCCTATTATGTACATCCTGTACTACCAAAGTTGAGGAGATCTGAAGTAGACACATCCTGGGATCTCTAAACATTGTAATGTATTCTACAATGTCTTTTGTGGATACTACATGAATATTATGTCCAAGTCCATCACACCATCAGACTACATTGAGAAGCTGTAAGTCAAAAAGTCTGCTAAATACATTTGATTGTTAGAGCATCAAAAATTAACAAAGAATCATTACAAAGTCATTAACACTGAACTCAAATAAGTTTAGTAGTAAAGCAGATCTATCCCTGGTGGATAGTACACAGAATAATAATTCAAAGCCAGCACTTTAATCACTAAACTTGGCAGCATTCTCTCTGAAGCTTGGATCTGAATTAATCTTTGGCTCTAGAGAATACTGTCCCTTCATGACATGTCTACGTGTGTCCTCTGTGAGCAGATATATTACAAAGGAAACATTGTTATTGGCTCTAAATAGAAACATAAGCAAACATTAACTCATTTCATTTAAGATAAATGTGAGATAAGAAAGCATTAAGTATTAATGAGCAGCAAGATGTGAATACGTTTGATCCGGGTCACTTAAAACAAACACATAAATAGTGGAATACACAAGAGGGGTTGTTCAGACATCAGTCGTGCATAACCCTAATGATACAGTTCAAAATCTTTATCTGCTTTAGTCCAGGACATGTTTAATTACAAGCGCCGAGTCAGGACTTTCAGATTTCAAATTTTAAAATATTCAAGGGAATTTGTCGCCAGACACCTTAACTATTGTCAGACCACAAAAAGACTGAGAAAATTTCGGCTCGTTCACTTGTGACTTTGCATAGGTGTTTATGAGCATCTTTACAGTGTCTATGGCTGCACCAAAATCATATCGGATGGATTGGCAGACTATCCAGAAAAAAGGCAGAAATGATTACTCTAAAATTAGGGGATCTTTCATCCTTCTCCTTTGACTTAAATAAACTGCCCGAGCTTTTAGCAAAATTCATCTCATTTATTTTTTCCCAATCATTGTATACATGACACTTTATGACCACTGTTAACTGTGACTATGTTGTGTTATAATTGTTGAGCATTTGGGGCCCCACTTTTACATTTTACCCAGGGCCACACTTGGCCTAAAACCAGCTCTGCTAATATACAAGCTTCACAAAAGTCAACAACAACAGCTAAGCTTTGGTTTTGGCAGTGATGCTATCATGTATAGTATGGAATAAATAAGGTCAGTACTAGGCTCATGGATAAGTGGCATGTCACAACCCCAGCTAAATAAACACTAGGGGGATCTCCTGTGCAGCGGTGCTGGATTTAGCAGGTACAATTATATTCACAATACAATTATCTCTAATTTGGTTAAGGATCTCTAATTTCTCATAAAACCAGTTCAGTGCGATATTATGACAAGCTATGCGAATGCTCAGACGCCTTCATTTACATAGGGAACCCCCACATTGACTAATACACAACTTACATCTCACAATAGAGTGTCCCCAAACCATGTTTATGTGAAATGATATCACTGCACCACTATAGGTACTGTATGTCTATGGCATCGAGTCAGTACAGAAGCATGAAAGAAGCATGCAAGAACAGCATAGCCATCTTTCAAAATATCCCAAAACTCCAATTTGTAGATGACAGACTAATGCTGTTATTTCAAATAGCATCTGATAACATTAATATTATAGTTAAGGAACCCATGTGAACCAGGAGACCAGCACATGGTACATGGGCCAATATGGTTTGATCAAATGATATACCAACATCCTGGTGTTGGTTTTTAAATATAGCTGAGTGGCATTAGTGTCAGCCATAGGTGTGATGTGCAACGTATTTTATTTTTCTCCCTTTTCTGAGCAGTTGGCACTCCTCTTTGTAAGACCCACATGACCCAAATTAGCAGGATACACCTGTGCCCACATGTCCATTACCTCCTATCTTTTCCATTCTACCTGCAGCAGTAATGGTGAGTACAAGAGCATATTCACACTTGTGTTGTTTGGCGGCGGCTTTCTCCGCCGGTGGTGCCTGCTGGGTTTTGGGGGGGGCACTTTGGGTTTGATCCTGTGACATTGGGATTGCAGGGCCATTCCATAGCCTCCCTTCCCTGTTTATGCACGCTTTGCGGGGTTGGCGGTCACTGATCAACACAGTGTGGAGTTAGTGTAGGGACCCATGTGAACCAGGAGACCGGCACGTGGTACATGGGGCAATATGGTTTGATCAAATTATATACCAACATCCTGGCATTGGTTTTTAAATATAGCCGAGTGCCATTAGTGTCAGCCATAGGTGTGATGTGCAACAACTCCTTTCTCTCCATATCGTATAACATTAATATTTAGTTGCTTACTAAGAGTTAACTATAAAAGCACTGGTCCATGGACTACAAACATCCAGTGCAATAGGACTGCAGTTAGATAATATTATTGGATCTCATACATCCTAAGGGGATAAAACTGAATTTCAATTTCTTAGGAATTTTATAAATATTTCAAGATATTTCAGCGTAATGTATGACTTTAATATCACATGTATACATCTCTCTGCTGGGGCACTCTTGGGATATTCCCTATCAGAGAATGTTCTGTGCTAACTACAGGGAATTCTCCATTTCTCATTCTATTATATCACTTGCTTTGTTTGGGGTATCGATGTCACCGACTATATGTCGCGGTGAATCATCCATAGCTTTAACTGATTTTGCTTTTCTCAAAAACATGAAGGGTGAAATGCACAGTATATCAACATTTCTATGTCTGCTAATGCCCACAGGCAAATGCATATTCCACATGGATGTGAAGAGTCTGAGATTTCTACTGTGATTCATACGGAACAATTTTAACCGGTTGCATTTGCACATAAGATGCCATTAAAATGTGCAAATATTACATTTTCTCTGAATTCTTATACAGGAACAACATCAGATTCAACCCAATTCTGTTACTGGAAGAATGGGATATGGCCAAGTACTGGCACAGGACAGGGAGAGAACAGCAGTATGGGTGGAATTGCTCTGTAAATGGTCCTATTTTTCTACTTCTCCAGACCTTGTGCATTCCTTATTAATGTTGTTGTTCTACCATACACAGTGGGATCAATATGTTATTGGCACGCTTTCAGGTAATTCTCAAGTCAGTTATAAAGTAGAACAAATCCAGAATACAAGTGTTCTTCAGAGGGTAAACAAACAGTCAGAAGTGGCTTAAACAAGTTTGCATTATTTCTATGGAAATTTTTAGTTTTCAAGTTATTTATATAATGCTCTTATCCTCAGTGTAAGGAAGAAACGTCCGCTTGCTGTATGTATTCCACGTCTCTCATGAGCAAGGCACCAAGTTGCACATTCTAATTGAGCATGACATGGCACAATATCTGTTTTATAACATAAATGAAAGCTCAGATGTCAGAATCAGGGCTTGGAGCCAGTTTCATCGTGCTTTTTATCAATGTTCTTCAATCAACAATCTAATAAAGTGCCAAGTTATATGATGAAATCTCACAAAAGTGGCTGTTTGAACTACCGCAAGAAATATTGGTGGGCGATATAGTCATGGCAGTGGTTTTCCCAATGGCAGAAGGACTTCTAGCAGGATGATGCACAATAGTCATATATTCAGGAATTTGGTTCCAGGAATATCACACGGAGTTTTCCTTGCTTCCAAATCCTTCATATTCCCCAGAGCTTAAAGGGGTATTAAATTTAAAAAAAGCCCCCTATTATCAGTGGTTTAATAGAGAATGAACAATGTGCTTGCCCAGGAGAGTTAGGTTCCCATTGTTAAAATTGGGAGCTCTGATAGGGAGAAGTATTTAGTTGCTGGAATACTCCCTTAATACTATAGGGCATCTCTGGGATGATGTAGAATGGACTGTACAAAATATGTCAGTATTGTAGCTTCATCTATTATGTGACAACTATAAAAAGTAATCCTATTTGCAAGGGCCAATATTCTTGCAGAATAACCTCCTAGGAGAATCTGCACAAGGGATGAGCAAATTTACAGTAGGAATGAAGGGAAGCGCTTTGTTCCTATCTGTACTCGGCTCATCCGGTTTTGCTTCGTGCTGCTCCTCCTGGGTGCTGGGAAAAGATGGATCCAGTCCTGGGAAACTGGGAGAAGTTTCCAAGACAGGATCCATCTTTTCCCAGCACCTGGGGAGGAGCGGTACGGAGCGGAGTAGACTTCAAATCCGCAGCCCAATTAGTGGAGTACAGATAGGAACAAAGTGCTTCCCTTCACTCCTACAGTAAATCCGCTCATCCCTAATCTGCACCATGATGAATTGTTATTACTCTGAAGACCAGGAAGGCCCAATGTGTCACTAGATAGTTGTCTGTAATAAAGTGGCCACTATATATATAGAATTCTATATATATATACAATATAAGGATACTTTCACGCTCAGTGGAAAGCAACATATTGCTATAGAAACACTCAGGCTTTCACCGTCTCTTAGTTAATGGCATTTGGTTAATATACAATAATGGACAGGCTACCAATCTGGTCCCTATTACAGACGTCATGCATTAGTCTCTCTTTTATAATTATCGCTCCATTTTCTTAGAAAAAAGGAACAGGAAGGAAGAGCCCCTAATCATAGCCCTGGAGCTTTGTTACCTGGATGCTATTCTTCCTATGGATGTATATAACTATAGAGCCATTCCTATTGTCTATTGTAACAGCTCTCATTAAGACAAGAGGCAGGGGACCCTACTTGGATAGTTATTATAAAGGATCATTTAAGTCTTGTTCTTTATTCCTTAATAAATGCACTAAAAATAAATGGAGATTGTTGTCAGGTCTAACATCCAGTCAACAACGATTGAAAGCAAAAGGTTGCTAGGAGCACTGAAGCTTTCTGTGTAAAACATAAAAGAGCTGTGGAGAGTGCAAGAGCTAATACACGTCATTTATTTGTTGAATCTAGTGGGTGAGATGTTTGAGGATGTATACAGCCCTTCAACCATATTCATGCATCTGTTCAGCCTGTCGTACACACAGCGAGAACATGAGGACTAAATCAATACCAGGATACAATACTGAGAATATGTTTGGACATAACAGAAAGAAGCAGATAGCTGGCTATAAAGGTTGTTGCCTTCACACAACCACCATTTATACTAGATGTTGCATTGCAGTATTTATCATTATCTTAGGCTAGCCCCCTGCTTGGTCACCTCGTCTGTAAGATAAAACATAAACACATTCAATGGTATTCTCAGATAGCAGGACCTGCATCAGTTTGCTGTGTAGACACTGTCATCTATCTATCTATCTATCTATCTATCTATCTATCTATCTATCTATTTATCTATCAGGACCTCTTGCAGCAATCCAAAATAGTAAGGTGAATCAAATGGTGACATCAAGGTAAATAACATGCACCGTTTCCCATGCTTGGGAAAGGCTCTGTGATAAAGCAGAAACCTTGCATGTTGTTAAGCTTGATGGAATAAATTTGACCATTTGATTCACCTTACTATTTTAAAATGCTGCAAAAGTTCCTGGTATATTGAGTGAAGTACCTAGATCAAGTATTTACATTGCCCCTGTGACTATTAGCTGTGCATCTGTGCTGTGGACTCTATCTATCTATCTATCTATCTATCTATCTATCTATCTATCTATCTACCTGTCTATCTATTATCTATCTACCTGTCTGTCTATCTATTATCTATCTATCTCTCTATCTGTCCAACTAATGCGTGTCTATCTATCTATCTATCTATCTATCTATCTATCTATCTATCTATCATCTCTCTACCTGTCTATCTATCTATCTATCTATCTGTCCAACTAATGCATGTCTATCTATTATCTATCTATCTCCTATCTATCTATCTATCTATCTATCTATCTATCTATTTATCATCTATCTATCTATCTGTCCAACTAATGCATGTCTATCTATTATCTATCTATCTCCTATCTATCTATCTATCTATCTATCTATCTATCTATCTATCTATTTATCATCTATCTATCTATCTGTCCAACTAATGCATGTCTATCTATTATCTATCTATCTATCTCTCTATCTATTATCTATCTACCTGTCTGTCTATCTATCTATCTATCATCTATCTTTCTATCTATCTATCTATCTAGCTATCTATCTGTCCAACTAATGCATGTCTATCTATCTATCTATCTATCTATCATCTATCTACCTGTCTATCTATCATCTATCTACCTGTCTATCTATCATCTATCTACCTGTCTATCTATTATCTATCTACCTGTCTATCTATTATCTATCTACCTGTCTGTCTATCTATCATCTATCTATCTTTCTATCTATCTATCTATCTATCTATCTATCTATCTATCTGTCCAACTAATGCATGTCTATCTATCTATCTATCTATCTACCTGTCTATCTATTATCTATCTACCTGTCTGTCTATCTATCTATCTATCTATCTATCTATCTATCTATCTACCTCCTATCTATCTGTCCAACTAATGCATGTCTATCTATTATCTATCAATCTACCTATCTATCTATCTATCTATCTATCTATCTATCTATCTATCTATCTACCTGTCTATCTATCTATCTATCTATCTATCTATCTATCTATCTATCTATCTATCTATCTATCTATCTATCTGTCCAACTAATGCATGTCTATCTATCTATCTATCTATCATCTATCTATCTATTATCTATGTATCTACCTATCTATCTATCTATCTGTCTGTCTGTCTGTCTGTCTGTCTGTCTGTCTGTCTGTCTATCTGTCTATCTATCTATCTTTCTATCTATCCAACCACTGTCTGTCTATCTATATAAAATATAGAGAAAATTAGCACACTTCAGAATAAGGTCCGTGCTGCTTCACCCCAGGTGCCTGAAATCCTGCATCCAGTTCTAGGAAGCTTCTGCCAGGACTGGATCCAGCCTTTCCAGGTACCCAGGGCAAAGCGGTACAGACTTTAAAGGCAGCAGGCTGATAAGCAAATTGACGAGCTAACAAAGTGATTTGCTTCGTTTGTACTGTAAATTCGCTCATCTCTAATTACTATCTAATGGCATGTATAGCAAAAATTGTAGATGTAGACGGCACTGTGCGGCAATTGCTCAGGTGGGTGCACAGCCTAATAGGAGTTAGACCCCGTCTCCAACGAAATTCAAGCACAATAACGATACAGCGGCACTCAAGGAATAGTGAATAAGAAAGTGAATTTATTCACCCACAATGTGCAATACTGTATTGCACATTATGGGTCAATAAATTCACTTTCTTATTAACTATTCCTGGAGTGCCGCCTTTTCGTTATCATGTTTAGTGGCATGTATAGTTACAGTAGTGCACTTACACCATAGAAACATTACACATTGTTACTCAAAGCACCAGGACAATGTACGCAGTGATATCACAGTACAGAAAGATTGTAAACAATGATGTCACAATAATAGGAAATTGAAGATGGAAAAGGTATGATACACTCCATTACATCAGAACACAGGAATAACACACACAAGAGGGTCACCATTCACTCATGTGACATCACAGCATAGTAATAAATCATCATGGTGTCACCAATTTCATTACAGATGTCACAACAAAGGAAAAATGCATTTCATGGCACCAAAGGGATAATTCACATGGGATAACTATAGTAAACCATTGAACAGGGCTGCATTCAATCTCCATAATTTATATTCATCCCTATCTGCATCTGTTATTCGGCACATAGCAGCCGCTATACAGTATCTGCCACTCTGGTTGTTACAGACATGATTGCAATGGGGAGACACATGAGCTGTGCACATATGGCTGTAACAAGATCTGAAACAACATACAATCTAATCCGCTTTAGAAGTGTGACCTTTACTTTGTTTCACAAAATTGGGCCCTATAAACCATATAAACACTATTTTCAAATATACATTTCCCCTCCTACAATATGTCTCTAAATATCACCCGCCTTGTGGCACATTTACAAGTTCAAGGTCCGTGTTCTCAATAGAAGATTAAAATATAAACACTATATATCTTTTCTAAGCCAACGAGAAGAAGGGGGGAAAAAAAAACCCTGTCATTCTGTATATATGCCCTGCACTGAACTGTTTTCTACTCGCACCGCTACTATTACCAGGCTGAAACATTCAAGACGAAGCAATAACTTATAAGAAGTAGCTACATGCATAAAATTGAATAATGGTGACCTTTAATTGAACCAGGCAGTGTGACAATCTCAATAAATTAAATCTTTCTGGAAGTCTACCATATTTTCCTTGGCTAATAAATTGACTGGTATGTCAGCCATTGCAAAGTCTATAGTGTTATGATCCTCATCTTCCTTCTAAAATACAGTCTTTCTCATGTTAGGTTCTTTCTTATACCAAAATAATGAAAAAAAGTGAAAAAGACTTCAATATATCATTACTTTACAGTTCCAGCTCTAAAGAACAGCCTAAGGAACAGAGCTACAAAATCCATAACTAACGCTGCTGGTAGACGTTCGGCTGAAGCGCGTATGTTTTAACCCCTTACCACTCACTGACGTTACACATACATTATATTGATTTACGATGCTTGGAAAAAACCTCCTCAAGGAATAGCCTAACGGAATTCAAACACAAAAAATGTCACCGGTAGCCCCCAGAAAGAGCTACCTTTTCTAAGGATTGAATATAATTGGCTTTGTTAAATAAACATTCGGCTTCTATAAAAGCTATTATCTGCCTGCTTTTGTGTCTGGCGGAATTAATTACCAAATACATTTTAAAGGCAGCTGAATAGGAAGAGTTTGTCAGTCAAGCTTTTTATTTACCTGTATCCTTCTATGTCCTTGTCAGAGCCCCCATTCAGATTAGGGGAATAGAGTTCTGTCTATGCAAATAGTAGAGTTGTATGACAAATATTCCGCAACGGAACTGCCAAGTCACACATTTCTCTGGACAAAAGAAAGTTTATGTTCTTCATTTTGTTGTCTATATCAATGTCTTTGTTGATTGTCCCTTTGCGTATTCAAGGGAACCTGTCAGTACTGTCAGGCAGCTTCACTGGGAGGTCCCCAGCGACTTCTTCCAGTCCTACCAACCTTGATTGACAGATATCTCCCTATACCCAAACAGGGACAGATCTATCAATCAAGGTCGGCAGAGAAGGTAGAGGCCACTAGGGGCTGCCCTGATGACTCGTAGATTAGACTGCATGAAAGTGATGACAGCTTATCTTTAAAGGACAAGTGCCATGAAAAACTTTTTCCCAGTAATTGAAGCACATTACAAAGTTATATAACTGTGTAATATGCTTCAATCGCCTATCTGCCTCCCTTCCCTGTCTTTTCCCCTCTCAACCCTCACCAGGAAGTGTCCTGACTCACACAGACCTGATTACTGTCCTCACCGTCACCAGGCAGCTCCTTTTTGTGGGGATCAGCAGGAGGGCTGCTCTAGGTCCTGTTACAGCAGCCTCCCCTCCTCAGTCCAAGTGATGGCTTGCAGTTGTTCAGCCAATGGGAGCTGCGCAAGCCTGTCACCTGACAAGGCAGGGGAGGGGGGAGGCTGAGAGAAGAGCTTGGTGACGGTGATGACAGTAATCAGGTCTGTGTGAGGTAGGACACTTCCTGGTGGGGGGTGGAGGGGGGGAAAAGACAGGGAAGGGAGGCAGATAGGTGATTGAAGCATATTACAGAGTTATATAACTTTGTAATGTGCTTCAATTACTGGGAAAAAGTTTTTCATGGCACTTGTCCTTTAACTATATATATAGCTGTCTTGTAACAAGACTGCACCAAGCCCTAAAGTCAAGGGACGGGGGTGGAGTAGAGGGGTTTCACCCTAAGTTCACACAATCACTTTAGAAGAGATAAACGCCATATGATTATTGGGGTTTCGGTTATGGACCTTGCATTAGAGCCAACAAGCTTTAGGTTATGCCTATTATATCTGTTGCATCTTTTAGATACAAAATGTCTATTCATTTTTGTAGTAAAATATAACTTGAAAAGACTTTAAAGACGATATATAGGGTATATTTGATAAAAACCTAATTTTAAGTAAGGTTACTTCCACAATTTCAGGCTGGGCTTCAAGACAGATATGATTGGGGGAGGGGGTGTTGTCTAACAAACACCCAACCAGAAACAGAGGCAATGATAGATCTTGACTTTATTTAAAGATTACAGTTCTCAGGATACAATTCAATACAGTATTAAAACATGCTAGAAAAATAATCAAAAGGCCGCAATCAACATCACAACCACTGGGTGGCCTCGTATATTTTATATACAACAACTCCTGGCAAAGTTTATCCTTAATGTTTTGTTTTTACCTTAAAATATTTATCTCTTGACACACATTTTAGATTGCGTTTAACAATGAAGAAAGGTAAGAAGGGACATACCTGTATTAAAGAGAAGTTCTGGGATTGTATACCGTTTACGTACTGTTATTACTACCTGCACTTTGCAGGGGAAAATGGTTTATAGATCACCATGTTCGGGGAAAAGAATAAGGAGGGCCTAGAAGAAAGTCTTTGTGAGGGATTTTCCGGCATATTAGACGACTTTTTAAACCCGAAAAATCTTCTTAGGAGTCCGGGGTCGTCTTTTACGCCAGGTATGGTCGCCCTATACAGTAGAGGAGTTCAAAAATGGCCTCATCCCCACCATATGGGGCGACCACTAAAAAAACAAAAAAAACCAAAACTGTTAACTCACCTGGGGCCCGTTCCCAGCAGCCACGCATCTCATGTCCCCTTCGCTGCACAGGCAGTGTGGCGTACACTGACTGCGATGGGGAACCCCCAAGCTCTCCCGAGCAGCCAAGCATCTCATCGGAGAAGCTCGGAAATGCTCTGCTACCAGGAGAGCTTTTGAAGAATGACAGAGGCTCTGGAATCACATAAAGCCTCTGTCATTCTTCAGAATCACTCCCGGCAGCCAGGGTTAACATTTCTTTTTGAAGGTCAGGGGTCGTCTTATACGCCCAGTCGCCTTATACGGTGAAAACTGCGGTATATCAATATTTGCATTTGATGTTAAAAAAAACAAAAACACCCAGTGGGCTGGGCAAAGTTAAATCACCTTTGCTTGAAAGGAGTGTGGTCACAATTTGTGGCACAATTTCTAAGGACGCCTCGGAGTTTATTACAACAAAAAATCCAGCACCATTGAGCTTTTATACCTCTCTTAGAAAATCAGCCCCATAGTTTTTGTACTTGATTTTTTTTTTTTTTTTTTTTGACCTGAGGAATCTAACCTCATGTGATTCTACTAACCATTTTGGTTGTATGGTAAGAAGTTCCTTGGAAGACAGAAAGGTCCAAAAGTTTTGACTGTTATCCCTTTCAAAAATGCTTATTATGGTGATATATAAAACAGCAATAGTCAGGATTTCAAAAATACTTTCCCCATCTAGATATTAAGCTGGTTCAAAGTAGTGGTAAGGGCTCACTAGAAGTTCTTAAAAGATTTCAAACTATTAGTTTAAAGTGTATCAAGAAATAAAGTTTTCTTCCAGATGATAAAAGAAGTAATTTACATACATACTCTTTCCTATAGTAATCTCTTATCATGTGGGCACATTATATGCACCATTGGCCCTTTCTTATGTAGCTCAGTTTAAGGCAATTTGGGTGATAACTCAATAGCGCAGCGGCAGACTGTCATAGCAGTCTAAAACCCATCTGAGCCATTTGGGATTTGGTTCCTACAGTGAAGCTTTCTCGACTTTATAAAATGACATAAAAGAGTTGTGCAGAATCAAATATCATCAGGATCTAAAAATTGCATAATTGCTTCATTTTTACAACTTAACTGCTAATAACCGCATTTCGGGGCTGGTAAAGTGAATGTTCTCCGGGCTGTCTGTGCAAAATATAAGGATTCTGCACTGATATATAAGAAGTTGCCTGCACTGATCTATAACAAGCTGGATAAACGTGTTGCCTATATATGTTCAATGTATATGTTAGAAGGGAAGTAGCTTTAGAGAAATAATGGAAGAATAAATGACAAGCTCATCATTTAACATTCAAAACCGAACATAACAACATGGCAAAATTATGTTCTCTTGGTAATCGCCTGTCCTATTTTTATTTTTCACAGGAGAGATAGTTGACATGCAAGCACTGGAGTATTCTGCAATGCCTGTCTACTGTCTCCGTATTACACACACTTTGTCAATATGTATTTGTCAGCTAGACAGTTAAAGTCTAAAAGCATTTAAGGGCAAAAAGGTTTGTGAACCCTTATCCTCAGGGATTTAAGAGATGTTGTTCTCCACTGAAAGCTAAAAAGGAAAAAGAAAGGATAGAGAGACACATGTAATCTTCCAGTCAGCGCCTCATCGAAGGTTTTCTGCTGTGCTAGGAAAAAATAGGAAAGAAAAAGGGGGCTCTTATCTGGCCTTGGTGCATTGCAATTAATGGTTATAGATAATCTATTTCCTGGTGTAATTTTGTGCTGTATACAGTAGATTGGGTTTTAGATGCTGTAAACCAATATACAGGGATGGGATAAAAATGAAATGTAAAAGATTACATGAAAGGAAAAAAACCCTCACAGTCTTTAACCAGTGAAACCCTGGGAGATCTAATCCAATATTAAGCAACCAATCTGGGAATTAAATATGAATTATTATTATTATTATTATTATTATTATTATTATTATTATTATTAGTAGTAGTAGTAGTAGTAGAAGTAGTAGTTTAGAGAGTTTAAATTAATGGTACTATAAAAGAAATAAAAAGGGTTTAAGGCTAAGTTCTCACTATGGAAATATGCTGTCAATTATCGGGAAGAGGGCAGCCATCTATTGATAATGATGGCTGCAAATAATGAGTCTTTTGACGCTAAAATACCATAGTGGTAACATAGCCTCAGGCCATGTTCACAGGGGGTATTAACAACGGCCATTTTTTGACACGGCTGTGTCTGACACATTCACCCGGCCGATACTGCCGATACTGCAGGATAAACATTACTTAATTGTAATTGGAATGTGGGCACATTTGTGTGTGCCTGAACTCCAAATTGCCATAGACCACAGTGTAAAGTACAGTCGGGAGACGAACTTTACACTACGAGCACAGCCTATAGCCTATACAATATAGACCTGTCAAATATTTTGTGCGGTCACAGAGAACAATGGCCGTAGTGTATACAGGGTGTAAACATTACGGTCGTTGTTCCATACAGTGCTATGCATTTAAGCAGTGCCGTTTTAAAAAGGTCATTGTTGCACTCTGCAATAACGGCTGTTGTTTAACAGACAAATACAGTGTGTGAACATGGCCCTTAGGCTGGGTTCACACTATGTATATTTCAGGCAGTATTTGGTCCTCATGTCAGGTCCTCATAGCAACCAAAACCAGGAGTGGATTGAAAACACAGAAAGGATCTGTTCACACAATGTTGAAATTGAGTGGATGGCCGCCATATAACAGTAAATAACGGCCATTATTTCAATACCACAGCCGTTGTTTTAAAATAACAGCAAATATTTGCCATTAAATGATGGCCATCCACTCAATTACAACATTATGTGAACAGAGCCTTTCTGTGTTTTCAATCCACTCCTGGTTTTGGTTGCTATACAGCCTCACAAATACAGCCTCAAATATACATAGTGTGAACCCAGCCTTAAGATGTACTACCATCTTAAAAATGTATCTCCTATCCACGGGATACCAAGTTGTTTGGTCAGGGTCTGCCCACTCCCAAGAATATGAAAACATGAAAACATAGCAGCCTACCATAAGTATCCTTACTGACTGACTGCTGTAAAAAGGCATATTGGCAGTCTTTAAGAGGTTAATTAATTATTTAATTCAAAGAAAATTTATATTTTTTTCTACATTTTATCCATAAGAACTTGAGAAACTTAAGATGTGCTATATTTTAATAAAATTTACAGTGTATATAAATGAATGATTTGTCACATAAATGAATCAAGATGTCACATATTTTTCCGCATTTTGCTAAGCGCTTAAAGTGGAAAAAACATTTTTAACAGTATTTATAAGAAGTATTTAAGTCTCATATAAATGCAGTGTAAAATAAATCAGCTCCATAAACTCTACAAAGCACACGTAATAATCACATCATTATTGAATACTGTAGATAAAGAGGATTTCACAACCACAAAATCAATGATATTGTTATTCTAACTCATGAAAGAAAGAGTTTGCAATTGTTTAACTACCATCTCCAAGATAGCAGTGCACAGAAACTATATGGACAGAGAAAAGGGAACTACAGTAAAATCAATGAAAAAGAAATGAATTTCAAATAATTTGTAGACAGTGTAACATACAACACTGCTGTGTGATTTCATAACCTTGCATTCATCTAAGTACAAGGAGATCAACCATAGATTTTCTATAGCACATAATCCTAGCCAAGCCCTGCTTGAATTAGGATAGATAGATAGATAGATAGATAGATAGATAGATAGATAGATACAATTCACACAAAGTCCGCGGCACATCCAGTTTTAGTGCATAAAAGGTTTATTCCAGATGAAACATCAAGTCAATGTGGATACATAACAGCACAGCAAGCAGACAGTGGGTGCAACGTTTCGACAACCTCATGTCGTCATTTTAAAGCGGCTTGAAAATGACGACGTGAGGTCGTCAAAACGTCGCACCCCCTGTCTGCTTGCTGTGCTGTTATGTATCCTCATTGACTTGATGTTTCACCTTTAATGCACTAAAACTGGATGTACCGTGGACTTTGTGTAAATTGCAGCTATCAGGAGGTCTCTGGTCAGGACCTATCTGAAGGCACCCAACTCACCTGCTTTTGGAGTGCAGCTACACACCTTTCAAAAATCTAGATAGATAGATAGAAAAATAGATAGATGGATAGATAGATATGAAATAGATAATGTATAACTGGCCCACACAGAGCCCTGACCTCAACCCCATTGGATACCTCTGGGATGAGCTAGAACAGAGATTGAAAGCCGAGTCCTCTCGCCCAACATCCATGTCTGACCTTACAAAATGGTGTTCTGGCTGAATGATGGAAAATTCCAATTGATGCCCTCTAAAATCCTATTAATGTCTTACTTAATGGTGCGTTCACACCTACAGGATCTGCAGCGGATTTTCTGCAGCAGATTTCATTTAAATAACTGAACACAGCATCAAATCTGCTGCAGATCTGCTGCAGATCCTGTAGGTGTGAACGCACCCTAACAGTGGAAACGGCAGGTGGGGGGGTGCAACACCACAATGTCATTGAAATTAATGAATATTCTTAAAGATCCTGAAATGCTATTGTGTAGACTTCCTAATAGTTGACCACACAGAGCAGATACAGATGAGATGGTGGGGATTTAACTGTTGAAAATGTGGATACAAAGATATTAGTAAATGATAGGTAAGACCCTTACTGACATCCACTACCATGGCTACACATACATTACCGGGTCCGTGCTCTGGCTTGCTTTGGGTTACCGGCATCTGGATGTCCCGCAGAGCCAATCAAGCCAGAGCACAGTGAGATGTGCTGGGCTGCAGGGGATTAAAAGTGCTGCCTTTTACATGCTCGTAGCTGAACGACAATTCTGCTGCAAGTTTTTAATGGTATTAAAGATGACAGTTAAGGGATCTGCAGTGAATTTTACTGCAAACTCGCAGCATCAAATCTGCTGTGATCCGTTACATTTGAAACCACCCTAAAGGGGTATTATAGAGAGTTTTTATTTTCTATTAAACTGTTCTGAGGGTGCAGTTAACTAAAAAAAGTAAATAAATTAAAAACTCTACCTACTCCTCTTGCTCCCTTGCCCCCCTCGTCTCCATCTAGGACTTAATAGTGTATATTTTTAGATTTCTAACCCAGGAGAACCCAGAAAGTAATGCAGATATAGGATTTTATTTACCGTATGAAATACAGGTCATTAAAGATTTGGTGGTAGCAACTTAAAAGTGTTTAGTGAGTGGCCTCCCAGAACACTCATGTGTCTCTAGAGTGTTTCTGCTTTACATTCTCACCCCACTAATTATATCAATATTCCAGTAAGTCTGGTAAACAGCTCAGCTAGAGACTAAAAAATGAAGACTGTTGGCGGTAATTTACAACATCACAAACTATATTGAGATTCCCACTTACAATTTTGGAATGCAAAATTTTGCTTTCACACCACATGATACCTTCTAAGGATATTGAAAGCAATTTAACAAGAAACGGCACTACTTCAGTAGCCATATCAAGATTAAGTTTATTTTCAACCTTTAAGTAGTAAAGTGTCCAATCAAAAGACATAAACTTTAGTAAGGGTCCTATAAGACCAAATGATTTTAACAATTAGCAATTAATGATAAAGGATCGCAAACAAGATTGCTGATCGTTAACCTGAAATCCTTTACCATATTACAGAGAACTATAGTCGCTAGTTAAGATTATTACAAAGATCATTACTACGATTGTTTACTCCATCTGATCCCAGCAAAAGAAGAAATGATTTGGAATTACACTGAACGATTAGCAAACATTTAACAATGGTTTCAGGGTTAGCTCTAAAGCCCCTATTACACAGGGTGATCTGAAGGAGCAAGCAAGCGCCGACCTGTCTGGTCAGCACTCGCCTGCTCCTCCCTCCCTGCTGGCTGCAGGCGCTATAGTGCGGGGGGCCCAGGGGGAGCTGCAGGGATAGAAGCTAGGAAATAGCATTGGTCTGCAGATCGTTGCTATCACTGTCTTTTTACATGTTGAGGCTGCGTTCACACTACGTATATTTCAGTCAGTATATGTATATTTCAGTCTGTATTGCAACCAAAACCAGGAGTGGATTAAAAACACAGAAAGGCTCTGTTCACACAATGTTGAAATTGAGCGGATGGCCGCCATTTAATGGTAAATATGTGCTGTTATTTTAGAACAACGGCTGTTATATTGAAATAATGGCAGTTATTTACTGTTATATGGCGGCCATCCACTCAATTTCAACATTGTGTGAACAGATCCTTTCTATGTTTTTAATCCACTGCTGGTTTTGGTTGCAATACTGACTGAAATATACTGACTGAAATATACGTAGTGTGAACGCAGCCTGAAAGACGTTAAAAGACATAGTGCATTTCGGCTGATGGTTGCCTTTTATTACATTGATTGATTATCGTCCGTAATGGCAGATAATCGTCCAAATTAAGCCGTTAATCATTTCCTGTAGTTTGGCCTTAAATCAATGATCAACAACACACAATTTTTTGATCATTGCCTGCAATTACACAGGACGATAATCACTTAAATTCGAACGAAATAACAATTTTCCACACGATAATTCCCCCCCCCCCCCCCCCGTGTAATACGGCCCTAAGTATTGTGTACAATATGTAGTACCATATCCCAGAGGTGTCAAACTTGTGGCCCTCCTGCTTTTGCAAAACTACAATTCCTATTATGCCTAGACTGCCGAAGCTTTAGCTTTAAGACATAATGGAAATTGTAAGTATGCAGCAATATATATATATCTCCTTATGGTGTGTTCATGGAGCCAGTACGGAGGCACACAGAATCCCCAAAGCTGAATACTACAAAGCCTTAGTCACTCATCATGCTTGGTATTGCCTAGTGATATGTTGTCCTATGGAACAGACCATTGTTTGTTTTATTCTGTCTGGTTCGAATGGAATCTTAATATTATTATTCTCTGTGTATAAAACCTAGGCATACAGAATTACAGGAGTACCCATAGAAGTCTATAAGTGCTGTATTACATTCAACTATAAGCTTATACAAAGCCATTATGAGCCTATGTGAATGAAACCTTAATGGTGTTTTCTGCATTTAAAAGCTGCATTTAAACACAGAAACATGAAATAGAAAGATAACATCACAATTAGATGGAGAAAATATTTATTACCTAGAATGGATGTACAATTTCGCTTTTCCGTATGTTATAGAAAAAACAAAATTACCTTGATTGTTGTGATTATCACTGTTATTCCCGTAGAGATATCTTTTATGTCCTATGCAAATGTATACCTAGATTATCTTCATTGTAAGGCTAGGTTTTTTCTAATATAGTGCATATTAGTAGGGGGATATAGCAATGTACCAAGTATTTCTTAATGACCTGACTTTCCTTTCTACTCTGTTTAGAAATAATTGAACTCCAGTCTCAATTTCACAAATAGCTTTCTAAACCCCAAAACTAAAAGCTTGGTCATGGATTTGTAGTTATGGGTCAATTGGGTCTTTCATTAGAAGGCGGAGGATACAATTTCACGCACCATTTTTTTTTAAGCTTTAGAAGTTGAAGGAAGTTCAACGCTTAAAGGTAAAGTTCTGTGGCTTAATGTAAAGCAAACAAAAGACTTGTATGTCTTGTTTACTCATGAAATGAAGATTTTCACCATCTCATTATATTCTGATAAGGCTGCAGTGGAGATATGATGGTTAGACCGTGTAGTGTATATTATGAGCAATGGCCGGTAATAAACAAAGAGCTGACATATGACATTTCTGCAAAGAATGGAAAGTGCAATGAAGCTTTAAACCACTGCAGTCTAATTAAAAGGTGCTTCATTGTGATCAACAGTTGCCTGGATTAAAATGTTATTATCGAAAGTGGATTTATGATATCCTACCTACCTGTATGGCAGCCCATAGCCTTATTGGTTTTCTAGATACACAACTGGGTCACTTGCCACATGTGATTTAGAATACTGGTGTCTTTTTATGTGGCAGGAGAGCACTTAGTCTCCTCAAACAGGCCTTGGGTGTAAATGTTACCTTAGTCACCCCTATAGTATTTTCACCCCTTTTATTGGCTGAGTTTTTGCTAAGTCATGAATTTGTCTGCATCACCATATTTTTTAATGGAATTAAAAAATCTGGAAAAAAAATCCTCTATATCTTTTTTTTTTTCAAATGTCCACAAGATTTTTTAAAATATAAATTTTATTTATTTTTAAAATAAACCATACCAAGTTTTTTTTTCTCTTTTACATCTACCTCATTATTTTTAAATGTTTCGTGGAAGAATAGGCTTGGCTGAAAATAATTTTTAAGTGGTTCACATTTTTGGATCAAATTATGGGAATTTACGGCTGGCCGCAAGGAGCGCACCGGTGGTGCCCCCAGCTGCTGGCCGGCCAGGTTGACTGGGTCGCGGCACCTCCTTCATTAGTTGTTGCCCTAGAAAGGGCTTCATTGCCCCTGGCCAATCGGCTCAGGTGCTTGACATGTAGTTTGTGCTGGCTGTCGCCTGTTTCCACCAGTCAGCATCTGTTGTATTGTGGGAGACTGGAGTCTAAGCTCCAATGATGCCCTGGAGCTGGGACTCCAGTCTCCTTATATAGGCTTCCTTGTCTGTCCTTCATTGCCTGCTATAGACCCTCAGTTCCTGAGTGATTTCTTGACCTAGCATTTCTTCTGATTGTTATCCTGGTTCCTAGACTTTGCTTTGACGTTTTGACTACTCTTTTGACTACGTTTTTGTACTGCGCAGAATGCTAGTTGCTGACCCTGGCTTCTGACTTTGTTATATTGTTTTTGTCTTTCTTGTCTGCATTTTGTGTCATACCTGTGAAGGCCAGGGACTGTCAGCCAGTTTTCCGCTGCTATTTAGGGCAGTTGAGGTAATCAGGCAGAGACAGCGGGGCAAGTGCTAGGGCATCACCTGTCTCGTGTCCTCCAGTTCCCAAGACCTGACAGAGGTGAAATAAAGAGGAACAGGAAGTATGTTCTATGTGTGTTTAAGGGAAATATTGACCCCACATTAATGGTTTATCTTATGGATAGACCATTAATGTGTTACTGTAATTTAAATGCACTTTTGATATGTCCCACAAAAATGTCAAAAGTTAAGATCTGTTATGGTCTCAGTGCTGAGATCACCTTTAAATTATCATTAGTTGCCGCAGGATGGATTGCACAGCAACTTGCTTCATTCCTCGGCCGGTCACGAAATCTGACTCATTGCGGGAGATTTGTAATGGAGCTTATCTCTTACAATAAGTCAGATTGGGTGGCCAGTAAAGATGAGCAAAGCAAATCTAGGAAATCAGGTTAAATGGGTTATCCAGGCAAACCAAAAATTGTAGGATAGCAGGAGATAGTGTAAAAATAATAAACATTTTATAATCACACATCCCGGTACCCCCACAGCTGCTGTACTACCACTGCTAGGCCCCCATTGGTCTTTTCAATCTCCTGTGATGTCATGTCACCATAGGAACTGCCTGATTAACCAGAGGTTGAGGCTGGAAATCACAGGAAACAGGAGTAGAGGTGGTCAGTGTGGGACCAGGAGTGGAGGTGTGATATTTGCAGGGGACTAGGGTAGGTGAGTATAACTTGTATTATAATTTTTATACCACTCTGTATTTAATTTAATCTCTTGGATTGAGGCTGGAAGTAACTGTGGTAGTGTAAGGAGTCTAAATTATAAAAATTGTGTCACTGTATAGATTCTTTTCGAGCCAACTTTATGAATAGAAAATCCAGTCAAGAGGCAATGTCACATGCAACCGTTAGGACAGAAAAGACAACCAAACCAACAGTCAGGGTGGTTATGGAAAACTTTTGCCTGGAAGACCCCAACACATTTCAGATTTCCTTTATAAATACTGTATAAGATTGATTCGGTTCTCATAGGAAAGCGAAGGACTGGACTTTTTAAATACTTACGTTACTTATATGTTGCAACTTGCCCTTTAGCTATTTTCTTTTATGGATGAGGACGATGAACCGAATAGCTTATGCTTCATACAATGGTTCCTAAAATAACAAGGACTGAGGTGTAAAGTGATGTGCTTGAATGTAGATGGAAATTGTTTTATTGATTTTCATAGCTACTTCAACTCACAGAAAAGCTACCGGACATTCTGCTCTTCCAAACAGGCTTACATGTAAGTAAGAGTTCCCCAACTAACATATTTATTGGCTAAATGAGAGGAAATGCAACAAACAAAAACTAATGGCACATTAAAATGTTGAAGTAAGGACATGCAGTTCATCTTAAAAGATGTTCTCTCAACGCTCAAAGGAAAAATCCATAATATTTATTTGTGTATTTCTCGATTTTATGCTTGTTGGGACTTGGTTTTATCTTATTAGGACAAACAGCAATTTCATTTAGGATCACAGTGACATAGAAAAATAACCTACTACTGCACAGCTGTATGCAATATCTAGCTGAACGCTGACATTTCATCTAATCTTGTTGATGCCAACACATTATAATCCTACAACTGTGAGGATCATTTATGATTTGTTATTCTTGTGTAGTCAGTAGTGGATCCATATGTTTGCTCAAAATGCCTCAAATACCTTAAAATGACTATACACTCATGACCTTAGTAAGCACATCTGTCAGTACAAATATGGAAGGTGATGGATACCTACTATACCGTTTCATCAGATTTTGCAGTGTGGCTGTGTGGTTGGGTTATTATTATTATTATTATTATTATTATTATTATTTATTTTTATTTTTTTTGTTAAGCTCTGCTTCAATAGGGCAAATATGTAATCTGTAAATACAGTGTCTGAGTCATAGCCTTTGTGTAATCATTGGCTGAGGCTGATGCTCTATTTTCCCCCAGTAACTTTGCGTCCTCAAAATGGCTACCATGTGTTCTGAAATATTTTATTAGGCTAACCAAGAAGTCAGTGTCTGATTTCTATGGCTATGTTCACACTATGTAAAAAACAACAGCAATATTTCATAACCATAGCCGGTGTTGTGCAAATAATGGCCAATATTTAAAAAATAACAGCTGTTTGCACATCAACGGCTGTTGCTTTTACATAGTGTGAACATAGCCCAAAAAAGGAATGATAAGTTACAGATGTTTAAAGTATATTATAAAAGCACCACGGAAAAAAAAAAAAGATTATAACATAACTGCCAACTATATGGTATGCTGAGGAGGTGAGGGGTTGCAAGTGAGAAAAAGTCTGAGGGGGGCCACTTTAAAAGCTGTATTCGGTTGGGTCATATCTCAGACAGAGACTTGGTCTTGGAAACAGGGAGGTGAGAATAGAGGCACTCTGGAGTTACTCTGTTTACACAACTCCCATTAATGTCAATGGGAGTTACACAATTAGCATAATTCCCCACTTTGACTGTTTTTAGCTTCTCAGCCACCCCAGAAGGGACAGAAAAGCCATAATTGTGAGATGAGAATACCCATTTAACTCTCTCTTCATGCTATAAATACAAGATACTGTACTTATCGTGGAAAGGAAGGCTTAGTATTTTCATATGACATCACGGCTGGAAAATATATAATAAACAACAAGTGTCTCCTTTTCCATATTACTTTATAATGTTGTCACGAAAATTGGTTTGTTTTTATATTTCAGCTATTTAGAATTTTCATTTATATTGGCTTTACGTATATATGATCTATTTGTCCTATTAAGATGTGTTCTCCTTCTGTAATGTCATATATATATATCGGTACCTATTAAAGCCAATGTACTAAATCTAGAAATAGTTGTACTTGCTTACATGCATACAGTCTGTACTACTGATTCATACATCGGTAGAAATGAATCACGCTGAGTAAAAACAGAATTCTTAAAAGTTTTCAGAGCTGTCTATAGAAATGACATTTTGTGTACAACACTGATAAAAAGAAAGAAGTACATAATCTGAACACATGTTCATCATAAATTCTGGGCACTAGGAATGTTTATGGCGAGTCGTACTTGGTAGGATTTATATTATACAGATTTGTGAACTACTGGTCCAGTTAATTATCCAGAACAGACAGGGATAAGAAGAGCACAATAGATCTTCCTCCACTCTGGGAAAATTCTCACCTAAAAATAGATATGCTGAATATTAATACCAGCAGCGTGATATTTTTGAACGAGCATCAGATCAAGGATTTGGTGTCCTTGGTGGCTCAACACCTACAAGTGGTTCCTGATATGTGGCTCTCATTATTAATCCTTTATCTGCTTCATGCGGGAGATCTTTAAATACTCTAGTTCTTATACTGGCGGAAAATATCATTCTTACACAATGCTTTATAATAAGAATTACTCCCTACTGTATCTTTCACCTGTAATTTTAATGGTAACTGTTAAATAATGAACCCTGTGAACTTCATGTTTCATTATTTGGACAAATCGTTCAACACAGCCCATTATTTTATTATACTTTCCTCTGAACTACAAATATTTATAATACATAATATAATTTTCAGCAAATAAAACATGATTACTATGTAACAGATTTCCAAGGCCTCCACCACCCATCAGTTTTTGTTTTCGTGCATCAGGATCTTGAATTACGGACAGAAAAAAGGACCGATTGGGGGAGATTTATCAAAGGGTGTAAAATTTAGACTGGTGCAAACTGCCCACAGCAACCAATCATAGCTCAGCTTTCCTTTCAGCACTGCCTAAAGCTGAGCTGTGATTGGTTGCTGTGGGCAGTTTGCACCAGTCTAAATTTTACACCCTTTGATAAATCTCCCCCAATGACTTCACTGTTGTCATTTACACATCTGTTTTGAAAAAGGATCAGTTTTGACCACTGATCTGTTACATAAAAAGATGATGTGGATGAGGCCTATCATAGTTTGCACATTAGTTCTTTACAAGTTATAAAGTCTGACTTAGGCTGGGTTTTTGCAATCTTTTTAACAAATCTGTTTTTTGGTTTTTTTTTTATTATGGAAGTCAATGGAAACGGATGCACACATTTGCATCCGTTTTTTGCAATCCATTTTCCATCCTTTTTTTTTTTTTTCCAAAAAACAGATTGCAAAAACGTAGTGTGAACCCAGCCTTAACAAAATCTTCATGCTTCTCCTGCCAACATCACATGACTGGGACATGAGTACATCCTCTGAAGACGTAAAAGATAGCCATGTGAGCATTTGAGATTTATATCATTACGGGGCAACTGTGGCTGATGCACACTAATACATGTTGCATATAATAAATGACCACCACCAAGAACCTCTTGGTTTCAAACCTACTCTTTCTCCTACCCAAGTAACATAATTAAGTGAAATAAACTTTATTCTAAGACAATGTTAAAATCTTAGAACCCAGCTAGCCCTGTTAGACTATTATGTACTGACTTTGTCCGCTGGTCAGCGGTAAATATCTGAGTGAGCCTCCTTACATGAGTCTCCATAGCCCTTGACAAAGCCACTGATGTGGTGAAACGTCGGGTGGAGGGGAACGTGTGCGATTTTAGCAGAACCCAGCAGCCCTTACTCATATGTACTGTATTATAGTTACACAGGGAGATATGTACCGCTGGCCAGTGGACAAAGTCAGTACGTAATAGTCTAACAGGGCTAGCTGGGTTCTAGGATTGTAACATTGGCTTAGAATACAGCAAAAAAAAAAAAAAAAAAAAAAAGGTGAACAAGGACAAGGTGTGGAGCAAGGATCTATTATTTTCAACACCTTATTACACTACAGTTAAGTCTCTGTTTACATTCACGCTAGAGGCACCATCAAAAATTCCATCATTTGAGTAGTTCATGGTCATGGTCAGGTCCTGGTGGCTAATGGGCACAAAGACCTCTCTGCAACCTAAGAATATACCAGAGACATGATATGTAGAGGATGGTTAGATATCTTGTATTAAGGAATAGAACAGTTTATGGCTCTTTGCTATAGCACCTAGCGTATTACCCTGTGGTACATACCATGACTATAGGCTATAGCAAATGTTGGATATGAGAAGTGGATATATTGTTTCGAAATACTCAGAATATCATATCTAGTATATACAGCCAGTGTGTGATTAACCCAAATAGATCTATTACTTACTGCAGTCCCTGTAAATGCATTATTTGGAGAATATTATGAAATGCTACAGAAAACAATAACCGTGTAGATAAGTATAAATACTTCCTTCATACACAACCATGCATTATCAATATTACGTTATTAAGGGTATACTAAAATATCATGTAACTGCAATAATAAAGGCCGAAGAATAGAGATGGAAGATTCATGCATTGAAGGGGAATACAGTGTGTGAATATTCCAATCCCTATCAGCTAATGAGGAACTGACTGTAGAATTCAGGTCACTGCTAAAACATTGAGATTTCGCAACCCCCCTCAATCCGTTCTAGAATGTAAATATATATCTGAACTGTCAGCACAGCTGTTTACTTAGGGAGAGATTACATACACCTTGAATCATATTGTGTAATGAAACATATGCTGCCTCTTTCTCATTTGACGGGATTGACATTTAGACACAAAACTATTTTAATGAGCAAATCAAGCAAAACCATTATATAAAAACATAGTATAAAATGGCATGGAAAGAGAAGAGAAGACGAGAAGCGTAGCTATAAGATGCTATAAATGTTATAAATGTGAGAGTTCCGGCGCTAATCATATTACTTGCTTATAGGACTAGGGAAAACCATGCTGCCTTTCACATCACATTGCAGAAATAAAATCCTGCTTAATCAGCTTAAAAGCTAGGAGAAAACTGTCTAAGCTCATCTACCGTACCATAGTGCAAGGAAACAACATGTTCGATCTCTATCATCTGCTACTGGTCATATTACAAACAAGACTGTGATAAATAGAAGCCATGTATTTCATTTATAGAAGGCTTCATTGTCCCCGGGAGGTCATGTTTTATCTTCAAGGGCATAAGGGTTCCATGTAGATAACATCCTTAACAGATCTTTTACAGTGATAATGTTTAGCATGATCCAATATGTTACCACTGATAGGGTGGAATTTCGTATGCAGTTTTTCAGTCAAAGTCAGAAGTGGAAACAGATGGAAGTAGAGTATAAAGGAAAGACGGATATTTTGCAGGTGTTTTCTATCAATATCTAGTTTGGCTTAAAAAAAAACTGCTTGTGTGATTTCAGTCATGGGGTATGCTGACACAGGCAAAAAACATTCTGAAAATAACTATCATACAAACTAACAACAACAACAAAAAAGCCACCAAAATGGTTCCCAGCTTCCATTAGAAATGCTGAGGAAAGCATGAAAACAGTGCTAAAAAAAAAAAAAAAAAAATGAATAACATGTTACTTTTTTAAACTATGTTCCCACTGGAGGAACGGGCCATCATTTAGCAGGGAATTTCGGACATCTATTGATAATGATGGGTGCAAATCCCAAAATTTTGCAGTGGGAGTACAGACTAAGGCTATGTTCACACTACGTAAAGAGGTCACGGAACGGCCAGTCTCGGCCCAGATCATCCCAGACGGTAATTAAGTACCGTCCGGATGATCCTTCCAGCCGCAGTGTTCCGATGCGGGCGCATCAGCGCGCGCCCACATCAGAACTTCACACAGCACCCGCTTGCTTCATTGTGTGAACTGTGGTCAGTTATTTGCGGGTCCGCATGGGATCCTGATTGGTTGAGCGGGACCTCAGTCATCTGGGAGCCGGAGAAGAAGGTAAAGTATTAGCTTGTTTAAAACCAGGCAGCTAATGGGATAAGTAGGCAGTGGCTACAATGAAAATCTGCTGCGAGAATGAAGAATCATAGGCCATAATAGTATAGAGTATTTCAGCGGATTTCACTGCGAAACTCACAGCGTGAAATCCGCTGTAAGGCCATGTTCTCACAGCGTGAGACACCGGCCGTTCCGTGACCCCGCCAGGTCACGCAACAGCCGGTGTCAGAGAAGATGGGCGCCCGTATCCGAATTCCCCGCTGCAAACAATGGAGCGTGTGGCCGGAGCCGCGCACTCCATCGTGTCCCCTGACAGGATTTCTGCGGCCACTATCCAATGAATAGAGGACGCAGAAAACTGGCATATCAGTTTCTTGCGGCGCTGCTAGGCATCCCGGCCCGAGTGTATAAATTGGGGGACATTTATGAAACGTTCACCCGAGGCATACGCCAGGGAGATGGTGAAGATTCGCCCCTTCTCACTAGCGTACGCCTGCCGTATACCCCGCTTGCCCAATGGATGGGCTGGGGGAGCTTGGGGGAAGTGACAAGGCGGGAAGGAGATGTGGCGTGGCGGGTGCCCAGCCGGCCGGATTCACTAAGAGGCGTGCGCCTCTTAGTGAATCCTGCTTTAGTAAAGGGGGCGGCCCTAATATGAATCCCCCTATGTGTATACACTCTGAACGGGATTCCTTAGAAGGAAGCACTACGTAAGTTCTGTAGTAATCACGGCCATTGTTACAACGGCCGTAATTATTAGGAAACTTACGTAGTGTGAACATAGCCTAAGTCTGGATTCACACACAGTATTTTGGTCCTCATATTGCAATCAAAACCAGGAGTGGATTGAAAACATAGAAAGGCTATGTTCACACAATGTTGAAATTTAGTGGATAGCCGCCATTTAATGGCAAATAATTAGCGTTATTTTAAAACATCAGCCGTTGTTATGAAATAACGGCCATTATTTGTCATAAAGTGAAGGCCATCCACTAAATTTTTAAACAGTGTGTGAACATAGCCTTTCTGTGTTTTCAATCAACTCTAGGTTTGGTTGCAATATGAGGACCAAAATGCTGAGCAAAAATACTGTGTGTGAACATAGCCTTAGAGGAGCTTTGGATGGAAGCTCATGCTAAAATCCATAAAGAAGCTGTCTTTTGCCTCAACTTAATTTATTTATTTATTTATTTATTTTCATTATATATTATTAGTTTCATCAAATCAGTAAAAACAGGTTTAGGGTGTCGTCACACATACCGACTCGCAGCAAAAAACTCGCTGCGAGTTTCTGCTACGAGCCGAGGTCCTGGAAGGTCCCTATCACTACATACAAGCAGTGGTCTGAAAGACCCCTGCGTGTATGTAATGCAGCCGCCCCCTTAACCCCTTCAGCTACCGCACCGGTCCCGCACCGCTGTCTCCATACATTATCTGGCTCTGTCTGCACGGGGTCCCGGCGTCTTGCTCTGCCGCCCAGCCAATCAGTGTTTTGTCCAGCCGCAGCCACTGATTGGCTGGGCGGCAGAGCGGGACCCCGTGCAGCCAGAGCCAGGTAATGTATGGAGACAGCGGTGCGGGACCGGTGCGGGAGCCGAAGGGGTTAAGGGGGCGGCTGCATTACATACACGCAGCGGTCTTTCAGACCGCTGCTTGTATGTAGTGATAGGGGCCTTACAGGACCTCGGCTCGTAGCAGAAACTCGCAGGGAGTTTTTTTGCTGCGAGTCGGTATGTGTGAAGGCACCCTTAATGTCATTTCTAAATACTTTCCTTATGCAGAGATCTGAATTTATTTCTTCACAAAGTAACAGCGATAAAATTCTGGCTGCCTTTGGTCACTACTAGAGGGCTCTCTCTACATACTTTTACGTAGTGTGAACATAGCCTAAAACTTAGGTTCAAGTTCATGTAAAGATTCAGCTGACCTTTAATGCTCACAGAGAGATGATATAGATGATAGATAGATAGATAGTTAAATAAGTAGGTAGATATAAGAGAGATATACGGTAGATAGGAGAGAGGGAAGAAAAGAGAGAAGAAAGATTACAAAAATAGATATGGGATAGATAGATAGATAGATAGATAGATAGATAGATAGATAGATAGATAGATAGATAGATAGTGATAGACAAAGAGACAATGTTAAATTCAGTTAATTAGTTGTTATTATTATTTTATTATTATTATTATTATTATTAACAAATAAATGTGTACTAACACAGTTAATATGGTGCTTTCTACCAATTTATGTTTGTTTTTTTCTTTTTTTTCCTAAGCTTTTTTTTTTTAGCTTTTTTATTTATAGAAAGATACTGTAGCCTCCTGGATTAGCTCAGATGCAGGTTACAGCTGTTTGGGTACTGGCTGGCTCACAATATAACACAATGAGACGAACCGGGAAGATTCCATAACAATGCCATGCACATGACACTAGTCACAAGTCTATTCTCATATTAGCTTGGATTATTTGCATATCAATGTACCCGATAATCTAACTGCTCTTCTGGAAATAATCTTCTAGAAGATAAACAGTAATAAGAAATCTATGGAGATAACAAAGCATCGCAAACGATTTGCGGTATGTATTGATCATTTATTTACGCCATCTAATATTATGTACTGGAGAATGCAGAGTATTAGCTGATTCCAAGCGTTATTATATTCCATTCTCGCTTGCAAGAGCTGTTGCTCAGGCTCCCTCTACTGACCTGAACAAATGAGCTGCTGTTCTGTCTGCCAGTACATCCTGGCTGGGAAAATTGACTTGGTGTGATTGCAGATATCCTCTGGCCACATGCCTCGGGTTTTGATTGAGAATGGTTTACAAGGAAAATGGGCATTTAAGAAAAGTGTCACAGTGATACAATCAAGGGAAAGAAAACACTTAAGCTACCGAAGCAACAAATAGATCAAAAAATGTGGAAAAACAGTATTTAAAATGCACAATTTAATGGTAGATTTATGTGGTGCATAAGACACACTGCTCTATAGCTATACCAAAGATGAAACCACTGCTTCTATTTCCTAGCAGCTTCTCTTTGTATACATTGCAGTCAGTAGACAAGACCAGCAAATTAAAGATGATGTGGTACCAAATAGTAAAATCATTGTGAACTGGAAAGGGGGCAGAGATTGTAGAAAGTCATAGACCCAAGGGATCCAAAAGAAAAATTCTCCCTGAATAAATGGAGCACAGCACTCTGCACTCAGCGAATCCCCACAGAATTTTGGAAAATGAAAGGTTGAATCTGATTGGTTGCTTGGGGCAACTGAGCCAGTTTCACTTTACACCATGTTTGATAAATCTCCCCCTATGTATTCCCAAAAAGAGGCCTGGGTTTAATGTGGCTGTGATCTAGAAGTTGGCATAATTTATGCTAGAAATGTACTCCAGCTTATAACCGCAGTAGATTCTTAAAGGGGAACTATATGTCCTTATTGCACACAGGGCACTAAGGATGTAGGTATGTCTCTTACCTTCATCCTAGGCACCATTCCCATGCAGTTTTAATGTAGTGCTCTGTACAGTAAGGCTATATGGAATGCTGCCCTGTCTCCAGGGCATGAATCAACCCCTGGCCTCCTGCCCCTACTAATAATTATAAATGGAGCAACTGGATCCATGCTCTCGGGACAGGTCAATGCTCCTTACGTTCTTACATCAAACTGCATGGAAATGGAGCTGAGGATGAAGGTAGGAGACATACTTTCATCCTTAGCGCTCTGTGTATAATAGGGAGCTATGAGCAGGTTAGATTTGTCTAACCTGCTGATATTTCCCCTTTAAGTGGGTTGTCCAGGCTTTATAAAACATGTCTACTTCCTTTTAGAAACAGCACCTATGATTACATTGGGTGTGGTTTAGCAGCTCAGTTCTATTAAAATAAACAGCAAAATGGCAAGTACTGTTGATGGGACCTTTGCATAGTGCAGATGAGGAAAATCTAAATAAACAGCTGCTGCAAAAGCAAGGGTAACAATAAGACCCTCTGCTGCCGGGGATGAGAGGGAGGCGTACACACCTCTGAAGCCTCAAAGCTTGCAGGTATGCAGACCATGTTTTATAGTCGCCCCCCCCCCCCCCCCTTTTCAAATCCTAACAAAATACGTTAAACAACAGATGGCAGGAAAGGGGGGCAACTAATGGCCAGGACTTTAGAGCTGTTTTTAGGGTTTACAATACTGTGGACATTTTATTTCAGGGCATCTTTATATTGAGACTGACACGTATAAAATAAACTATTGAATAAACTATGAATTTAAAACCATCTAATGCCTCTTGTTCCAATTGTTACACGTGATAGGCATGCTATGGTTTCCTTCCACACGGTAAAAACATACTGATAGGTTAGGCTTGGTTCACACTGCATTTTTGCAATCCGTTTTTTTCATCCGTTTTTTGCAAAAAAACGGAAGAAAAACGGATGGAAAAAACGGATGCATTTGTGTGCATCCATTTTGACCCGGTTTTTCATTGACTTCCATTGTAAAAAAACGGATCAAAACGGATCTGTTTTTTTTTTACGGACACAAAAGTAGTATCAGCTTAAAAAAAAAAATGATCCGTTTTGATCAGTTTGTTTTTTTTATAATGGAAGTCAATGGAAAAACGGATCAAAACAGATGCACACAAATGCATCCGTTTTTTTTTTCCAGCCGTTTTTTGCAAAAAACGGATTGCAAAAACACAGTGTGAACCCAGCCTTATCTGGCGTAATAATAAATTGTGTCTGAAATAGAAAAAAAAAGATAGTGAGGAACGGGGTTGAGGGATGACAATCTCTGTACTGCACTACAGCATATGTTGGTGATATATATATATATATATATATATATATATATATATATATATTCACATAAATAAACAAAGTATAAGGCCCCCATGACAGATTTGGCTTCAGGACTAGGTCATATTAGTTTCTCATCAAGATAGATGGGACCATAGACAGATGTGTTGCATAACCACACATGTCAGAAGTCATCATCCCACCTGTCCGAGAGCGGCTAAGGTCAGTATAAGCAAACAGTTTGTGTTGACCCTTGCAAATCTATGTTATGCACCTGAGCACACAGGATCCTGCTTTTAAAATGGGAGCAAATTGAAATAAGCCGTGAAAATTGTATTATATAGGAATAAATGAATGGGACTTTTAGCACAAGAAAACCTGCATCCATCATACCAATATGTATCAGAGAGAAAGCAAAGCCTTATAAATATATGCTCGTGACGGTTAGCACAGCAATTTATGTGACTGACAGGCACTTCTAAGACAGATAACCCACAGCGGTTATGACCTTGACAGCATTTTTCAGCCAATCTTTATGAAATCTTTATGAAAGGATGAACTATTCCTGAACTTATATTTCTGCTGTTCAATATACTTGGGATATTGTTCTTATATCTTTTTTAGGGATTTATTCCGTTGGTTTTTATCATTTTATTTTAATGTCCTGTTATTTTTCCCCTTTCCCCCCCTTTTTTACTCACTGTAGACAGTGTGTGTGTGTGTGGGGGGGGGGGGGAGTTGCCCATTCTGAAGATATTCTAAACTTATGTATTGATGATGATGATGATGATGATGATGATGATGATGATGATGATGATGATGATGATGATTATTATTATTATTATTATTATTATTATTAACTATTATTTACACATATAAAATAATTGTAGAAATTCTAAAAGGCGCCATGACAGTAGGCAAACATTTTTTCCTATTCGTATGAACCTGAACTCTCGGCTTCTGATTCCCACTGTCTGCCCGCTCCGTGGAGAGGGTGGATACAGCCTGAGGACCGCCTAAAAAACTGGCATACAGCCTATGGCTATGGCTGTATCCCAGTTTTCCAGGCAGTCCTCAATGTTGTATCCACCCTCTCCACGGAGCGGGCAGACAGCGGGAATCAGAAGCCGATAGTTCAGGTTCATACGAACCCGAACCTCAGCCGGTTCGCTCATCCCTAGTTTTAACTTGCTCATGTGCTGTGAATGACAGATTCCTTGTAGATTTCAGTTTCTTTTTAAAGCCAATGGGGATAATCTGCAAAAATAATCCACAGTAGATCTGAATGAACAATTAATGTGTGGATTTAAAAAAAATAAAATTGAAAATGTCAGTGTAACAGCAGTATAGGATATTTTTACTGTACATCATTAAGTAGTTTTTTTTTCTGCATTGTGTTTATAATATAGCGCATGTCCTTGTATACCACACTTTAATATATTTACTGAATACCCTAAATGAGGTAATATATGATGTCATTATTTGAAAATTCACCATGTTTGGCTCATCAGTTACCATAAGTGGCAATTAGAGCCACTGATATCACATATTTTATCAATGTGTTAAATGGACTAGAACAATGATGATACAGAAGAAGCACAATTTGTTTTGCCATGGTTAAGGAGTAATGGTAAAAAAAAGTAATTTTGTCATGAAATAGATATGAGGTAACATATACTTCCATATTATGTATTAATATTCAGTCCACCCATTACAAAAATCATCACACAAAAAAAACAACAACAAGAAACAAACACAATATTAAAACAATATTAGAAGGATTGTTCGGTTTAGAAACCAAATTCCAAACTAACATATGTGTCCTCTGTTCAATAGCCTATTTAGTGTATGGAGCAATTACAAATAGTGTTTCCCAAGGCCCTTTTACACTGGCCGATTATAAACCAGGAGTGTTGCTACAAATGATCCTTCGATAACCGGCCAATGTAAAAGTGGCAGCCATCAGCCAAGAAACGGGAAAGTGACTGATCATCTGCTGATTGCATCTTTTGTACTGCAGCAAAATATAACACTATTGGTCACACATCTCCCTCTGGGAACAGGGGATGTGCGACCAATAACAATACATTAAAATGGCTGCACAATTTATAGTTAGAGTTGATTGAACCTTGGTTTGATCAAACTTGAACATTCATGAACCTTGCCCATTTGACTGCTGATGCCTTCCCGATCCGTGGGGAAGGAGGAGAGTGCCCGGGTACCGCCTGGAATTTCGGGATTCAGCCTAGGTAATAGGGGCAGTGTCCTCCTTCCCCTCGCACCAGAAAGGCATCAGCAATTAAATGGGGAAGGTTCGTGAATGTTCGAGTTCGTTCGAACCTAGGATTTACCGAGGTTCAATCAACTCTATAGTGCCTTCTAAAGGCACTGCAAACATCTCGCTGATCTGCACACATTTGCAGCCGTAGATGACTGAAGATTTCTAAGTCTAAAAGGACCTTAACTCTAAACGACTCTAAAGCAATTTTGTGGATTAAACTGAACATTTTAATAGCATCTGTGTAATTCTTCAGATTTCCTGCAGAGGTGCTACACAGGAGTTGAGCACCTTGATGAGCTATTGCAATGATCGTGGGAAGTCCCAGTGACCAGAACACCCAGCTTATTTTCAAAAGACCCTTTTAACATGAAGGTATACAAAAGGACAATCCCTTTTTTACTGTAGTATTAGTATCAGAACTCACATTTCATAGTAACAAGTTGATGTTTTTTTTTTTAATATAAGGATTGCCACTTACATTATTCTCATAAATTCATTTTCAATCTGAAATATTTTCCAGTGTAGAATTATTTGTTTCCAGATAAATGAGGTAAAGACATTTTCCCTCCTTTAGAACTTGATTGGTTATAGTAATAGTTCAGTGTAATATAATTAATTTTAGATTTATGTTGTTATTTTTATTTTATAGATGATAGTGAAAATCCAGGCAAAGGTGTATTGTTATTATTATTTTCTAATTAGACCTAACCAGCCCAAGGCACATACAGGTTAAATTATCAAAGCTGTCTACAGGATTGGTAGCAGGAAAATATATCAGGATCTAGTATTCACAAACCTCCATGGTCAATGGGGTTGCCTAGAAAAGCAACAAACGTAAGGTAGGACAGAATGTAGGCCCAGAGAATTACTATAGAAGTACAAAAATAAATAAAATATAAATAATAAAGAATATTAACAAAAGTAAACATAGTAAAATAAACCTTTTGTCTTTCAATAATGAAATAAAAATAATGCATTAATGCAATTTTAGAGAATGTTATGATGTGTAACCAAAGACATACATGATCGTAGACATATATGACATATATCATATATGATCGACATATATGATCAAAGTTTTTTCTCTTTTTATTTTGTGAAAAAGAGCATTCTCACTGATATAGCTTTTACAAACGTATAATTTCCAACATGCTCTGATGCTCACAGGCTTTTAGGCAATGCTGGAAGTTCTGCACTAGCTAAGGAGTCATAGGTTGTGCTAAAACCAATCCTATAGAATGGAATCGATAGACAAAATTAATGGCTTTCGGTAATGTAGGAAGCTCTAGGATGCCAAAAGAGGCATAGAGTTTAACCCCTAGACGACCCAGGACGTAGAGTTACGTCATGAAAGTCTGTCACCAGACTGTCACCACGGAGCGCGCTTCATAGGAGGTGGGGGCCGGCTACAGTGAGCAGCCAGGACCTCACCGGTAATGACACGCTGCAGCGATCATGCTGCCGTGTGTCATTAACTCCTTAAACACCGCGGGGGTCCCGATCGTTGAAACGGACCGCCAGAGGTCTCTCACCTGCCTCCGTGTGGTCCGATCGGCGATCTGCTACACTGAGCCTGCACAGGCAGGCTCAATGAGCAGATCGCCGATAACACTGATCAATGCTATGCCTATGGCATAGCATTGTACAGTGTGAGCAATCAAACTAGTGTATGTAAAAGTCCCCCAAAGGGACTTCAAATGTGTAAAAAAAAAAAGTTCAAAACACTATTACACTACCCCAAAACCCCTCCCCCAATAAAAGTTGAAATAACCCCCCCTTATCCCATTATATAAATAAAACATATAAAAATAAATAAAAAGATAAACATATAATATACCGTAGCGTGTGTAATTGTCCGATCTATTAAAATATAACAAGTGTCATTGTGATCGGTGAACGGCGTACACGAAAAGAGGGAAAAAAGTGCACGGATTACCCATTTTATGTTACATTATATATTTTAAAAAATCTATAAGAAGTGATCAAAACGTCCGATCTTCACAAATATGGTATAAATAAAAAGTAGAGATCATGGCAGAAAAAATGACACCCCATACAGCCCCGTAGGTGAAAAAATAATACTGTTATAAGCGTCACAATAGGCCCATTTTATTAATAATTATTTGCCAAAAAAAAGGATTTCATAAAAAAAATATATATATAACATTAGAGAATCTGTGTAACCTGCATAGGGTTGTGTTCGGACTGACCTATAGAGTAATAGTATCATGTCGCTGTTACCACATAGTGCATTACCTAGACACAGGAACCCCCCAAACGATATTGCATTCTTTTTTACGATTTCACCTATTTATATCTTCATAAATAATATATTTGGAATTCCATCATACATGTTATGGTAAAATGAATGACGCCATTACAAAGTACAACTATTCCTGTAAAAAACAAGCACTTACATGGCTTGTAGATAGAAAACTGAGAGTGCTAGAGCTCTTAGAAGGGGAGGAGGGAAAAACGAAAACACTAAGATCAAAATTTGCGCGGTCCACTGGGTCATTTTGGGCCTGGTCCTCAAAGGGTTAAAGTTATAGGTCCAATGTCAGTCTCATATCCAATGTAAGACCTGTTCTACACAGGAGTATAGCAACAATACAGTAGGTAGGAGGAACTAACCTAAGAGTCACAGAGATCTCTGCTGCTTGAAATAAAAAAAGAGTACAGTTTCTTGGGACATATCATGGATAACAACATGGAGCTCTATGTTCCTAAGAATTTGTTTATTTCTATATTGCATTGACACATTCCACAGCTCTGTACAGAGATTATCATCCTTCCTATCAGCTTCTGTCCCCAATAGGCTCAAAATCTAAATTCTTAATATATGGGAGGACACCGGAGATGCCAAAGAAAACCCACAGAAGCACAGGCACTACATACAGACTCCATACAACTGTTGTCCTTAGTCGGGTTCAAAACACTGATTTACAGATTTCATGGAACAATTCCAGAACCAATTGTTATAGGATGGAGGTGACTAACACCGGGGCTTTTGGTATAAGCCCTCTCCTTTTCCTCTTACTACTGTGTATTACGTCTCTTTTATGCAATGTGTTACTAAAAACGTACATTTCATTTCAAACAAACAATCAGAAATATTAGATTAGTAACAATTTTATCCAATTCTTAAGAATGCTAGAATTACTGTATGTAAGAAAACTGCTGAAATAATCACATATCCAGAGAGGTAACCATTCATGCTTCATAGAGTCTCCTGTTCCGTGCCGGCAGTGAGTTTCTCTGATTTGATGTGCTTGTTAAAACACAGACACCTAATTAATTAGTAAACTGGGGCATGCATTGTTGTCTCCCCCCTCCGTGCTGACAGATACAATACTGGATATCCTTCTCATTTGGAATCTGCATAACAATTTCTAATGACCACATTACCATTTACATAGCTGAAGAAAACCGAATAGACGTCGACTCGTTACCTTTATTGCTTAGAAGGAAGAAATATTTCGGAGACCTATTAAAGTGAATTGTGCTACTTGTATTTGTTGTGTTGCTTAGCGGGGGATTAGTATATTAAATTTGCAGAAGCCTAATAATGTGACAGACTGGCTAATTTGAATTCTTTTGAAGAGAAAAAAATATAAATTTAACCAGGTTTGTGCTTTGTGGCCTACCAGTATTATTAATAGAGCAAAAGGTGACGAGATAAAGTTTTCTCTATGTATCTGATGGTCAAAGAAGAAATGGATATATTTTTTATAATTCCTCTTTTCTGTAAAGATATTTTATTTAGGCCATGGGATCTGACGTTCTTTAACGCTTTTAAATAGAACAATAAGGTAGCTTACGCTCCTTTTTCCAATTTATTCAATGCAGTCAGTCCCCAGGAGCCATTCTCTGTAGATTAGGGTGTACCATCTTCAAAACTGAACTTAGAGTCAGAGGTATGGCTGTCAGATGTAGCCGTCCTTCTGATGCGGACAAACATTGATCTCTTCTGTTTAATCCCTTAAAGGGGGCTTTTATAAGTCACATAGTGTCAGGATATGTCTCAGCATGGGGGGGATCCAAACAGTGGGACATGCTCTGATTGCTAGAATGAAGCACTGTGGACCACCATGACACTTTCAAACTTCTTCTTGTATAACATCTCTTCCTTGAAGTGTTAACATGGAAATCTAACTCTACTCACTTGAGTGATGCTGAGTTTTAGTTCTAGTATATACACATACAAAAATCATACCTTGGATGGGAGCAATTTGCCTTGTCCATGACAATGTTTAAAGCCTTACTTTCATTTTTTAAAACGTTTAACATCTCAAAAGACTTGACTCATTGCAGGGGGCTCAATTATAAGTATATGAATCCTGTCTCCTGCAATGAGATGAATTATGTGTCCAGTTGGAGTAAAGTTTGCCACTCAAAACTGTCCAAAACATGTCAAACATCTTTATAACAATAATGCTCAAAAGAGGACCACTTAATATAAGGAAGGGGGTATTACTAGCTCTCTACAATTCTGTAATCAATGTAATCTGCAAAATCTATGTTTTGTACCTCCTTACTTCCACAACATTAGAAAATCTGCATTTGTCATTTCTCTGGTTTGATCTCCTGGAAATGTATAAATAAATTGACAAGTATTATCATTCTCCTTGCTTAGGAAGTGCATTCCTGCATACTCTGTCACTGATTGGACTATGCAAGGATACTCCACCCACCACCACCTAGTAGCACCCACTTAATTTATTTATGCATTTCTTAGAGGAATGGCAGCAGAATAATGTGGAGTTCCAAGATAATTTACAATATAGCTATAGTTACAGATTATCATAGGCAATACAAGTATTTGCTAAAACCAACAGGTCCATATAGCTGACAGAAAAAAAACCTTACATGCCCTCTTCAAGGAGCAGTCTGAAGTGGGAAACAAAAAAGGGCCAGTGTCAATTACAAGTATGCAGTTAAATGTTACTGAGTTGTCAGAATTACAAAACACAACAATCACTGAGCTCTGGGACATCAGCAGAAATAAATTACAATGGAGTACTCATTTAAGAGTCTCCATTGATGCATTGCCCTCTATAAAATTTTAATATGCAAAAAAAAAAAAAAAAAGGGGGGGGGGAGGCGTGGAGCTTTGGTTGTGAGTATCAAAACACGGTAATAGCCAGATTTTCCTCCAGGGAAGGAAAACCTGTTGCCAAGAGGTGCCTCCCAGTGAGGAAATCACAAAACCACCTTGATACATAACCCCTTAAGTCCCATTCAGGTGGGAGTATTGGGACACAAATAAGAAAATACCAGGGTGGCCCCTTTTGCGTCAAATTCTAACTCTGTTGCGAGTATTGAGACATGAGAAGGGTTTACCAAAGCCAGGCATCCATCCACAGACAGCTGTTTCAGGGTATTGCCCCTTATCAGTGTGGAGCAGGATTCCAGATAATGGTGGCAATGAAAAGTAGACCAACAAAACACAACAATCACTAAATACAGGGACATCAGTGAAAAAAAAATCCAATGGGGTACTCACTCAACAGTGCCCATTGATATATTACCCCCAACAAAATTAGAATATACAAATTGCATAAATGGATGATAAAGTAGTTATTAAAGGGAAAGCATTCAACTAACCTGTCCAGTAACACAACAATACAGACAGCAGTTAACGCTGTATTACATTTAAAGGAAATTTAGTTGATGTGGATTTTAAGTGAAGTGTCCCTTTAATCTGTATTAAGTCATGTCTCCCATGGCCTATCCTTTATTGAATAATGCTTATAGTTGCTGTGCAACCTCCTAAATCTAAATTAGTATCCATTCTGTCTTACAAATTGATTAGGTAGCAAATGATTGGTGGGGCAAAGCATGAAATGTACAGATGGAGCTCTGTTATGCATGCATGGCTTCAGGTGGCACATATTGCATACAGAGCTCACTCAGGCATAACAGGATTGTGAGCATGTACAGTATATTTTTCCTGATGACAAACGCTACAGTTGTTACTAAGATGAACTTTATCTGCTCCTATGAAATGACAAACAAAATATCAATCATCTCCCCTGCAAATGCAGATTTTTATTTCAGCAGTATCCATTGTTGCTATGGTTCCAGTATGGGGGGATTCCATGATTAATGGATACTGCGGGAAAATTGTACCATATGTATAGTATACATCAAACCTTTTTTTAGTACAAGATCTTACAAAATATATCTTCTGAAAGTGGAAAATAAATTGCAGACTATAATGTGCGCTGCCTTTACTGCCAATGCCTCCGTATAGGACTTAGTATACTGTCCAAGTCAGTTGAGAAGAGAGTAGATTGGGGTTATTGAGATTGAAGCATTTTCAATCATACAAGGACATTTGTCACAGAGTTATGAAAATCTCCTTACAATGACCTCCACTTTGCTATAGAAAAGGAAAGGTTAGGACCCCTGTTATGGCTTTGGCATCACATGACACATTCAACCTTCAGTCGTCAACTTTTTGACACGTGTCTTTCAATGGCTACCATAAAAAGCAGAATCGTCTTATCCACAATAAAATGCAGATGGTATATTTAAAGGACTAGTCTGCTTTAGTAACCCTATTTCTAAACAACCTTTTTAGCAGATTTTAATTTGTACATTTTCATTCAAAACCCACATTACCCACAGTGCAGCGGCAAAGAGTGTGGCTTTCTCTGGAGGACGTGTACATCCATACATTACGTTAGACCTTGATGGAGACTGTAATCCTTCCTTTCCCCTGTGGAGGTGCTGTAGAAGGATTTAAAATATGCTGCTTTCTCCCTCAACAGATTTGATCACTGTGGGTCCCAACAGCAAGATTACCGGTGATCATCTATCTATCTAAAGACCCTTGTAAGAAAAGGAATTAGCTTAGGTGTCTAATCCTCTTATAGGACAGCATTGTGGCTCCTGCTGCATCCAGAGACTTTCTTCCCTTATCTTGGAGATGATTACCTGTCTTCCTCTCTCTCTCTTCTTCCCATTATTTATTATCAATCAGATTTTAAGGCTAAATCTATTGGAGAACCAATCCTGCAATATTGAATGCAACATCCCCAACCATTTTAGAGATGCACCTTGCAAACCTATTCTAATCGTTTTATTGTGCAAGGTAACACCTCAGATGGGTAGCAGATGGATCACTAAGGCTCTGTACTCATCTATGTTTAGAGCTTCCATCAAAGGTTTTATGGGATTTCCGTTACTTTGCTGGCAAGAATAGCACAGCATGCCAAGCTGTTATTGCTGTCAAATCAATGAAATCCTCTATAGACCCCAACAGACCCATTGAAAGTCATTGGGATCCATCAATTACAGTTTGGATTTATTGTAGAGCTTCATGGCACCTGTAATAAATGAAAGCCATGACTCTTGTGTGAACGGAGCCTAATAATGCTCTACTACTAATAAACGAGTTAGATGCGCTGTTCATATACTCTGTGCTAGCAATAAGCTTGGGAAAGCAAGGGTGAAAAGCCTGTCATTCTTCACCATATGACTTGTCTCCATCTCGCTGACTGCAGTATCCTCCGATAACTACACCTTTAAATTGTAAGACTTCAATTCCAGTCACTCTGATCATTTTCATTAACAATCATTTTTTATTAACAAGGTTAGTTGGTCGGGTTATAAAAAAAGAATCCAATTGCTTAATCGTTGCTACTCATCTATCTGCAGTGGTAAATGAGAATGGAGCTCTCAAGATTGTTCCCTGCTGTCAGAGGATGCTGCTGAATCATTAAAAGCCATGCACTTCTCTCTAATTTTCCTATCTATTTAAAAAAAAAACGCAAGATAGTCTTTTGTCAGGATAATCTGTGCAGCTGCATGCACAACAAGGACTCGATGAAGAATGGGCTCCAACTGGATCTCAAGTCTAAAGAGCGGTGACTCTAAAAGCTAAAGGTTAAGCGTTGCAATTTGATAAAAATAGGTCAGAGTAATCAATAGAGTGACTATGAACATACTTATGAAATTGATTTAATCTACTAAAACCGGCCATAAATTCAGGCTGAATTGAATTCCCGTTGCTTACAGCTCGGAGTCTGCTTCATGCTGACCTATGCTTTTAAATTTGTTTTTCATGTTTTTCTTCTCATTGATCTGAGTCATACATCATGCATTTACTTGTCCTTCCTCAGCAGTGGCTTTAAAAGTCTTGCCCAGCACTCTCACCTTAATGTATGTGCCACCTACTTTACACAGACATATTCAGCTTCACTGTTCTTTTCATCCGTTCCCCAAAAGCAATTCAAGCACTTTACGAAATGCATTTGCGGCTTGCAGTGGAAGAGGAGCTGAACTTAATGAACTAGGCACTCCAGAATTCTTTTTGTCAGAAATAAAGGAAAACAACGGTGACGTTTTAACCTCCCTTTCTCTCCCCCCCCCCCCCCCCCCCCCGCTCTCTCTTTATGGTGCACGTAACATCAGCAGCTTCTCGTAAAAGCTCGAGGCTCCTGACCACTTTACTCGAATTTACCTTTCATTTCACATAAATTAAATGAATTGGAATTAACAGGTCTGCCCTTGCAAAAGAGTACAAGAAGCCTGACAAAGTAATTCTCTGATAATCACAGCAAATTAGTCCTTCAATCTACTGACATGGAAAGATTCACATTGGCATGAAGCCTGAGGACTGGCAATAAATCCTTTATTGTGCAATAGAATGTGTTATTAGTTGCTGTCATTAGGAAATCCTCCTGTAAGGTTGGGCACGGGTTTTGTCATATTCATTGACTCACAACTCTTTTCCTGCATGTATAGACTGAGAACATGTGGGATTTATTAGATTGTTGTGATTACATGGTGGAATCATATGTAAGTGACATGTCAGGGATGTGGCGGGCTATATGACACTTGCTATCGGTGAGGGAGATATGCAATGAGAATATTGTCAGTGTCTTAACTTGGAAAGCAATCTTCGTGGTCTTGATAAAATACTGACTTTCAGACATGTGGGGTCATTTATCAAAGCTGACAGAGGTGACTGTTTGTAGCTGCAAAATAATGAAAAGGAGAGAGAGAAATTACTCATTATATGGTGTTTTTGAAAGAGAGAGTGCAATGAGTGAGAGAAAGAGGGAAAGAGATGAAGTGGTATGAGATGAAGTTTAAAGCGAATGTACCACTAGTATTTTACATTAACAGACTGGTGCCAGAGTGGTGATGCCAGTGCTGTGGTCCTTTTTTTGAACCACCGCCCAGTTCTCGCACACTGTGCCGGTCTATTACGAAGCACTGGAGGTTTCATTAGAATCAATTGAACCGCGTCACAGGGGAGGGTAGATTGTCACACTAGGGGCTGACAGCCCGCCTCCAGTGCTTTATGCCTGGCTGGTGGTCGGTAATAGACAAAGACTTTGCACGGGAAGTGGGCGGTGGTTTAAAAAAGGACTGCGGCACTGACATCCCCATGGCAATCTGTTCATGTAAAAAACAAAAAAAGCAATGTACTAGTGGTAGATTCATCTTTAAGATCATGGTAACATGGCTACCTTTAAAGCTAAAGGTCTAAATCTGGCCATAATCATCATATGAGGATTTTTTCAGTAAATAGCTTTTGCTCATAATCCCCTATACACATGTATGTTCAATTCTGCAACAAGTATTGAGAAAAACAATGGCAGACTTCTCCAACATTGGCTTACATTAAGAATAAAAGATGAAATCAAGCTGCCCAATTCTTGTCTTCCCTTGTTACATGTAAGATAATCATCGGGCCCTGCCAAAATCATCATGTTTAGCCAATGTTCTTCTAATTTGTATCACCAGATACAGTGATTTTGAGGAAGGTAACCAGGAGGTAACATTTTAAGTAGCATATTGACTGGTTAATTGTAAAGACACCAATAACTTTACTGTCCTTAAAGGTTTGGCTGACAGATCACATAAAGGGAGATTTATCAAACATGGTGTAAAGCTCAATTGCCCCTAGCAACCAGTCAGATTCCACTTTTCATTTCTCACAGCCTCTTTAGAAAATGAAAGGTGGAATCTGATTGGTTGCTAGGGGCAACTGAGCCAGTTTCACTTTATACCATGTTTGATAAATCTCCCCCATTGTATCTTTCATATATCCAACCTGTGTCTCCAGAAATACTTTTCTTCTCTGGTCTAAAGAGTCAAAGAGGCTTTTCCAAGTTCCTGTAAATTGTAGATTCCCTTTTAAAGGGTTTGTCCTATCAAAAGGATTGGTAATCAATGTCTGATTTGCTGGGTTCTTATATCCTAAACCCTACAGAACCAGCTTCCAAACACAGTAAACAGTGCCAGTAACCCTGATACAGTATATCTACTTTGTAGAGGCAGCACCACTGCTATACCGTAGACTGCTGTGTATCAGTGTTGGCCAATGAGCCATCAATGCTCCAAACCTGGAAAACCCCTTTACGTTTGGTTGAACAGAACTATGTGGATCCAGGTTCTGTTGGCTGTAATAAGTCTAAAATTGGCCTTTTTGGTACTTTTTTACATTAGATTTCCCAAACAATGTGGACCAAAGACAAGTAATAAACTTTTCTGCATGTGCATATAATGTACATAGTCACACCTCTACATGTAAAAGCCAGACACAACTTCCTCCCAGCAATAACAGCTGACAACCAGGGGTTAAAGAGGCAGATTGTTGGGGCGCCTTCTCTTTTTCTCACAAGGCAATACTTTTCAGACCAGGTGTGGGAAGGAAAACACATTTATCACATTTAGTCATGAACAACTGCTACAACTATTATACAGGACATTAGTTATATAATGTTGAAAGTGCTGATCTGGCGATCTACTTTTACATAAGATATCAATTTTATATTATTTACGGGTCCTGATAAATAATTCATACATTATAAGTGTTCCTCCAGTATATATCAGCCAGAAGAGGCAGCTGCCGTGCACACCACCACACACACTACTTTTTTAAGCCATTGCTTATCTTACTATGGCTATATATAAACTATGACATAGTATTTCAACATCATGATCAATTATGTTGGCATTTTCTTTTTCTTCTGAAGTCTAATGAATATTTAAACTTTGGAAACAGGGTTGGATCTGGATGTGTTGGGCGTGCTGAGGTAAACCCTTTATTTCTTTATTTATACTTTCTCCTAGCAGAAGATAGCATGGTGGCTTATTGCTAAGGGTCCTTATGCACTTTAGACTTTTATTAGCTGGACCCAACGCTCTTGGCAAATTTGGTCATTGATATAAGATGTATGGAGCCATGTAGAACCACCACCTACAGATGATGTCGGTGTTGATAGCGGTAGGCCATGATGGAAAATGGCTGACCATTTTGTTCAGTAAGAGATAAGCCGCAGCAAGAGCGCTCTTGCAGCGGCTTACCCCTCCCATAGAGGACACAGGAATGCTTGGTCATGACAAAAGTACAATGTGTATGTTGGGGCTGGGTTCACACTACGTATATTTCAGTCAGTATTGTGGTCCTCATATTGCAACCAAAACCAGGAGTGAATTAAAAACACAGAAAGGCTCTGTTCACACAATGTTGAAATTGAGTGGATGGCCGCCATTTAATGGCAAATATTTGCTGATATTTTAGAACAACGGCTGTTATATTGAAATAATTGCCGTTATTTACTGTTATATGGCGGCCATCCACTCAATTTCAACATTGTGTGAACAGAAGTTTTTAATCCACTCCTGGTTTTGGTTGCAATACTGACGTAGTGTTCACGTAGTGTGAACGCAGTAAGCCCTATTGGTAATGGGGATCAATGTGAGTGTGGTAAGCTCTGTACAGTGCTAGAAAATATGCTGACATAATCCTTACCACTTACAAGTTTTGCCCTCTCATCACTTCTGGGCCATATAATAAGTTTCCTGGCTAAATCTATCATTCCTTACCTATACTATATCAGTAAAAAATATATATATTTCCTATGTGAAAGAATCATGACCGGCTTGCTTGTGTCTTGGCTATTTTTGAATCCTTTCATACAGACCTAACAATTGCTGCTAAGATAAAAACACAGAGAAGTTTTGAAGACAGTGAGAAGGAGGGCCGGGCAGCTTTAAGGCTGTACAAAGTGTCTGGAAATCAGATAAAAGAAGTAATATTACTGAACTAGCTGTGAGCGAGAGAAACTTCTGAAATGAAAGTGCAAGAACTATAATGTTTTGACAAATATGTAACTATGTGCTTTGTGGGTTTAATGGAAGTAACTCTCTGGAAGTGTACCTGTCCTTTTAAAGTTCATATTTGAGTTCCAGTCACGAAAAATACTAGGGAATTCGACAGCGTTTAAGTGGTTGACTTTTTCCTTGTAAAAGCACATACAGAGTTAGCAGAGCTGAACTGAATACCCCAGAGAAAAAAAGAGTGACCAAAACACATTCCAGATACAATGCACCCAATATAATGTTTTATATTCTTAAAAAATAAAATAAAACTTTTTTTTATTATTTTCAAAAAAGTGGATGCAGCTAAAAGCAGTAAGCAGTCGGCCTAAATGCATTCATGTATTATGCAGTATTAGCTTTGTCTTGTTTTATTATACCAAACATTTGTTTAAGGTTGAGTAAACCAGTAAAAGTAAAATGGCAATCTATCTTTTATGTTCTATTTTCCAGCTTTCCGGTTATAAAAAACATATAGGCATTCTTCAAGGCTTCAAAATGGTTGACCCTCATAAACAATACATAGACCAGAAACATACAGTATGCATAATATATATATAGTGTTTTCCTCATTTTTGGTTCCCTGCTGCAGCTTTGCTGTTTCACACCTGTGTATGCAAATGTTCAGCTTATTCTCTATTGCTTGTATAGCTTTCCTTTCTATGTCAGTGTTTGTGCTCACAGACATGCACTAGGAACATACCCACACACCCATTAGGACCAATTTAAAAGAAAACCATAAACTATTAAAGTATACCTGATATATATATAGATATATATACTACCGTTCAAAAGTTTGGGGTCACATTGAAATGTCCTTATTTTTTGAAGGAAAAGCACTGTACTTTTCAATAAAGATAACTTGAAACTAGTCCTAACTTTAAACAAATACACTCTATACATTGCTAATGTGGTAAATGACTATTCTAGCTGCAAATGTCTGGTTTTTGGTGTAATATCTACATAGGTGTATAGAGGCCCATTTCCAGCACCTATCACTCCAGTGTTCTAAGGGTACAATGTGTTTGCTCATTGGCTCAGAAGGCTAATTGATGATTAGAAAACCCTTGTGCAATCATGTTTACACATCTGAAAACAGTCTAGCTTGTTACAGAAGCTACAAAACTGACCTTCCTTTGAGCAGATTGTGTTTCTGGAGCATCACATTTGTGGGGTCAATTAAACGCTCAAAATGGCCAGAAAAAGAGAACTTTCATCTGAAACTCGACAGTCTATTCTTGTTCTTAGAAATGAAGGCTATTCCATGCAAGAAATTGCTAAGTAATTGAATATTTCCTACAACAGTGTGTAGTACTCCCTTCAGAGGACAGCACAAACAGGCTCTAACCAGAGTAGAAAAAGAAGTGGGAGGTCGCGTTGCACAACTAAGCAAGAAGATAAGCACATTAGAGTCTCTAGTTTGAGAAACAGACGCCTCACATGTCCCCAACTGGCATCTTAATTTAATAGTACCCGCAAAACACCAGTGTCAACATCTACAGTGAAGAGGTGGCTGCAGGATTTTGGCCTTCAGGGCAGAGTGGCAAAGAAAAAGCCATATCTGACACTGGCCAATAAAAGAAAAAGATTAAGATGGGCAAAAGAACACAGACATTGGACAGAGGAAGACTGGAAAAAAGTGTTGTGGACGGATGAATCCAAGTTTGAGGTGTTTGGATCACAAAGAAGAACGTTTGTGAGACGCAGAACAAATGAAAAGATGCTGGAAGAATGCCTGACGCCATCTGTTAAGCATGGTGGAGGTAATGTGATGGTCTGGGGTTGCTTTGGTGCTGGTAAGGTGGGAGATTTGTACAGGGTAAAAGGGATTCTGAATAAGGAAGGCTATCACTCTGCAACGCCATGCCATACCCAGTGGACAGCGCTTGATTGGAGCCAATTTCATCCTAAAACAGGACAATGACCCTAAACACACCTCCAAATTGTGCAAGAACTATTTACAGCAGAAGCAGGCAGCTGGTATTCTATCGGTAATGGAGTGGCCAGCGCAGTCACCAGATCTGAACCCCATTGAGCTGTTGTGGGAGCAGCTTGACCGTATGGTACGCCAGAAGTGCTCATCCAACCAATCAAACGTGTGGGAGCTGATTCTAGACGCGTGGGGTGCAATTTCTCCAGCTTACCTCAACAGATTAATAGTTAGAATGCCAAAGGTGTGCAATGCAGTAATTGCTGCAAAAGGAGGATTCTTTGACGAAAGAAAAGTTTGATGTAAAAACAATGTTATTTCAAATACAAATCATTACCTTGTCAATGTCTTGACTCTATTTTCTCTTCATTTCACAACGTATGGTGGTGAATAAGTGTGACTTTTCATGGAAAACCAAAATTGTTTGGGTGACCCCAAACTTTTGAACGGTAGTGTATATATATATAATATATATATATATATATATATATAGTATGTCAGGGTCTCACTTCTGAGACTTGGACTAACCAGGAGAATGAGCAGGGAGCAGATTGATCTCTACTCTTCCCTGTCGTCAATCATCTTCCTGCAGCAGCCCTATAGCCACAGCTACCATGCACTTCTCCGGGCTTGTTTTAGTGATCGGGTTCCAAACACTTTTGACATGTTCCTGTGGCATGTTAGAAGATTTCCTTTTTATGACAGCACCCATGTTATTATCTTGGTTGTATAAGGAGCCTGCATTATCATGTACTATAACCAGCAAGGAAAATTCAATTCTCATATATACCTTTGTTTCCCGAGTGGCACTTAAAACTTAGCTTTTATTAAACAGTAGTTATAAAATGTTCATGTGCATCTAGAGAACAGTACCAAGTGTGATTAAAAACCACTTACTATGCTTGTGTTATTTGTGTACACGGATAACTGTATCTAGAAAGGGCAGTATTATTTCATAGAGTATATATCCTAAACTGATAGCAGCTCTGTTGTGTAAAACTGTACTGTATATTTGTGACAAGTGCTTAATTCTCTTGCACATAGCAGACATATAAATGATAACGCTCAAGACACACCTATATGTTCAGTGCCAAAGACCTATCTATCTGATCTCCTTTTCTATAACTCTAAGTAGCTGCAGTCTACCATTAGTAGCTTTAGTGAGGGCATTTAAAAACATCCCTTGCCTACTGTACAGGCCATATTACATGACACGATTTTCTAGGGAAAGCTTCCCCCTCGTTCCTCATGCTTTTACATGCACAGACAGCGAGCAGGGAGCAGTGGATGGGGCCATAGGAAGCAGCAGGAGGGGCTGCTCAAATGATTCTGGCTGCCCATTGAAGTCAGCTGCACCTTGCTGCCCCCACTCCCACTGAATGGAGCAACAATCTGCAGAAACATCATGATCAGCCAACATTGTGAATGTCGACTAATTGTTGCCTTTCAACATGTGCTATGACTCAAAATGTTTATGTCGGTAATAGGCAAGTAAAGCTGATGATTGTGTCATGTAATAGGGCTTTAAAGGGGAACTCTATTAAAAGTGCATTGAAAGTTATATAGATGTGTTTATACAATGTAATACTGTATCTGTGCGGTTCTTCCACACTGGTAGCTGATAGAAATCCAGGAAGTGTAAAAAAAAAAATGGCCTCTGTGACAGTTCACATTGTCTCCTGCTCCTTCTGCTCTCCCACCTTAGGAGACAAATCTTCCATGCCTCTGTCTCACGTTGTGTGTGTTTGCTGAGGACAGGCTGATGATGCAGACAGGGGGCAGGGTGTGATCTCACAGGAGGCTTGGCTGGATCCCCCAATCCCCTGAGTGATTCACCATCTCTGAATGGCCAGAAGCAGCTGCTGCACTAATTTTACTGATTGTGATGGGTGGGGGACTGTGATGATAAGTTGAGGGAAAGCATTGCATTCTGGGAACTGATCAACTAGGAAGGACAGAAACACAAAACAGAACAAAACCCCCCAAAATAAATGGATTTTTGGTAGTTTCAAAACTGGGATAGACAGGTAAGTAATGCTTTATGCTTCTGCAGAAGTTTCATTGTTTTAACCTCTATCTAGAGTTCCCCTTTAACGTTTTAGCCAGACACACTGTTTGTTTTTTCTAAATGTCGTCCATTACATTTAATCTCATAGACAATGGGGTGCTGCATATTACTTTTTAAGCTGCTAACTGGCCCTATCATTGCTCCTGTTTGACATCTGCTTTTCCCTATTACTAGCACTGTCATTCTAGAATTCTTTTCTGTATAATAGTCTCTCCCATAGCTGGCTTCCCCACTATAAATGTAATAGGTGACCCAGGGGTCTCGTTGCAGTTTATGATTACTGCATCATTGTCATCCCTATAACTGCTCCCCTGATCAATCACTATCATCTATAACTCATATATTTGTGCATAATTTCAATAGTTCATTACAAAGTCTCCTATAAGCTTTATCATATAGGTTTCATGTGCCTTTGGATGCTACTGCAGATACAGCATGTGCTTCTTGTGTCATACTTGCAGGAAAGGAATGAACAAGTCCCATTATCTGCCTGATTATATGGTCTCCAATATACATGTAACAAGTGTGGAAAAAAATAATAACAAGCTCTCTGTGACAATCCTGTACTTTATCCATTCATCAAAACTAAAGAGACGTGAGTTCGTTTTCCACGGGCGCTGGAAATGTTGCTGCCGGCACAGCTGATTGGATCATCACTGCCCCATATCTGTGCACTGCTCTGCTGATCAGGAATACTGGTGTCTGGCAGCACAGGGAACATAGGCTGGATGCACATGATTACATTTCTGATTAAGTTTCCTATTCCCATTGTTGGCCCTGGTTCCTAGTAGAATCATCGTTCTGTAGCTCGAGCACACAAGATACATAATTTGCTGCCTAAAAGACCAAATCCCACCTGTTTTCTACCGTATAATAAGCGTTAAAGCTATTCCAAGACGTATTAGGAAAATAAGATACTGGAGTATTATTTTCAGATTGGGAAATATCAGCTTGACATTTTAGTGATGCAAGGTGTTGACGAACATCGAGGCAAAAAGGCAGACACGTACATTACATAGTGAATGCCAGCTGCACACTAAGCCCCTATTGCGGACCTTTGTTTTTCTGTTTTGGTGACCCTGAGCAAATTGAAGGAAAAAAAAAAAGGAACTAATTAGTGCGATGTAGTCTGCTATAAAATGGGCATGGTAATGGTTTATTTCCACCGACAGGAAATCTCCGGAGACTTTGGTCTTGTCACAATGAAAATGGCAACCACAGTAATAAGTAGTGACTTGACGTGACATATACAAAGCAAAGTGAAGCGAGCATGGGGTGGGTGGATGGAAACAAAATTCTTCTGTATGCAGTGCTACTTTTCATAAGAGCCGAGCAGGAGTGATGTATTTGTCAGGTGCATAAAACAATATACGCTTAAATGTTAGCCTACTTCCATTCATATCATGCCCGGCCGATTAGCAATTAATATTGTGAATGCATTCATAAACAAATAGGCCAGTTATCAGCATATGTATGGCAACTTTTAATTAAATATCAAGTGACATGAATGGAAATTGCATTGCAAACTTAGGATAAAGGTGATTAAGTAATCTCGTAAAACAGAACATTCAATTAAGGAGCCAGTTGTTGAAAGCCTCTGAGTGAGCAGTCAGGTTTACTGCTTGCCCCGGGAATTTACGACACCTCGGTTTGTCTTCGGTTTTAGTCTATGTAATGCATTCATATTTTTTCAGGCGTGCTTTGAAATAATGGGGCACTGCGAAGGAAAGATGGTTACAGCTGAAGTAATTACATGGACTTAAATGGACAGTGTCATAAAAAAAAAAAAAAAGACATGTAAAAGGGACATGTCAAATGTTTTGATCGGTCAGGTTTCCAGAGAAGCTTGCAATAGTGCATTTCACTCTGCGGGTGACACTGATCTTGGTCAAGGGAGCTTCATTATAAGTCTATGGGGCTGCTGGATGGAGATGACTGACAGCACAGAAGTGCAGAGTGCTACTGCATGCTATTCCCCACTCATTTCCCTGATAAGTGGGGAAATTAACAGTAATAAAAAATCTAAACTTTTGACCTTTTTTTTTCCAATGACAGAAACACTTTAAGTTATGTCAGCCCATCATGTTCACAGCTCAAAGCATTCCCTGTAGAATGGTTTTCCAGGGTTATAAAACCACAGCTTCTTTCTTCAAGGAACAGCCCCACTCTTGTCTTTAGGACCTATAAGGTATTGGAGCTCAGTGACATTGATGTCATGTCCATTGATGGGGTTGTAATACCAATAGGAATAATAGCGAATACGTCACCAAATCAAGTGATCAAGTTCTTGAAGTACAAATCCTTAGAACCCATTTTTAGATATCATATGAGAATGTTTAATGTGATCACCACTTAGGGTGCGTTCACACCTACAGGATCCACAGCAGATCTGCAGCAGATCCGCAGCAGATTTGATGGTGCAGATTTGATGCTGTGTTCAGTTATTTAAATGAAATCTGCTGCGGATCTGCTGCGGATCCGCAGCAAAAAATACGCTGTGGATCCGGTAAGTGTGAACATACCCTTAACAGGTAAGTTACATAACACACATAGGCTATGTTCCTACATTTTTTCCTGTCCGTTTTATTTATTCATTTTTTTAATAACATCCATCATCAAAATTATGTTGTTTGGCCTCCCATCAGTGCAATGATGGCTGTTGGAACATTATTCTAGTTCAGGTGGACTGATTGCCCATTGGGTGTGTCTTTAATTGAAAAGCCATTGAATTTAAGAGTAAAGATGGTGAAAGGACAACGAAAAAAAGAAAAACTGTGAAAAACAACTAAAAGATAATGTCCAATGCTTGCAAAAGAAGTCCACAAAAAAATTATCCTTATTTTGACGTCCACGGAGACAATGCCATACACTGTGCACATTGGGTGACCATCATTCTACTGACTTCAATGCATTGCATTGAGGCCAATTAAACTGTGGCAATAGAGGGCATTATTTTAAAAAGAAAAGGCAGGCACCTTTTCTCTTTTTTTTTCCCCCCCTTTGCTTAGTGTGAACATAGTCATAGACTACAAAGGGTTAACATGAAGGGACAGTATGAAGCAACCTTGTAGCCTAACAAATTGCTGGGATTAAGGTGATTATGATAGATCTGAAAGTTGTGAAATGCTGCAACCCACCACAATTGTAAGTTTATGAAATCAGCCCCTTACATGCAATCTAGTGAATAGTGGCTCTTGTTGTATAGGACTCAGCTGCACATATGGTATGTCCTCCCCTAATAATAGTAATTGTATCCATGAGCTAGTACCTAGACTAGAATGGTGTACACAGCACCATCATAACAGTCCTTATCATTAAGTCTTTATTATAAGGGCTTAAGGTCTCCAGTTTTAGATACCATGTCTCCCTCTAATGTGTTTGCCAAATTAACAAATCATTTCACTAATAATATCTCAATTCAAAAAATAAGTTTTCCATCGATACAAAGATGCAGCTGATATTGTCTTGGATGAACTGATTAAAAATCGTTTCATTACGGAGTAAGGGTGAGCGAAATTCCGATAATCAGAGAACGGTGTTTTCTGCCATACTGACATCATATGTCTGAACAATTTGCTTTAACATTCCAAGACAACATTAAATAGGTCAGCTCAATAATAACAAATTAACATCAATATCTATTAAATGTATAGATTTTTTCCTTCAAGGACTGGCAGGTTTCTCCTTGGTGCACTCTGCTATCTAACTTTGCTTTAAGTTTAGTGAAAAGAAAAAAAATATTATAGCTGATAACTTAAATAACTTAAATAAATTAACTTAAATAAATGTAGCATACAAAACCTTTCATGTGAAAAAAAAAAAATAAAATAAAAGAGACTGGTGGGATATGTGCCAGACTAGACCAGGGCCAACAAACTTTGCCAAGATATTACAACATTGGCTTAGGAAATCTTTGCTTCAATTATGCGAAAGCATTATATAGCACTTGCCGACCACAGTATACAGGACCCATAAGCTAGCCTGCTGACGTCTCAGGCCTCAGTACATCATGTAGGCCATACAGGCCTTGCTACAGTCTTCACTGTAAGTCCTTCCCTACCAAGTCTCTCTGTTGACCTATCTTCCCTGGCTGCTAACAATATGCACTCCTCTATTATAGACTATAACTGTAGATATGACTACTTGTCTATATAATGATTAGTACAGACAGTTAAAGAGACAACCAGGGGCGTAACTAGAAATGGCTGGGCCCCATAGCAAACTTTTTATAGGGCCCCCTGACTGACCACTAAACTGTCAAGTGTATTCATAACTACATAACTACAAGCGCTGTTCAGAAGTGTTGAAGTTAAAGGGACATTTGTAAAACCCAGGAGGGCACCATGTGCTGCAAAGTATGACAGTTCAGGGGGCCCAGTGTATTGCAGGAGCTGGTCATGGGGCCCCCTGATGTGGCGGGCCCCATAGCAGCCGCTATGGCTGCTATAGTGGTAGTTACGCCCCTGGAGACAACCACCTCTCTCAGCAGCACTGCTCAAGAGCAGCCGGAAAACTATATATTTATTGATTTATTAGTTCCAAGAACAGGGGGGAGATCAAATGATTGCCAACAGGTTCTATGTCTACATGACATAGATATAAGTGCATGAAACACATGGGGGGATTTATCAAAATTATCTTAACTTAGTCCCCACCCCCTTTTCCGCAACCAAATTCACTAAGAGGTGGACACAAGCAGGCATAAATCATGACAAATGAGGTGTGGGAGGAGCCTATGGCCTGTTCTTACTTATATAACCAATAAAGTAATAACAATATTCAACCTTCATGTGGAACCTAACTAAATAACATTATGTGAAACAGTAGTTTCCTGAAAAATGCCACCAATGAAAATTCCTTTAAAAAATGGTTAAAGGAAGGGAGATCTGGTTACAGTGAGACTCACATTAGCATTTTGTTTGAATAGGCAAGATATGTGTAAAGGGGTGTTGTAATGAATGATAAGCATTTAAAGGATTTATGTTTGGGATATGCTCTCCGATTCTGCAGAAATCTAACTTGAGATCATATAGCAGCATATGGAGCATGTTTCATCAGAATGTGCTAAATTTCACTTATAACACTGATCATTGTTCTGACAGGAAGAGCACAGACATTCCTATAGCGGCAATCAAAATTTAGATTGTGAGCCTTAATGGGCACAGGGACCAAAATTGGCAAACTATGTACAGTGCTGTGCAGTCAGTTGGTGCTATACAAATAAAAGCATTATAAAAGTCTGCATGATGAGGTTGTGCATGCGCTGACATACATGTATACTTCCACATCTCCAGTCACTATGTCCAGTACATGACAAGAGCTGCTGTATTTATGAGATTTAGAAAGCTTTTTAATGTATCTATTTTAACTCTGGGTGTTTATTCATTACATGTAATTATGGGATGTACTCACCAAACCCATATTTTTAAACAAACATAATTCTATAATTTGCATTTGTAATGAGGAAAGTTTTGAAACCAATTCACAGTTGTGCTAAAATTACCAGATAGTGATGAGAGATTATAAAAGGTTTATCCACATGTGATATTAAACTTTAGTAAACAAAAACAAACAAAAAAAATTATATAGTGGTGCCTTGGTTTACGAGCGTAATCCGTTCCAGGACTGAGCTTGTAATCCAAATCCACTCTTGAACCAAAGCAAATTTTCCCTTAATAAATCATTGAAATTCCGTCAATTGGTTCCACACCCCAAAAATAATGATTTTTTTTATTGTGAATAACTTGTAGAACAGATGAAACAATGAGAAACAGTTGAATATGTGACATTATAAGTTACTGTACAGTATAGCAAACAGCATGTGGAGTATAATGTATAGTAAGGGCATAAACATGAAAAAAGCTGCAGTTTGTAAATACAGGATGGAACAGCAGATCCCCTAATGCAGTAGTGTAGTACAACAGGCTGAAATAGAGAAGCAGGGCTGCTGTCAAAGGTCTGTGTGGTCACATGACAGCAATGGGGAAGGGTGTGTGTTCAGCATGGACCAATCAGGAAGTGAGAATCACAGAGCTGTGCAGGAGGACAGTGACAGAAACTTCTCTATACAGCGGTGAGAATGGCTGAGTGTAAGTGCAGGCACATTATATCAGCAATGTGTATAGCTGAGTGAGAGTACAAGTACATTATGGCAGCAGTGTGTATAGCTGAGTGTGAGTGCAGGCACATTATATCAGCAGTGTGTATAGCTAAATATGAGTGCAGGCACATTATAGCAGAAATGGAGACAATTGGAAACATAAGGGCTGACAGAGACTGCAGGAAGCAAGAAGGAATGAGCAGCATATATGTGGGCACAGTATAGCAGCACTCTCTGTCTGAGTAGAGAAGGGTTATAGCTATGAAGAGATTACCTCCATAGTCCTTCCCCCTGATGTAAGCCCCAGCCTGAAATGGATATGCTATGATTTTGAATGCTTCACTGTGTGCTATGGGAAGCTCTGATGCGGGTGCACGCTGATGCGCCCACATCAGAGCTCTGCGGACGGAAAGATCATGGGTCAAGCAGTATGAAAGTGATGGTCGGTCACCTTTAAGCAAAATGTTAACTATTATTCTTATATAGAATTGGGGTTCACCAGCTATAATATAGTTACCTCTGCCATAAAAGTGGTAAGGGTTAAAGCAGAAAACGCATTATGAAAGAATCAGTAGTATTACCTATATTGAGGCTTTATTTGGGTTACTTTTATTTAATTGCTATTATAAAATGCAGAAGAAAAAAAAAATGAGCATGGAAGTTACTGTTTTGCCATAGCAGATAAACATATAAAATTATAATAGTGAGTCACAGCACATTTTTTATGTCCTTGCTTGGCGGGTATTCCCAGCTTGAGTTTGTACTTCACAGAGAAATATAGAATTGTCGCATACAAACTGATTTTATAAGGTTTTTTTCCGCCTCAGGCAAATCCAGGGATGTTTCTGCTGTCTGCTGTGCTGATTGCTTTAAGACTCTCCAATGGCATTTACTATGCTCCTTGATTTTTGCATCAGCTACTTTGACCAGCTAAGGTGTGTCCCATCTAAAAGTTTCCTCCACCATATAGCTGATGTATTTTTCTCAGCGTGATGTAAAGCTGCAGGATCTTTTAATCAAGGAAAATGAATGTGTTTGGGAGATGGTTTTGCTGTGACTTTACTGCACTAAGCTTTGCACAATTTACAGGAAGAATTCAGACAGTTTTGGTGACAACTTGAAAATGTTGAGACATAAGATTGAATATAGGAAACATTGCTCTTCCTTAGCTTGGGAAAATGTTCAGCTAGCTATATTCTTCGTATTTTCTAAATGTCTCTTGTATTGTTAAGACAAAAAAAAAAAAAAAAGATTAGGCTCATACCAGTGGTGGGGCTGAGTGCATTGACGGAGGTGAGATTCAGCCAGTTCTCCCAGGTTCCTGTGAACTGGTTGCTAACCCTTTCTCGACCATGGGTCATTGATTCCTGAATGCCCAGGTCGTTTTGGACTTCATAATGATCCTATAAGCTGAGGTTCCTTGCCCTCCCCCCTCTTCTCTGTCCCCTGCCGCTGTTAGAAGCTTGTAACAGTGGCAGGGGAGAGAGAGGAAAGGGCAGAGCTTGCAGCCTTGTGCTGAGAGCGGCTGCATGCCGGCCTTACCTATCTTCTTTCCCCGTCGACCTCTGTAGCCAGGACACCAGAAACCTGAAGCTTCAGGTGTCCATGGCTACCATCAGGACTCTGCGATCACATCTCAGAGACTGATGGTTACCAGAGAATTCTCCCTCTGTAGAGGGAGAATTCTCTGTCTGAAGCCCTATAGATGCTGATGTCCACAGTATCTTTAGGGTTTATTGTCATCCCCAGAGCTCCAATGCTGACAGTTGTGGGAGGTCTCTGGTTATGTCTGATAGCAAGGACCCGCTGCAAACGACACAAGCCCAGCTTCTGTGCCTGTGTCATCCTCCATCATAAATTAATGACGCTGCCCCTTCTCCCTAGTGTACACCTGGGGAGTAACATTGATAAATGTCCCCTGTACAACTAGTACCAGAATCTTCACAAAACAAAAGGAGTGTTAACCTAATTGCGAGATGACCGTGGTGAAGTGCTTGCTGATTGTATGGGTCGTGGAATAAAGAGGAGTTTTTTGGCTACTGCACACGCTGATCCTGGTGGTATCTTACTACAGCATGACCCTGTGAAAGTGGCAACCTGCACTTCCCTTTGCAGCCACATGGCTCAGGAGGCACTGCTGTGCAGTTTTCATTATGTCCTGCATAATATTTTAACATGTTTCACACCAAATAGTTTCTACTTTAATTACAAAAAATGTGTACTCAAATAGCGTAAAGTAGAAAACAATGTCAATTTAGTTATGCATGTAAGATTGTAGATTTTGTTGGGCATTTTAAAATAGATTAGATGTATCTCATACACTTATATTTTGTAACATACTGTAGTTACATCATGATGACTTGGCGACAGGTCACAAAAATCTACATATCCAGTTTACAAATCTACATAGCGTAAACAGAAAACTTCACGAGCACCTATGACAACTGCTACTATGGCAACTAAATGTCATGCAAAAGAAGAAACTCAGCCTATAAGGAGAGGTAACATAGTCTTAAAGGGGGAAAAAATAAGCACTTTGCATCAGCAATAAATCCAGCACTGTATGCTTCATGCCAGGGCTTCTGTTACAGTATAAAAAAAACTGGGAAGAATAATCTGGCAGCGCAGTGTCACAGCATTTACAGTATCAGATCAATGGGTTATGGTGTTTATGCACTTGATACTGACACTGACTTTTCAATTTGCATCTTGTCAAAGGTGAAAACTGAATACCTGCGCCAGTAAATGAGCCCAGCAGTGCGAAGAACTGACTTCTGGATTCTGCCTCAAACATAGGAATATGTATTCACAATCCTACCGGCACCATCTCCTGCAAGATGACATTGCTGAGCGTTGTTATACAGCTGTGCTGTGCTATACTGCTAATAGGATATAAAAACGATTTTGTGAGTTAATAAAACAGTATAATAAAATAATGTAAAAAATACAAAAAAATGTGTTCTAGGGGTTGACCAAGGAGATACAATACACTGCATTAACTATTTTTTTTTAATTAGTCAAACTTTTTATACTACTTCTCTTACTCTAAAACCAGTTGAGAATTTTTTTTACACCCTAAAATATTTGCAGATCAATTATAGTTTTTACCAAAAGAACATGAAGCTATGTACTGTGTATATTACTGGGAATCAATAGTGGTATATTAAACTTATTTCACACATAGGATTATTAATAGTCAAATTCACTCATTATGGTATGACCGATCATCTAATGTACTTGACAGCATTCCAACTACCCCCCACAGATGAAGTCAGGGAATAGAAGAATAGGGCATTTTTCAACCTGCTTTATCCTTGTGTTTTAACAAAGATAAACCATCACAACAGGTACTGGCAGTGGCAGATGTCATTGTTTTCAATCACAACCTCCCCAGGCAGTGCCAAAAAAGGGGTCCCGGCCAGACTACCTCTTTATAATGAGATTTTAAACAGATCTTTTTGCATTTCACCAAGAATCATTATTTTGGCATATTTTTCCAGAATTACTGTCTATGAATTAATATGGTTGATAAAATCTCAACAAAAATACTTCTAAAAAAGGTAATAAAAACAGTTATGTATGCAACCTCTGTACGTTTTACTGTTTTACTTTTTATTTTTAGTTATTTTACAGTTTTTGCTGCAAAATTTTTAATATTTTAGTTTCCCCAAAGCGCCTCACATTAAAGAAAAAGCTTTAAAAAAAAACTTAGTTAAGAGAACAAAGTAAGTTTGGCCTAACAAAGCTTTAAAACATCATAAAGTCCAGATCGTAACTCTTAAATGACAAACACGGCAGGCAAACACTGAGAGAATCTGAGTAAGTGATTTACAATGAGACATTTAATCCTCTAACAAAAAGCAACCTAATACCTTAGTAAGACTCATAAACAAACCAATTCTGTAGTATTAAATCCTCCTTACCAATAGGGACTTGTCAACTTTGAAAACAATGCCTTCCTAGCCTTATAGCAGTGAATAACCACAAAATGCAGATCATTTATTCTGAACATTCAGCATGAAATACAAGTCACATGCAAATCGGCTAAACTACAGTGCTATAGTGTATATTCAGCAGTGGTGGGTTATCTGAGCGCTGTTTCTTGTGTGCACCGTCATCTTTAGGGATCTGTTAGTTAATATACAGTAACTAAACTTGTGTCACATGACAAACATTACTCTAACTCGGACAATCATGCATTGGAGAGTCATAATCTATTTGGTGGTGGCTTAACTGGGGTACAGAGACTAAAGTCGGTCATTCAATAGGTGTCAACTGAATGTTCGCTTGGCCGACAGCTAATATTCCCCATCCCGCTAAACACTACAACATCCACCTTGGCTAAGTTTTCATGTGTTCTAAGTAATGAGAGACAGGGTAAGTCAATGTTAGGCTATGTTCACACACGGTTTAACAGCGGACACTGTTAAACAGACGTCCTGCACTCAGCCCGTTCCTGCAGCTGATACCTCTACATTGGCTGCAGGAACGTTCTTTTTTATAATTGATTTGCAGGCACCGTCGAGTGTGCCCGCAAATCAGTTAGCCATTCACTTCAATGCAATGTACGACCGCTGCTGCACATTGCGTTGTGTGAACAGTTATTATTTCCGGACACTGTTCAGTGAACAGCGTCCAGAAATAATTGACAGGCGCATTATTCTTACACTCGTTCTAGATCGGGTGTTAGAATAACAATGTATAAACACAGCGGGCAGCATTACATTGACTTCAATACAATGCCGCCCCTGCAGTAAAGAACGGACGCTGATGCCATTGCAATCAGCGTCCGTTCTTTACTAATAAAAAACGATGTGTGAACCTAGCCTTAGACTGACAATATAGTCAGTCAGTTGGAATCCAACATATCTGCCCTTCCTTTCCCCTGACATCACAAGTAGGGGAAGAGGCAGGAGTCGTGCACATACACTAGTCATTCAGGAAAAATTGCTGGTGTGGATGACTTTACACAAATGTGTATAGGTGCCTTAGAAAACACTAACGCTAAACACCCCCCCCCCCCCCCCCCCCCCCAATTCTAACAATGTGTATTTTGCTGCAGGAAGATGATGCTGAAGCAATAAGCAATATTTAGGGCCGAGGTCAGGAGGGTCTATCAGGAGTCTGAACTGGGAACACTGGCACAAAGAATAATAATACGTATGGTATGAGCCTCAGTCACAAGGAAAACTATGGCAGAAACATGTCCTTTTTGTTTCTGAACTAGTTGCACTAATTCCTAGGGCTACCGAGAGCAATGGCATGACGCCACCGGAAGCAGAATAGGATGAGTGCAGTTTATTTGCAACTTGACAATGCTGGAAATGGGTGAGATGATTAACAATAGCCCTATGTTAATGAATAAATAACAGTAGAATAAATAGTAGTAAGTACAGATCCCTCCCTGGCTCCTGGGTATATAAGCAGAACCAGTTTATACTTCAGTCTAACACTTACTATAAATATAATTAAACGAAGATTGTGCAATTGTAATATTGCTAACGTTTGGGGAGGAGATATCAGATATCAATTTATAAATACTGATGTTATTATAGATTTGCTCATCTAAAATCCAAAACTTTAAAGAGGATGGCCACTGTATAGTAAAATTGCTCAGTGTACATTATTAGTAAATGTACTCACTGTATATACTGACAGCAGCTCCCTGTTTACCTCATAGAGTTAAAATCAGACTCCTCTCCTCCAGGCAGCCCTGCTCTGTGGTTTTTCTGTCCATAAGATGGCCAACATGGAGGAGCATGTGACTATGCCCCGTCTCCCAGTGTCCACCATAGTTATATACAGGCTCAGTGTTGGACACTGGGGGGTGGGGCATGGTCACACGCTCTTCTTTGTCAGTCATCTTATGGACAGACTCACCACAGAGCAGGGCAGTACAGCCTAGAGGAAGGGTGTCTGATTTTAACTCTAGGAGGTACACAGGGAGCTGCTGTCAGTAAGTGCAGTAAGTACACTTACTAATACTGTACACTGAACACTCTTACTATTAAGTGGCCAACCCCTTTAAAAGTTTCTTACTTTTGAGGCATGTCATGCTTTAAAGAGTACCTGTCATCAAAATTACAAGTCAAAAGTTACTGATCACAGCAGGTCCCACTACTGAACCCTAGTGTAATTGGGCGATATAGCCAGAGAGAGCTTGAAACAGCTGGGCCATCCAGTCCCCAGCCATATCTCCGTAACGGGCAATTCTGTCAATTGAAATTTATGCAACTACATAGATGGAATTTGAGGCCAGCCGGGAATTGAATTGTTCTGCTGAGCTCTCTCCTCAGCTACAGTATATCGCCTGATCACACCAGGTCTCTGAAGTAGGACTTGATGAGATCAATAACTTTTGACATTTCTGATGTCATGTCAAAAGCTATTTTTGATGACAGGTAGACTTTAAGTTTTAGCTGTAAAGATAGAGGTTAAGGTGCAAAAAGTAAAACAAACCTCATTATGCATTAAAACATACTGAAAAGTTAAAGGACATGTTGAGTTAGTGGAAAAGGAGCTTTGACTTAGAGTCTCCCTATGTTAGCAGACATTGCAACTTTGGATTACCAAAAATGTCAACTGGAAAAATTGAAGTTGAGAGTGAAAACTATATACGGAATTCTGCCTTATTCGTAAAATGATCAAAGTCCCCAGTAGATCAGTGTGTGCATGTAAATGGAAATAGATGGTGTGAGGTTTGATTGAAAAGACATGGAGACTGGTTATTACTGAAAATATTCGCATCACTGTGAGGAAGAAAATACTGGGAGGTTGAATGACATTAGAAGCTGGCAGAAGTAAAGCATTGTAAAGTTAAATCTATGCTATTTCTCATTAGATTTCTCGTTTTACCCAACAAATATATATATATATATATATATATATATATATATATATATATATATATATATATATATATATATACACACACACACACACACACAAACATACAGGTAAGTTTCTGTATTTGTTACATTAATATATCAAGAAAAGAAGCACAGCAATAGGGGAAATATCATAGATCATATCAAACTCTATGAGTAATGTCACAAATAGCTTAAAGTCCAGAGGTTTGAATTTTTTTTCATCTGGCAGGGAAGAACATAATAAAAAATTAAAACTCACCTATCCCTGCGCTATTGCAGTGCTGGTTTTCTGCTCCAGGACCCATCCGATCCTGGAGCCCAGGTTACAAAATCCACCACTTGACAGTGTTTGGTAGCCCTATAGAGAACTTAAGAAGCACTGACCGCACACGCAAAGGACACTAATATTATTTTGGGGACATATTTCTCGATTTTACTGCTTCCAGCAACCAGTTTTACAACCCCTACATTTTGGAATTGAAAGTACTCCTTTTAACTACAAAATAAAATAGGATAAGGGGGGGTTGACCCTTTCAAAAAGGCCAGAAAATCTAGAATCCCCGGTAATGGTGCCATTTTGGATGCCTATATTGGAAGGGTTAATATAAAGAAATACATTTTTCCATTACAGTAATAAACACACGCCTGAACACCCTAATGATCTCATTTATTTCCATATGGCAATGTACCAACTTGGACTTGAAAGTCATGATTAATGAGCAAGAGTAAGCAAAAATATATATATATTTCTGTATGTGAAATGTGTTTATTTAATAAATTATTTACTCTATTTCATTCCTGGAATGGCATAAACAATGCATTTTCTAAGCTCTAGGGCAAAAAAAAAATCACTAGAAGTAAAAGTTCACCTGAAACACAGCATTGCATATTATTACATATATGAAGACCTATGTGTATAGACCTATTAGACCTAAGTGACCAGATCTACTACCATCATCACTGTAAAAGTGCTGGCTTATTCGAAAGCGAGGTGCTTTAACTTTATAAAGACGACTTTGACAATCTCATTATTTTCTAGGATTTGATCTTGGGAATCAGTGAAACACATTCTTAATAGAGAAGGAAAAGGAGAATAGATCTAAATTCAAAATGTATTCCTTTAATAAATAGTTTCATTTCTCAGCTCTTGTAATTCATATGGAAGATGCTATAAACATTAGATTTATAGGCCCTGGGCTAAATTATAGTGAAGCCGAGGTTTAAGAATAATATCACACAACACATCAAGCAAAGTTATCCAAGACTATAAATATGTAAAACTAAAGTTTCTCTATTATTAACTGAACATGGCAACTTATAAAACCTTAAAAAACTTATCACCTTTAACTTAACATTTTTAATTCACCCTGTTGTGTGCATTTTCTCCGTTATATAGATAAATCAATGTGGATTGCACTGGATAGCTTCAATAACTGACGACGATCATCTGGTCTGTTTCGTCCGTTGACTGTCCTCCCCACACACAAGAACGTTTTGCATGGCCAAGTGTTTCTGTGTTCTCTATGGGGATGGGAATGTTAAACTGTGGCTTATCCCTCCTAGAATGAAGGGGTGGGGTGGTGAGTTTCCATTACCCCTTACCTCTATCTCCAACAACATTATCTGCCTTGGTTGTTTGGAAGTGCCCCATACATCTCATACCAATGCCTTGCGGCCAAAGAAAGTATGGGGACCTTAAGATGGTAGTTAGGCAGGTATAGGATATTAGGAACAATAGTAAATATGGCACTATAAATTAGATAGCTGTGAAGCTTTCCTAAATGACTGCTTCCGCTCTTGATCTCGCCCATACACATACCTGCTCAGGTTGGGTGATCATGAAACTGGAAAGTTCCTCTGGCATATATCCAGGGTGTAGGGTAGGCTATTTTATGCTAAATTCAGATGTATGGTTTTAGGAAAAATACTAGCTAGTTTATTGAAAAGACGTCATTAACATGAATATTCAGGAATGATACTGTGTTCACATCAGATAGTTCAGGTATCTATCGTTTTTACCGACAAACTCAGTCAACTGTATCTGAAACATCTGAAACTGCTTTCACTACAAATAAAGACATCTGCCAACTGTCTTTCAATGTTTTATTATTTATTCATTTTTATGTATTTAGCATTATTCATGGTGCTCCAGTTACTGCTGCAGCCCTTTATGCTGGCTATGCATTTCAGATAGCTGTCAGTCAAATACTTGTTTGACCGACAGATATTCTTCCTGACTTCCAAAATTCACATTCACTTGTCCTGAATATGGATATGAGAGTAAGTCACTGTGAGAAACTTCTGATGGTGGCTTATCTTCCATAAGAACAAAAAATGTGCAAAAAATCCAACAACTTAAAGGTCCCCATGTACTGTACTTTTGTCGGCTGTACCCATAGCTCGCATATGAGTTTAAGGTGTGTGGGGCTCTCCCGACCATCCACCAAAAGATAATGTTGGCGGAGATAGGGGTTGGATGTGATGGAAAATAACTGCCCGACATCTTTGCTCTGGGAGAATTAAGATGCTGTCAGAGCAGTCTGGCTGCAGCTTACCCTCCCCATAGAGAGGACGGGAATGCTTGGTTGAACAGAACATTCATCTCTATGGAGAGGGCAGGAAGAGGATGGCCATTGAAGGTTATTAAAGGTGTATAGGGACCTTAATACTTCTTTCCACTCAGGACTGCCACTAGGGCGGAAATAAGAACACATTAGATGTTCAGTCAATGTTTTGTAGAAATCAACAGGTTCTGCTGACATTAATCTAATGTGTATGGCGACCTTTCTGTCCCCCCCGAAAAAAAGCCACCCCTTGAAAGTAAGGCCGCCTGCCGCCTCCCAGGGCTCACCTAATCCCCTCGTGGAGCTTCACTGCCCGCACCACAGGCAGCTTGGTCCATGGCCCTCACATCCTCTGAACATCCCAACGCACACCACCGCCTGTCCTGACACACAATGCTGCCCGCTGCCCGCTGCCACCTGTCAAACCTGCACGTCCCGCTGCTAACTGCTGCCTATCCCACTGGCACGTCTCGCTGCATGCCACCACCCATGCCGCAAGCATGTGAGTATTCCAAGGAGGTCTGAAGGGGACGTCTTGTTGTTTTTCCCGGCTGGGGGGAGAGAAATAAGACATAGGGGGAGATTTATCAAACTGGTGTAAAGTAGAATTGTCTTAGTTGCCCCTAGCAACCAATTAGATTCTACCATTTCATTTTTGAAGTAATCTGTGGGGAATAAAAAGTGGAATCTAATTGATTGCTAGGGGCAATTAAGACAATTCTACTGTACACCAGTTTGATAAATCTCCCTCATAGTGCCTGTTTTTGAGCAAAAATTAATATAAGGCACTGTCTTATTTTTGGGGAAGCACTGTAGTAGCTACTTCCATTAAGTGGCACTATAGAGCTTTTTTTTCCCTTTTAGAAGAGAACTAGTTTTCATAGCCACTTTTAGGTCATCATATCTTCATATGGGAACTGCTATTTATACAATGCGCCATATCTCTAAATATATTTCTTCAAGAAAATGTATCAGAAAATATAAATAATAAGCTGTAATTAATAATCATTGCAGCATTCATTCCATTAAGCCTTATCCAGACAATAGTCTTCATGTTGCTTCTTTCCATGGAAATAATTACCGAGATAAGAAGCTAGCACAGCTTCAAATATATTTACTATTCTTCCGTTTTTTTTTTTGTTTTTTTTTTGCAGAGACTGCATTCTTAACTTAGGTTTGCAAAGCTCTAAAATTCATAGAGCTGATTCATTATTATTCACAGGATGAAACGAGAAGGCAAAAAGTATTGACATTTGAATTTGTTTGTTACATCTGTTTTAGGAGGTAAAATCATTTTTCAGAAGATCAAAAAGATCAAATGAGTTGATGAGATACAATGGTGTTACTGGGCATGATACATTATTGATAGCTAGAACCCTCAAGGCATGCAGAACAAATATGATCATTATTTATGCTATAGACATCTAAGCTATGCTAACTTGTAATGATTTTATGCTGCTGCAAGACACTTTGTGGAAAAGCTTTTTAACATTTACTTGTGAATAATATAAGTAATAGACAAGGCAGCAAAAATTCTAGGGATGGCCTATGTGGCTGCTATGAGGCCCCTGGAGAAAAGGGTCCTGGTCCTGCTTGGTCCAATCACCTTTGCTATTATGTGGTGGGTGCCTGTGGAGTACTTTACCTCTCTACATGAAGAACATTTTAGCAAATGGGGGTAGAAAAGGGCGAAGTTTCATAAAAAGGGGTTTCACATGAACTAGATTCCTTTGTCCTGGGGGGCAAAACCATTCAACATAATAAGGGTCCAGCCTTGGTCACTTGGTAATTGGGCAGTCTACTTATAAAGCACTTTGCACAGGCATAGGCTATGTTCACACAACGTTTAACAGCATCCATTGCACAGCAGTGGACGTTGTTAGGCTAAGACCACACGACGTGTAACAGCACCTGTTGCAACAGATGCGGTTAAACAGACGACCCCAGGCCTGCTTTCAAGATGTTCCTGCAGCTGAAACCTCTGTATCGGCTGCAGGAACGTTCTTCTTTTAACATTGACTTGTGGACACCGTCGGGTGTGCCTGCAAATCAATTAGCCATTCACATCAGTGTATAGTAGTGCTACTGCCGCACATTACATTGTGTAAGCAGCTATTATTTCCGGACGCTGTTCGCTGAACAGCATCCGGAAATAATAAGCAGTTACATTATTTTTAAAATAATGGGCGTTAACATAACAGGCGTTAACATAAGGCTTTGTGAACACAGTGGCGCAGCTTTGCATTGACTTGCAAAGAACTGCATACTGTAACTTTCTAATCAGAAGAGCACAGTCTCCTGCACCCCTGCCCGCCATGTATATATCTGGTTATACATTGTTTTTTACCTTATATAAAACAAGAACTGTGACAAATATGGTTTGTAAGAGGTAACTATATATATATATATATATATATATATATATATATATATATATACACTTATTTTGTTTTGCTATTTAGACATTTATACATTCAAGAACCAGAAACACCCATCTCCATAAATGGTTAACTAGTGAAACAACAGTGTGATAGGGTCCTATGGAAATGTTCAGCACCTGTGGCAAGGTACCAAATTTCTGCCAGCCTCTCTAATTAACTGTTCTGGGAAGTAGCAGTCATCAAAGTGAATTAAATCCACAAGAGACAGTACAGCCTTGGATCTCACCACAGAGACAGTAAAGCAGGTGACACAGAAATTTGTTCAATTTTCTGTACATCTGTTCAACCTCCCACTACTTCATGGTACAATGAAACAAACAACATTCAATTTCTAAGTCGGGCAGAGATACTGAGAAACATAAATGGAAATAAACACCCGGCTGCTGTTGTTGTTTTTTTAGGTATACCTGAAACATTTGTGATATTTGTTTTATATTTTTTTTCTTATTATTCAGTTGTTAAAAGTAGTAAACCATAAATCTGAATAAATTTCAATGGCTTATGTTACATAACAGTAACAATAATAGGATGACAGAAGGTTTTATCATCAGCAATTGATTCAGATGGTTATAGAAAAATAGTGAGTCACCAAATGTGAAATATAGTTACTTAAAGTTAGTCTCAAGCCAAATCAGACATTTAACTTTCAACTTTAATGACACTTCCCATCAACAGTTTTCTGTATTCAAGACCAGGAGTGAAAGGTTAATATAATGCAATGACTCCAGGTTGATCACAAGAAGTCAGAACTTGGAATTACCTAATGTATAGCAGTATAGCAGTTGATTTTTCAAGGTCTTAACAGTGGTTCCATGTATTCACAGGAGCAAACATGTGTAACACCTAGAGATGAGCGAGCTGAGCCTCCCAAACCTAGATTTGTACCGAACTTTGCAAAAAGTTCAGTTCACAACCCAACCAAACTTTTTGCAAGGTTTGGAGAATTTTGGGAAGATGGCGAACCCTCATCTGCAAAACAAACAAGCAAAAAAGTTATTGTAAACTGTCTGCGCTCCCCCTCTTGTGGCTCTGTGATGTCTTCAGTCACCTGTAGAGAGATGGACTGCTTAGCCAATCAGTGACTGAATGGAACCGGACAGCACCCACAGCCAGTGGTTGGCTGAGTGGGTTGCCACTCTAGAGACAAGAGTGTAAGCAAGCTCAGCCAGTCACTGGCTGCAATGCTGTCCCATCCCAGTCAGCCTTTGATTGTATGAGTGGGCTGTCACCAGAGAATATGAGACAGGACCGGAGAAGAAGAACACTGGGCGTACGTGTAAGTATGATGAGTAACCTTTTGGAACTGCAATTTGGTTCGGGACAAACCCGAACTTTACATGAAAGTTCGGCAAACCTGCCAAGCCAAACTTTTTAAACTTTGCTCATCTCTAGTAACAACTAGTCACAAGATAAGATAATAAAAATAAAAAGACGAATGAGAAATCACCAATAGGTTACAGAAACCAAGTTCTGATGGGGAAAAAAAGATGATGACCCAAACAAATGATAAAGATGACAGCCAGGAATTGAAGCAGATGGATAAGAGACGTTAAAATGTAATGATTCCTACTATTTTGGTCATGGACATGGAACAGATTTTGTCCAAAGACTAATTCAGCAGACACATATTTTACTGAAATTTCCCATAAACATATATGAAATGTGATTTTTTTTTTTTAGAAAATATAGCTGACTTTTAATATTACAATTGGATTTGCACAGGCAAACAAGGGGTCAAGGGCGTAACTAGGGTTTATTGGGGCCCCATAGAAAAACACAGTATGGGCCCCATGAATCCTAGTGTCTAGGGGCGGTGTATGCAACCCCTCTCCTCAGAGCGTCTCTCATCCATCCCCTACCCCCCGCTCTCACAGCAAGGGGGCTGCAATGTGGAGACAGTGTTTTGTGATCGCTGTCCCCATGCTGTGAGGGCCGTGCCATCCTGGGGTTAGGGGTGATGGTACAAGCCACTCTGAAGAGCTGCGCCACCTGGGGAGGGGGGAGGTTGCTTTGGCCATACCATGAAGGCAGGCAACGCTCTGCCAAAGGGGGGCCAGGCCCTGCCTCCTTGTTAGCTATGCCAATGCCCGGGGTAAAAAGTCTTTGTCTCCCTTTATCTGGATTAATAGGACTTATCCTTATTTATCCTGAACGAAGATATCTGAGGATAGTGAAGTTGCCCCATACACATTAGATGGTTTCCATTGTCCAGGCAATTATGCTGTATCACAAGAAAGTCACTAATATTTTAGTTAACTTTTTGTGTGTTATAAAATAGTACCACATATGAACAAAAAGAAAATAAGAGTCAAAATGTACACAGGATCTAAAATTGATATGTCTAAAAACTTGAGTCTCCAGGAAGAGTCTCCAGTACACTGGACAAGTCTACTGAGACTTGTCAACTCTGAGACCAAGATCACGGCTACCGAACATCCATTCAAGTGCTGACGAAAGAACCAGAAGTGTCACACGTTCCTGCTAATGAGATGGCTGGACAAGGGAAAAGCACATAACCTGCAGTATGACTTACAGTATCAGGTTGCAGAATGGGTTCAAATAGAAGATGACAGTATTACACAATATAAATAAAGCACCATTTACACTCAACTTCTTTTCACATTCCTCATGTATCCTGTCTAAGCTAGCACCAAGATGCTTATGTGAACACAACCTAAAAATATTCTGAATAGTCTTCGCTCCATTTTTGTCATCACATGCCTGAATAATTCTAGAAAAGCAAAACATAGGACTAAATGCATACTATACATGATGTATAACCATGAGTCAACTTGGGGCCCACCAGCTCTTGCAAAACTACCATTCCCATCATGCTTGGACAGCCAAAGTGTTTGGCCGTCCAGGCATGATAGACATTGTGCAATAGCTGGAGGGACTTGAGTTTGACACCCTTGTCCTACATTCTCATCCATTAAAAAGAGTTTTTAGTGTAATCCATGGTGAAGAAGACTCCGGTTAGGATAGAAACTTTAGAAACTTGAATGGTTACTATTTAATGATAGAGGGGATAGCAACCCAATTGTAGATGTCTAGGATGATAAAATCTTCAAAAAACAAGAAAAGTCTAAGATGATGCACACTAAACATACAGTATGTTTTCTGCCAATGAGGATCACATTTTATGAAGCATGCATCAAGGAAAATGAATATTTGGTATCATTAAGGTTATTGTTGAAATACAGGAACTATAACAATCTGTGCAGATGAAGAAATGAGATGTAATATATTTCCTGTGATGCTGACATCCTGAACATCTGAGTAATGACAACTGATAGAGCTTTCATTATGGAGTCTGAATAGCATAAAATGTATTGTAAAGTCGGGTACAGAAGGAAAGAAAATCATTTCGAAAAACATAACCATTTCCCAGTTACTTCCTAGCAGATGCCACATTTGGGATGTTACTTGCATTTTCCTGGGAAGTAATTAAATCAAAATATATGTATTTTTCCAATAAACAACCAAACTTTATCAAGTCATCATTGAAGATGGAAGTTTTGCCAGGGACAGCTGGCGAACCATTTGTTCAGACCGGTTGAACTTCATATTTTTAAAGAACTTCGCTTCTTTTCAACATGGACAATATTGGATAATTATAATGATAAATATGATTTCTCATAATTACATCCATTCTCAAAACTTCCTTCTCTCCTGTTTGGAAAAAAATAGAACATTGCCGACTGCCAATCAGCTCAAACTTTCATTAGTTTTTAGATCACAGCCGCGTCCCACTGGAACAACAGAAATTATTAGTTTCCATAGAAACAATATAGAAAGGGAGCAAATAAGTTTTCTACGGTTTCATATTTTTTTATTTAAAAAAAAAGCTTTTCCTACTCAATAGCGATAGTCTTCTTAGTTATGGGCTGCACCAATCACAATTGCCCTTGACCTCTATTAAATGTGTTTCCTTTGACTTAACTCTAACTACAGTTGACAGGCAATTATCTGGTGGTAGCGCCGCCAACCATAGGGACTACCACTTAATTAACTTTTTTTTTTTTTTACCTTCGACTATCCTCACCATTATCCTAAATTACAATGCCAATTAATTTTCAAACATGAAGAGCCTCTCAAAGATAAGATGCTTTTGAAACGCTACACAGATGTGTGAAGTGAATTTTAGAAGACTTGCTGAACTATCATTATGACACAGGGCTTATGTGATGGTCAAATTGTCATTGTGCACAAGTGTCATGTGAAGTACGCCATATTCATTAAAAAAGTACTAATGGGTGAAAATGTGACTTGTTTTAGAGGATGCTAATACTGCCAAATGATGTAAAATTGACTTACATTATGCTTATTTATTAAAGTCGGTGAATAGGTCATTTGTAACACTAAAAAAAGAATACAGATAAAAGACCGGTACTTTATTATTCAGAATAAGGCAAAAATATTATCGACATGCTAAAATGTCCAACTGAATTATCATATATTGTAGGTGCAGAAATTTTATTGGGGTTTGGTCTTAATGAGTTGACTGACTGAAATAACATTATATACACTACAAGTATTACAAAAGAAATAATCAAGTCAGAATGTCCTTCTGATATGTCACAGATACAGTACTTGTAAGATCAAATTGGTACAGTGTGAAAAGAGGTACTTTGGGCAAACATATTTCTTTATCCTTAATATAGCTCATATATACAGTACTAATAGACCATTCTGCACCTATACTTTGAGATCTGACCCAGCTCCAGTTGCTGGATGTTGTGCAGCCCAAGCATAATCCATTTTGTCACATTACCCCACCATTGTATAATGTAACACTACTGTTGCACTTAACATTTGGGGGCATTCCTAAGCCCAAGCTCCTGTTTCCAGACAGATTTTGCAGCATTAAAGGGGAAAACTTCTTGTACTGATGTCAACGACTTACCATTTTAAGAGAAAATTTAGTTTAAATGATTGGCATTCATGTAGCCTGGTTCATGTGTGTGGGTTAGAGAAGGTAGGGAGACAGACCGCCCAAAGCTGTGGACATTGTGATGCTGGGATAAAACAGCATCTGGAGGTGGTTAAAAAAATGATACAGGCACTAAGTGTGCAAGAATGAACGGCTTACAGGCAACTAACATTTTTTCATGCTTGTGGTTGAATATCCCCTTTACATGGTTACTAATATTCAAACACTTTTTGCACAAATCAATGATTTAAGTGAATATGAAGAGCATTTTAGTATTTCTCCATTTATCCAGGGCCCTTTCCCTGGTAAACTAATCACCTAATCATTCACCGGATTTTTTTTTTTGTACATGTCAACAATATTAGTTAGATGGGTTTGTGTCAAGTAATGCTCATAGAATTCTGTGAAGAGGTTGGTGGAAGCAATAGAGCGACACAGTGACACAAAGAGACATTGAAAACTGCAGAATGCTCTAGTACTTCTGGTGCATTCAAAACATGCACTGCTCCAAATTATATAATGTCCTTCATACTGCAGCTACTTTTTGGAATATGCTATAGAGTTAAAGGGGAACAACATCCACTGTGTAACCTCTAGTTTATTAAAAGTTTAGTGATCAGAAACCTAGATCTCTACAGAATAGCCAATTTCCCCTATGTCTATTTTTTTTTTCACCAGTAAGCCCCATGCAGTGCCAAAAGGGTATTAGTATTCCATAGAACCCACTGTTCTGGAAATAAATAGAAGCTCAAGAGTCCATAGATGCCATTTTTTGACAGGTACATAAAACATACCAGAAAATCATTAATCTCATAGCATCTTTGATATAAGAAGACATAAAATTGTCACAGTATCGTTTCCGATAACCAAAGCTTTGAATCACTTTAGTCTTCCCATCCTTCTCATCTGTAATAGGCAGCACTCACCCCATAATTGCTGGTGCTCATCACAAGGAGACAATCTGTAAGTAAGCTAATATCTTACATATTGGAATAAAGAATCTGCACCAGAGAGCCGTCATCAGTTCATTGACTTCTAATCTTCTTGGCCATCCCTCTTGTATAAATGGTATTAATGCTACAAGATGGTTAACTAACCACAAGACTATCACTACATAGATACATATGAATTATGCCTAATAAAGTTATATTATTCAATGCAACTCTGGTCATACTGGTCAAGAAAATACATCTAAAAGTTATAATTTTGAGATGACTAAAATGCTGCACATAAAGTTATATCATTTGATAAGATGAGCAAGAACATGTGCATGACTGACCTAATATTTCATATCCTGTTATAATTATGTAGGAGAGTTATATGTACATTGAATTCTGTGAAAGAGAGATACAATATTCCAAAATGTCAAAACTTTTGACCATACCCCTTTTCTATATCGGTATAAAACCAGATATTTCCTTATTTGGTTAATTTTACAGCTCAACAGTGCTCAGTAAGCAAATCTGAGTCTTGACTTATTTGATTGTTTAGATGCAGTCAGCTGCTAAGGTGAATTGATCGGGAAATTAGTTAATACTCCTGTAGAAGGTTTAAGCACCAGCTATATCGACATCAGTTGTTTCACAGCCCTATTGAAACAATTAAGGATTGTGCCTCGGTGGTACCTAACTTGCAACTAAATAACTGCACAGAAGTTTTCATTTAGATTGCTTGCAAAGCCATGTGCCAATGCTTTAAGGCTCTATTGTCTATAACACATAAAAAGTACATGATTTATTATTAATGTGAATGACATATCATTGGCAACTAATTTCTCTAATCCCACGAAAAGGTTTATTTTCACGTAAATATGGGTTTATTCACATCCAGAATGCACTTACAATAGATATTCCAAGAGGAAAAAGGTGTAATTAATTAAATTAAAGGGCTTGTCCTTAGTAGGGGGGATGCTCGGATTAGTGTCGGGCAGTTTGGAAAATCTAGGCCACTGTGTAATGCCTTATTTTGCCTGTGGGGGCACTGCAGTGGAATTTAGTATTTGTTGTCAGGTTTCCCTCTGGAATTATTAGTAATTATTTAGATTCATAGCAGTATAGCCTACTCCATATTGATCAGCTTATTGTCAAAGGTTCCTTCTAAAACATAGGAATTAGTGTCCACAAACTACTACAATGAGCAGTGTAGTCTTATGATTTAGTGGGTACTAAAGAATAAAAAAAGGCTTTATGAGAGCTATACTGGTCATAGGAACTTCATAGTAATAATGATATTTAACCACTGGATCCCTACTATTAAATAGTTGTGGGCTATTAGAAGGTATCCCTATCTCTCAAAGTTATCACTTTTGCACAGGATAGGGTAAACTAGCTGATTGGGGAAGGTCCCGATTACTGGGACCACCACAATGCATGGGTACTGGAGAAAGCCGTCCCCCAAATGGAGCTTCCAAACACTGCACTGCAGGCAATGGACATATTTCCCTTGGTAATTAAAATTTGCTTAAAAAGCTTGGCTTTTTTTTTTTTTGGAGGGGGGGGGGGGTCCTAGATATTTCGCTCAACATTGGCTATGGGAATTAGCAGCAAAGTGTGAGAGAACCCACAGCAGGTGCTCTATTCCCCCAATAGAGCATCTCCATAGTGGAAATAAAGGATAAACAGTCCTCACAAAATCAATGTATTGCATGCTGGGTCCTCTTCAACTGATAACTTTGACAACTGTAAAGGTAAAAGCCCAGTTGACGTCTGCACTACAAAAGTACTTTATAGAATACTATTGTGCCCTGTATCCTGTATAAGCTATACAGCTGTACTATTGAGTCCTTGTGTCCTGTATAAGCTATTTAAGGGGGATAATGTATTCTCAGTTTAGAACAAATTTTTTAACCTGACCAACTGCATATTAATACTCCCATTTACATATTATTTCAAACCAATTTCAGAAAACATATTAACCCCTTAAGGTCAAAGCCAATTTTCGTTTTTGCGCTTTAGCTTATTCCATTTTAAGTTTAAAAGTCAACAGCGCTTGCATTTTTTCACCTAGAGACGTATATGAGCCCTTTTTTTTGCGAAACCAATTGTACTTTGTAATGACAGGCATTATTTTTCCATAACATATGCTGCGAAACCGGAAAAAAATCATTTGCGCTGTCAAATTGAAACAAAAACTAATTTGTTTTGATTTCGGGGAGTTTTGCATTTACGCCGTTCGTCCCATGGTAAAACTGACTTGTTATGCATGTTCCTCAAGTCGTTACGATTACTATGATATATAACATGTATAACTTTTATTGTATCTGATGGCCTGTAAAAAATTCAAACCATTGTTAACAAATATACGTTCCTTAAAATCGCTCCATTCCCAGGCTTATAGCGCTTTTATCCTTTGGTCTATGGGGCTGTGTGAGGTGTCATTTTTTGCGCCATGATGCGTTCTTTCTATCAGTACCTTGATTCCTTGATACGACTTTTTGATCGTTTTTTATTACATTTTTTCTGGATTTGATGCAACCAAAAATGCGCAACTTTGCACTTTGGAATTTTTTTGCGCTGATGCCGTTTACCGTGCGAGATCAGGAATGTGATTAATTAATAGTTCGGGCGATTACGCGCGCGGCGATACTAAATATGTTTATTTATTTGTTTATTTATTTATATTTATAAAATGGGAAAAGGGGGGTGATTTGGACTTTTATTAGGGGAGGGGATTTTTTATTAATAAAAACACTTTTTTACTTTTTTTTTACTTTAACTAGAAGCCCCCTGGGGGACTTGTATATAAACAGCATTGATCTCTCATAGAGATCAATGCTGTGTATATACACAGCAAAGATCGATCAGATCGGTCATAGATTGCTATGGCCTGCTGCAGGCCATAGCAATCTAGTGCCGAGCCGGGATCAGCATCATTCCGACGCTGAGGCCCGGCACGGGCAGAAGAACGGATCTCACCCCCGCGATCACATCGCGGGGGGGGAGATCCGTCCCACTAGACACCAGGGACACGGAGAGCACAGCATCTAAGTGCAGCTGTCAGGTTTGACAGCTGCACTTAGAAGCTTAATTAGCCGGCGTGGCAACGGGACCCGCGCCGGCTAATAGAGGCACTGCCCGGCTGCACGTGTCAGCCGGGATCAGCGCCGTTCAGAGCGGGGTCCGGGCGGGACCCCTCTCTGAACACCCCGAGCGGCACCATGACGTATCAGATACGTCATGGGTCGCTAAGGGGTTAATGTTGAAAATGTACAGTATGTATGATTCCTGAGTAATGCCTGATTACCATGGTCTTACTTTTAATGTTGAAATCATTTTGCTGTGATCCCTAATGGTACAATAGTAATGAGAATCAAAATAATCATTACCTATGCAAATTAGCATACATTAAATGCAAATTAAGAAATCTTGCCGTGTACGTAATTTTAAGTGTTTAAAGTGTTTAATCCTCACAAAGATTAATTAACCGCCCACCATTCTTGGACACCTCTTCAACAAAGCAGCACTTTATAAGACAATGCAAAACTGGATTGATTGTTCAGTGATCACAATAGGCTAAGATAACTTCAAAAAAACAAGAAAGACTACAAAAACAGCATCCACGAGGAGGAAAAAAAACCACAAGGACAGTTGAAAGAAAACGTGTTCTAAGAGAAATGCGTCTAGGTGATGCTTAAAAGCTAATTATTATTGGCTGAAGCACAATATATTCTTTGTTGTTGAAAGCCATTATTCAGTCTTGTCGATCCCATTCACATTTTCAAATTGTTATATTTTTTCAATTTTGATGCAATTTGCATAAGGTTCTTCTAAGCATTTCAATTTTACCGTAGTCAGATATATGAAAAATGTGCTGTTTCCTAATAAAGAATCAATTAACATTTTCTCTTTAACTGCAGGGCACATAAAAGATGGTTCCCAAAAGATAATCTGCAAGCAGGAAAATTTACTGTGCAAACAAAAGATTGCCCTCACCAGATACTTGCAAGAAAATGCCTTGTAGCTATTGCAGTTGCTATTTGCATACATAGCTTGAAGGAGCAAGCCAGATTCCAGAACTGTATTTGTCACTGAAAAGCAAAATCTATTTTCTATAAGCTTGATACATTTTAATTACTAACTGGAATATATTAATAGGAAAACATATTGTCAGGAATCGTACTTGGAATAATGTGTTCTCACTAGAGATGAGCGAACCTCGAGCATGCTCGAGTCTATCCGAACCCGAACGTTCGGCATTTGATTAGCGGTGGCTGCTGAACTTGGATAAAGCCATGTGGGAAAACATGGATATAGTCATTGGCTGTATCCATGTTTTCCAGACAACCTTAGAGCTTTATCCAAGTTCAGCAGCCCCAGCTAATCAAATACCGAACAATCGGGTTCGGATCGACTCGAACCCCGTTCGCTCATCTCTAGTTCTCACCTATCTTCTTCCTTGCCTCTTAACATGAGGAATTATATATAAATGAGTTTAAAAAGCATATATCACTCATATAGCACACAATAGATAAAAAAAAATAACTGTACGTTAGTTAACAGGATGATGCAGAAAGGATGAAGCAAAATTGTAGCCTCTGCATTCATAATCGAGAGAACATGCATATTCCAGTTCTGTCAAGAGGTATTCCAGCATAACCCATGATATGGACTCCACTGAGTATTTAAAGGGCTATTCCCACCTCCATAACTATGGCTATTATTACCTTTTTGGCTCTGGGTCCTTGCTAGGCCCTCTAATAAGTCTGATGTGTTTATAGCAGATGTCTGAGTTACTGACCACATCTACATAATTAGCAGTGGTCAGGTTGATGACTCCCTGGTTGGATCTGGAAGCGTGACCACCTTATCTTTGTGGCAATGCCTGATACTAACAGCTCCCAGCAGTGTTGAGCTGTTGGAGTTGGTGTAGATGAGCTCAGCACAGAACAGAAGAGCTCAGCACAGAACACCAGCAGCAGTGATGTCAGAAAGAAGTGTTAGATCTAGGTATCGTGGAAGCCAGTGCAACATTTATGAATTATTGTTTACGGGTGCAGTTGTTCTATTAGATTTTATTTTAGAATTGAGAGAACACCCAAATATAAAACTGGAGGTGCACTGTGCTGCAGATAGATTACTGTATGTTTGACAAATATTCCTCTATTTGTAGCATAAGCCATTTATTTACAATGTCCAGGTAGGGGTGGCCAGTGACAGTGACATCAACAGAAAAAAGAAGGGACTGTAGTCTTTACATTTGTTCATTGCCCAGAACATATTTAAATTTAAACATGAATAAGTTTGCTTGATATTGTCATATCCCAAATTATATAGGCAAAATTTCAAATTTGAATCTTCGTGGCACAGTAGTAACAGAGCTCTGTCACTATAGTGCTGCCAGGATTTAGAGTTTCCTGTTGACAGCATGATATTGATACATCATGCTGGGCAGGAAATATTCTATGACAGGGCTTCCCCATCAATACAGCCCTTAATTTACCAGACATGTGAATGCTGTCTAAGTGTAGGAAGAAAAAAAGTTTATGGAACAGTTTCTGTCCTGGGGTTGAGACCCCCACAAATACCAATGGAATATATTGAAATGTATTGACTCCAAAAGTTCACAACTGGAAAAGAAGAAAACAATCTAACATTGTGTATTAATTTTCTTTCCCAAAAAGAAGACACCAGAAGGAATTTGGTAGCAGAATACAAGTTACAATGATTGACAGATCAAGACAAAAAGGATGAGATCATTGACTTCTATCTAATGTCTGAAAACCACAAAGGGTCTAATAGAGACTATTAAGACTAAACAATTTTCTAATATACCACATCAATGGCCCTTGAAAAGAATGAATATTGTATTAATGTCCTTATAATAAGTTATTTTTATTAAACTTTGGCAGATTAATTATACTTGTTTGCCATTAGTTTTTACTTTTTTTTTTTTACCCCTTCAGTGAAGGGTCCAGTTAGACAATAAGATTCACAGCTATTTAATTGTAAGGAGTAATTATCCCAAAAGTCATTGAGGGCATTATCTCATTTGACTAAAACCATTCTTCTAATAATAAGATACAGTGAATCAGAAGATGAAAAAAAAAAAATGCAGGAAGTTTTCATCTATTCATTGAAGAACATATCTTTGCATATTGATGTTTTTGTGACATGGGGTTAAATCTCATTAATAAAGCAAGGATTTAATGAAAAAAGCTTGAACAATAAGTGAGTACAGCATTAATTTTCAACACCCACACCTTCTTTTGATCATTTCTAGAGGCTGTCTTATTTTTTCCCTATTGATTCTCCACTTATAACTTCTGAGGTACTTGTATACGTAAAATATTATAATCTGAGACAAGTTTTTTTGTTCCATATGTTAAAAAAATGTTTTGAAAAGTTTGTCATTTATAAAACAGACCTATTCATTAAGATAATGTTCTTTTCAAAGGACCTATATACATATAGTAGAAGGTCCTATATAAAAGTATTACTTAATCTCTTATTAATAAAATTAATGTGAACATTTTTGTTGTATCATTTCAACTGGCTACCATTAGGAGTGATGACTAGTTGTTAAGATATTTCAGAATCTTCCACCAATCCTCCCACTAATGTCTTGAATGGAGCTACATTGTAGTTTCCTGCACAGTGGGTAAACCAAAGCTGTACTATAGATCATAAAAAGGAACTTCATTTTTTCCCAGAAGGTTGGATCACTACTGATTATAATGACTAATGACTAATATGACTAGAGATGAGCAAACCGGGTTTGGGTTCGAGTCCATCCGAACCCGAACGATCGGCATTTGATTAGCGGTGGCTGCTGAACTTGGATAAAGCTCTAAGGTTGTCTGGAAAATATGGATACAGCCAATGACTATATCCATGTTTTCCACATAGCCTTGGGGCTTTATCCAACTTCAGCAGCCATCGCTAATCAAATGCAGAAAGTTCGGGTTCGGATGGACTTGAGCGTGGCCGAGGTTCGCTCATCTCTAATTATGACTAGTGCTGAGCAAGCATGCTTGGTTGAGAATAGTGCTTAATAGGGGTACTCAATGGAGCTGAAAGCTCAACCGAGCACCCAGGGGTGCTTAATAAATATTTGCAATACTGTATTGACTCAACTTGTCAGTAAAGTAGTGCTAACATTTGAATAGTTTCAGAGATTTTGACATCACCATTCATTATCATGCCATGAGCTAACAAATGGTTAATACAATTTTACATTACAATACAAAAATACAAAAAGCAGCAATAAAGCAGCCATACTTACCTGTCCGCACTTCGAGATGCCTGGTCAATTTGGTCCCCACCCCCCTCCCTCATTTACAGTGATTTGCTGTGGCGAGACAGCACAGTTATTAGCTGAGTGGGTAGTCAGTGAGCTGGGGTTTGGAGCTGGCAGTGGAGGGCAGCGGAAGGAGCGAGGACAGGTAAGTATAGCTACCTATTGTATTTTTTCATTCAAATTTTTGTATATTTCATTCCTTGAAGGAATGTTTGAATAAAATATACAAAAAATATAATGAAAACATTTAGTAGGTCTCTGCAGGACACATTCTAACTTGGCGGGATGTTGGCAATTGCTGGCATGCTGGAGCTAGAATGTGCCTTGCAGAAGAAACCTATTACATCTTTTCATTTTAACTTTTGTATATTTTGTTTAAACAACTTAGGCTTGGTTAATACAATGACTGTTGGGCTTTGTATGATATTCAGGGATGTCAATCAAGCCTGAGTGGGAAGAGTATTGCACAGTATGGTGAGTAGATGCTGCTGCTGCTCGTCCTCCATGACCACACACTGCTGAAAGTGATTTTAATAAATATGTTACATCATAGGACACATATAGACACAGCGATAGAATACTGTTCAATAGCTCTGACAGGTACCCTTTAAGGGAGTTTCCCTTTAAAGTAGTAGTGTCTAGACTAAGTGGCAATGTATCTAAAATTAGACTGTTTGGCCATCTCATTCAATCATAGACTAGATGGTTTCACTGCCAGACATCGAACTTGATGAAACCCTTAGGAGATGGACATTCATTGCCTAGAGATAAATAAGAGCAAAAATATATATAGATATAAATTCCAATAAAAGACACATATTTATTTTATTTGCTGCCAGCTAGTATTAAAACATGTATTCATTATCCTCAACTATAAGTAAACTCCTATGAATCACGCTGTTGTTGCACAGGTTTCTTAATTTACTTTACCTTTAAACATATCTTTAAGGAAAATGCTGCGGTCATGAGCGATCCAGATACATTGTAATTAACAAATGCATTGATTATTTTAATAATAGATGAATGAATCTATACCAGAGGAATAAATCTACACATCCTCCAGCTGGAAGTGCCTATCTAAGAATAATCCAAGCATCTAATTACCCACCTACATATAAGCAATCTTTAAGACCTCACTTGTTGATAAATTATCCCAAGGGTTCATTCACATCTTTTGATGTAAAAACAAACCAAACATGATGAACACATATATAGGCTATGTTTCCTCTCTGTTTCTTTAAAAGAAAAAATTGAGGTCCGTCATTATGAGTTTAAACTGACGTCCGTCATTCCGCTGTTTGGCCGCCTGTCAGTGCAATGACGGCTGTTGGTACATTATTCTAGTTTAGGGAGACTAATTGGACTTTGTGTGTGTTTTTAGTTGAAAATTCCATCAAATTTTATGATAAAAACGGTGAAAGGACAGTGAAAAAAGAAAAAAACTGTGTGATCAACTAAAAAAAAAATAACGTCTGCTGTTTGCAAAAGACGTCCGAAAATAATTGTAGTGATCATTATTTTGACGTCTTTGCAGACAACGTCCATCATTTTATATACTTTGTGCATTGGACTTCCATCATCCCATTGATTTCAATGCATTGCATTAAAGTCAATGAAATTGTGGCAACAACAGACACCTTTTTTGACGTTTGACGTATAAACGTTCGACACCTTTTTTGATGTTTGACGTATAAACATAGCTATAGATTGTTCCATTTTTTTCTGCATTGTATCCTTTTTATGTGCTCTTTATGAGAGTTGTTCATTCTGTTTTTTGGTAAAGGGTACCAATTTTTTGTTGTTGTTTATGTACCATTACAGAAATATAGATAATAAAAGGCAGAACAAATACATATGTGTGAACTTTGCAAACATTGAACATGTTTTTAAATTCAATCCAATAACCTCTTTGAGGTTAAAATCATTCCAACATAAATCCAATGCTGAACGTGTGTACAAAAAAAAATATGCAAATGTGTAAATAAAACGCTAAAATGTCAATAAAACCACTTGGGGATCTTGGGGATTTTTTTTTTTTCAACAAAATATGCTATTCATATTTATGGAATTCCAAACGCTACAAAATTCCAGGCAAATCTCTCTTAACCTATAAGTAGCAGTGTACAAGATATCATTAAAGGGGTCGTGCCCCAAGGTAAAGTTGGGAAAAACAGCTGTGTACCACATATATATGTAAATGAGTGCAAATAACTTAAACCATTGTAGTGTTCTTTTCCCCATGATTCTGATAACTTCCTGGTTTCCTCTCTAAACTGTGACCCTGCTGTTCCCCAGAGTTTGCATGTGCAATGAAGACCAAATGCCAAATGACAATATGTCCGGGTAGGAGACTGCAGTTAAACTAAGCATCAGTGACCCACCTTAGTGGATGCCTAAAGGCAGGTCATAACAATGGACAACAGGTTACCAAAATAATGCAGGTACATGAAGGATTGATAAGTCTACATGTCTCAAACAGTACAGATTCAGAGATGCCTGAACAGCAAATCACCTACTGTATGTCTTACTATTAATATTTGCTGGGTTGGACACAGAGCACTGGAGCATACAGCCATCCGGAGGTAAGCAGTAATGTATTGCAATTCAATCTCTACAGTAGCTAAGCCATGGGCTTTTCAACTGTGCAGCAAGGCATACAGTGTAAGCTTTTTTTTTTCCACTGTCTTTAGAAGGGGGGTCTTCTGACTTTGAGGAGCAAGGACTGCAGTCAAAGGCACAAATGCCTGCCCTTGTAAACTGAAAGGTTTAGGGGTAAATAGTGATGCTGTATGTATTGCACTTACACTCACTAGTACATTGGCCTGGCTGGAAGTTTTGCAACTGGCCAAATGAAAGTGAGTGGCTGAATTTGAATCAGCTGTCAAATTTAAACTCTATGGTCTAATTGAGCTACCCAAATCTAATTGGGGAAGATTCACTCATCTCTAGCCATAAATGAAAGATACAGTGAGTTTGAAGTTTTATGGTTTAAAGGCTTATGGTCCTCCTCAGGAGGGGTGATGGGTATAGAGTTGATTTGTCTTTTCCTTTAGACTGTTAAGAAATTGAAAAACTTTTACATTTCTCTTATTTAAGCATTCAAGGCTCCCAGATCCTCAAGGCTGAAATGTACTGCAAATTTAAAGGATTACAAATAATGTTAAAAGTTGCTAATATGCTTCTACATTTTACCAGATATAACTGTATGGTATAAGACACAAAACAAACAAAAAAAACAAACATAACTTTCTAAAATTCTAATAGAGTGGGATAAAGGACAAGTAAGAAATCATGGGGGTCCAACCTCTGAACCCCCAATCCACCCGACGATCTCTGTATCGGCCCCATCTTGTGTGTTATGAATAGAGCCATGGGAACAACATTGACCCGCGGCTCTGAACATTCCTATGGAGGTGCCCTAAAGGGCCGAGTACACAGAAACAGCTCTGTACTAGGCTCTCTTCAGCAGCCTTATAGGAATGAATAGAGCTGATGAAAATAGCCAATTAAGCAATGGCACTTCCATAGGAATGAATAGAGCCACGGGTCACATGCTGTACCCGTGGCTCTATTTATAAAATAGAAGCCATGTCGATACAGAGATCAGATTCCCTGTATGGCCAGATTTCCTATCATCTCTTACTTGTTCGCCATCTTGTGGATAGGGGACACGTTCCTTTTTTTTTTTTGCAATACCCCTTTAATGATAAATTTCCCTTCACCTTAGTATGTAAATAAGGTGAAAAATGTAGAGGTCCTGTAGCATGTCTCTTATCAAAGGTTCAAAATGGCACTCTACAGTGGCATTATACTGTCCTGCCACTATTTGCAGAGTGCAGTTATGAATATTCATAAGGGGGTATGCTGCAGAACCCAGTGGGTAGGTTAATGCACTGAGGGCTACAGGGTTGCCCCAGTGCACCAAACTTATTTACATATTAAAAAAGTAAGATTTATAAATTATTGGGCAGTGGACCTTTTAACTAAAGGTATGGCCACACTACCCACATCCTGCTCTATTAGTCGCTATTAACAGGTTGGATCCATCTAACCTGAAACTAGATTCCCTTTAAATTGTAAACTTTTTGAGACGCAGAAAATCCTTCACCAATAGAGATTAGCTTTAAACATAATTTATTATTATCCATTAAAACTTATAATAGATTATAAATCGTGGAATCGGCACATAAACACAAGTGCCAATACTTACTACTGGCGCTCCGGACATGTCAGATACACATTTTATTAGTTGCACTAAATTTATCTCATCGATTTTAAATGTATTACTTCTGCTGTCTTATTTTTATTCTATAATAAGTACTTCTCCGAGGCTAAGGCATCCATTTTCAAGCTGGAACTGACAAAAAAAAAAGTCGAGGAAGAATTGGAAATACACATCAAAGATTACTCCGGACGTTTTTGTGAAGCTACTCCTGTTATTTTTCTGTATTAGAAAATAAATGGTTTCTAGTGATCAATCAGAAGCTATGTTCCATAGATAGAAGGTGGCTAACCTCCCACAAGATACACACCAAACCATTAAATTGTCATCCGCAGTTTAACATCGAGTTCAGACTTAAAAGGGGAACTACATTTGAAAGCATATTTTTAACATAACACAAAATCAATCAGTAAAATTCTCTTTGATTTTAAGATTCCATTGAGTGATAATTGACCTTGACATTCTTCCCACACCTTGGTCTTCTGCTATAGCATAATTCTTTTTCTGGTAAAACATCTGCCGGGAGAGCTCTCAATCAATGGAAACAGAATGAGCTCGGACGGTTTTTCTCACTGGTCTGCCCATAAGAATTTTAATACATTTTACAGCGAAACTTTTCAAGATGGATGATTTTTAATTTAATGCCATTACACTCAAGAAGGAACCGCGATAGTTCTCCATTTAAATTTAATATACTTAGTTAAAATTGGAAATATTCCCTGTATTACCCTGATATTATCTATTGTATTTAATGTGCAGTAATTATTACTTTTTCAGTGTGCTTTGTAGAAACAGATGCGCACCAACACACACGAGCGGTTTTTGCTAATATTTGCTAGGTTATTTTAGAGGGTTTGGTTGCAGTTGCTGACAATGATACTGATAGTCATGCTCTTTATCCAGAATATTGCAATTGCGGCCTTGAGAAACAGAAACAAAGCAAATGAACATGAGCACTGTGCTGGAGTCTGTTGTGTATCAAGAACCAGTACAGTAGAGAACTAGCAGAGTTGGAATTTTGTACACTTGCAACTGAAAGTATCTTTTTCACTTCCTTAAGGGTATGTTCACACACACATACACACTTTTTTTTTTTTTCCTTCAAACAACGCCCATGTTTTCAATACAAACAGCGTCTGTTTATTTTTAAGCCGGTGCGGCATTGCATTGAAATCAAAGCAAAGCCGCCCGTTTCATGCGTTGCATGGCCGTTGTTTGGTGCGGTGGTGCAAAATAAGGATCATGTCAATTTATAACTGTCACTGTTCCATGAACAGAGGCTGTTATTAATCTTCCATGCACACACGGATGCAGTCTGTACATGGCTATGTTCACACAAAATAGAGAAAAGGCAGCCGCTTAACTGACTGCAATGGCAATGCATTGAAGTCAATAGAAAGATTCACATCCAATGCGCACAATGTATTGAATAACTGACGTTAGTACCGCATAAATCTAAATATTGTTAATTATTTTTGGACATCTTTTGCAAACAGCGGACGTTTTTTTATTAGTTGCTCACACGCAGTTTTTCTTTTGTCATGGATATTTCTCCGTTTTTACTATAAAATTCGATGGACTTTTCAATTAAGCCATACCCAAAGGCCAATTAGTAACCCAAACTAGAAAAATGTACCAACAGCCATCATTGCACAAGGGGAGGCCGCACAGCTAAATGACGTCTGTTATTTTATACTCAAAATGACAGACGTCATTTTAAGCAGAGATGAAAAAACGTTCAATGCTTAATTGATTTCCATACACATCCTGAATGGGCCATATGGAAAAAAATGTTCCTGCGGCTGTCAGAAACATACAAACACTTGACGGTGTTTGGCCAGTATACCAACGTCCATTGCTAAGTAACAGCCTTGTTATATAGTGTGTGAACATAGCCTTAAAGTCAAGTCTGGTTTACAAAACCTATTTTCAAGTATCCTATTAGGGAGTGCTGGATTAATAGAAGGGATGTCCTGAGGGCTACTGAGAGCTTTTTTTCACTCTGGAGGACATGTTATGCCCATGCTTACATAGAAAGTCTCTACACTTATATAGGGAAGAGCAGGTTGTCAATCATTGATAAAACTTCCCAGATGACTCCTAAAAATAAGGAAATGAAATGACTAATTTACGAATTCTATTAAATCTTTTCCCACAAAACTATATATCAATCTGCCAAGCTTTTTCTGCATTTCAGACTGCTTTTGTAACATAACTGTATTCTTTTATTTCTTAGATAAATATAAATAGTGAAATTGATTCCTCTTTTTTAGCTATATGTATAGTGTCATTAGTGTATTAAAGCACATTCTATTAATCTTTAATGTTAAATTCTAAAGTCTAAAGCTGATGATATAAATAAGAGTCATGTTGTTAAAATTCTTTGAGTTTAATAGGAGCATACAGACATTTAACCATCTGAGGCTATGTTCACACAACGTATATTTTCATGTAAAATCATGGCCGTTGTATAACGGCCGTGATTATTACGAAAATATACCTTACCTTTTTTTCTATGGGATCCCGGCTGGAACGTATACACATAGTATACACTCCGGCCGGGATCTCATGCGGCGCTGTAAACAACTGACATGTCAGTTTTCTGCGGCCGCTATTCATTAAATAGCGGACGTAGAAAAGCCATGTGAAGCGAGTGGCTCCAGCAGCCATAAAGATCATCCAGTCAGTACTGCAGGATCGGCCGGGATGATTTTTTCAGAGACCGGCTGTTCCGTGACTTTAAAGGGGTTATCTAGCGCTACAAAAACATGGCCACTTTTCCCCCTCTCTTGTCTTCAGATTGGGTGGGGTTTCAAACTCAGTTCCATTGAAGTAAATGGAGCTTAATTGCAAACCACACCTGAACTGGAGACAAGAGGGGGGAAAGTGGCCATGTTTTTGTAGAGCTGAATAACCCCTTTAAACCACTGTCAGAGGTGCCTGGCAGTGGCTTTTTTCCTCTCTTCATATTCAGAACACATGGCCATCCAGAGAATTCATGTGTATGGGGATATGAAGAAAGATAGCTGCTTACTGATCTAGCTTATTCGGCCAACAGCTACTGTAAGTGAACGTTATTTTCAGCATCATTCCAAAGTCTATTCACAAACACCCATTTTTAGTCTTTTTCTCCATTATTATATTAATGACTTATCCTTAGGAGTAAAAAGATTTCTGCTCTTATCCACAGGACCACTAAGGCCTAACTGGACTGACAGCAGAAAATACCCCTTTCAGTACCATTTATTTCTTTATCTTATGTATAATCTCCAATAAGAGAAAAAGTAACTTTTAGTAATTCATATTTTTTTTTTTTTATAATCAGTAAATGGTGTGGATGTAGGCTATGATAGAGGCTCTTTACAATTACTACATGCTCTGTCAGATAGCTGAAAAATAAAATAAAATAAAAAAAAAACAACAATGCCAGCATGAAACAATATCTGTTTCCAGTCATTTTTGGATTGAAATAAATGAATACTGTCAGACTCCTGGCTGCTGTGATTCTTGTACCCTTCACACCAATAGTAGTCCCATAACAGCTTATTATATTCACTAGCCCACTCTTTAGTCACAGCTGAATGGCTGATAGGATGACTGCACTTAATTCTGAACATTGCACAAAAGATTGCTCAGAAGGTATTTGCTATGACTCCGAATTTGTCTCTGCAAACCAAGTATTCCTGCCAGTGGGCATCACTGATGCCAGTTATTGTTTGCCCTGCCATATTTTCATTCAAGACGCATTGCTCAACATGAGCAAATCTACTCTGATAGCAAAGGAATTTCTCTAGATCTGGTTTCTATGGCAACAACAATAGCTCCCCCCCCCCCAGTATGTATATACCGAGAGCAGATATCTGTGTGTGCCGGCATAGTTTGTGTACAGTGCAGTTTTTTTCTTCCTCTTCCCAGTGTGACCCTAAATGTACCCATAAATGCCTGGCTCATGACTTAGCTTATTAACAGCACAATTTCTCATATTACACTGAGCATAGCATGCCTGGTGCCCGTATTATAATACTGAACATACTGTAAGACATGGTTCATTTATGACCTTATTGAAATTCTTGTGTTTTTACGGAGGATTGATTTGCACCTGGTCCTGAAAGACACATAATTAAGAAGTGTTTTTAAATTAAGAACATCTGCCGTGCAAACTCTTATTTTAGAGACTCCGTTAATGCAGGAGCAGTCACCCCTTCAGGATTCTTTTTCAGGATTAGAAAATATGAGAAAATAAATCTATAGAAAAATGTAAATGGTCCTAAACTTTATAACTGCTCTGCCCATGACCCCCAGTTGGACTATTAACATCCACTGGTGCAAGGAAAGCAACTGGCACATTGGAGTATATTAGTGCCCAGAGTGTGCCCATTGGTGCAAATAAAGGTCAATAATTCAATGCAAATTTCAGAATCATTTCATAAACTAGTTTGTTCTGTTTGTTTTTTTTTCTTCTTCTTCTTCTTCTTCCAATTGCTCCTCCTCATCATCGAGTGAATATATTCCCTGATGATGAATGTTTGCTTAAGGATATTACACCTTTAGCTGTCCTTTGGAGCTCATGGTAAGTTAAACACTATTAACCTGTCCTATCCCTGCATCAATTTCCGAAGCCAAACACGAAGCAGAACCTCACTCACTCATTTTAAGAAAAAATTGCTCATGTATGATTAATACTTAAATGATAATGGCATCTGTAATATTTTAAGCACAAAACATTTGCTTTATTCAGAGTGAATCTCTTGAGATTTGTTTCAGGATCAAATTGAGAAATTTCATTGTCAGATTAGTTTCAGATTGGTAACCTGATTGAAATTTTAAAATGCACTAATTGTACAAAGTATTGTACAAGAGCAACGGCTGATAGGCAAAAGTCCATGCTCCTGTATGGTACACTGAATTGCTGAGCACACAGTGCCAAAACCAGTAAATTTAATCACTTGCCACTTACCAGAGGCAAAATGAATAACAGAAATTTTGCATTCTAGTAAATCAAAATTTTTGGTGAAATACTGACCAAAACTCATGGTTCACTTATCTTAATGAGACTATGTTAATAGGTAAAAACACCCATCATTTTAGTTGCCATTAGGGTTGTTACCCAGCTTTCTATATAATTTACAGCTGTGTTTTTCCATATCACTCCCCAAGGCTATGTTCCCACATTTTTTTTAATCATTTTTAAAGAAAAAAAAATTACGTCCATCATTTTAAGTCATTTTGCTCTTTGCCCACCTGTCAGTGCAATGACGGCTGTTGGTACTATCTTCTAGTTTAGGTTGACTAATTGGCCTTTGGGTGTGTCTTTAACTGAAAGGTTTATTGCATTAATTAGTTGAAAACTGTCAAATTATGGTAAAAAAAAAGAAACACAATGTGTGAACAACTAAAAATAATGTCTGATGTTTACAAAAGACGTTCAAAAATAATTGTCATGATAATTATTTTGACATCCGCAAAAACATGTTCGTCATTTAATATACTGTACGCATTGGACATCCATCATTCCATCGACTTCAATGGATTCAATGGCAAAATTAGAAGTTTTCTGTCTTTTTTATGTAGTCTGAACATAGCCCATGACTTAACATAATTTAAAATGTATCTCACAAAATGATTAGCTGATAAAAAGGACATGCTCTTGTAATGCCCTCTCTGGGAATATGTACTGAATGCTGTATACATCTGTGTGTGGCTGCAGGGATTGTAACATTAATTGCAGACTATTGAGGGTTCTTTTATTGTGTCAACATATCATAGTGAGTCTGTGTCGTGAGAAATTGGAATCCCTAACTAAATTCAAAGAAAGGTAAAGGTGGACACAACTATGTACTTTAATATGCAAAGTTCCTTCTGCTTTCTCAGCTCTCCTTCTAGTGCCGTCAATATACTTCTCAGTACAGACTTGTCACAATTACTTGACATTGAATACTGAAACACTGAAATTGAAAGCACGGAAGTCCATAAGAGTAAAGGGTCACTATGTACTTCAACATGGTCTCCAGAGTTCAGCGAGGAGAGAAACAGGAAATGGAGTTGCCAAAGCAATTATCCCATGTCCAGCAAGTTCTGTGCACAGAGTTCTATTGATTAGAATACGGCTTGTGCAAAGGAACTCATCAGTCATGGGACATTGCCTTACCAACCCGATCCCCCAGCACGAGCTCCATCTCTCTCTACGGAGAACTGAGGAGTACACATTGCCGCACATTGTTATATGTTCCCTTTAAAACCAGGAGCAAGGACATCATCAGTAGGCAATGCCACATCTACGACTTTATATAATATAAAAAAATCTATTGTTAATATTGGCAGCAATATTCCTAGGTGTATATCTTTTTGTACATTCATTTCTAAATAAACTACTAACATCTATTCTTACATTGTGAATTTAAATGTATTGGCTATTATATCATAGCATTGTGTTATAATCTACCCAGTGGACAACCTCAGATTGACAAAAAAAGCAGTTACCTAGAAGCAATATGTCCCTGGAAATTGTGTTTATATATTGGTAACTATGTTACTAATGATTAGATAGCTACTAGACATTGAAACTCCTATCTTCTCTTCCACAGCTGCTATCTAATTCTGCAGCCGCATGATCCCTGTGAAGTTCATACTTTGATATCATATCTGGTTCTTTACATGGAGACAGCTGTGTGGCTCAAGCCCAAGGCAAAGCAGACACAATAAGTTTGCCTTTAGTACTTGATCACGAGTGGTGCAGCTAATCCTCAGATAAGCAACTGTTGGATGGACATGTGAGTTTGCCAATGTCTGTTCTAGACATTTCACAGCCTTTTGAGGAGATGGTGTGAGAAGAGATTGACAGAAGCTGAATTAGTAAATGCCCTGAAACACTGGTAACTTGTTCACCTTTTTGTGCAGAAACAGTGTTCTCAAAAACTTGTAATGCCATAAGATACTCAACAGATTTTTGGAATTTAAAGAGAAATATGTTATTTGAAGTTCAACTGCCTCAGTGTTTATGTTGCAAATACCCAACTTTTTATTTATATTACAAATTATACACATTTTTTTTTGTTTTTTTTTGTAATAGTATATGATAGTTACATAGTTCTTTATGCGTTGGGGTTGTGCTCATTTCATGCAGAGCAGCCAATCTGAACGGAACTAAGGCTGAGTGGAACCAACATCAAGAGCTAAAGTTCTAATAAATATAGTATTTTTTACAGGGGAAAAAAAAGTTTCAATATTTAGATCCTCAATGTAGACATGTACATATTTTAAGGTTACTGGAGGTAACTCCTTCCCCAAGAAGCAACATATAGGAAAGGAGATAGGTCACATCTATTACATGACTCTTTAGACTAGTTATTCCCAATATATGATCTCATGAACTTGTATAAAAAATAATCTGTCTAAGGGTACTATTACACGGAATGATAATTGGCCGAATTGGACCGATTCGGCCGATTATCGCTCCGTGTAATAAATGCAACGATCAGCTGATGACAACGATCATCGGCTGACCGTTGATATAGGTTAGAACCTATTTTTGTCGGGCGCTGACCACACATTGCTGCGTGTAATAGTGGTACACGGCGGCGACTAACAATATACATTAACCCATCCACGTCCCAGGGCTGCTCCTGCTGTACGCTTCTCCCGGGGTCCCGTGCGCGCTCCAGCTTCACAGCAGCCTGTCAGCTGATAGGCCGCTCAGCCAATCACAGGCCACGGCGGTCCAGGCCTGTGATTGGCTGAGCGGCCTATCAGCTGACAGTAACAATGTCCTTGCAGCTCTTGTTAAACAATTATCGGGCTGTGTAATAGGCCCAGTAAATGAGCGATGATCTAGCAGATCGGCGTTCGTTTACAGGTATTATCGGGCCCTGCTCAGCCCGTGTAATACCACCCTAAGGGTTTTTGCCTTCCTCTGGATCAACACAGTAAGGTTTCTCTTGGTTGAACCAGATGGACTCTTGTCTTCTTTCAAACTTATTAACTATATTACTTTGCCTATACAATGACCTTATTTTATTCACCGAACCAAATGCGCTCCTCAGCTTTCATAACTATAAGGCTAACAACAGGAATCGTTCGATAAAGAGTGAGAACGGAGCGGATGGCATTGCATTGATTTCAATGCCATGCTGCCCAGGCTGAAAAGAACGGCCATTGTTTTCACTAAAAACAGCGACCATTCCATTACAAAATAATACAGTGTGTGAACATAAGCTTACAGAGCTCATACAGTATTCCAATAAGCAAAATAAACAGTGAGATATTGACCTGTGATCTTCAATGTTAATTGTATTTATTTACTAATAGAACAACTAAAACCTCTTTTTATTTCTCCGCTCTCAATGTTGAGATAGAGTACAGACTGTCAGAGAGGATACAAGATAAGTCTATAATCCTGAAGGTGGAATCATGTTACCTATTTTTTTATTGTGTTATTTTTGTCTCGAAACCTCAAACTGTAACTTCCAAAAGTCTTCTGGCAGTTGTGTATGGATGATGAGAGCTGTCATATCATCCCTGCAGGTGGTATGCCACCTACCTGTACCACAGAATCAACTAACAGTGGGTTCCCGTCTTAATCACTACGATGAAAGAGAGAAGAACTTTAACCAAGATGACTGAAATATAATTATCAAAAAGATGTGATATTATAGCTTATACAAACATATAATGATGCTCCCAGCAGATTACATGGCTCCGATGACTGTAAATACGTGTGTTAAAATCTGAAAAGCCTAGGTGTTTTACCGAGCATTGTGAACCGAGCATGCATGCTCCATTCTCTTACAAAAGATCTTGTTCCCTAGAGACTCCTGTACACTTTAACTCTATGAAAAGGACTTATAATAAGACGATATTTTCTCTGTTTCAAAAGCCGAGATGATAACTGTACAGGGCGTGCAAAAAAAAAAAAAGAGGGAGACATTGAAATTCATTGTGTGTTGGATAAACTAGAGCATTCAATCTGTATGGAAGAGGAAAAGGAAGAGCTTAAAAGAATGCCTTTGAAATACAAGTACAAAATGTTTTTGAATTGCTGTGAAAACAGCTTTTTATGCTATGCTCATGCTAGGTGCTTTGAAGCCAATTTACATTTATCAAAAAAAAAAGGGGAAAAATTGCCAACAAACAAAATTTAAGATGAACCATTTTAGATTTACTTTTACTAAGGCAACATATGGGAATTAATAACAGGTATAAGGGAGTTGGTGTTGCTTTAAAAAGGAAAGATACAAAAAACACTTATATATTAACCGACAGCCCAAAATTGCAAGGCTGAGACATTTGTATGCAATTTCCTGCAAAACGGGAAAATGAGTTAAAGCTTTGCTTTCTTAAGCTCCACTATATATCTTTTTCGTTCTTTGTGCATTATCTGTAACAATTCAATGTGTTGTTCATTTCCCCACGCACTGTTTTAGAGAGAAAAAGTACAAAAAGCCGAGCTACGGCCATTTTTCGAAGCATTAGTATGCATGGCTGGAATACGCTGTTATGGCAGCAGTGTGATAACCTGGAAGCGGTTTGCAAAAAAATGTAGAAAGTGTTATCAAAGATCAGTCTTTAAAGGAATTCATTTAAAAATGGGGCCAGTGTTTTACCTTCTACAAATGAACATATTCTGCTTCACTAGATGGCACAAGAAAGGAATTCACAATAAACAACACAGAAGATTAAACAGCTGATATCCATACATTAATAATGGCAGGATTATTAATATGGTATAATCTATCTATCTATCTATCTATCTATCTATCTATCTATATCTGTGGTGGTAGAGGGTCAGTGTCAACCGGCAATACTATATCTAAATGGCACAGTGTGGGAGGGGTAAGTGTTTATAATTACCTTCATCTTTTTATCTACTTCACAAAAAAAATCTCAGCAGCACTCCCAAAAAGGATGTTACATATGTGTACTTCATCATCATGTGTGACCAGGCGCTAACTCCTGGGAGGTTATCTATGGGGGTTGGGGTATGGGATGTACTGGTTAACTGAAAAGGGGGTACCTAATTTGGATGTACAGTCTACTCACAGTGGTGGTGGTGGTGGTGGTGCCCACCAGGAGGATTACCAGGGAGATTACTGCAGAGGAAGAGGGTGGCTTCATGGGGAATACATACCAGGGGGATTTTCTACAGGAGATGGGGGGGGGGGTCTGGGGGATTGCCTGTACATGGGGGTCTAAATACTAGTTAGATGCACATAGGGGAGTCTATTTTCTATGTTAGGGCATGGAGGGAGTCTTGATTGATACTTTTGACATCACAGAGATGATAGGGTTAATTTCAGTCCTCTTTTCAGTAATCTCTCCAATCATTGTATCATATAACATAATCATAATACAATCATATTAATTCACTCATCAATAATAAAATCCTTATCTGCATTTGAGCTATTCTTATTTCCAAGAACTAAATGCATTAACATGTCTTTCAGTATTCACTACAGCTTTTTTTTTTTTTTTTTTAACAGTGACATGAACCGCAGGAAGGGGGGGGGGGTTGGGTGACTTGTTGCACTTTCGTATGTGTAATGATACAACTGTTGATTTGAGCTGCAAATGAAACATTCATGTGAAGTCACAAAGCATCACAAAAGTGTGAAGGTGGAGGAGAGTTGTGGTATAGAAATTCTACTTTTCCTTTACGCTTGTCATGCCGACTGGGACTCTAACAGACAATGTTCCCGCTTTGCTGATATGTTTATGTTTGGTTTATTTCAGTGTAAACCACAAATATCTTAATGACAATAGATGAGTAAATTGCCTCGATGGAACAGTTATAATCTGCCAAACATCTGTGCTCTGCAGCTAACATGGATACGGCATTCTGATGCTCAGTGTATTAGTTTGTGCAGCCAGGCCAGATACATAGGCAGGTTCATACTCCAAAAGCAAAATAAAAAATGAAGTAACATTCCTAGGCAATACGCTCACAACAATACACAATAGTACAACACAACCATAAAGCCTTACTTGCACTTGTAAAATGCCATCAAGTTCTATGATAAAACTCCCTTATACAGAACACACATCACCACATTATAATACCATATGCACAATACCATCATATAGTGCCATAATAATATGCAGTGCAGTATATACACAATATGTCCTTAAATAACCCACATATTACTTCTATATAGTCCCCTTAACAGTATACAGTATCTACACAATACTCCTTGGGAAGACCATATAAAATTACCATATACAGTACTTATCCCATCATACTGCATTTAACATAGTTATCTTGCCATAAGGAAATTTCCCATAATGCTTGCTCCCAGGTATCTCACTTAAAGATAATGTGGCGACACAGCCTCTTAAAGGGATTCTCCAGCCAAGCTTACTTTGTAATCAGCTCTACTGCCGGCATTGGGACATCAAGGCACAGCAGTGTTCCAGCATTGCCATTCTATGCCAATGACGTCAGCAGTAGAGATGAGCGAACCAGGCGGATTTCTGGTTCGTATGAATCAGAAATCTCGGCGGCTGACTCCCGCTGTCTGCCGGCTTCCTGCAGAGGGTGGATACATCGTAAGGAACGCCTGGAAAACTGGGATACAGCCAATGCCAGAAATCCAGCTGGTTCGCTCATCTCTAGTCAGCAGCAGTGGGCCCCTCTTGTTTTAGGCTGTGTGGCCCTCCTTTTTAGACACAGCGCTTGTGTACCATACTCTTGGGATAAATAAGAATACGGCTCTGCTCTGTCACATTTGCTTAGCGCGAGAGTACGGCACAGTGCTGTGTCTGAAGAGGAGGGAGCAAGAGACGCCCACTGCAGCTGACATCACAACACAGAATGACTGTGCTAGAACGCAGCCATACTGTGATGTCACACTTCCAGTGGCAGAGCTGATTAAAAAGGAAGCTTGGCCAGAGTACCCTGAAAACTCTTTCCCCGCTTGCAGTGGGTCACCAAGTTGGTCCTGTATAATGATTGAAAAATAGAAGGAAAATCATGCTACCATCTGTTAGCCAAAGGCCCTATGATGTTGCTGAAATATAACAAGTCCAAATGATGCTGGGTTGTTTTAGGGTTAAATTTAATCTATTGTTGAGAATTTACAAAAACTCTATTTACAAAAACTGTGATTGAAAGGGGGGTATTTTAATGTTGGGAGTTCTATTCATTGGGCTTTTTGAAAAATCCCCTTCACCACCTAATGAAACCAGGTCAGAATGCAGGTAATATGTGCACATGGTTTACTATCTAGGTTATACTTTTCCAGATTCTTCTTGGCACCCGACTGCAAGCTGGCTTAGGTTGTCCAACTACATGTCTTCCTCTCAGGGTGACCACCATTCGAAGACTTAGGGGCAAATGTATCAATTGTTTGCACACATTTGTTGGCTAATACTGACTTTTTGCGCATTTTGTATTTTTTGTTGAACATTCATCACAGCAAATTAGCTAGATTTCTATAGTTTACACCACGTTCACCATTTCTCAGTTCCAGGAAGGGGTGTGGTTTCAGAAGACCTACCTTTTTTTAGTTGATTTAAATTTTACATTTTCGCACAAAAAAATTGTGCAGCAGCACTCTACTACTACTGTGGATGTTATATTCCCCCTTATATGGAGCAGCTAAACGCACCTCAATAGCAGCCCTGCTACCATTCAATACCAAACAGAGAACTTCTATGCTCTATAAGTAGTGGTAACAGTTCAGTAGTAGGCAGCAACATTATTACTCCACAAAATCTAGATTAGTTGACATTGCCCGCAGTTTTGTTGCCCATAGTTGTGGTCATTGTTTTGTATACAAACTGTAAATGCAATTGTGGTAAAACAATGACACATGCACCATCTAAACACCCCCTGTCTAGTTAATACATATTGCATTTATGTCCTCAAGGAATGTTCCTATAATGAACAATCTACTCATGAATGTGAAATACAAAGAATGCTATAAGATCTGCAGAAATACATAGTATAGACCAAATAGTGTTAGGCTATGTTCACACTACGTAAAAGTACGGCCGTGGTTGCCATCGGCAACAACGGACGTACTTTGTAAGGTGTGGACATAGCCTTATCTTCTGTGGGATCCCGACCAGAGCGTATACACATCGTTTATGCTTCAGCCGGAATCTCGTAAATCAAATCACTGACATGTCAGTTTTCTGCAGCCACAATTCAGTCAATTGAGGCCAAAGAAAGACCTGTCATTTCACACAATGCTTGCTTCATTGTGTGCTGTGGAGTGTTCTGATGCGGGTGCGCGCTGAAGCGCCCGCATCATAACCCTTCGGCCGGAAAATCATCTGGACGGTACTTAAGTTACGGAACGGTTACGGTCACAGAACGGCCGGTCTCTTACTGAATGTGAACATAGCCTTAGGCTGTGTTTTATTAATTGAATTTTATATTTTGCACCTAAATACATGTGAAATCCATCCAGAAGCCATGTCTCATTAACTTCAGTGAGCCGGCGGGGGCCGGGAGGGAAGGCTGGGCATGCGGGGCGCGCCCGTGAGCTCTGCCCCCTCCCCTTTCAAGATACAAGATAGTAACAGCGGCAGGAGACAGCGGAGAGAGGGCAGACCTACGGACATCAGCTTATGGGATCATTATGATCCCATAAGCTGATGTCCAATCACGACCTGGGCATTGAGGCATCAATGACCCCAGGTCGTGAAAGGGTTAAGTTAAAAAAAAGGACATGTCAATTTGTTTATGTGTAATCCTTGTATATGGTATTGGAATGAATTCTTAAAAAAAAAAAATTGCAGTGCAGCCTTCTCCTAAACAAGGTTTGTTAAGCAAATAGTCACCAAATCATAGTGGAGATAAAGCGTTGGTGTAACCGAAAACTGCCCTAAACATTTGAAAATTTTAACAATAAAGAAAACAACAACAAAAACACAAACATAAATAACTGCTGAAATATTTCCTCTTTAGTAAATGAAACCAACAATAAAGGGAACTAGGACCCCGAGGCTCAGCTTTCTGCCCTCTGATAACAATGGCAATACTAGATTTCTTCTTGCCTTACTGTAGCTTTTATTCCACCTTGACCAGAATAAAGAGGAAATGATTATATATTAGTAATTTCATCTGCATGGTTTCATAGAACACTTACTTAAGCCTGACTAGACAAGTATGATGACACTTACTCCAAGGTTTGTCTCGTGGGTAAAGGTTAGTAATGTAATGGTGGCTGTTCATGTTGCAACAGGCAAAAAGAGCTCCTTCAGGGGAAGAGAGACAAAGGTGAAACTCCCGTAAACACTCGCTGAAAAGTACAGAATAGGGAACATTTCTCCAGGGCGAAATATGAGCAGATGGCAACCTTTTCACAGCCAACACGTTTGCTGACTAAGGTGTGTAGCTGAAAAAATCTCACACATGTCAGAAAGGAAAGATACACACATTCTAGTGAGTTTTATGAGATGGTAGTGACTCATGAAGAGTAATGTCTGATCATGTTGTCACACATCACTCGGGGAACATGGAACATGTTCTTACTGGAGCCTGTATGACAAGTCTGCTAAACCGTAATACTCATGCTGAACTCAAAACATTTTGATAGCTTAACATTGTTGTTTCTGATGTTACGCATAACGTTCACATCATGCATCATTGGACAGAACTGTATTTCATTTTTATTTTTTATTTAAAAAATTTATATTGTATGTACCTACATTAAGTAACAGTCAAGGGGTTGTTCAGACACAGTAAATGATGATACAACAAATGGACAAAAGAAACACTGTTTCTACAAAATGCAGTTCCCTTTGTTCTGATCCTGGACAACCTATTTAGCTGACGGTGATTTTTTTTTTTTACCCCCAACCCTTGCCTAAATTTCAGAGATTGTCTAAGAAAACATTAATGTGTACTCTGACCATATACACAATGGCTTTCCACCAACTATAGGATGCTTTGATTATGGTTTTTCACCATTGCTAGACCTTTTTGATGAAGGGTCCAACTCATAGAAGTCCCACCAATCAGCAAATTCAGTGTTTTTCAACTCCAGTCCTCAAGTAGCACCAACAGGTCATGATTTAAGGATTTCCCTAGTATTTCACAGGTTAAATAATTATAGTCAGTGCATCAGGTGCACTTTGTTTGGGATATCCTCCAATCATGACCTGATGGGGGCACTTGAGGACTGGAGATGAGAAACACTGAGCTATTTGAAGGGTACACAGCAGTCCAGCAATGACACATTTACAGTTCAGAATAATTCAAGTGTATGTGTCAAACATCTTTTAATAGTTGTTGGTCAAACATTCATTCTACTGAAACCCTATTGCCCTATATACTGTACATACATGTTTGGTATGTCATCACTAACCAGCTGTGGCAGCAGCTTATCTTCCAGAGAACTATAGGGTAAGAGAGTTGAAATCCCCCATACAGCTTAAGGCTATGTTCACATTACGTGAACACCCGGCCGTTTCGTGACCCCGGCCAGGTCACAGAACGGCCGGTCTCAGCCAGGATCATCCCGCCCGGATCATCAGCGCGCGCCCGCATCAGAGCTCCCATAGCCCACAGGCCGGAGCCGCTTGCTTCACTTTTTGTGAACTGACAGGTCTTTCTGCGGCCAGAATTCACTGAATTCCGGCCGCAGAAAACTGACATGTCAGTTTTTTCCGGCGCGCATAGGATCCCGGCCGGAGCGCATACGATAAGTGTATGCTCCGGCCGGGATCGCATTGAAAATAAGGCTATGTTCCACCCCTCAAAACTACGGCCGTAGTTCTGCGGCAAGAACTACGCCCGTAGTTTTACGTAGTGTGAACATAGCCTCACAGTTAACGCTGCCACTTGGCTTGTTAATATTGGCCATGTTGTTTTAACTTTACCTTTTCCAATATTCACAGCTTAGAGGCAACACTGCTGGCAAGATTTGTGGCCGCCCCTGATCACTGCAGAGTAGTGAAGTCTTGGGGGGTTGTTCGTGCTGATTGGTTCCCTTTAACTCCATTGTTGTTGCATGGTCCGCCTGCATGGCATGTATACCTATGTCTTTATGTATTCCAGAGATAGATAGATAGATAGATAGATAGATAGATACTTCATCAGCTTAAATTTTAATTAAAACAACCCTTCAAAGAACTACTGATTAAATGATGTCATACAATATTTTCACTTGCTGTCAGTGTAGAAAAGAAGAAGAAAAGGGTCCTGAAGCCATAGTAAAGGATTCCTTTGAAATAAATTCCAAACAACTATTTCTTTTGTGGACTAAAGGATGACCTTTAACTACAGTACCAACAACAACAACAATAACAAAAGCACTAAAAGGGTAGACCCTAAATAAAGTGTCGAGAGCAGGATGATTCACAATGTTCTGTACTTGTTTCCTCTACAACAAGAAGTGTCATTAGAGTACTTGCCAGCTTCCAACACTAGTAACGTCATCTACAGGAGCTTTTAGTGGACTGTTCATCTAATTATTTTCTCTGCAGATCTGGGAAAGCATTTTCATAACTTTACTTAGTTTGCACGTTAATTCCTATCAATTACTTATAGCACACTTTCACGAAAATTAAATAATTGCTGTATACAGTCCATTAGTGTTCATGGCAACAACACTTCATTAGTCTTAAAAAAAAACACAATACCGCACACATTTGTTGCTTATTTAGCAAAAGACCTTGGTCCTTGGTCGCGGAACCGCAGCACCTGAAATTACACAGGTGCTTTAAAAATCTAATAGAAGCCCATAATGCATAGAAGAAATCAGCATGACTCCTATTTACATTAACATTGTCACATTAATATAATAAACTTTAATGTAAAGTTAATGGGATAAACAATTAATGTTATTGTTCAAGTGTATCTCCTTTATATAGTTTCACATCACATGTTCTTTGCTATTCGGCTATTTCTGCATAAGGCATTAGTTAAGAAGTGAAAATGTCTGATAATAAATTCATTTAAGGTGGTGGCGCAGGTGTGAAATGTTCATTAACAGGATTTGAAGGCAGCAAAAAATAGATCTGAATTCTTTATTATTACTTAAATTATACACAGATATTAAATATTGAATATGTACATGTATTTTAATGGTGTCAGTCAAACTAATGTGGTTAGGAAAGCTTAGGTCTGTGACATTATTACGAATAGCGTATAAAATATAGTTAGCACTTGTAACACATTAGGATGTTATACTGGTTATACTGTAGAGTTTGCCAACAGTGTAGATTAGTCTCAAAGCATTTTTTGTGATTCAATAGTCCAGCTCCTGAATATCTTCCGTGTAATAAGGACAATGATCAGCTCATGGCAATGATCATTGGTCGATCGTGTCTTAAGGTCCTGACCTAACATCATTAGCCACTGGGCGCACATTGCTACAAGTAATAACGAGGCACAGTCATCAGCTCATAAATCTGTAAAGAAAACAATAAATTTCATAAATTACCTGTCTACCCTCCCTGGTGTCTTCCAATCTTCCACTCTCTACCGCCACCACTTCAACTTCTCTGAATTGACAGGCTGCCCAGCCAATCACTGGCCAAGACTGCTGCAACCAGTGATTGGTTGAGCAGCCTGTCACCTCAGAAACTGGTTCTGGAGATGCACCAGAGGCTGCTGGGATTGGGAAGAAGATAGGAAGACAACAGGGAGCATGGAGAGGTAACGTATGTACTTTATTATTACACTTTTGAAGCAAGGGCCGCAGGGACACGTCCAACAATCTCTGTGTAACCTTTGCTGAATTATAATCGAGCTGTGTAATAGGCTCCGTAAATGAGTGTCGATCTAGAAGATAGGCCTTTTTTTACCATATTGATTGAGCTCTTTAATACAGCCCTAGGGTCCTTTTAGACCTATTGATTTCTTGGCCCTTTGGGCTGCAAACGAGTGCCGATCAGCAAGATCGGTGGCTTGTTGGTGTGCCTTTACACAGCACAAGAGATCCAACAGATGGGCTGCATCCCGGAAACCGATAGCACAGGCTATCAGTTTCCAGATTGCAAGAAACAGTCTCTACTTACTGTACCGGCCACACTGCTTGTAATCAGGTATCTGGCTCTCTGGTTCTCGCTCCAGCTGTATCTTCAGGTCCTACCTCTTTCGGCTCCTCTCTGGAGGAGGCGGCGGCCTGAAGTTACAGCAGCGGCCCCATGACCAGAAAACCAGATTCCGGATCCCAATCAGCTTGGCTGGTACAGTATGTAGAGACTGATGCTTGTGATCTCGAAACTGACAGTATATATATATATATATATATATATATATATATATATATATATATCTTTGCTTTCAGTTTTCCTTCATCTTTTGTTGGCCACACAAACCCCTGTTTACACTGGGAGATGTGCAGTCAATAAAGATATATTTTTGAGCAGGCACAAGAGATGTAATCAGATGATATCTGGCTAATCTTTGGCTGATCGCTGCCCTTTACAAGGGCCAATTATGGGCTGCAGGATCATCTCTAGCAACACCCCTGGCCAATAATTGGCCTGTATAAAAGGACTGTTAGTCTAGACAAACATGTACACTGGAAGAAAAGATGGTTTTACTGAAGATCTGGTAAATCTTTGTAACCACTGTAGAGTATGGGGTAGTGAAGGCCCTATACAGATTTACAATGTAATAAAATACCATATGAGTATTCTATATAATGTGCATAGTTTTATATAGGGATACTGTCATCATGCAACTGTGTTATGCTTGCCACATTAAAAGATTTTCCTCCTTGCAGGTGTAAAACCACCATATACATTAACATATAGTACCTTTTTTTTTACACATACAATAATATATCAAACCTCCTATTTCATCTTTACCTTATGTACGCTCTTTTTTCCCCCATTTTTTTTTTTTTTTTTTATTACAGGCATAAAATTTGTAGATACTCTAAGGGTAGCATCACACGTACCGTATCACAGCAGATTTGATGGTGCGGATCTGCAGCAGATTTGATCTGAATAACTGAACACAGCATCAAATCTGCACCATTAAATCTGCTGAGGATCTGTTGCGGATCCTAAAACCCTAAGGGATTTTTCTATTCTTTAGTGTCTATAGAAAAGATGGGGAACCTTCAGACCTCCAGCTGTTGATATTCCCATCATGTCTGGACAGCATTATTGTTTCCATAAAGAACTATGGGTCTTCAATGTAACATACTTTAAACCATGCGCAGTCCAATAATACAGCCATATTCCCTTCCATCTTTCCTGCAATTCTTGATAATATACCCAGGATAGAATAGAAAATGGATAGAATGGCGCACGGGCGCAGGATCAGACTACACAGAGCTTGTCTGCAGTCTGTTACCAAGGAGACACATAAGGTTGAGATATATATATATATATATATATATATATATATATATATATATATATATATATATATATATATTCACCCACATTTCCTCAATTTGTAATGTATCATCCTATCAATGTGTTTTTCACAGCATACAGGAAGGGCGACAACCTGGCTAGATATCATCTAACAGTGAAATGATGTGCTCCTTGCAGTATATGCTGAACCTGCAAAACATAATGATATCCTGTGATCACTGTTAGGCATCTAATAATAGAACAATTCAGACCTTTGTATTCAATAGTTTTACCTACAGCTAAATATCTGTTTACACCAAGGAGAATAATATCTACGAGGACATAGCTGACATTCATAATACCCACAGCAGATGAATGTTGGGAGAGAAAACTCTCAACATGTTTTCAATTTGTTCAGTATTTGTTTACTCTACAGTCCTGATCTGTCACTGTTCTAAGAACTGTCAAATTCTTTTTCTTTTTTTCTCTTTTCAGGTGATGGAAACTGTTGATAGAAAATCATTATATAGTCCTTGTGATAGAATGCGTGAATCATAACAGCAACAATTAAACAGTCATAGTGTGTAGAGCACATAGCTATAGAAAAGCTATACAGATAATACTCAGCTTAGTTAGTTTTCAATGAAGAGAGGGAGAAATATGTTGCTGCTAAACCCCTTTGGCAGTAACCTACACTATCTGTCATTAGAAGAAAGGGTGGGGCATGTTAACATCTCCCCCACAAGTCAAGTTTGGTATGAAGTTGAAGGAGTGTGTCAAGCTCTGTTCATGTCCATCATGCAGCAGTCAATTGAGCCCTCCATTTGTCAACTCCTAAAGGAATCTGCGATGGAGGCCCTGATCCACTATTAGGCCATGTTCCTACCATGTACCCCCTGGCGGGGTCACAGAACGGCCAATGTCAGAGAAGAACATCCCGGCCGGTACTGCAGTACCGGCCGGATGATCTTCACTCTCAATGACGTGGGATGCATCCCAATTCGCCGCTGCACACAATGGAGCATGCGGCCGGAGCTGCATGCTCTATTGTGTGCACTGGCAGGTTTTCTGCGGCCACTATTCAGTGAATAGCAGCTGCAGAAAACTGACATGACAGTTTTTTGCGGCGCCGCTAGGGATCCTGGCTGGAGTGTATCCTATGTGTATACACTCCGGCCGGGATTCCATAGAAGGCAGCACTATGTAAGTTCCGTAGTAATCACGGCCGTTATTGCAAATCAGCAACAATGGCCGTGATTACCACAGGACTTACGTAGTGTGAACATAGCCTTAACTGGTTTACTTTGTTGCTAAATTGTGTGCAATTGTTGTTGTTCCCCATTAGCTGTCACAGTTAAAGGGGTTTTCCCATTACCCCCAGATTCAAAACAGCACCGATTCACCCCCTCTCAAATGGAATCAGCTCTGCATCACTATGTCTCTCAACGAGGTAACACACATCTCCAGGGCTCCTGAAGATGTGTGTAAGCTTTGTGGGAGACATGGAATAAAATTATGCTTACCAGATCCCAAGGATCCCGGCCACTTTGTCATATCACAGCCTGGTCACCACTCTAAGAGGGGAGAACAGTGGTTTGGAACCTAGACAATGAGCTGTCAATTCTACAGGAAGAAAAAGGGCCAAATTCAAAAGAAAGCAATTTTGCTAATGGGAAGCATTTGCAAAATAGCTTACTTTTGCATCCTCTATCCCCTAACCAAAGTTTAGGTAACAAGAACACCCCTTTAAGCCATGCCCTTTCCTGTTAAGCTACACCCACACTCCAGTAAGCCCCCCCCCCCCCCCTTGTTGAAGTACAAAAGTGTCATTCAACTCATGTAGGTCAATGGTGCAATTTATACCAGATTTTGGCAAGCATAGCTTTCATAATTATCCCAAAGAATGTGTCATTCCCTTTGATGGATCAAAGCATTTTTACCTGGAGTGTCCTTTTAAGAAATAAGAATAACTCTTTCCTGCCTTGATCATTGTTTAATTCTTTTGTTTTATTGTTTTGTTCTGTTTGTTTTTTTTTGCCCAGGTGTGGTATACTGCAAGAGAGGGAAAGCGTGTAAATTCAGTTTTCCATGTCATTTTCTGAGTTTTTTTCCCTTTAATGTCAAATAAATACCAGTTCAGAATTTCCCATTTACCAGATTTGCATATCAGATAAAATTCTTGTCATTCTTCTTGGAGATCTATGGATTCTCAAGCAGTGTCAATAGGCTGTCTCATTAATATCTTCTCATAAAAGAGAGAACCTTCAGTTTGATAGTCATAGAGAGTGTAATCTGTAGTTGGAGGAGGTTTTATAGGTAAGCAGATGCATTGATTTTCTCTCGTTTCATGTGAGCTCCTTGTGTATTATATGCATATATTTTACAGGATTAATACTCAGATGTAGTAATGCAGTGTTGGTACTTTAATTCTTTGGGAGTTTAACTCTTTAGGGAGTTTAGTAATGATGCACTGGCCCTTTAAAGAACGAAAGACAGGAGTTTAAACAAAGGGGAAGTCCATGCCCCTGTATTACTTAGTGCTTGATGATATTATATGACCAGCAATAAAAGTCCTGTATATTATGGAGCAGCACAAAGATAGAAGTAATTTAAACTTTGACCCTTAGGCTAGGTTCACACAATGTCCTTTTTTGGCAGCTTGGCGCCCGTCTTTTTGGATGTCCATCATTTTGAGGTCAAATAACTTCTGATATTTTGCAATGATGTTTTTTGGTTGTTATTTGGCCTCAAAATGACAAATATCCAAAAAAAGACAGCCAAAAAAAAAAAGATGTTGTGTGAACCTAGTCTTAGTCTGTCTCCTTAGTGTGCTGTGTCTGCTGCAGGCTGCCTGTATATGAGAGAAGCAGATTAACTCTTTACAAGCAGTTGTTTTTGACCCTGGAAGCTGGATCCCAGTGTAGCAGCTATATTCTAGTCCACCAAATTAACTCCTTACAAAACCAGTTCACCATCTTAGTTTGTGCAGTACCATAAAGAAAAGAAGAATGTCACTAGATTGAGACTTTCCCCAGTAAAACCGAGAGAAATCATTAGATTTTCTAATGATATGCATTTGAGCAAAGTTCTATAATTTCATCTACTGTCATTTATTGTACATTTCTCAGAATAAATAAGTCTGGGGATAAAGATAAGAACTACGGCTAAGGTCTTCAGACTTAATAAGCTACAAATGCTATAGATGATGAGCTGGAGCCTTCCATGATGCTGATCTGCCACGTTAATGTGTAACCTATTGATATAATTATCGCTTTGCTTTTCAAGACCTATTGTAACTTTGGCCCGCCCTGTCAAGTCATTTCTTACAACAAATTGTACTATATTGGCTGCTTAATACTATTAGATATAATCTTTCAAGACCAATTAGGTAGCGGAAGGTTGAAATAATTAATTTCGTGTTTCAGTGCAAATAGAATGACGACACATGAGCAATCTCATCTGTATTGGAGCTTAGCTATCAACTTTCAATAGAGTCTGTCTATGAGATTAAATGTGGAAATGTGCTTCTATAATGGATATAGGAGGAAAAATTGTAGAGCAGAGCTTATAAATATAGAAGATAATCTCTGTTACAATTGAAGGACTAAGGACAGGGTGCATGTAGAGGAAATGGGGTCCCATCCCATAAGAAAATGGATGAAAATGGTGCTGGGTTGTGTCAGTCAAGCCAAAGTTTTAAAATTAAAGGCTGCAAGGAGAGAAATCAGTCAAGAATGTTACTTTGCACTCCTCGGTCGGTGCTGGACGACCAAGGAAGTACTAAGCCTCTGGTTGTTTTTGGTTTGCAGTCATTTGTCTGAATGCTGTCTTAGCTTCCCAGCCACACCTGCATTTCCTATTACACGCTGGCAGTGTGGGGGTTACTCCTTCTGAAGGCCTGTCCAGCTGAGCTTGGTGCTGGAGGCTGGTCCAATCAGCTGCCGGACCCAGTCCCTGACCCCAGGTAAATAGCAGCACTTTACTTCTCTTGGTTATTTTATGTTTGTTGTCTTACCCATTGCTTGATCTTTCTACCTGCTTTGTCTGCTGCCTGCCCTGACCTCCTTGCCTGTTCCCAACTCTCCTTCTGCCTTACGTTTTTTTACCGTTGCTGACTCAGACTGAAGACTCTTTATTGTGTTTGTTTTGTCTGTCTTTGTTTTGTATATCACCTAGTGTAGGACAGGGACAGTCACCGTGGTTGTCCGTGGCTGTTTAGGGACGTTGTGGCAAGTAGGTGGGTTCAGAAGGTGGGGCAGAAGGTGGGTTCTAGTGGCTAGGGTCCACTGTCTTGTGTGGTTTCCTACCTCAGTCCAGCGCTTTTGTGATAAATACGCTTAACAATAATGTAGATAAAAACAAATGCTCCAGCATAGGAAGCCATCTTAATTTTTTTTGCTAATATTTACATACAAGCATGGAAACGTTTTGCCCCCCCCCCCCCCCCCCCCCCCAGAAAGGTTAGCTGGTCTCAATATTCTATATAACAAAGACTAAAAAGAAAATTGGTGGACTCCTATCCACCATTTTCCATTAGGATAGTTATGATTCCTCTGTTATTGTTTTGATAACAATGCAGTGCCTAGAGATCTTTCATAAGTTCTCATAAATCCAAACCTAAAATGATGAGACCAACCTTAACTGGGCCCCCAGTGACTAAAGCTACCCATACATATTAAATTAAGAAACAAACTCACCCTTATGCAGACGTGAAGCTATAGCTAATAGATATATAAATGTTACTTTTAAAATCATGTTTACCTTCCACAAATCACAGAAGCCATATTGAGCTGCAGCATGCAAGCCTCCATCCCCCATTCCTCCCTGCCCTGCATGACTGGCATAAAATGTTTAGTGTTGGAAGCCAAGGGCAGCAAGGGATGAGGGAGGGATGCATGCTGCAGCTCAACACAGCGTCTACAGCTCTGAAGTAAAACATGATTATATAATTATAACTGTGTAAATAGCAATCAACTAAAAGAATCTCTCTATCATCTATCCACACATGTTTGCAGCTGTGAGAATGATATTGAGTTGACAGAGTCCCTTTAAAGGAAGTTAAACCAGTTAATTTTGGTGGAATCAGATCAACAGATAAAGTTTTTGGTGGCCTTTTGATGGTCAAGAGAGAAGGGTAAACACATCCCTATTCAGAACATAGGGCATACTCATCTCAAATTACTGTATGGCTATGTTCACACAACATTATGTTCACACATCATTTTTGGTGTTTTGTTACAGATCATGCACTTTTGATTCATTATTCTAGTTCAGATGGACTGATTGGCCTTTGGATATGTCTTTAATTGAAAAGTCCATTGAATGTAATAGTAAGGATGGTGAAAAAAGAAAAAACGCTGTTTGCAAAAGTCGTTCCTAAAATAATTGTGATCATTATTTTGACGTCCACGCAAATAACGTCCGTCATTTTATGCACTATGTGCATAGGACATCCGTCATCCGTCATTCCATTAACTTCAATGCATTGCATTAAAGTCAATTTAAGGCTGCGTTCACACTACGTATATTTCAGTCAGTATATTTCAGTCAGTATTGCAACCAAAACCAGGAGTGGATTAAAAACACAGAAAGGCTCTGTTCACACAATGTTGAAATTGAATGGATGGCCGCCATATAACAGTAAATAACTGCCATTATTTCAATATAACAGCCGTTGTTTTAAAATAACAGCAAATATTTGCCATTAAATGGCGGTCATCCACTCAATTTCAACATTGTGTGACCAGATCCTTTCTTTCTTTTTAATCTACTCCTGGTTTTGGTTGCAATATGAGGACCACAATACTGACTGAAATATACTGACTGAAATATACTGACTGAAATATACATAGTGTGAACGCAGCCTAATAGTGGCAATTACAGACATCTTTTTAAATAGAAAAAGCACCCGTCTTTTCTTCTTTTTTTTTTTTGACGTTCTGTGAACATAGCCCACGTGTTTATGTGGGGATTGGGAGATAGCTGTTGGCTGAACAGCCACAGTATGTAAAACATATTGGCAGCTTAAGGCTATGTTCACACTACGTATATGTCCAGCCGCATATTTTCGCGGCCGGACATATACGTGTTAAACTCCGCCGGGAATTTACGCAAGTTGCGGCCGGCTACGTACGGACCGCAAACTTATGCCCGTAGTCTACTTACGCTTCCCGAGCGCCCTACGTAGCGATCTGACAGAGGTCTTTTACTTGGAAATCTTCACTTAGCCCCGGACACCCCACAGAACCTTTTGGATCAGCAAAGAAAAGTAGAAAACTGAAGAAATTGCCACTACGTACGGGACCGCATGTTACGCTACGGGCTTAAGTTACGGCATTTTCGTCCTCAAACAATGGTCTGGTTCATTTTTTACGGCGCCGTACAACGTATACTTTCCATTGTACGCAAACTACGTAAATCTCCGGCCGCTTATTTACGGAACGCGCTACGTCCGGAAACTTACGTAGTGTGAACATAGCCTAAGACATCCTCACCACTGGCTTATCTACATTTTTTAAAACCCGTTCTTTGGTAAACCTCTATAGGAAGCCCATCTGTTTGGCTATACATTCTACAGTTACCAGTGAACTGGACATTAAACATTTCTACTTCAAAATGAAAGTCCTAAAGATGAGTGCATCAATATTTTAGGGAGTAATGTATATCACTAACATACTGTAGAACACACTTTAGTCCTTGTATCAAGGATGTATGTTTCATAGAGGCCAATGTTGCTTCAAGGTCCCAAGTTTAAAGAACGGTGAAGATGTAAACAGAGATGTTGCATGGCTAGCATACAAGAACATAATAAATCTACTTGAGAAGTAAGGGTACCAGGACCACCTATTGAAGGTTTTCCAGATTGCAGTGGATTAAGCAGCAACAGAAAGAGGCTCAGTTTTTTGGTGCTGCTATGTCACCCTCTGTACTCTATATTTCCCACCACCTGATATCATTTATTTTTCCCAATTGTTATGTTTTTGCATGTACAATTAAGAAGCCTTCATGTATGAATAATCCTCTCCAGCAGTTCTGGGCCCATCTACAAGCAAGAGGAAAATGGTGGCCAGCCCTGTACTTGAAAGTAGACTAAGATGATAGGAAATCTTTGTATATTTATCTGCTATCTGAAAGCAATGGAAAGGTTTTCAGCAGACACAGCAGAAAATGTGCAGAATGTAATATATTGCTTTCACCATTATCGAAACGGGTCAATGGTTTTGTCATTGTTTGAGGTTCTCTTTAAGGTTTACAGTTTACAAAGTTATGAACATTATACAGTATATTCCATATAAAATCAAAATGAATTCTGATGGTTCTTTTTGCTCTTTCACATAAAAATAACAATGTGTGGAATGGAGTTACTGTGAGTGCTTTTGCCATCATTGTCAGCAAGTCAGGAAACTAATAGCATTCACTGTTTTGTAGAGATACATATGCCCTTGAGGTGGGTCACTTCACCCAGCATCCTGGTGAATACAGATCTTTGGAGCAGAGGCAATACTAAAACAAATGAAACTACAGACCATATAGACAGAATAATAATGAAAGGTCCAGTAAGCACATCAAAATGAGAAGTGCATTTAACGCAGAAGAAACATGACGGCGGTAGAAGCAAAAAGCCAGTGAGTGGTTTCATACGTCTTGTGAAATAGCAGGATGAAAGGTGAGGATAATTGTACAGTGTTTATGGTGTAAGCACGTATACAACATACACACAGGACAAATACACACAAAAACATAAAGACACAGAACAAAACATTATCCCCCCCCCCGTGAGCCATAACTTTAAAGGGGTTATCCAGCACTACAAAAACATGGCCACTTTTCCCCCTACTGTTGTCTCCAGTTCAGGTGCGGTTTGCAATTAAACTCTACTTTCAAAACCCCACCCAAACTGGAGACAACAGTAGGAGGAAAGTGGCCATGTTTTAGTAGAGATGGATAACCCCTTTAAACCCTTGACAGGTGAAGTGAATAATACTTATTGCCTTGTGATAATGAAAGCAAATGGTGTCAACAGCATTTTAGAAGTTGATTTGTTGGAAGAGGGAGAAATGGAAAAGTAAAAGGATATGAGCAACTTTGCCTAAGGCCAAATTGGAATGTGTAGACAATTGGGTCAGAGCGTATCTAAAATAGCAGCTACTATGAAGGTTTTCTGATATGCAGTGGCTAGTACCTACAGAGAGGGGTCCAATGAAGGACAACCAATGACATGAAGATAGGTTTATGGGCTTCTAAAGCTCATTAATACGTTGATATGTGTGGGGGAAAATGTCTAACCCATTTTGTCCCATCACACATTAGAACTACTATAGCACACATTGTTAAAGATGAGAATTAAATAACTATATCAGAGAACACAGAGATAGCTTTATATGTAATGATGTATCTGGTTAGAGGCCCATACCAACCCCTGTCCACTGTTGAAAGGGCCTACACTGTGCTCACAGCATTGATCTCAAATTTGGCCTGTAATTCTCCAGATGTTAAGACTAGAGATGATCAAACAGCGCTAAATTTCAGGTTCATTCAAACTCAAACTGTGGGGAAGAAGATACTCAGGCTGTATCCCTGTTTGGCAGGCGGTACTCAGGCTGTCTCCACCTTCCGGGAACGGGAAGGTAGCAGGAGTCAAATGCTGATGGTTCGAGTTCGATCGAACCTAAAAAATTAGTGCTGTTCGATCATCTCAAGTTAAGACCCCCAAATCCCCAAATTCAAGTAAGCATTTGTAGGATATACTGTTGTTTTTGTAGCCTCACTGGATAGCATATAAACATAGGAAGACCTAAACAATTTTAGGTTTTAATGTTATGGATGATCAGTTTCCATAGTTAGATTATAATGCTGGGTTTCTGTCACTTTCTATCATGTATAAAACTAATGATATTATTATGCAATGTCAATATTTTCGAAATGAACATTACACTTTAAGGCTATGTTCACACTGCGTATGAGTCCGGCCGCATTTCGTACGCCACAGTACATGTGCGGCTGAAACTACGGGCGTGGGAAAAATCGATGCGTACGAACCGCGAACATACGCCCATAGTACAGTTATGCTTCCCTAGCTTGTTTTGAAGCGATCTGAAACAGGTTATTTACTTGGAAATCTTCGCCCAGCCCAATAAGACTCACAGAACCTTTTGGATCGAAAAATCAAGTTCAATTTGGCTGAAATAAGTACTTGGTACGGGACCGCATGGAAATCCACGGCCGTGAGTTGGAACATTTCCGTCCTCAAACAATGGTCTTGTTCATTTTTCACGGCGCCGCATACGATCCGGTCGTAAGCTCTATGTAGTGTGCATTGTGCGGGCGTATATCGTATACTTTCAAGCGAACGCATCAACCTCAAAACTACGTGCATATATTCGCGGTTCGCCTTACGGGCGGACTCATATGCAGTGTGAACATAGCCTAAGGCTATGTTTACACATAGTATTTCCGCCAGTCTTTTGGTAAGTATTTTTTCAACCAAAACCAGGATTAGGTTGAAAACACGGAAACTGAGCAAATATTTCCATTTTAATTTTGCCCTGTCAGTTCCACTCCTGGTTTTGGTTGAAAAATGCTAACAAATACTATATGTGAGTATAACCTAAAGCACTATATTTTAAAGAATCACATAAAGCAGTTAAAAACAGTAAAGCAAAATTACACCACGGCATATTCATACTAACTTGATCATCCTTCTGCTTTGATATTTGGACCAATAAAACCATCAGACAGGGTGTTACCTCTTTTCATGTTATTTGCATAAGTATTATCATATCATATGTAATATGTGATACCGAATCCACACCTATTGTTCTTTGTTAACAACAGCCTACATAGCTACTAAACTTGGGATACACCAAGAAACTAATAAGGACTTTTATTTCCTGTGCAATAGTATAGTAGTAAACTTTGTACCACTCTACACAGTGACTGGATCATACTCAAGTACAAAATGCTTTAGGAATTATTTCTTGTATTATAGGAATAATGGTAATTCAGATCTATAGAAGGTGGTCTAAGAGTTTAGGGCTCTCTTCACACTAGCATTTTTCATCAGGGGCTCTAATGTTCGCTTTGTCAAGAATAGTATAGTATACTGTATAGTGCTACTCTTGATGTAAAAAATAACAGAACCCATGAGAAAACCGGGTAGACCCAATTACAAGTCAATGGGGCCCCTTAAGATTTGTCAAAATCACTTTGAAAATGTAACCAGCATAGCTGTACTGGCTACATATGTCAGTTTTTTTTTTTTTTTTTTTTTTTTCCCACTAGGAAAATAAAGCCTACAAATACGTGTTCAATATCCTATGGTCAATATCAGATGGTTTGGTGATCTGTCCTATTAAAAAGAAAATAAAAACTATAATTAATGCAATATAATATATTGTTTTTGTGCATTATACAGTTGTAGATACTGTGTAACATGCTGCTCCTCTACAAAGGTGTACACACAATTCTTCTTACTACCCTGACTGATTGTTCTTCCCTCCAATAAATAATGAATGAACCGCCTTTCCCTTTGCTTATCATTTCAACATTATAAAAAACGGTTAACTCAGTCACTCAGGAGACGGAGGGGGAAAAAAATCAGTTGACTGAAAAATACTAACTGGTGTACAGTGGTATTGATTTATAAAATGACAAATTGTGTGACAGTGGCGTTCGGGATGCTATTTGATACGGCAGAGCTGAAGACACATAATATGTCACAATATTGCACCTTCGCTACCGACTTAGGGAACATTGAAAACTGATATCCCCCGGCTGCTTATACAAAGACGTCAATACATACAAAAAAAAGGCAGGGAGTCTCTAAAACATATGGAAGGCAGAGTAAGCTTTAAAAGAAAGTAGAGGGGAGGAAAAAAAAATTCCCATTCTTCGCGCTACTTTGAAATTCATAATTAAATCCTTTCTCTTGGCTGATCCGCAGTGTGTAACAGGATTCAGCATTGACAGGCGAACGGAAATATATTGTTACAAAGTTATTATTAGTATTTAGAACAACCCTGCCTTGTTTGATAAATGAAACCGCATTAATTGGTTCTGGAGATTTTTTTTTATTATTATTATTTTTTTAATTTTTTTTCGAAGGCAAGACATATTCTCAAACACTTTGCAATATGCAATTAAATAGCTGCAAATGTCAGTTAAAGTAACAGCTCCACATGGGAAGAATACTGATTACAAGCACTTCATCTCATCAGAGAACTTCTCCTTATAAATAGACTCATTTCACTGTACCCGAGGTTCTGAAGACTGTCAGTAGTAACTTATGCCCACAATGGAGATATAAGTATGTATGGGAAAAGCATAAAACATACGGCCTTATCTTGTCTGCTGACAGACACCATGAATTTCGATTTTTTTATGAGGAATGTGCAAGGTCATCAATTTTTGCTCCCGTTTTATGTTATTAATACATTTATGGAGGGAAATCTGTCAGAGAAAATCCTGTTTTCCACAGAGGATTTTGATGACCATGCTTGAGTGCCTTCATGTCAGTATAACCATGAGCAATTGCTGCCATGCTAATAGTTTTCCCTCCGTTATTCTCTGGTGTACAGCGATTTGATAGGAAGTAAGACAAGACACTCGTAGATGAACACATCCCTTATTTTGGAAGAAACTGAGAACTCCCTCAGCTATATTCCATTCACTCTAATAAAAGACTGAAGAGAAGGAAATGTAATAATACGCTGGAAAATGCCAGATGTGATAAGGACCCGGAAAGCTTGGAAAGGTCAACTTGATCTATTTTGCCTCTTAGTCTATATTAAAGCAAATATCTATAACTACAAATACTGTTTGCGGAATACAATAAGAAATCTTATTTACTGGGAATATGACAGTGTAGGCAGGAAAATGACACATTTATGTGCTCGGTAAATGAAAACTACGGGCAGATTACTGCAGATAAGAGACCCATATAGATTTACTGAAGGCTTAAACAAACTAGTGATTTATATGTATGGATTAATAAACACAACTGTTTGTCACCCAAGAAAACCTTCACAGGCGGAAGACTCTTCTTTTACAGAAATTATTGCAGCTGTCCTATTCATTCCTATAGGAATGGCAGAAATCTGTGTGAATAGTGCAGAACAAAAAAAAAAGTAGTAATGTATGCAAGAAATCTTCTGCATGTGAACATAGCCTAACCCTACTTTGTGCACATAACAAATTCAGATTTGCTAAATCTTCACAAATCATTTACAAATAGCTAAAACACAATGCAAACTTTTAGAAAACACGTGTGTACATTTTTACCTGCGACTAATATGGCATATCATCCCAACTCCTTACAGAATGTGGACTTAAAGGCAAAAGAGATTTTGTAAAGACATCTACTGTATGATGACTAAACTGATCAGCCATAAACTTCAAGGTATTTTTTGGAGAAAAAATGTGCTTAACATGGTGGAGAACATAAGCCAATCCTATTATATACATTATGTGCTTGGGGCTGCCGATTGGCTTAACAATCAGCAGCACCTGTCAACCCCAAACACAAGAACGTTGTACAATAGAAGAACAGCTATGGTGGGTGGAAATATATAGGTTAGTTTTTTATGTTTTCCACCTTTCTGAAAAAGTAATTTACTTGGAATGCTCCTTTAGGCTATGTTCACACAACGTACTATTTTTTAAAAGAACATCCATTGTTTTTCTTTAAAATAATGGCCGTTCTTTTCAAAAATAGTACATTGTGGGAACATAGCATTAATGAGTATTGTTGGCTGTGCTCACTTTTCAGTTAGAGTTCGCCCATATCTAATGCCCTTTCAAAGTAAATTACACCACCAAAAGCAGAATTGCTAATTGTATCTTAAAGAGGTTTTCTGGGAACAACACGTTGATGGCCTGGCCTTGGGATAGGCCATCAATAGCTGATTGTCAGGGGTCCAATACCCCACATCTTATCAATCAGTCGTTTCCTGATCTTCAGCTCCACTATAGTATGTAGTCAAGAAGTAGAGGCGGAAGCAGATGGCTTTGTTCATTATGTAGTGGCTATGTTTAATTACTGCAGATCATTTCCCACTGAAGTACATGACATCTTAGCTACAACAAACCAGCATAACCACTGCACAGTATGCAACACTGTATGCTTCCAGCTCTGTTTCTCTGTTTCTTGGTGTATGCCATAGAATAGCTGTTTGGAAGGGGTGCCAGATATTGGACTCCAAATAATAAGATATTGATGACCTATCCTGAATATAGGCGATCATTATGTTGTGACCGGAAAGCTTTGTTAATGGTAAAATATGGGGCTACCACTTCCCCTTGCCATTGGTGAATACTTAGGCTATGTTCACACACCGTATATTTTCGTAAAACAATGGCCCTTATACAACATAGTATATGCTCCGGCTGGGATCCCTAGCAGCGCCGCAAACAACTGACATGTCAGTTTTCTGCGGGTGCTATTTATTCAATAGCGGCCGTAAAAAAACATCTCAGTGCACACTATGGAGCAAGCGGCTCCGACCACTCGCTTCATTGTGTACTATGGAGAGTTCTGATGCGGGTGCACACGGATGTGCCCACATCAGAACACTGCAGCTGAAAAGATAATTCGGGATGATCTTTTCAGAGACTGACAGTTCCGTGACCCGGCCGGGTCACGGAACGGCCGGTCTCATACATTGTATGAACATGACCTTAAAATGTATTCCACAACAGTTTGCTTTGACTTGCAATACTCTTGATCTCAGCTGTACAATCTTATCTCATGCTGGTATTCCTTATGGTGAATGTTTCCCTACTGAAAACATTATTTATAATTTTTTCTTAAAAGAATAAGCAATAAAGTAAACATAATGCTGTTTTTATTAAAAAAAAATCTTTCTCATCTTTTAAAAAAGGTTAAAAAAGAAAACAGATTATTTTTTTTTATTAATAATTTGATTTAAATTCAAATTTGTTTTGTGTTAATAAACAAGAATGAAAGAAAATCTATATCCAGAGACATTATACTATTAAGTGTAAAACTTCACCCACAACTCATATCTTCCATAATACTTCAGAAATATAGAGTATAAAGTAAGACCAGAGAGTGATATGGAACAAGCCAGCTGTGATTTCTCTGTAGCAGAATGCAAACAACAGCTAGCTTAAGTTTTTTGTTTTGAAGAGAAAAAAAAATGTGATTGTGAATGAAAGGAAGGAACATTTAAGGATAAAGAGCTATGCTGCTGGTAAAAGTTCTGTAAACTAAAAGACTGAGCATGTAATTGGGAAGTCTGTCTGGAATCCGGTGTTCGATCCTTGCATGACCCTAGGTGAGTCACTTCATCTTGTAATGCCTGAGACATTGCCTCAGACGCTGCAGATTAGATTGCAAGCCTTAGTATCTGTTAATGCTTTCTGTGTACACCGTTTCTTCTAAAACTGAATCTGCTACATTTAATAAATGTGACAAAGATGATCTGTAGAAAAATGTCTGCCTTAAAGTATAACAACTTTCAGCGTATTTTCACAAGAATGCAATTTTTAGGGGTTTTAAAATATAAAATGCACTAAAAATAATGTATTATGGTTGTGTTTTGTCTACAAATTTTGTGCATTTTTTTTTTTTAAAAACTGCAGTGGGCATTTTTTCACACATTTTCCCATAGGGTTTTCTGTAGGATTTTTGAAAATTACTCGAAATAATTACTGTATGCAAGGCTATCATTACATTGGCACTAAACTGTATTTTGTTTCTTGAATGCAAAATGATGCAACCTTATAAATAGTCTTCAGTAAATATTTTCTACCATATAGCTGCTAAGTCAGTGGTTTGCTCTCTGAGAGTGTGTACACATTACGCAATCTGGGTGGATGACCCACCATGACCCACCGGGCTACCCCTGCTCGCGCCCCCGCGCATCTGCCTTTGTCATAGACTCCATTCTATGCACAGGTAGATTCCGCCGTCTGCCCAAAGAATTGACATGTCAATTCTTCGGACAGCTAGCAGAATCTGCCCGACCATAGAATGGAGACTATAGCACAGGTGTGCGGGCGTGAGTGGTGGAATCCGTGATGGACATCTGGGCATTAACAAGTTAAGTGATTACGGTCTGTGCATGAAAGTTGTGCTACGGACATAATTATGAATCATTATAATGCAGAAACCATTTAAATCTTCACACTTTTGTACTGATGCAGCCACACAGCCATATCATTACAGTAGCACAAAGATTTTAACTGTTTTGGTGCCCGGCATCATAATGAATAACAATGCCAGGAGCCCGGAACTCCGAACTGTTCAGATTAGGGAGCATAGGTAGAACATACTTGGAGGAAAGCTCACATAAGGTATAGATAGAAAGGAAGGTAGACAAAATATAGCTTCCCGAAGACATTTTTATAAGGCTGTGTACACATTTAGAGAGAAAGCAGAGCACCTATAGCAAACTCTAAAACCCCAAACACATAGACCTAGAGTCAGATTGTGACATCACCATGCTATTCAGGAAGTGAAGCCTCGATGCAGTAGTAAGTGCAGGAAAAAAAACACTTTATGTGTATTTCCCATAATAAATGTATATTTGTAATTTCTATAACTTTTGGGGGACAATAAAATACTTTATTACAAATTTTGTCCGGACTTCTCCTTTAATATCAAGAGGGTCTCAAAATGGATAAGACAATAAACACTGCAAACTCCATCATAGTGTAACATGCCCCGAATAAATAATAAACGACACCCGAAAAGAGTATTAAAAAAAAAACACACACAAGACAACCATGGTGTTTTTTTTTTTTAAATATAACTTGAAAATGGCTGCAGAAAAACTATGTAAAATAGAAAACCTGATATACAGTATGTTATACTACCAACAGTTACAAAAATTCACTAAACTAAAAATATATGTTAGAAAGTTTAAATAGAAAAATGTATGTATCATAGAAGTGTCTAAAACCAATTGCATTTGTATACTAGTTTCTACTAAAAGTAGCTAGAAGTTATGGTTCATGCAAAGGCCGTACTGAGACTCTTAGTCGTACAGAGCTGAAATACAGCATCCATGTAGCCTTTAAGGGCCTACTGTGCCTTCAAATGTCTCCAATTTCACTCTTCTTTAAGATGGATGCTCCATTGGGTCCCATATGACAAAGATATTCTCCACTAGTAGCATGACTGTATTACAGTACCAGACGGAGTCATAGTGTGAAGTATGGAGCCATAGGGACTCCCAGTACTGTCGTATAGACTGTATACATTGCCCTGCTACATACATTAGCTTTAAAACCTCTATTTCAGAGTATATTGCTAAATAAAATAGAAGGCACAACTGAATACATACAAGCGGGACTATGACCTAGGAACTGTGTATCACCTATGGACCTGATCAGATACACAAGGGCTTTATACAATATCCTAAATAGAAAAATGAAGTAATTTTAGTTTCAATACGATTTACATCATGGAATCGTTTCTGATAATATTTCCTTCTACATTGTATTCTGCAGCATTGCATCTTGTTATTGTGTCAGATGGGCAGTCAGCAATGGGTGGCATGGTCAATTTATCATTCATGGAGCAAAGCACCAAGTCCTTTCCATAACAGCACTAGGGAAAGTGAAAGGTGAGATCAGTAAGATGGTAAAATGCAGAGTAAGTGATCTTGAAGGGATGCTCCAGTGCCTCGAGCAAACCCAACTGTGTAATAAGAGATGATCTGAGTTAATCAGAATCAAAAGTGAGATTCTCTGCCAGGATTTTACTCACACAGCTGATTGCCTATTGCTCTGTGTAATGGCTCGCTCAAGAGGATGAGTGTGTGTTTGGTATCAGAGGAAGTCCCATGCTGATTATTAGTGGTGTAAAGACGATTATATTACATTGTCTGAGATTCACAGATGCCACAGTACGTTGTATATTGCTTGTAGTTTTATTTAAACCAACCACCAACTGTTTTCTTAAAGGGGAATTTCCATCTAATAAAAAAAGAGATGACATATTGTAATGATATGTATAATTAGTAGTGATCAGCGAACAAATGTTCTTATGTTCATACGAACATGACGCTAATCGTAATGGTTAAATTGATCATTTTCGAACATATTCCAACTTCTGAACGTACACAACTGCATAATTTACGCTTTGCACCTGATAATCTGTACGCATGTGTGTAGACCAAAACGTACGCTTCTACTGTACAATCTCAATCATTGTAAGAATGAAGGGGATGCAGTTGTGCTCCTTTTTCTATTTCCTTTCCAATTTACAGCAGCTGTCGGATATTGAGCTGTGCAGGGAACTGCAATGTAATCATATCTGGGAAAGGGGCTGCAGAGCGAGGTGAAAGTGCTGCGATGCAGGATAAATCTTAGATGGGGGCACAAGATTAGTGTAGTACATTAAATTCTCGTGCTTGATGGGGTCCAAAGAAGTTTGGCTTATAGATATGAACAAAAATGGTATACTCTTTTAGGGCCTAAGATAGTGGAGGAAGCAATATACATGACTTTAGCATCAGACTACATCGAAATATTATTAGTAGTCTGTAACCATGGACACATATTAGGTTTATCATATATATATATATATATATATATATATATATATACACAGTATATATATATATATATATATATATATATATATATATATGCATGCAAAAAAGGGGTCCGTGAAGCCTCAGTTACGAGTCTCAAAACACGGGAATAGCCAGATATCCCTCTCTCCAGAGAAGGAAGCCCATTGCCAAGGGGTGCCTCCTAGTGGGGAGAGCACCAAACCACCCTGATACGTAGTCCCTCAGGTCCTCACTCTGTTGCAAGCTTTGGGACCTAAATAGGGAAACACCAGGGTGGCCCCTGTGAGTCAAAGTCTAACTCTGTGGCGAGTATAACGATATAAGACAAGGGTTACCAAGGCTAGGCATCCATCCACAGACTGCAGTTTCGGGGTATTTGCCCCTCATCAGTGTGGAGCAGGATTCTGGCTACTGGGGCAATGATAAATAGACCAACAAAACACGAGCTTTGGGACCTAAATAGGGAAACACCAGGGTGGCCCCTGTTTAGGTCCCAAAGCTCGCAACAGAGTGAGGACCTGAGGGACTACGTATCAGGGTGGTTTGGTGCTCTCCCCACTAGGCGGCACCCCTTGGCAATGGGCTTCCTTCTCTGGAGAGAGGGATATCTGGCTATTCCCGTGTTTTGAGACTCGTAACTGAGGCTCCATGGACCCCTTTTTTGCATATTCAAATTTTGTATGGGACAATCAATGGAGACTTGTAAATGAGTACTCCATTGGAATTTTTCACTGTTCTCCCTGAGTTCAGTGATTGTTGTGTTTTGTTGGTCTATTTATCATTGCCCCAGTAGCCAGAATCCTGCTCCACACTGACGAGGGGCAAATACCCCGAAACTGCAGTCTGTGGATGGATGCCTAGCCTTGGTAACCCTTGTCTTATGTCGTTATACTCGCCACAGAGTCAGACTTTGACTCACAGGGGCCACCCTTGTGTTTCCCTATTTAGGTCCCAAAGCTCGCAACAGAGTGAGGACCTGAGGGACTACGTATCAGGGTGGTTTGGTGCTCTTTTCACTAGGAGGCACCCCTTGGCAATGGGCTTCCTTCTCTGGAGAGAGGGATATCTGGCTATTCCCGTGTTTTGAGACTCGTAACTGAGGCTCCACGGACCCCTTTTTTGCATATTCAAATTTTGTATGGGACAATCAATGGAGACTCGTAAATGAGTACTCCATTGGAATTTTTCACTGTTCTCCCTGAGTTCAGTGATTGTTGTGTTTTGTTGGTTTATATATATATATATATATATATATATATATATACATATACGCCTATCATCAACAAAAGCAGATTACATGCGTAGACAATAACACTGATAAACTTATGAACATGGCATTGTCCGTTACTACCCTTGTAAGATTAAAGGGATAATGCAAAAAGAAAAGAGAAAAGGAAGACACATACCCACTTTCGTAAAAAAAAAAAAACACAGCACCACATTTGTCTTCATGTTGTATGTGGTATTACAATTCACTTTCATTCACTTCAATGGAACTCAGCTGCAATGCCACATACAAGACAAGACTGGAACGGTTTCTAATATATTTTCTAATACATAAACAAAAAATTGCTTTTGAAATTTTGACCAGCAGTTGGCACTATACTGTGCTTATTCACTACTATATGACATTGTCTAACCATCATGCTGCCAAGGTATTTGTTATGAATAATCTGCATTCATTTCAGTCTTGACACAAAGTGGAAATATAGAAAAACATGAATCATTTTGATCCCGTATCTATAACACTTTACACTTAAACACCTAATAAAACTTAACTTAAGAGAAACCCCCAAGGTTTTCGATGGACCGCAAGGTGTTAAATAATTGCAACTCAGTAAGAAGCGGCAGATCAAACAGTCCCTGTATCTTTCCCATCTCTAAGCATATGACAACTCCCTGAGACTTTTCTCAATTCTTAGAATATTTCTAACAAACTCTGGCTTATCATCCAAACTTTATTCATGGTAATAAACAGGGATTTTCATATTAATTCATATGCTTGTTACTTCACTCCTCCCCATTCTGTGTACTGTTCCATTCTCCCTTCTGTGTATTGAGCTAAATCCACCCCCCCACCTCGCAAAAAAAAATAAAAAAAACTTACTAATTCTGATCTCCCTAATAAGCCTCACACCGGGCAATAAGCAGGTAATAATTGCTATCATTACTGTTAAAGTTAATTGTAGTTGGGAGAGGAAAGTTAGATTTGGAGCGCACAGATGTTTGAAGTTAACAAAGGAAAGTTAAACACTTTTTTTTTTTTTTTTGCTTTATTCCTTTGGAAAACTCCAGTGAATAGTTAGCGGCTCTTATAATATTCATGATAATTTGCTCATTTTGAAATCTTACAGTGAAAATCAAATGGCGGGGAAAAACTCATCTGTCTACATCACAGAGTCAGAAAGGTTTCACAAGACAGCAACACGCTAATCAAGGGAATTGAGATTTTTAACAATGCGGACAAATTGATGGAACTGGGATCATTTCCTTGCGCTATAATTTCTTAAAGAATGATAGGAATATGTTCCAAGTGGATGACAGAATATGAGAGATTTGACAGATGGCTGTTGGACCAAGGTGAAACCAATCAGGAAGGATATTTTTTTTTCCTTGGCAGTTGGACAAATTTGCCTAATACTGTAAATTGTTTGTGGATCAAGGCTATAATCTGCCGCTAGACACGCTTTTAGAAAAAAAATTTGCGCCATTATATTTCTTTTATGAGCGGCTTTCAGGGGAAAGAAAAAAAAATTATATATTTATTCATTCTTGACTTTTCTGGTAAATGAGGCAGAAATGCCAGATGTCCTGTTACTTATGACGTTTCATATTCTAGAGTAAAGGGGAAAAAAAAGATACAGTACATGAAAGTCAAAACTACTATAGAAAAAAGAAAGATAATTTGGGGTTATTAAAAGGTTAATAACATTACTTGTGGAGAGAGGCTTTATATAAAAAAACAGCTGCTTATTCAATAGTCGCTAACAATTTAATTATTTCCAAATTGTTGGATTGAGGCGTCACTAACCATATAATTGTCAATAGGAAATAAAAGAACACAGTTTGCTTTGGCAGAAAATATACTTTCTAGGATGTCTGGGACACTTCGTGATAAGACTTTACTGTGGTTATTAAAGGGGTATTCCCAGCTTAGACTTTATAGACATAGCCGCAGGAAATGTCTGTTAGGACATGGTCCCAAGAGGCAGATTGGCGGTATTGGGATGTGGGTCCCAAGGGACAGTCTTGCATCTATCAGTTATAAATGTCCAAGATGAGAATGCTTCTTTTAAGGGAACCTGTCATATTAAAAATGCAGTCTAATCTGTAGACATCATGTTATAGTGCAAGAGAAGCCGAGCAAAGTAATATATAGTTTTGTTGGAAAAACTACAGGAGAACTTGTCATTTACTCATTCTGGCAGTCAAGTGGGTGTACCTAGTGTAATTAGTGACAGCTTTCTATAGGCACACTTATACAGACGTCAATCACTGAATAGGACCACCCACTTGACTATTCTGCCCAAAATGACCAAATAGTTACAAAAATTAATAACAGCATATCCTACAAAACTAGGTATAAATCTGCTCTGCTCTTCCTGTTCTATAACATTTGGTCACTTCAGTACGAACGGCATGTATTGATCTCATCCCTGCACTAAATGTAGTGCTAATTATTCCCTGTACGGCCAAATGGTGCTGCCAAGTTCAGCAATTGGAAACAATTGGCAGCCCCATAGAACATAAATTAAACAATTGTGTCCCTGTTCTTGGAATTGGTGGAGGATAGCAAGCTGATATGTGAATACTACTAGCACTTTCTCATGTCATTGGATCTTTTATGCCTTTAATATCTAGTTTGCATTGGTGTTTTCAAGACCCCCCTGCCCAGACACACACCCTCTTCCTCCCTCTTTTATTATAAATGGGGAGGGATAACTCAGTTTTTGGCTGCAGTATTAAGTTGTACAGTACACTGTATATGTGCTTTTCATAGTAAATATCTATTATACAGGTTCCCTTGCATGGTGCCGGTCTATTCCCGAACACTGGCCGGGCATGAAGCACTGAAGGTGGGCCCACCAGCCCCCAGTGTGATAAAACCCCCTCCCCTCTGTCATGCGGCTCCATTACAATTAATAGTGTTGTGTCACAGAGGGGAGATCATCACACTGGGGGCCGCCCGGCCTGCCTCCAGTGCTTTAAGCCCGGCCGATGCTCAGGAATAGACCAGCGCCATGCACAGGAACCGGACGGCAGTTAAAAAGAAAAAAAAGGACCTAAGGCACTGGCATCCAGCATCAGTCTGTTCATGTTAAGAAAAAAAGAAAAAGCAATTTACTAGTGGTACATTTGCTTTAAATTATGGGTGTACTGCATATACAGTAGATCCCCTCTCTCTCTCTCTTGCTTCATATATATATATATATATATATATATATATATATATATATACAAACAAAACAGCGCAACCGCAGATGCAATGGTCTGTGCTGAGTGCTTGCTGTCCAACCTTGATCCTTGGGTGTCTATTCAGACAATAAAAAAATGACTGCAGCACTCCAGGCTTTAAGTAAAAAAGGCCGGCTTTAAAAAGCTCGTATTGGAGGAGCGAAACGTTGCTAAGTTTCCTTGTAAGCCTTTTGATGGAATAAAAAAAACTTGCCATTTTTCACTTGAAGCCTGGAGTGCCGCAGTCATTTTTTGTTTTATATATATATATATATATATATATATATATATATATATATATATATATCAGTGTCCTATTGTCTTTTAAAAACATTTGGCAGGAATTCAGCTATAAATCTCAAGGTTACAGACTAGTATGGAACACCATGGGTTGACCACAATTAGACCACCTAGAAGTAAAAGGTTAATACATTCATATACAACACTGTTTTTCATTAACATCCCAGTACAAGATATAACTTCTGTCTGGCATCAGTGATCACTTTGCAACTGTAAATGCAATAATTAATAATCTCCCCTTTTCTCTGTGGCCGGCAGCCTAACACCTAGACATGAAGGAGACAGAAGATGGTGCTGAGCAATTGTCTTTATAATTGCCATGCGCTGTGTTTAATTTTAAAACTCTCCATGTAGCATAAGGCAAATACCGAGCTTTTATACACTGTTAAAACTCTATTTAAACATTGGGAAATGACTAATATTGACAGGAAAATTACAAAAGCTTATCTAATCCAACCAGCAAACAATTTGTGATTGCTAGAATGTGCGTTCACCAGATGCCCTCATTATTATTGCGGTACCACAGAGACCTGGTTTACATGGTCTTACCGGCAGCTTTCTGGAAGTTTTAATCCTCCTGTGGGTAGTCTGATGGCACAACTTGTGTTTAGACTTGTAAATCAAATTGATGCAGTGTTTTCACGGTTATTCTAAATGTTTAACTGCTGCACTACCTGAGCCGTACTGAGACATAGTCTACCGTGCTGGAGCCAAAAGTCCAAAGTCATATAAGGCACTTTAGAGTAAAATATTGGTATGACCCAAAGTGGCCAATCCAAATAAAGCTCAGTTTGTACACATATCTAGACCAGTATTCTTTTTTTTTCTTTTTAAATACTAAAACTAAGCTTTAAGTCCTGGCTCTAATGTTTATTCTCTATCCACAGGTGATTGCAATGGGTTTGACCAAGCACCCTCCCCCCATCAGGTGTAGGTTTTTGAAGGGTAACTGGGGGTGGGGCTTTAGGACCATCATGCGAGCAAGGCCTAAGTCAGGTGCTCCTAGTGGTGACTGCAGACAGATAGGATTTTACCACTCTTTTACAACTCTATATCCTTTATAAAAAGTGTCAGAGGCTCCATGAATAGGGACATGTTCTCTTATTGTCTCTCATGGCCCCGCGTCACAGAGGGGAGGGGGTTTCTTCCCACTGGGGGCAGGCTGGCGTGCCTCCAGAGCTTCAGCCCAGGTTGGTGTTCCGTAATAGACCAGAGCTGTGTGCGAGAACCAGGCCAGGGCTCCGTTCTATTCATATTTAACACTTAAAACAAATGTCCTGATGGTACATTAGCTTTAATAAAATGGTGGACTTTAACCCTAATAAAACTCATTAAAGCGGCAGAGAACCTGCTGATATGCCGCAGTAGCCGTTTACATTAGCAGATGTCCATTAGTTACACTTCTCTCCTCCCCCGCATTGTTTATAAAATCACTAAATGCTCTTATGCAAATTACTAGCGTAAGAGCATTTAGGGCGTTGCTTATGGCTGGAGAGCATCGCCGCGGCCCGCCCAGCCCCCCCCTCCCGTACCGCCCACTATGCATATTCATAACTGCATAGTGGACTCCATACAGGACGGGAAGCAGGCCCGTCGGAGACGTGATTCCCCCAGGCCGCTGCCGATTCTCCTGGTGGTCACTCAAGTCGTGAGTATAAGATAGACTTTATACTTACATCTTGAGGAACCTCAGGAAGGATTGTAGGCGGCCCTGTGGATTCACGCATGTGCGGGAAGCGGGCCTGCTTCCCTACACAGCCGTCCTGTATGGAGCCGCTTTGCAGTTATGAATATGCATAGTGGACAGGACGGGAGGGGGTGGGCTGGGCGGGGTGCGGCGATGCGCTCCGGCCATGAGCAACGCTCTAAATGCTCTTATGCTAGTAATTTGCATAAGAGCATTTAGCGATTTTATAAACAATGCGGGGGAGGAGAGAAGTGTAACTAATGGACATCTTCTGCTAATGTAAATGGCTACTGGGGCATATCAGCAGGTTCTCTGGGAAGTGTAGCTTTAAGGTCTCCAAGCTGGATACAGTATGTTAAGAATTATTGATAAAGAGCCACAGGTTGCAAACCACATCTTGATACTAGTAAAGTACAGATACAGAAATATGCTTTCTCCTGGAATAAAAAAAATAAATATATGAATTGCTATAGGTTAAAAACCGGTAGAGAAGATGCATTATTTGTCATAGTTAATAACTTTATGTGGGACTGCAGATAAGTTTAAATTGCTAGATGACTAATTCAGCTTTCTGACAATACAAAAATATTCTACTGTTTGGTAGCATGGCCGCGACTATGTGCACATGTACATGACATTTACTAGGAGAAGATTACATGGAGCCCATTTCTCCTAGATGAAAGTTATGATTGAGAGACTTTCATGTGGATTGTGCTCCTCTCTTCTGCCATATGTTATCTATAGAGAGTGGTTATGATTTGGATGATGCAGTTCCAGTACAGTTTGGATGGCAGGAAAATTCACTACAATAAAGAAATTAGGTCTGTGCAGATAAATCATGTTTCCCCATTCCATGTCTCCACCACTGCTCTACTGTTTTATCAAGACAGAAGCAAATGTCATCCACTAGATTGCTGCATGTATAGGGAAACAAGCTAATATACTTGGTATAAAGCTTCTTCTTAAAGCACACTGGGCAAATGTTATCTGTATTGGAGAGCCCCAATGGCACCACATTACACATTATAGCTATGTTCCCACTAGGCATATTTTCGTAAAACTACGGCCGTTGATGCCAATTGCAACAATGGTCGTGATTAATCCCAAAATATATGTTACATTGTCGTCAATGGAATCCCACCCGGAGTGTATACACATGGCCGAGATCCCTAGCGGCACCACGAGAAACTGACAGGTCAGTTTTCTGCGGACGCTATTAAATGAATAGCGGAAACCGAAAACCCTGTCAATGCACACTATGGAACTGCAGTACAGGCCGGGATGATCTTTTCTGAGACCAGCTGTTCCGTGAACCGGACGGGTCATGTAACGGCTGGTCTCTTACGAGGTGTGAACATGGCTTATGTGCGGAACCTTATCCAAGTGCAGCATAATATGGTTTGGATCCCTGTCATCACTTCCATAGTGCTGTTCTGACATGTCGCTATCTGGTGCAAAATTAATCATGCACTGCAGCAAGGTCTGCAATCATGGCCATTTCTGCCATGAGGCCAAATGAGTTTATTGCTCAGGGGGACAGCTTTGTAGAGTCTCTGAAGGGCGGCATGTTTTATCGAGTGGCCATAAATTATACTATCTGCTACACACCACTGACTTTATTGACCCCATAACCTGCAAATCATAGCTGTACACATCCCTACACTAGTGATCACTACTCCTTTATATGGAGCATAAGGTGTCATGTGGTATGAGCAATGAGCATGAATAAGATCACCAGGAGTAGTCACACACTCTTGTATATGTCAGGTGCATTTATTCTTGGAGAAGGAATAAAGATTAAAGATTTGATTTGTTACACATTCGTGGAATTTGAAACTTTGAACCTTTTTCTGTCTTGTCATCACCAAGGATGGAAGGTAATGCTTAACCAACGTGATTTGTGGTGAAGCTGGATTGTGTCTGCACTCATTGTTATAGGCTGCAGGTTTTCTGCATGCACACCTTACTTACGATTTTAAATAGGCCTGGGGATGGAGTGATAGGGCGGTGTGAGCACTGTGTGTGTATGTGCGTGCGTGTGTGCATTTCAGGTTTTGCCTCATGCAGCAGAAAACTGAGAATTGGCCCTGTCTGCAAGAATGATGCTACTTGATTTGTAAAGCTAAAAACTATTATTTAGGCTATGTTCACACATGTTGGAGTTTATTGCAGTAACACAATGAAATGATGCAGTGATATGATGGAGTAACATAATGAAACTGCAATGTGTGAATACAACCTTATTTATTACAGATGTATCTATCCAGAAGAATTACAAGAAGCTTTTGAGACCAAATGCTAAATTCTTAAAAAGACCACCACCCACCAAAGTCTTGAAGACACAGGTTTTAATAAGTGACAGAGGCACACTGGGGCCCCTTATGCTCTAGGGCTCAGGTATAGCTGCTACTGCTGATCATCTAACTAGCTTATATGTATGTATTATATGTATCTATTATCTGTCTATCTATCTATCTATCTATCTATCTATCTATCTATCTATCTCTAATTATCTAATCTATCTATCTATCTATCTGTCTATATCTATCTATCTATCTGTCTCTAATTATCTAATTTATCTATCTATCTATTTATTTATATATCTATTTCTATCTATCTATCTATCTATCTATCTATCTATCTATCTATCTAATCAAAAAGATAGTTCAGCAGCACTCCATTGATGAGATGGTGCCAGCGGATCTTGCCTTGATCAAAGGCTGGAGTAAATATACAGGAGATTATGTTTTATTTGTTTCTTTTGTATGCTGCATCTTGCTTTGATTATGTTTTATTTGGAATGAATATTTTTCACATGGAATAAATTCACAAATTCTTTTCACGTTACAAACGAGTGCTGTGGATTATCTCCTGTATATCTATCTATCTATCTATCTATCTATCTATCTATCTATCTATCTATCTATCTATCTCCTATCTATCTATCTATCTATCTCCTATCTATCTATCTATCTATCTATCTATCTCCTATCTATCTCTCTATGTATCTATCTATCTATGTATCTATCTATCTATCTATCTCCTATCTATCTCTCTATGTATCTATCTATCTATGTATCTATCTATCTATCTATCTATCTATCTATCTATCTCCTATCTATCTATCTATCTATCTATCTATCTATCTCCTATCTATCTATCTATCTATCTATCTATCTATCTATCTATCTATCTATCATCTATCTATCTATCTATCTAGCCACAAGGATAGCAAGTAGCACAGCTTAGTCCAAATATAGATGGGTGCCAGCCAGAGGACCTCGACCACAGGTCAACATAATTATCCAAACAGATTCCAACAGCACTCCAAGAACTTCAGTGTTCAAACGTGTAATTTATTCACATGATGCAGCACAGCAAAATAAAGCGACGTTTCAACCGTCTCACACGGTCTTTTTCAAGCTCAGTGATTAAGTGCAATCTCTACAACTTTATACAAAAGTGCTCTATTTACAAATACATATGATAGGTGATTTACAAAGTCCATCAGATCCAGAACGGTCTGTGATTGGTGTTCTTCAGTGTCCATCAAGTATGAACTCCCCTTTTCCTTATTGGGAGAAATTAGTGTCCATCTGTGCAAAAATCTTTACAAGCCTCCGTGCTCTTAACCCATAAGTGACCAAATAAATATAAATACTTATGCTTGAAATCCACAGTGTGTGTATTTAAAGACTAAGCAGATTCCTGGCGTAAACATCTCTTAACCTTTGGATCACATCGGAGTGTGGAGCCTAGTATATTCAAGAAAAAACTGTAATTACGGTTTAAATGCATTCCTCCTGGTGTTCCCAATTCAGACACTGCTTATCTGTGCGTCTTTGCGGTTATCATCTAGTATTGGGTATCAGGATCCATTAGCGTTCGACTCCCCCCGATCGCTCCAGGGGAGGTACAGCCAGCTTCACCTGTTCCACAATCGGACCTCTCCAGGTCCATAAAAGAATTTTTAGCCGCTTCAGAATCGCACCGCAGTAGGTCACACCATCCGGTATGTAAATAATCAAATCTTTTAGGCTCACTCCGTATTCCAACAGGTAGGTATGTTTCCCAGTCTCCGCACAAAAAATCTGCAAAACACAATACACTATTATTAGTACCAAGAATTCTATTATTTATTATTTATTCATTAATACCACATAAGATTAGCACTTAATTTTCACCTTGGGCTAAGAAGACCGCATCATACAGTAACTTTGGGAGGCATGGCTATCTAAATACACCTAGTGCAGTATTTAGATAGCCATGCCTCCCAAAGTTACTGTATGATGCGGTCTTCTTAGCCCAAGGTGAAAATTAAGTGCTAATCTTATGTGGTATTAATGAATAAATAATAAATAATAGAATTCTTGGTACTAATAATAGTGTATTGTGTTTTGCAGATTTTTTGTGCGGAGACTGGGAAACATACCTACCTGTTGGAATACGGAGTGAGCCTAAAAGATTTGATTATTTACATACCGGATGGTGTGACCTACTGCGGTGCGATTCTGAAGCGGCTAAAAATTCTTTTATGGACCTGGAGAGGTCCGATTGTGGAACAAGTGAAGCTGGCTGTACCTCCCCTGGAGCGATCGGGGGGAGTCGAACGCTAATGGATCCTGATACCCAATACTAGATGATAACCGCAAAGACGCACAGATAAGCAGTGTCTGAATTGGGAACACCAGGAGGAATGCATTTAAACCGTAATTACAGTTTTTTCTTGAATATACTAGGCTCCACACTCCGATGTGATCCAAAGGTTAAGAGATGTTTACGCCAGGAATCTGCTTAGTCTTTAAATACACACACTGTGGATTTCAAGCATAAGTATTTATATTTATTTGGTCACTTATGGGTTAAGAGCACGGAGGCTTGTAAAGATTTTTGCACAGATGGACACTAATTTCTCCCAATAAGGAAAAGGGGAGTTCATACTTGATGGACACTGAAGAACACCAATCACAGACCGTTCTGGATCTGATGGACTTTGTAAATCACCTATCATATGTATTTGTAAATAGAGCATTTTTGTATAAAGTTGTAGAGATTGCACTTAATCACTGAGCTTGAAAAAGACCGTGTGAGACGGTTGAAACGTCGCTTTATTTTGCTGTGCTGCATCATGTGAATAAATTACACGTTTGAACACTGAAGTTCTTGGAGTGCTGTTGGAATCTGTTTGGATATCTATCTATCTATCTATCTCAATCTAATTTTCTTTCTTTCTCTTAATATTTCAACTCCTTTGGCCAATTTTTACACAACAAATTACAGCTGGCAATCAGGTTGCAACAACATGAGGCTGAGTGACGTGACCATATTTATCTGATCATTAAGTTCCTGCTTTATATTTCCTCGCTGATCACAAAGGCGACGTGGATTTTGGCTCATATGACATTCAGTGAGATTAACTGGTTACTCTGGGCCAAAAGGTTAATGAAGTGATTAATGAAACTTCATGTGAAAATAGCGCACTTTGCAAATCCATCCATAATGCTTTCAAATTGCAATGACATGACTTACATATAATATTACATCATTCGCTTTATGCTTTAATCTGGGTCTTATTTACAAAGTCCTATTATCTGTGGGAAAACGTATGGTATGTTACATTTAATAGTGATCGGATTGGTTGGAGAAAGGTGCTGATGTTGGGGGGGTATATTATTTATTGTAAGCCATCTATAGGAGCCAAATATAATAACAAATATTAATGACATGTAAGAAAGTTGTTAGTGTGTATCAAATTTCCGCTGTTCAAGTTAAAGGATAAGTCCGGCTACCTTTAAAATCCAGCAGCCGGCAGGCGGAAAAATTGACAATGAGTGTGCACTTAACTCTCCGCATGCCCGTGGTGAGCAGCACGACCGGCCTTGGGACCCCTGCCAGAAGTCATTTTCCTCCAATTTGTGATGATGTCACAACTTGGGAAAAATGCCTGACCCAGCTGGTGGACAGACGCTCAGCCAATCAGTGACTGGAGCGGAGATCACTGAGTCTGAGGGGGTTTCCGAGGCCGGTTTCGCCACTCACTGCGGGCACAGGGAGAGGTAAGTATGTACTTGTTATCAAATCCCCCCCTGCCCCTGCCGGCTGCTGGATTTTCGGGATGGCCGGACTTCTCCTTTAACATCAGGTATAATATAAATAACAATTTGGCATCTAGTTTAGGTGACACACAGTAGATGCCACTGGTTTTAGGTGAAATCTTGTAAGTTTATAAGTGTAGTTTGACCTTCAGTTCATTGGCTAGCCCATTTGGTCCAATATGATAGACAAACTACTGTAGCATATGGATGAAAATATTATGCTGGCTAGGATAGAAAGCTGGCAGAACACGCTGCTAACTATGGGTGCATATAAACCAGTCAGAGTATATATACTGACTCACAAATACTTCATAGTCTGTAAACTCGGCCCTCATTCCTCATGTATGGTTTAAAAGTTATATTTTTATCTCTGTAATGTCTCATTTTTGTCTATGTATGTATCCCCAGGATTTTAAAGTGCTGCAGAATCTGTTGGTGCTATATAAATAATAATAAGCAGTATTCTGCGGGGAAACACTACGTCCTGGCGATCATGTGGACGTTACCTCGACACACACCACCTATCTAAACTATTTTGCAGACCATGTCCATCCCCTCATGGTAGACGTATTTCCTCTTTCAGCAGCTTTCTATCACAGCTAAGATCAGGACTCATTTGAAGAACATGACAAAGTGTTCAAGGCATTGACTTGGCCTCCAAATGTCAATGTGATTGAATATCTGTAGGATGCCTGATCCATAGAGACTATACCTCACAACTAAGAGGAAAATACATGTCAAAAGTTACCATCAATCGAGGCCTAGGTGCTCAGACCCCCACAATAATATACAATCTGGCACATGGATTTAACATTATGGTTAATTGGTTTATGTTTAACAGGCCATTGGTTCAATGTAAATGGCATTATGTAATGTTAACTTTTAGTTTACCAGAAAATGTGGTAAATTTATAATTAAACAATGTTGTGCAATTATTGCAGTCAGTGAATGGAAACTTGAAAGCCTTTTTTTACTCAGCTCTAATATGTATATTTTATAAACAGGATATGTCTCCTATTATTAATGTATTTTTTTTAGCTGTAAGCATCTTAGTGAAATTCTCAATAGAAACACTAGGTGGCAGCTCTGAGAATGAATTTTAATTTAGCAAATGCCCAGTTTTTCAAATGAGTAAACAGTAAACAAATAACTAACTAAATAAATTCAAACAATACAAAGTAAAATTTTGTCAAAGACGCAAAAACTAAGCACATACTTTTAAAAGTTTAGATCCTTGGAGTAAATCTTTCCTTAAAAAAAATAAATAAATAAATAAAAACTGTAATCTTTATGCACACACTAATGCTTAAAATTTGTTTCAGGTTCCTTCAAGGAGAAGTTTCATTTCTTCAAATATCATTTCAACAGGATTACATTTTAAAAGTGCGACGGGTTCAAACATCAAATTGCACCTTAAATTTTTTAAAGTTGACCTTGGCTATTGATGTTAGAAGTTTTACATAGCCTAGAAATTAACGCGAAATGAGCAAAGCATATTGTAAAGAAGAAAAAAAAAAGTGTGTTCTACTTGTAAGTTGGATAGAACAACAGAATTCGGCTTCTCTCGACAGGAACTGGAGATCTCTAATGACTGCCTATTCACATAGCACAAGTGTCGTCAACATCTGGCATAGTGTTCAGCATTGACAGGTCTTAGTCTTGACTGACTGTATGTCGGCTTCTTGCCAAAGGAAATGGTGACTCACTTGATTCTGATGATTCTTTGATCGGCAGAATTATATTTTAAAAGCATTTCATGTACCGATCACCGCTCTCACTTCAGAAATGTTATAGTTATTTAACCGAGTTTATTTTTTTTTTCTTTTTCCTTTTTTTTTCCCCTGAAACATGTAGCTATGTGAATAACACATTAAAGGATAAGATCCTTCCAATTAAGGCATCTCTCAGCAGGAATAATTATTGGCCACCATAAGCTCTGCATGTCGCCTAATATCTGTCACTGGGAACCCTGCTGAGCTGTCAAAAGCTCTATGGAAATGATTCAGATACTAAACACCAGTGAGTGTCTGCCATGATAAACACACATTCACACCAACACAGTCACACACACTTTTGTGATCATTGTAAAAGAAACAATGTCTCCTTTGAACTAGCACATTCTGCTTTAGAGAATTTGGCAGAAGACGGTAATATGAAGGATTTTATAGCACAATCATTGTAAGGATTACATTGCACATACACACATGACATAGTAGGGTAATAGACAAATGTCCACTAAGGTAAATTAAGGATGAGCGAGAGAGATAGAGTATTGCTATTTTGTTTTCCTTCCGTTGATCCAGAGTAATTGTAGCAGTACAAGAGCAGACCCGTTACTGACACTCTTTTAAGGATCCAATTAAATTGCTTTGAGTGAGGACAGGACATTCTTCATAGCCAACTGCACATCCCTATTAGATGGGGTGACGTATGGTCAATGAACAATGGTCTTTAGATGACAAATAAGAGTTTTCTGGTTTGGCAACTGATTGCTGGATCTTATACAGGGTACTCGGCAATGTCTTATGGGCCCTTAAAGTGTCACTGTCGTGATTTTTTTTTTTGCAGAAATCAATAGTCCAGGCGATTTTAAGAAACTTTGTAATTGGGTTTATTATCCGAAAAATGCATTTTTATCATGAAAAAGCAGTTTGAAGCTCTCCCCCCTGTCTTCATTGTTCTCCTATGGAGAGAGCTAAAGAAAAGACCAAAACAGGACAACAAAGAGTTAATCTACAAATCCCTCACCCGTTATCTGTTCTGACCATCACCAGTGACCTGTCTGAGCTTGGATTACAGCTGTCACCCAGCTCCGTGCCTGTAATCCTCTGTTATCTGCTTTCTGCTGCCGGCTAACTCCCTCCTTCCTCCTCCCCCCTCCCCTCTCCCTAGAGCAGACAGGGGACGTCTCCTGCAACAAGTCACAATTTTCAGATTTTTCAGAGTGGATGAAAAAGAGGAAGGAGGGGGGGACCTGGGAAAAGGCTTTTTACATGCAGATAATGGCAGATTTGGCTAATAAACCCAATTACAAAGTTTCTTAAAATCGCCTGGACTATTGATTTCTGCAAAAAAAAAAAATACGACAGTGACTCTTTAAGGGAAGATGCCCATAAGGCACAAACTAATGTTTCCTAAACAGACATTTCCCGCCTTATCCCAAGTAGTTTAGGTTGTCCTATCTAAGGGTAGCATAGAGTATTGACAGAGAAGCTGAACAGAACGATGTATCACTTCCATTGTTCTGTGCAGCTGATCCAGAGATATCCTCCTGAACAACATGGACAATAAGTAGTCCCCTCCATTATGTACATCCTGGTTATTCATAAGAAGCAGAAAACTCCGCCCACCAGCTGCTGATTGGCAGTTATCTATCCATGCTGCGTATAAGCAGTCACCTGTCAATCAGCAGCTGGAGGATGGGGGGAGGGATGTAACAAGAATCCTATTCTCCTGCATATTAGGAGAACGGCTAAATGATTCAAGTAATACACTGATCTGTGCAGCATTTATGCCACTAGTGTATGCTACCCTCATTTAAGGCAACAAAAACCTTGTGACAGATTTCCTTTAATATTGAAGCCATCACCTATAAGTGTTGTGACCAGCAGTTGATGGATGTTCCATAGGTTTATAGTCCTTATGGACTGTAAAGAAGACTAAAGAAGACTTGTTGCTGCAGGAGACTGAACTTTTTTTCTCCAGGTTTATATATGTATAATGATTTTAACACGTAAGAAGAATAGAATCAGCCAGCTCACCACACCTGCCTCTTGTCAGGGCCCAGGCACACTCCCACGTGCTTCATAGACCAGTCTTACATAATCCTCAGCCAGTGCACGAGCACCCTGGATTTATGTACAGACACACACTCCATAAATCCAGGAACACCTCAGGCTAGCAATGTGCTCTCACTAAAATATTTGGAGTTGGAGTAGCTGTAGTTTGGAGTTGGTGAAGATTTCAGCAACAATGTAAGCTTGATTGCAGGTGTGAATTATAGTAAATGTGGCACATGCAGAGGGCACTACCCCTTCACAAAGTCCCGCCCCCCCTTCCTGCCTCCTTGGTGTTAGCCAAAAGTCACCATAATTTTCAATTTTTGTCTGTGCCTCCAGCTCAGAATGCGAAATCTCCATGAATCCTCAGAATGTATATTGCAAGATATCTCAAAAACATGATGTGAGCAGAACCTAAACAGCAGTACATACAGTAAGTGGCATTATGATCCTAAAGGCACTATTTTATGCAGCGTAATTGACAGCTACCATTACATGTAAACCACCAGAATTGGTAAAAACTGATCAATACTTATTATAGCATTTGTTGGCATATAAACTATAATAGTATTAATATTTTTTACGCATTCACTCAAAAAAGTGTAAATGAACTAAACTTTGTTATATAGGCTATGTTCACAAAGTCGTCCTTAGGCCATTTTGAGGAAGTTAATTTTGGTTGTTTTATGCAAATTAGGGCACCAACCTTGGCGCCTAAATGTTGTCCCAAAAAATTGCCGACAAAAACAAAAAAAAAGAATGTGCCTTCTGAATGATCATATAGAGTGATAGGTATTGTTTATTCTTGCATATAGTCATGTATCTCTGTTAATAGCACACCATGTGGATAGGCATGATATTACAAGTTAAATTTTGCTAAACTTTTATGGGAAATACTAACATTAGCAGAAAAGGCATTACAGGGAAAAAAAAACAGGGTTATTTAAATTTTTTTCTTAGACCTGGATTGAGTTCTTTAATCCTTCTATGTTCACATTCCAAAACTAGCATAGTAGTTGGCAAGACCACATAGAAAAATTTGGCCTTGTACACAAAGTGTACATTTCTCATTGAGGAGATAAGGGAATTGGCTATCACATACTACAATTAAAATTTCTGGAAAAGTTAAAAGAATTTTACCTTATTATTTTCTTAAAGATTATACTTTTTTTTTTGGCTCTTCACTTATTCATAATATAAATGGAATCACCACCCAGTAAGAAAGGAGATTGCGATACATAGTCACCATTATTAAAACTTGAAGAATAAAGTATATTTATTTAGAGATTATTTTAATTCACTGATATAGTGCCAAGAACTCGAAGCCTTGAGTTTGAGCAGGTAGACACTTGTATTTCTTCGCAAAGCTTATCAAATCATCGGCATACATCTTTTTCAAATTTTTTACATTTTCTATCCAGTTCATACATAAGTTGAATAAAAGCTATATCAAAAAAGCATGTTGTCTTGGAGATGTGTCTGGCAGTCACTTTGCTTATTTAAAAGTTCACTTTGGGTATCTACTTTTATGCACCAACAAAAATGTATGACTAATGTGTATGGATGGCGTTCTATGAGGAATTTAGAGATTTGTACTCGAATAGAAGTCCCATCCTAGCTTGCCATCACTTAGCTTATCACTAACCATGGAGCTTCACTTTAAGAGTGAAGCTTTTTCCTTAATATATTAATGCTTTTTTTGCCAGTGCATACACAAACTAATTCAAAGCACTAAAATCCTATTACCTTTGGGAGAGAAGCCTTGTCAATGTTAGACGAGTCTTGACAAAAAAATACACATTTGAAATGTATTATCCCTTTTAGCAAATACACTTCTGGGCTCTATCGGTCTCAATGTCTTATAGCTGTCATTTACCTGATAGAACATTTATTACCAACCGAATATTTGCAATATAGTATGCACAAACAAAAAGGACAACCTATTAGACAATAATAGCTCCCATTACTGGGAAAATGCATTCACGCTTAAAGTGAATGACTAGCGGCTTTTCTTCGAGCATGCCTCGCATCAGTGAAGTATTGTTCTTATTATTTACTGACTTGAAGTCTTCCAGGAACTAAATTATACACCTGTACAACCCGTTCTGAAAGCCTCAAATCTGATTAATCTGCACCTGCATTTACATCAATAAGCATATGACAAAACCCCTTGATAGGAGCATTCAGGGCAAAGCCGTCTTCACAATATAGTATTACCTGACCCAATGACTCACTGCCTCAATGCTGACACTTGGGAAATAGGCTATACAAGTTCTTGAAATGTTTTGTTTTTCACAATCGGAGGAAGTTTACACCCTTTATACTTAGACCTGTAATACATCCCTCCAGGGTGTTATTTTTTTTGTTTACAATACGTGTTCCTGAGATTAGCATAAGCCACAGAACTTAAAATAAAAAAGTATGTCGGAATTTGCACGGTGGATAAGAAATTCTCGAAAAGAAATGGTTGGTAAAGTGTTTTATTGACAGTCTATTAATATAACCCGTTTCACACGAGTATTTTATGCATGAGCTCTATGTATAGAGCAAAGAATCCTGCACAGTGATATTAAGAGAGCCTTTGAAGGCTTCTGGTGACTCAAGGAGTCCATGTAGCTCCATATTACAGAGCTGTAGGCATTCCATGTGCTGCTATATTATGTATTCATGCAACACTTTATTATACTCCTAGAAGCAATGATGGAAGAAAAAAAAGAAGAAGAAGGGGAAAAAAACATAGCATAGGCAGAAGTATCAACAATGTGGAACAATAGCAGTCTATGAGCCTTGTGTTACTCATCTATACAATACTGAGGCATATTACACTGATGTGTAATTGGTACATGTGCACAAGGCTTTATTTTCATTGTATGGAGCTACAATGTGTCCATGTAAAACTCAACTTAGTCTTATGAATAAACTCCTACTATAAAGGCCTACCACATGCTTTAAATCCAATAGTGGAACATTGTGGCATGTGCATTAGGATGACTATAGAAGTGTTGTCCTTGAGAAGATTAATTGGGGAAATATTTCAGGCATATAAAGCAACATATAATGGCACATGGAGCCCACGAGCAAGGATGGCATCAGCACAGGGCTTACTATTTGTGTAGTCTACAGTGAACAGGCCAGAAGCACACCTGTAACTGCAGTTTGTCTGTCATTCACTTGAACAGGACCTGAGCTGCAGTTACACACTGCCACCACTACATAGTGAGTGGAGACAAACTGCTTCTGGCCCCATTCACTGTGTAGGGTTTGGGAACTGATTTCCCTACTTTGAGAATGGGCTTTAATTTTTAACAGCAGATTCACAGGAGCCAGAGAAATTGACTGTATGCCCCCTTGGGCACAAGGCTTTTCAACTACAACTTTCTCTATAACATTTTCCATGATATGCCAGCTGATTTATTTTTAGGGTGTCAAATATTTAAAAGTAACTCCAACATTTTGGGGTATTTTTGATATACCCACACTTTGGTCAAAAGTCTCCCTGTGTCTTTTTTTTTAGGCTTCTAAGTAGCGTTTTATATTTTGTGGTGGTTTGAAGTCTTGTTTTTAAGAGGGATAACGCTCCGTTTATATAAGGCACATGGCAATTGCTAAATCTCTTCTTTAAATATAGTTTTTGCTTTAAAAGTGACTCAACACTGAATATGAAAAAACTTCTATGTAGAACTGAAGATAAAGAAGCAAACACTTGCAGATTTCTCTTTCTGAGCTGATGCATGAAAAATAAAAAATACAGATTTAAACCAAAAGCTTGGGATAAAACACTACATACAGCTGGATTACTCCGGGGCTCAGAAGAGGAGAAAACAAATCCTGGGAATTAGATATTAAACAGCAGATAGCAAAACACAGCCATCTTAGATAGTTTTAATGAGTTAAGGAGCTACAATCCCTGAAATTATAAAAGAGCAGAAGTAAGCCGTGAAGTACCAGGACATTGTTATTGAGATGCACTGGAATAGCTACAAAACAACAGTAATGTGCGATGGAGGAAAAACTCTCAGACTTCAGGATTCTCTAGTGAAGAAGTTCTTTTGCACACAGCTATCTTATGTTTATTCATCAAAATATGTCTGTAGAAAACATACGATTACAAAGAGCAATCCAGACTGTAGAATAGTTATGAAAAGTATACATCCAAAATAAAAATAAAAATGCAGCCAGTTGCAAATAATCTTGACTACCTTTACCTATTTATGTTTGCAGATTCTGTACAAACATGTGCTAAAGCTTTGGCTGTCCAGGTATCATGGGAATTGTAGTCTTGTAACAGCTGGAGGGCCTGAGTTTGACACCTATGGACTAGAATCTAGATGGTTGAGTAGATGACTTATTGACTTTTTGACTTATTTTTCTTTGATACATACAATTACAAATTCTTGATAGCCAGAGTGGTGCAATAAGATATCCAGTGGGGCTTGATTGTTCTAAAAAAAAAGTATTAAAGGCTCAGGACTGACCAATTTTACTGTGATCAGGTTTGCCCAACCAGCATTTTTGCCCCTCCTGCTGTATGCAGGAGGTGTTTTTCTTCCCTATTCTCACTCTTCTTTCAGCAACTGCTTGAGCTAGTCCCACTATCTGTGCCCTGCTTTATACCTACAGGACTGTTTCATACTTAGGCCACTATACAAGCTACACAGAATTATGCCTTCCAGATATCCATACAAACCTTCCTAAATTCCTCAGACTTACGTGTTACACATATTAATATAAATATTTACATTAGGTACATACAAATTTCTGTAAGGGGACACATCAACAGCCTTTTATAACGGAGGGAAATATAATACCACCCCCCCCCCCTCTTCCCCCCCCCCCCCAATGGAAAAAAAAATGGTCATAAAGATGTACATATTCTTTAAAACATGGTATATGAGCATTGATTTGTCTGGACGGATGTTTTTTCGCCATTCATTTGCAGAGGATAAATATATTGATTCCTATGAATATATCTCATGAATATAAACAATCTCTGTAAAGCTGCAGTCTGGGAAAGGGTCATAAGTCTATGAGATGTTCTATATAAACTGATTCTGCTTGCCTCTTGATTTACTTTGTGCTGCTGTATTAAAGATATTGTACACGCTTTTGAATGGTTCCCTAAACTCTCATTCACACATTCAGAATATGCTAACTAGTATAAGAAAGAGACCAAAGGGTTAATACAGCCCATCGGATAGGTAATAAATGTTGGAATGGCTTTGGGGTTTGACCGCTTGGATGCTGACTCTGGTTCCTTTATAAACACAGAAGGAGGTCAAATGAGTTGCAGATGGGATTTCGGCAGGTAAATATCCCATCAATTTAGCGTATGGGTAATAAGGGCGTCTGGTTTCAGCACTATATTACAAAAGCTCTCACTGGTGACCTTGAAGAGTGAAAGCCAAACAAAAAAGTATATGAAAAATTAAAATGTGTCATAGTTGAGTCTCTAGCTTTGCATATGACTCATTTCCTTTGAAACATCTTTTTACAATCTTCTAGAATGGTCCCGCAAACTTACATGGCTAGGAAAAACCTGATATTACACAATAATATTTGCATATATTCCCCATATCCGCTTTAATCATGTCCATTCAGGAGAGATTAATCACAAAGCACCGAATATATACAGGTACTTTGCTGCAATACACATATCTATACTATATATCAGAATTATAGCACGCTAGACCCTGCTGAGTACAAACAAGTGGGAACTAGAAGCAATTATGAGGCAGCCTTATGCAGGAAATTATGCAATTGTATAACATTAGGAACACAGGGTGAATTACTGTACAGTTTAATCAGCCAGAAAGAATCTGCTCCGAGAATGTTTATCTCCTCCAATTTTATGAAACTGAAATAAACATATACACAAACAGAAGTAATAATCACTCAGGTTCCCTCTGATTTATATACAGCTTCTTCACCTGGAGTACAGCACTACCTATGTATACTGGATCCTCCCAGGACTATATGTAAGCCCTGTTACATCACTATGGTGCATGCCCCATACTATGATAATTGTGGTACTAAATATATTGTATATAACATATGCCGCAATCATATCTTAGTTGAATCTGATATATAATTGACCTGCAATATTAAAGTGACTTTGTTTCCTCCAACCCACCCCACCAAACAGCTTGTAAGTTTGATGTAAATCCTTACTGATTGTGTCTTTTAAAATGTACCTGGTGCCTTGGTTAGAGCAAAAAAATGATCTTTTAATTTTCAGCGCTGTGTCAAACTGGCGTGGCCTAGAGCATCTCTACCCTAGGGTCGATTTAAGGTTGGTGGAAGCCCTGGGCGACAATCTTGTTGGGGGCTCCCCACCCCCCCCCAGGCGTTCCAGGCGTTCCTTACGATGTATCCACCCGCTGCACGGAGGGAGCAGGCAGCGGGAGTCAGCCGCCGAGATTTCTGATTCATACAAACCAGAAATCCGGCTGATTCGCTCATATCTACTAGGCAGTAGTGAATAAAGAGTGCTACGGACCCTTTAAATAACTGGTTGACAGAGTTGTTGGATCCCTGCTGATCTAATTTTCGTCATCTACCAAGATCACTGCTTCCCTGTTAATAAAAGGAAGGCCCCTGTTTATAATCCTTGTAGAGTGGTCAGAGTGGAGGGCAGTTACAAAGAGGATCTCTGTCATGATGTAATTCCTAATTTCCCATGCAGTGGCACTGTTAACTTTTTATCCACAAGAGACTCTTCTAAGAAGTAGGGATTGCTAAGCAATCCTAACATGAGCATTTTTAGACTGCCTGATTTCCTAATAGAAATTTACGATGGTGTTTACCATTAAAAGATATACAGTAAATTGTATTTCTAACATGAGAGTTACTTACATTGGTTGGTAAGTCTTGACAAAGCTGGCAGGCTAGTCTGACATTGATGTAATGTGAATAGCTAGCCTAACTCCACTCTGGAGTCTGTGTAAGAGATTATTAGGATTGGATGGGTAATGGAAAAATAAGTTGTGTTAGCTTTTAAAGGAGTTATTCAGCGCTCCAAAAACATGGCCACTTTCTTCCAGAGACAGCCCCACTCTTCTCTTTAGTTTGGGTGGGGTTCTGTAACCCAGTTCTATTAAAGTGAATGGAGATTAATTGCAAACGACACCTGAACTGGAGAAAAGAGCGGTGCTGTCTCTGGAAGAAAAAGGCCATGTTTTTGTAGCACGACATAACCCCTTTAACCTCCTCCTGCCGCTATAGTGGAAACTAACATCGCTGCAGCCTATGCCTGATGCTGCAGCTATGTTAATTTACGCTGCAGGATGACACAGGCGTAGAAGCTGCACCTTTGTCATCTGCGGCGGGTCCCGGCTATCAGTCAGCACGACCGCAGCATCTATAGGGCTCCAGACAGAGAATTCTCCCTCTAGAAAGGGAGAATTCTCTGTCTGGTGTCCATCGGTGCTCTGCACAGTGCTTGCAGAGCCCCGATGGTAGCCATGGAAACCGGAGCCTCAGGCAGGGAGCGCGCCGGGCGTGTGGCCGTGAGCTCTGCCGCCTCCCCTCTCTCTCCTGCCACTGTCACAAGATTGTAACAGCGGCAGGGGACAGAGGAGAGGGGGCAGACATAGGGAAATAAGCTTATGGGATCATTATGATCCCATAAGCTGATGTAAAAAAACGATCTGGGCATTGATGCATCAATGACCCCAGGACGTGAAAGGGTAAAGTGCATTCATACAGCTCTTCTATGTAGTTTCTGTTTTTGAAGGTAAAACATGGGGGGGGGGACCCTATAAAATCATGTTGTCTTTGTCAAAAGCCAGCCATAGACAGTGGCGTAATAAGGAAAACATACTATATATATTCTCCTTCTGCAGTGGCAAGTTTCAAACTATATCAAAAGTTCCAAATGGATTTATTGCTGTTAGATTGTTGCAATCTTCTCTTTTTCTGCCCAGGAGTAATTGTGGAGAAGTATTTTATTCATTTTGTGACCTGAATTGCTCAATTTTTGTTTTTAACCTTCTACAAATTGATAGCCAAAGATTTGGGGACTGGGCAGAAAAATCCAACAACATAAAATAACACCTTTTATAACCTACTTGACATTTCATTTATTAAGCTTTGATCATGTTCCAATAGCCGAATTGCAGAGAATTTAGATTATTGACGTCTTTTGAGTGTAAGGTAACATCTGTACGCATCAAGGTCAAGTCTGTTCAATATATCAGAGCTGAGTCGATCTCTACAGTATGGAAGATATTTATCTATATCTTATCTCAATGCACAAATAATAGAGGTGTTACAATGTAAATTCAGCTTTGCCTTGTATGTAATACAGGACTCTGCTAACTAGATACGGTATAATATTTGTCATAATTTCCTTATGTGGTTCTGTCCTTCAATCAATACAGCATTGGATATCGGATTTCATCAATGTATCAATATAACATCTAGTTTTTGTGGTTTTTCTATTACATTGTAGTCCCCAGTAGCTCAGTAGGTAATAACGTGCAAGTAAACCATCGTTTTTACATACTGTAATTCAGTACCATTATGGATGAAATTGTAAAAATATTTTCCAATACTACTTTTTTTTTGTAAAGAAATGTTGCCACCTAGCACAGTAAGATTGCAGCACAATAGTGAGTAAAGGCATGCAGTTCTGCTTAATGGGAATAGGGGAACAATGATATCCAAATATGGTGACCGGTTGTCTATGAGCAGCACTTTCTGATAGCATTACTATGAAAAGACTGCAGGTGAACTCTGACATATGTTACTGAGCAGATATAGTACTTGTCTATTTCAGGGGATATACATAATGCATACAGCATCATTCATGAACTTGTATGTGTGGCCCTGATCTTTCCTCAAGCTAAAAGAACATAATATGGGAAGAAAATATATGTCTGTGTAGTATACAGAACGAAGACTGTGGATAAAATGCATCCCATATATTATGGTATAGGGTTCAGATATCAGGTAAACAAGCAGCATAGAAGACTTGCACTGTTCCACTTTATAATCCCTCCCATCTGAGGTAAAATATCATGATTTCTTTCTACAGCCGTGCAGATAATAATAATAATAATAATAATAATAATAACAACAACAACAACAACAACAACAACAACAACAACAACAACAACAACAATAATAATAATAATAATAATAATTATTATTATTATTATTATTATTATTATTATTATTATTATTATCTTAGGCAAACATACTTATATTGATGATGATAATGATGATGTAATGATGATGATGATGATAATTAGAAAAGCACAACATTTATACAATGACCGATTCCTTTAAAAATTATGATCATGACCATAATAATAATTATTTTTTTTATTATGTGTAAAACTAATTGAAACTATATAAGTTGAATGTGGCCTTTCATGTAAATTTTGGTAACCCAGAGAGGCATCTGCTAAATGAGTTTGGGCAACAGTTATCTCTTCAGACCCCCCCATATAAATATGCATGCTTAGTATTGATCATGGGGTCTAGGTGTGTGGGTTCTGAGACCCTCACTGAATGCTAGAACAATAGAAACCCCCAGATAAGTGCTCTACTCCTTGTTTCACTTCATGCTGCAGGAAAAGGATTGCATAAAATGTGTATAATGCCCGTCTCCTACAGCGAGGACATCACAGGGAGAGAAGTGCTTGGCTGGACGCTTCACTCCACTTGTTCCAGTGATTAGGGGGGATCTCAGCAGTGCCGTAACTAGAAATGGCTGGGCCCCATAGTAAACTAACAGCAAATCTGTCAAGTGTAGTCATAACTTTTAGCTGCAAGTCCTTGTCAGGAGTGCTTGCAGTTAAAAGGACATTTGCAGCACCCTGAAGGCCCGCTGCAAATGATGATGGCTCAGTGTATTGCAGGACTGGGCCACTGGGCCCCCTGATGCAGTAAGCCCTGCAGAAGCTGCTATGTCTGCCACTTTATGTTAATTTACCTTAAATTCTAAAGAAAAGAAAATTTTGCTATGCGACATCAACAAGCTAAGCTCTGCAACATTTTCACACTGATTCTCAGTCACTATCTAAAATGAGTATTTTCTTCCTTGCAATAATCTTACGTATAGTAACTATATGGCTTAAATTACAATGGCCACCATAAAAGCATTTATTTACAGGGGAAAACGCTCAATGATTATTTAATAAGAAGATGTAGAGATCAATAACATGACTGATTTTGAGTCCCCATGGATTATTCCACACTCATATCACAAAAAAATGTCCCTTTATCAGAAAGGACCTCTTCTTTTATTGTATTGACTTGTGGCATTTGTTATTGATTTCAGCAGGTCTTCTTTATTACATAAATTGCTTTCTTAGAAGACCATTTTGCCTGAAGAATGGTCAGCGCAGACCAGGACGTTCCAGGTTACACTTCACTACTCTGTCATCTCTGGTTTTTGTCCATTTTTCATATCAAAACATGTCTTTCAAAGAATGATATTGTTGCCATGGCCTTATAGATTCATGGTTTCAGGTTTATTATTACTGGTTATTTCTCAGGGTTATTATTTTCTATAGTAGTATTTTTATATTATAATCTTAATCCATTCTTTCAAACACTGCATGAAACCAATAATAATTGCCAAGACTGTGCCAGGGGTGGGTATATAGATTCTTACTAACACACTAATTTCCACTTTCTGCCCATGCAATGCAGATCTTGTTTGCTATTAAGACTGGGTTTACAGCCTCCTTAATCTAATAATGCATTTTTTTTATGGAAAAGTGTCCAAAAATGAGATATACAGCCCCTTTTTATAAAATGTGTGTACTAACACATTGGGGGAGATTTAAGAAGGCTTTGGCAAGAATGTACACAAGGGAGAAGGCACAGATTTGCCCCTTCTCCCTGGCGTACACCTGCCCTATCCACAGCTTGCCTAATGGGTGTGTGTGGGGGGTGGGGGGGGATCAAGGCAGGGAGGAGGCAAGGCAGGGAGGAGGCAAGGCAGACATAAAACATGATATAAATCTATACTTGCTGGAAGCAGGTGTAGCTTTGCCCCACAGTGCTTACATTGGGTGAGGGGCTTTGTGCCTCTTTGTAAATCCAGCTAGGAAAAAGGGTACAGGGATTTATTTAAGACCATAAATGTCCCCCATTGTCTTCTGAGGTCTTCTGGCTCTCCACTTGTCAACCTTCTTGCTACTGTACTTCCAGGATTTCTTTTTTAAGCAATGATGGACCGCTCAGCCAATCACAGATGACAGTAATGTGCAGACACTCACTGTCAAGACAACTCAAAAAATAGCAAGAAGATGTCAAGGTGAGTGTTTATTTATTTAGTTAGTTTTTTTTTTTTTTTTTTTGCAGTAGCCCCATCAACATTTAAAACCGCTAATGAAATATCTCTTTAATGCCATAGCAGAGACCCAACTGGTGCCAACGGAGTAATCCAATCTTTATATGCAATAAATGTCCTACCTATCTAAAGATGAAAGGTCCCTGATCCTATTTGGTCTGCTTGTGGTGACTAGAGGTGATTATAGAAACAAAACTAGAGATGCAGGCTGTTTAATGCAATTTATATAACTCCTATTCAAGTCAATCTGTCAGCTGCAATTTACATTTCAAATTCCTGACATTTTTAGATACAGTAGCTGTTAGGTCAAGGAGACACGTAATATCTTTTATACATCTGTCTGTGCCTGTACATTAGAAAAATGCTTTTATTCTAATTTCCCTGTGCAAAGGGCCAAAGAGGCTTTCTGAAGCTCCTGATCTGCTCCTTCTCCCATTCCTACCCCTGCTTGGGACTACAAGTGACTGTCAATGAAGCAAAGAGGGGGAGCAAGGAGGCATTCCAGGTTTCTGCAGATCAGGAGCCTGGGAAAGCCTCTTTGACACTCTGCACGGGGGAATAAAATAAATTTTCTACATTGTGACAGCAAAGATAGATATATAAAAGGTGCCATGTCTCTCCTTGTCCTTGACCTAACAGCTGTCAGTGTGTTTGGAGAGTGACAGATTAACATTACTGGGAATTGTGACAAACAGCTACACTAAACACGCACCTCCTGAATAGTTCGCAGCCCTTGTTCTCCAGATTGGTGCGGGTCCCAGAGGTAGCACCCACATCTATTAGACCCTTATGACTATTTCTGTGGACAGGCCATAAATGTCTCCAATGCAAGACTCCTTTAAGGAATAAAATACTCCTATGTGCCACAGCTACCCATATTGTAACATACTCGTCATACATGCTGTAGATTTTATCGATATTGTTTTATATAATTAAACATTTTAGAGGTGTCTTCAAATCTTAGCTGTCAGGGAGTAACAGTCGATTGCCATGACGTTTGCCTTGGGTGCAAAAGAGGGCACCAACAAGCTATCCTGCCCTCGCCAGGGTATTTAGGGCCAAGCAGCAAGCTATACACTTTAGCCTAGCCACGACCCAGAGTTCACACAGTTCAATAATGTTTTCAATAATACCCAGAACTTTCAAAGTAACTAACAGGGTACATCTTGTCTTTTCAAAAGTAGTCCAAAGAATTTTTATTATTTCAGTCACAGTGTTTTCTTACATTGCATTTTTCCTCTATTTCGGCCAAGAGACTGCTTTATTTGTTAGCAACCCATTCCATCTACTTACTTTTAGGAGGTCACCATGACATTTACTAATACAGGTATATGAAAAAGCAATGAAAGAGCTAGTAATTTAACTTGTACTGCTGTACTTAAGTTCAATAAACAAACCACTTGAGCAAATTGTGCAAATGGTGCAATGCCGAGGCAGGAGACAGGAAACACAAGCTTCTGCCTACAGCCTGCTAGGCCAATTATTTCATCCATGATGCAATTGGAAATCTTTCTAACTGTGCAATCATTCATGTCCTGTTGTTTATTACGTCTTCCATTATTGCCATACAGCATCTTATACTCCAATTTTTGTCCATGGAAATAAATGTCTAATTTAATTGTATGTAACAGATGAATGATTTAAAATGCCGGACCGTAAGTATAGAAGGAAAACAAGTGCAGAAGGAATGTTCTGCGCTATTAAATCATATGAAAAATGTCCTTTTAATACATTGAACTACAGTTTATCATATAATAGATGTAATTGGAGAAAGTTCTTTTCTGATTCAGTCATTTTATCAGTATAATTAAGTAAATGGCATGGAGAAAGATGGCTTCAATCATTTATATCTAATAGCTCTCGTACGGCAGACCAACATTTGCCATTTCTGATCATTTAGGACACTTTTGTTGTCCATCATCTTTATTATTGTTGCTGGGGAAATCACTTGCTGTCATTTTACTCATATATTCATAGAAATATTAAGTAGAAAAAAATGGTGACAACATTAGGATATCTATATGGGCTGTTGGATTGGGACTTGGATGATGGTAATGCATCTAATTCAGAATAGAACTTCCAGCATTAGACGCCTTTTAGAAGGCAACTGTGTCGAACATTTGTGGGTAATTTGTTTTAATTACTGTATTTTGTTGCTTTATAAGATGCATCTGATCATAAGATCAAAAAGGTTTTAGAGGGGAAAATATGGAAAAAAATATTTTGGACAAAAATGTTGGCAGCAAACCTTTCAGATTTAATGTACAGTAACAGCGGCTGCAATTAGGTACACTAAGAGGAACAACGATTAGGTATAGTAAGAGGAGCAAAGATCAGGTACACTAACTAGTGATAGGTCCCTGGCTGGTTATCGGGACCTGTCACCAGTTGTTGACTCCAATTTAAGTTAAACTGCCACTTTGTGATTTCGCAAAGTGACAGTTTAACTTATTCATTTACATGTAGGTAGGGCTGGCTAAAGTGCAGCAACCAGGTGTACGTGTATGTGAAACTGCACTATTAGTTACTAATATTACATAGTTACATAGTTTATACATATGAAAAAAGACACATGTCCTTCAAGTGTTTAACATGCTTATACTAGAAACACAACTAATGATTGGTAGTCAGTGGGTTTCTGCCCATTTAGACATTGTTCCTTTAAAACGCTATATTGGTGATAAGTTTCCAGATGTTTTACATCCACCTCCCAGCCCCCATACTCCATCATAACGTGTCCCCTCCCAACCTCCCGATCCTCCTGTCCGGTGTGCTACCATGTAAAAACAATGGGCTCCTGGATGTTTAACCCTTTCCCCATCGCAGTCAATAGATAGACGGATCATCCGGCCGGCCGCGAAGCTCCGATGCGGGCGCATCAGCGCGCGCCCGAATCAGAGCTTCCCATAGCGCACAGTGAAGCGATCGGCCGGAGCCGCTCGCTTCACTGTGTGAACTGACAGGGCTTTCTGCGGCTGGAATTCAGTGAATTCCGGCTGCAGAAAACTGACCTGTCAGTTTTTTCCGGCGCCGCATGGGATCCCGGCCAGAGCGTATACGATGTGTGTATACTGGCATTAGTAGCAGTCATAGGTGTGATGTGCAACAGTTCCTTTCTCTCCATGTCATGTTTTTTAGGCACCATGTACACAATCACACTCCCATTTGCACATACACTGGACATCACAATTCTATGGTTTTATACTACAGAGATATAGAAACAATGGGTTAAATTTTGCCTCCTACCAACCATCCCAAACTTCAAAGCAACTTCAAAATTCATCTCTTCAGATTAAGCATCAAAATACAATATTTCTAATGCCCTTGGACAACACTTGGATCTGTATGTTACCCCTTATAATATACACAGCACTCTGGAATCAATATTACATAAACATAATAATAAAAAAAAAATAATAATAAATTTACTATTACCATCTAATTCTTATAAAGTGAAAACTGAGATGAACTGTCTTCAAATGTGCCATCTGTATGAGTTGCATAGCTCTCTCCCAACATCCTTCTGACAGATGATGTCGCTGGAGACAGGATTGGCATTACGTAAAATCAATTCGTTCTCAGAGATATAAACCACCACCAGAGCTGTCTGGCTATGGCTTACCCCTCTCCTCCCGATTAAGAACACATCCCCTATACCTCTACCAAACATTCTTCCCCCATCCAAGACCGGGCCTATCCAGATGCTCTGTGGTTTAGGAACCCATTTCCACAGAGCATGTTATCGATGGGTATGTGGTTGAAAATGATTTGCTTCTTGTGCATGAGGAGGACACGAGGAGGAATGGGAGAGATAACTGTCATCCAAATGATCATTCGGACAGTTATTGAACGTGTATGGCAGCCTTCTAAGGTGATACAGATCAGTAATGGCCATGTGCATGAGGTCTTAGAGAGTTTTAAATATGCTTCTTAGCAATGGCAGAGGTGACAAAACTATAACTTAAGCTCTACTATTTCTAAAGTCATGCTATAATGAAGTTCTGGAGAAGTATATTCATGTGATCTTCCAACATTTCTAGTCTTACTTGCCAGTGTGGGAGATGGTGGTAGATGAGGGATTGTCAGGGTAAGCAGATACTTTTTATATACATGTAGTAATGGAAGAGTCAGTGATGGGCCTGCATGGGAATTGCTGTCAGCATGCTATTTTTCAGTAAATTATGTAATTATCCTTAGAATATAGAGGGAAAGTTTACTAGTGTCAGTTGCCTTAGGGTATGCTATAATGCATAACACAATCTGTAATGTGTTATTCGCATGGTCATTTCGTAGCCTGTTTTAAGATCTTAAAGCTTCATGCAGAGTTACTGTATGAACCGGATTCTTGCAATACAAAAGGCTTCATAGGCCTTATGAATAAACTCTATGCCATGATTCTTTTAGAAAACAAAGTATCTGCCATACATTGGTGATTCATCATTGCAGTAATTATAGGCTCGGCTAATAGATATCCATTTTTTTTTGCAGCCACATGCTAATTACACATCATATGGCTTAAGAAAATTAAACTACAAATTAAACAAAGAAATATCTTCACAGGCCACAGAAAACCAGCTTTCGCCGCTGTACAACCCGGACGCACATATGTTTGTCTAGGCACTGCCCTGTAGGACATTGAAGCACCTTACTGAATAAATCATTAAAGAACCTTTGGCTTTTTCCCGCAAAAGCCGTCTGATCATCTGTTTATCGCTATTGGTTCCTTATGCTACAGGCATGTAATGTTGGCTTCCAGTTTTATTTCATGGCTGTTTGCAGAATGAATTGGCTATGTAGGAAGAGACAGAGATGCAATTAATTTTATATCTGATAAATTGCACTAGGAGGAAAATAAATAAGTAACGTTCTGCTGAAACAGCGATTCCTGGTCTTATCTGGAGTTGCGGAAACTGGTTCAATGATTTATCTTAAAATAAATATTGAAGAAAAAAAATCATAAATCTTGATAAGAATATAAATAATTTGCAAAGTGGAACACAATTCTATGTCAGGACATGTGAGCACATTCCTGTCTACAGTATTAAACGTCCAAGAAACCAGACACTTAGTCATTAGTTGAGTCAACATATTCATACAGTGAACAGCAAGCAAAGCAGATTGGACAAATTCCCAGCAACATCAAATATTCCTTTGGTATCTGAAAATTGTGAAGACGCCAACCAGAAAATACTCTCCAGTTACATTCAGTTAAATTTTAAAGATGAAATCAGTTACACAATTTCGAATTCAAGCCAAAAGTGTACAACACAAACCAACCAAGAAGCAAAAAAAAAAAAATCAATATCACACATATCAAGCTGTATCTTATGAGCAATAGCTAGATTTGAAGACGTCTCCATTGTGTCAGAAGAAGTGTTTGCGATTGTTGTCCGGTGTCGTACATTAGCCGTATAAATGGAATCATTACAAAAGTTCCTTTGAGGCAAGCAAAGGCATGTGTCTTTTATTAGGCACAAAAAGACTGCACTTAATAATTTTCTAATTCTATTCTACTGGCAAATAAAAAGCATCCCAGGATTTGGACTGAATGAATAGGATCTATCTTAATGAAAATTTCAATATAAGATAATAATAATAATGATCAGCAGAAAATGAGAGGAGCGGAAAGGCACCGGCAGCGACTCGTCCCTCCTGTTTTAATATTTCTATTCTACCTATACTTGTGCAATTTAGCTATTAAGTAGAGATAAGGCAGACTCAATGAACCGTGTGCTACCAAGCAAGCAAAATGTAAGATCAAACCGATGGGCAAAGCTCTGTGGGGGATCGGCTGCAAGTCGAGGAATTTGTTCCAAATGACAGGGCAAATATTTGTATTGTGTCAATCAGATCCAATAGATACAGGTTTGTTAAAGAAAGTGTTTTTTTTTTTGTTTTTTTTGTCCCCTTTTCCTTACTTTGAGAAACTCTTTATAGAAAAGTTACCCAATCTGATATAAAATAGTACCATGGATTGATAGATGTCATTCAATATTTTCTATATCCAAGGTTGGGTTCATACTGCATCTAAGCAATACTTCCCAGTTGTAAGCAAAAAGGTATGCCAACATATGCAGTAGCTTACCCCAGGTGGACCCATTATCTTTAATCGCGCGAATACAGTCTAAAGAGTGTATGTAGTCTTTCCAGAACATATACTTTTATCTTGTGGAATTACTTTTACTGTGTTACTGTGATGTAGAGGCCAAAGCCTTAACCCTGCCTAACAACTCTGGCCAAAGTGGCTTGTTGGATCAGCCTTGGCAACAAGCATTTATGGGAAAGCTCCAGACAACCCGTAGCATTTTCCTTATTTCTATTAAACTAGTAACGTTAAGCTTCTGGTCCCTAATGCAAAATCAATCCACATCTCCTGTGTGCCATTTGTAATACTGTGGTCCTTCTCTGGGTTACATCTGCCCCTTATAGGTATAATACTAACAAGTCCGACGACATTATAAGCATTTTAACCCCTATATCTATACATTTTACTTCTATTAATAGATAAATAATGCTCCCAGTCTGCAATTTGTGAATGAATATAATTCCATGTATCTATCTTTCAAACTTAAATCCTTCCTCAAAGAGAAACATTTTCTGTAAGCAGTTCTGATGTTAACCTACTTATGAGATAAAATCACGTAAGCATCATCCATAGACAGAAATAGAACTGCGGCACGCCATCCATTCTTACCAAAACTACTATGGAAAAAGGGAAGAGACATATTCATAACCACTAAACAATGGTCTTAAAGAAATGTAGCTTTCAAAAATGTGTTGACTAAGCAACAATATTGTTTGTTAGACTTTGTTCACATTCCAAACAAGAAGTAACGACTTCCTAATAATCATATTCTATATTGATAAACATACAGTTAGGATGAGATTTGTTGCACTGTTAAAGTACCATTCCAGTCAGGCGTTGACATTCTTCTACCATTTAGGTCTGCCTTAAGGCTGGGTTCACACTATGTATATTTGAGGCTGTATTTGTGAGGCTGTATAGCAACCAAAACCAGGAGTGGATTAAAAACACAGAAAGGATCTGTTCACATAATGTTGTAATTGAGTGGATGGCCATCATTTAATGGCAAATATTTGCTGTTATTTTAAAACAACGGCTGTGGTATTGAAATAATGGCCGTTATTTACTGTTATATGGCGGTCATCCACTCAATTTCAACATTGTGTGAACAGATCCTTTCTGTGTTTTCAATCCACTCCTGGTTTTGGTTGCTATGAGGACCTGACATGAGGACCAAATACTGCCTGAAATATACATAGTGTGAACCCAGCCTTAGGGTGTAACTTTATATAAAGTAGTTATCTGATTAAGGCTATGTTCACACAACGTAAAACTACGGCCGTAGTTCTCGCCGAAGAACTACGGGCGTAGTTTTGCAGTGTGGAACAATGCCTTATTTGCAATGGGATCCCGGCCGGAGCGTATACACATCGTATACGCTCTGGCCGGGATCCCATACGCCACCGGAAAAAACTGACATGTCAGTTTTCTGCGGCCGGAATTCAGTTAATTCCGGCCGCAGAAAGACCTGTCAGTTCACACAGTGAACTCCGGCCACTCGCTTCACTGTGGGCTATGGTAAACTCTGATGCGGGCGCACGCTCATATGCCCCTGCATCAGAGCTCTGCGGAAAGATCACCCGGCCGGTACTTAAGTACTGGCCGAGATGATCTGGCCAGAGACCGGCCGTTTTGTCGCCCGGACGGGGTCACGGAACGGCCGGTCTCATACGTTGTGAACATAGCCTAAATGTAAAATGGAATCTGAATGGTTAGAAAACCATCTAATAAATCCAACAAACAACATAACAATGATGTGCGAACACACCAAAAGCTTTGGTTTGCTTGAACCGAAAGGATCATAATTTGAATCCTGCTGATTGGAAAAGGGGGATGAAGCTTGAGGACTGCCTGAAAAACATGGATACAGCCAAAGGCTGTATCCATGTTTTCCAGGCACTCTTTGATCTGTATCCACCATCTTCAGGCAGCTTGATTCAAATATTAATTGCTTAGATTTGTACAAACCAGAACTTTTGACAAGTTTACTCATCTCTAATAACCAGCAATGTTTTGTGCTCTCACTTCACAAAAAATGCTGACAAACAAGCTTCATAAACTTCTCCCTTCTTTTGTGGATATCATCATATGTTACAATGGAAAATGTGGAGAGCAGATGTGAATTTAAAGGGGTTATCCAGAGAGCAGAAATGTCCTAACTGTTCTTCTCTCTGGTGCTCCGCTGTCTCAGAAGGTATCTACAGAGATGAGGGGGATTGGGAGCATGTTGTGAGTGTTGTGTTTAGGCGAAAACATGTCTGCACGCAATCTCAAATGGTTGCCCGATGTTATCATGACACTGGTAACACTGGGCATCTATTGAACATTGCCTGCAACATACACTTGCCCCCCTCTCATCTTGGGAATTATCTTCTGAGATGGCAAAAGGGAGAAAGTACAGTGCCGGATAGAAGAACAGGTAGGACCTTTTAAGCTATAACAGAGTTAATTTGATGGACAGATCTCTATACGGTGCCCATTAAAATCAATCCATTCTGCTTCTGTAGCTTAAGCCTTTCCGAACATTACAATTTCTAATAAAGGATAAGAACAGGGGTTGTCTAAGGTACTATTACACAAAGTGATTATCGGCCGTACTTGGCTGATTACTGGCCATTAAGACCAATCGTTTCATGTAATTGGTCATGCTTAAATCAACGATGAGCTGACATGCACAATATCTCCTATAGACTATCCAGATGATCTTTAGATTGTCCAGGCAGCCCCTCCCGTAGCTCCCCGTCCCGCAGCTCTTACCCGCTTGCTGTTGATAGTGTGTAATAGTGCCGACAGCAAGCGGGGAACAAAGAACAAGTGAGCACTGACCTCGACACTTGCTTGCTCCTAATATCGGGCCTCGTAATAGGGTCCCATATTGGTATATAAAACGTATTCAAAATGTATGTTGAGCATGATATTGTGAAGGAATTATTTTGCCAAGGGTACATTTACTTAGCCAACATAAAAGGAGAAATAGGGAAAAAATCTCCGGTGGAATTGATGGAAGGGACTTGTGATGCAGCATGGCAATGCACCATCCCTTTATAATAATGTCACACATAGTTATACTTATTGTTCATACATATTTTCTTTTCAAATTAAATTGCATACTTGGAACAATTTAAACAAGAAGCAATTCAAAGAATAATCTGGGTTTTTCCTCCTGACACAGCTGCAAGTCAGAAACATAAAGAGGTCATCTGGACAATAGTAATTAAGGTGACACCGTGCTTATTCAGCTACCCACAAAATGTAGATGTTTCCAGAATTGCTGATATAGATCAGTACTTATGTAAGGCAAGATCCACCCAAAAGCACCCTCGAGGCTTGAAAAAGAAGTCTTCAAGCTTCCTTAGATAGCAAAAAAAAAGAGGTTTTGGATTGTACAGCAGCTAGACAGAATTTCGCTTTCAACCAGTAATAGTCAGTTCTTTGTAATGACTCAAGCAAACAAATTTCCTGTTGAAAAAAACCTTAAGAGCAAAACCGAAAACTGAGATGTTATAAAGTGTTCCAGATCTCTGTTAATGAACTCAACCTGACACAACAATGAATGTAAATGACTAGTTTTCCTCCAGCTTTTCTTACTTTTAGAATATTAAAAAATAAGCCATAGAAAGCACTGTTATATAGGATAATGAGAAAAATATTAGACCACATCAAAGCAAAGGCTGTAGGCTGAGTACATTTACACTAGTCGTGGCACTGGTACATGAACGTCTGATATTCCTATGGTACAGTGTATTTATAGTAGAGGTTCATTATTCCTTACCGTACACACATATGCTGCTGCAGAATCTCTTTCACCAAAGTAGAGGAGAAGCCCATTTTTGTATGAAATTCCACCCCATCTTGGCTATTTGGTTACAGCAGTATAAGGCGACTGGGCGTATAAGACAACCCCTGTCTTTTAAGCAGATTGTCAGGGGTCCACCTTATACGCCATAAAAAGGGGGTTAACTGCAGCTAGGGAACCTCTCCCTAGTAGCCGAGCATTTCATCGGAGAGACTCAGAGACGCTCGGCTGCCAGAAGAATAAGATAGGCGCCGGAGGTTGCCGAAGCCTCTCTCATTCTACCAAAGCTCTCCCGGCAGCCGAGCCTCTGCGTTGAGATGCTCGGCTGCTAGGGAAAGGTTCGCCAATCTCTGTCTCCGGCGTAGGTAGTGTACGTCACACTGCCTGTGCCCGGAACGGTAACGGAGGCACGCGGAGGCCGGGAACGGGCCCTAGGTGAGTTAAATGTTTTTTGGTTTTTTTTAGAGTGGTCGTCACTTACGGTGGGGATGGGGCCATTTTTGAGCCCCCCCCCCCCCATGAGGAGACCATACCCAGTGTATAAGACGACCCCCTACTTTAACCTCGATTTTTCGGGGTTAAAAATTTGTCTTATATGCCAGAAAATATGACATATATGTATATATATTCTCCAAATGTCAACTATATTGAGTCTCATATCACCTCTAATGTGTATGGGAACCTTAAGGCCCTCTTATACCAAGCCATTATCAGCCATATTTGTCGGCTGATCCTTGTCTTCCAACATGTTGAGAAAAAAACTTAAACAATAATGATGGTCTGCTGGCTGTCACTCCATGTAATAGGAGCGGTGGCAGCAGACCTCCACTATTTCCTAAGGGCTCCCCGGATAATCTAAAGATTCCTTCCGCAGCTCCCTGTTTTCCCACCTGCTCACTGTCGGAACGTGTAATAGAGTCGGCAGCGAGCAGGGAAAGAGGAGCAAGCAATCACTGAAATGACAGGTCGGAGCTTGCTTGCACCTCCTGATGGGCCAGTTTAGCAAGGCCTTTAATCTCTCCATTTAAAACTGTGCATACCAATCTGAGCAAGAATGTATATATTATTATGGGAGTGTTGGGAAAGTTAGCATATCCACCAGCTATCCAACATATATTGCCAGCTTTAAAATATGATTTTTTTCTTCTTTTTTTTTTATCCCATTAGTCTTGTTCCCTGGAGCTGGTCCTATTACTTTTAATGGGGCTGTGTATAGAGATGATAATGAATACAAAGCATCATATACGAAGACGATCAACCCGTTTCCATCCCATCTATCACATAATGGTGTTCACAATTTAGCACTTAGGACTCTCACAATAAGGGCTTTTATAAAAAATAATAGAAGTACTCAACCCTAGTCTGGTATTACAGAGTATCAATTGTGAAATGAGGAATGAAAACGAATTTCATTCTGGTCAGAAGTGCTTGCCATATCAGTCAGCATACCTCAAGCACATAACAGCAAATGCAACAGTTGTAGAATGGTTTACCCACAAAAACACTCCTTGGAAATGGAAGAAGGATGGATGGGGATGGATATGTTTTTCATAGGTTCTCGCGCAGCGATAAAGCTGGAAATTTTATACACATATATATATATATATATATATATTGTAGAAGTGTCACTGGGAAAGTGTTCGAGGGGAGGTACATCTCACGCAGGCTACTGCATATGGTGAGCCAGTAAATCCGGGAGAGATCTGTTACTCAGCAGTATTATGCTGCTGAGTTGTTCTTTACATTTTCCGGGCCAGATTTACTGGAATGGTGGGTAGGTTGGTAGTGGGACCTGCCATTCCCTTCCCCCCGATCCAGTTCGGTTGTTGCAGTCAGGTGTGCCCTGATGAGCCTGCAACAAGTTAAAAGCTCCACAGAGCTACAGGGGATTGCTCTCAGCCAGGAGGGAACAGCCTGCATGCTGTGTTTCCTGGGAGCAAAAGAATACTGCCACTGTTGGGGCTGATTTATACCGTGCGATACTGCTGGTCGAAGTGTCAGATAGGTAACCTGTTGGTTAGTAAGCGCCCAGACGGGCAAGACCTTTTTGTTTTGTTTTTAAAAGCATGCTGTTGCTGTATTTCTGTTTACTGGACTGTTTATGCTGCAAATAAACGCCAAGCTGTTATTTTCAAAGCCAAGTCTGCTGTGAACTGTGTCCAAACACACCATCCCCCGGGAAGATCCCTACTATATATAAATATATATATATATATATATATATATACAGATTTTTATTCTATACAACCTTCCTATTCCATCTGACCACCTTCTACAGATAATTCCACAGCATAGTCCTATATTGTGCCATGCTATATCTACAGTATGTCATGCATCAAAGAAAATCCGTCTCTGTTTGTGGTACGTTCCCTGCGGCACATTTACTGATGTGTCCGATTGTTCTTTTAGCCCTCATTCTATAAACATAGTATCTTTTGCTCCCTGTATTATGTCATCTCACCCAGTGCTTAGTCATCTCAGCCATGATATTACAGAAGGCAAAGATGTCAACCTAGAAACCTGTTTTATTTCCTTACAAGACATCAGCCAGAAAGAATGCATGCTGTGGTGTTATCTTACCCTGCTTTCAAGATAAAGACCCATGTCTTTCAAATAAATTGACAATTTCAGAGTTCATGTCTACATTCTGTTTATACAGAGATATAATCTCTGCCGCCGTCCCACATTGAAGGGAATAATTACATTACACTACCTATGTAACTCTGTGGATCAAGGCAACAGATAGGATATAGTTTCTCTTTAACTGTGAGCAATTATCCTCATCTAAAGACGTATGACAGCTGTTTAGTTTCACCCGACGTGCCCTAGACATTGCATTAGGCTTTATAACTTTGGGGGATTCATTTCGACACTGCGGTTATTGTTTGATCTTATTCATATACAACAATCTTGAAAACAATAGTTGAATACAATAGTGCTATAAAGTCAAATTATTTCCCAAATGAATCCAGCTCGATTTAGCTGATCACCATGCGTCCGACATCAGTGAAACTTATCAGCAGGGATTCAGCACGCCATATATTTTTGGCTGCTTCAAGGTAAATTTAATATTAAAGACCTTCAAACCAAATAAATGACTTGCCATCTGATATTGGATCGGCCACAGTGATGTATTTGTATGTCACAGAGACATTTACCCTGACAGTGTTCATTTAATGCTATATCTGTCTATCTGCTGCCCCTAGTGGCTACAATGGAAATTACATCCAGATAACGGTTTGTGTTGTTTGAAACTAGAATATTAATAACATTGCTATCCTATCGTCAGGATAGCCCAGGAATATTAGATTGGTGGAAGTCATACTAGTACCCCTGCTAAATAACTGGGTGGGCTTGTGGCCTTCAAACAGGTTATCATTGGGGCACCAGGAGTTGGACCCCCAACAATCTCATATTGATGGCTTAGCTAGAGAGAAGCCATCAATTTTATAAGGTTGAATAACCTCTTCAACAATATTTTCACATCTAAATGATGAATTCTCAACTTTGTCTCCCCGTATAATATTCATCTATGCAGTTATTTGTAAAGGTTATAATGTAGTAACAAATGAATAGGGTCTAATGTTGATTAATGATACAACATTGATAGAGTTTAGATTTGCAGATATTTCCATAGTAAAGCCTAGTAGGCGCTCAGTGTTTGCCTTCCATACCAAGAGATTTATTACATCGAAAATAGCCCCATGTGTGCCCTCCATTGAACTCAAAAGACTCAAATTGCTTAATCCTTTGGGAAAACTATACATATTTGTTGAATCTTTTGAAATGAAAAAGAATCCTATATGGTAGAACCTTCACTGTTCATTATACCGCAGCTCCGAAACTTGTTCTTAAAGAGGTTTTCATCTTTATAGAACCCATAGTATAGATCTAGAAACCATCTGAAGGTTAAATTCTGCCTATTACAGACATATTATTTTTCTAGAAGCTGCACTGAAAGAAACATAATCCATTATTTATTTGCCTGGAGTGAAAACGTTGAGTATTTCATCATCTGTTACATGTCCATGGTTCAGAAAGCCATGAGACAACCCTCAATAGCTGGTGTCTTTTTCATTTATGGATTTCTTCAAGCATATTAAGCACAATAGAGCTATCTCGGTCTCATTTGAATGTCATAATCTCTTGTCTCCTATTCATGAGGAAGAAACTATTGATCAATCCATGAAACACAAGATGAGTATAAGTTCTACCCTTGTCATGTCCATGCTCTGCAATTCATTAATCCTGCAACAGATGATACACAAAAGGAAGACATCTCATTAATAGAAATTTTAAGCGTCATAGAAGGCACTGTGCCATTTTGGACAACTACTGTTATTTTTATATCTGCTCTAACATTGAAGAGTGGGATACTGCATTACAGTATTTCACATAATACATACAGTGTATATTTACAATTAAAGATCTATCTATCTATCTATATACGGCTAGGGGTGCGGTAATCATAGAAAATCACACTCACCTGCCGGTGGCTGGTCCCCACTCATCATTGCTTCCTTCTGCAAGCCATCTCAGCAGAAACTGCCCCATTCAGTGCCCCATTTGTGGCCAGGATGGGGGGGATGCGCCGGGGATGCGACGGCGGGGCTGTGGGCACCAGGGAGTTAAAGCACATATTCACAGCGGGATGTCAATCCCGCTGCGAATAAGTGCTATCATAGGGGTGAATTGATACCGGATCAGCAGCGGTTCTCGGTTCCAGCCCCCGGCCGCCCGATCGCCCCCAGCCCTGCAGCCCCCGGCCGCACGATAGCCCCCGGCCGCACGATCGCCCCTAGCCCCACGATCACCCGCAGCCCCTGGCTGCCCCCACACCAAGCAATTGTGCGGCTGGGGGCTGTGGGGCTGGGGGCGATCGTGCGGCTGGGGGCTGCGGGGCTGGGGGTGATCGTGCGGCTGGGGGCTGCGGGGCTGGGGGCGATCGTGCGGCCGGGGGCTGCGGGCAATCGTGCGGCCGGGGGCTGCTGGCGATCGTGCGGATGGGGGCTGCGGGGCTGGGGGCAATCTTGCGGCCGGGGCTGGGGGCAATGGTGCGGCAGGGGCAATGGTGGGGCCGGGGCTGGGGGCAATGGTGGCTGCAGGGGGGCGGGCAGGATATACATTACCTGATCCCGGCTCCTGCTGAGCCCCGAAGCAAGCAGGAGCGGGGACCCGGTAATGTTTAATGTCTGGCGGCCGGGGGGTTAATGGGGCGGGCTGCAGACAAAATCGCAGCAGGCATGTACATCCCTGCTGCGATTTTGTCTTCCATTGAAAGAATAGGGGCTGGATCCGCAGCGAGTCTCGCTGCAAATACGCAGCAAGGGGACTCGCTGCGGATCCGGCAAGTGGGTTTGTACCCTAAAACAGTGATGTGTCAGACTGGACAATATTATTTTGGTATTACATTCCATGGTTTTACTATGGCAAGTTAACAGCGGGAAACCCACCCTTGATATTGTATGGTGTCTGAGCAGAAAGCACCACCTCTGCCGTCTATTATGTCTGTGCAGAAAGCTTTTGTTTTACATTCTATGTGGCCGTTTTTACATCTGTCACTTCTATGCTCCACAGCATTGTCCACTGAAATATCTACTCACTACGAAAATAATTAACTTTCATTGTTCCCGCCGCTCCCAAATCCAAACAAGAAGCCAAATGAAGAGAATTCTCATTGCTACATAGTAATTATGTCATTAAAACTATAAAACAGAAGCTTCATCAGGCCCGATTTACAACTCCAGCAAACCTTCATTATAGCGTACCCACGGTACAAAGTATTATTACAAAGACATTGAGAAATGAAGTGTGCGAGTCTGATAAAACATTCCCTTTCACTGCCCAATAAAAAAAATCCCTAGTAAATAAGTCTCCGGCTTCTCTTATTCTGTCTAATTTTATTTAACCATTTCTCTGGATGAAAAAAACCATATAGCTATACTTACAAACTCTTGTATACAGTAGATTGTTATTTTCACTTCTAACTCGATTAAGTTATGCAGTGCAACAAGGCAAGGTACCTATCATGGCATAATTAAGTCAGTTCCTACTCAGTAATCTGGGAATGATGGTGACAACCTCAGGGGTGCATTAATGGTGACCGGGAGCAGCTGTGACCAGAAAACAATATAACTAAAGGGCAATTCACATTTAGTTATGCCCATACGTCACCAGTATACATTGGCAACCTGGCAAGGAGGTATACCGCAGAGTATTTCTTAAGGGGCCCTTATGGTTTAATGGACATAGCATAAAGGTATACCTACAATATCTTTACTGGATCAAATGCTTGTGAAATAGATTGAACATAGTCACTAGGACCATAGGTTCTTTCCATTAACCCCTTTAATGGCCGTGGATGTACATTCATGCCCTCAGCGCCTGGGCCTTAACGCAGGAGGGTGTAAATGGGTTCCCGGCCCAGGCTCAGGCCCGGATCCCATAGCAGACATGGCTGTGGTCACAGTCGAATAAAATATTAACAAATCGTCACTTTCCGCCGGAAAAATAAAATACGCCGCTTGATACATGTCCCCCATAGCCTTTAAGTGTAAGTGACAGGAGACGTTCCTGTCACTTACCGAATGGTCCCGATTGCATGGCCTCTGGGGTCTTTTACCTTCCTCCGTGCAGTCAGGTCTTCACAGGCAGGCTCTATCAGAAGATCGCAGATAACACTGATCCCTGCTTTGCTATGGCATAGCAGTGATCAGTGTGGCAATCCAATGCATCAATGTAAAAGTGATCAATATGTCCGATCTACACCAATATGGTACTAATAAAAACTAGAACTAATGGCACAAAAAAAATGACACCCCATACAACCCCATAGATAATAAAATAAAAGCGCTATAGGAATTACAATAGGGCCATTGTAGTCATACTTATTTGCAAAAAAATATTTTAATGTTAATAATGATAATAATAATGTAAATAGTAAAACATTAGAAAAGCTATGTAAACATGCATATTGCTGTATTCAGACTGACCTATAGAATAGATTTATGACGTCAATTTTACCGTTAAGTGCATTATGTAAACACGGAAACCCCCCAAAATTTGCGGAATTGAATACCAATACCCCCCAATTCCCCCCCCCATAAATGATATTTTGGGGGTTCTATCATTAAATTTATGGTAGATTGAAAGGCGTGGTCCTTAGGGCCATTTTGGGCTCTGTCCTTAAGGGGTTAAACTCAATGGGCTTACCAGAAATTAGACAAGGTTTCCAAAGTGACATCATGACACCAACTGAAAATTATTGTACAAATTAAAAAAAAAAAAATTGAGCAACTTTTTTTTAATAAATACTTTGTTATCTTTATGGCAACATTGTGTCAAAGTCCAAAGTGGATATGCTCATTATATATACTCATTTATATGTTAGGAATAAACAGCAATGCCATCTGTAACTGTAATTACATGCTTGCTTTAATGATTCCCATAGGGAAGGATTATTCAACTTTTTCAGACAACTGTATGGTAAATTTGTCTGCCTGAGCAGGAATACAGGGATGCATCACTTTATAAATAGGCAGTATTGAAACTTATATATTAGGCTAGGTTCACATCATGTTTTCTCCCCCAGCCTGGACTACATGTCAAGAATCTATAAAAAAATAAAAGGATAATAAAGTAAGTCTGACGTGCCGCCTGGCGTGGGGCCATGGCCCAACTCATTTAAATGGGTAAGATGTAGCCATTTTGTGACTGTATTCTTTCCATTTCCCAGATGTATACTTCTTTTGTGGAGGACTAAAAAGCAGGGATGGCTATGAAGTCCTGCACAAAAGAAAAAAACTTACTATACCCTTCCCATTCAAGTTAACTGAGGCATTGGCCTCCAGACAGGGCTGAACGTCGGGCTTATTTTAGCATCCTTTTTTTATAGATTCCAGACCAATAGCTCAGTGTGGGGCCAAAAACGCGATGTACATAGCTTTATATAAGGACAGTAACAGTAAAGATGGGCATTTTTTGGGGGGAGGGACATTATGCTCAAGCATATGTCATTATATCCAGCATTATATAAGTTTTACCCCCCAAAATGTTTCTTAAAGGGGTTACCCAGAATTAGAAAAAATGCAACTACTGTACTTTTCTGCAAATACAGAACCACCCTCCTCCTCTGGTTCTATACCTGGAAAAACCCCTATAGATTTTATGCAGAGGCAACCAGAGGCCAAGAACAATATAGAGGTATTGCATTTGCCATTTTATGCATTATGTTTTTTTTAGAAAGAGAAGAAGAAGGGGGTGCGGGAACACAATCAACAAAGTATACTTACCCATCCTCCCACCCTTGTTTTCCTGATATCTTACAGCCACCAGCCTCCAGCAGATCCTGCAGCTGCAATGTCATATACCCCGTTGATGGATTGCCCACTCGGACAATCAGTTACTGGGGAGGAACATTGCTGCAGTCACTGACTGGCTCAACAGGTATATCAGCAGGATGCGACATTTCAGCAGCAGGAGCCAGGTATGTGATATATCCGGAAAGCTGACAAAACATTGGCACAGAAGGTAAGTATACTTTCCTTTATATGTTTCCTACCCTCCTCTGCCTGACTTTAAATTTAATCTTTTTAAATTTCATGTTTTTCCTTCTGTAACCTACCAATGTGTTTGGGGGTGTGGGAAGAAGCCCATTCAAATACAGGGAGAATATATAGACTCCTTGTAGATGTCATCCTTGGGATCTGAACCATGCTGCCCCCATGTTATTTACTGTCTGTTCTACAGCCTCTGCAGTGTCCTGTTATCTGTGAAGTCCACTGAAGAAGTTTTCCTGTGACAGGATTGTTATCAGCCCTTCTCTCTTCTCTTAAAGGAACTTGGATAGTGATTCATGACTATGTGAAAGCTTATGATATACATCAGCTGAGAAGTTGGCTCAGGAGATGAGAGATAAGGTCTAAAAAGAAACTATTTACCCAAGTTTTTCTTACAGACTTTACAGCTAAGAGGACACTGCAGGGGGCTGTAAAAAAGAAACTAAATAACATTACTAATAAAGATCTACGGACAAAGTGTTTCTTGTACCTTTGTAAATACCAAACAAGAATTAAAAATGTACTGAAGGGTAGCCTTTAAATCTTAGTAATTTTTATTTTTAAGAAATAACCTTTTATTTTTAAAATGAATTGAATGTAACTGGAAACCATTATATAGAAATGATGAAATTGCCTCCATTAAAGAACATAATTGAGAAGAGAGGATATGATATGTCCTTCCACTAGAGATGCTTTTTCTGATGGAATTGAACTGGCATTGTATTAGGGAGGAGAAGCTGATCTCATTCCATGGTCCTGCGTACCCCAGCATCAAATGGCATTGTCAGCTGTTTCAATGAATCTTACCCTGCCGTACTCGGTGAAAGTAGGTTTTATGGGTTCATAACCTTTGCAGGCGGCTTCTAATTATCTGGAAGCTGGCTTATAGGAGAGTCTGGTGTACAGTGCAGTAGAAGAACTGAATCTATGCCAAACCCAAACTCCTGAACTCAAGCAAACCATGATTGCTGTAATTACCTTACTCAAATGTAATGAATCATTTCTACACAAGACGGCGAGAAAGGAACAAGGCAGAACAAGGTAGAACAAGTTCAACTGTTTGCAGCGGTGATATTATTAGACAATGTTTATCTGCACTATTACCGAGAACCTCAGACGATTCCTTCTAGGCTATTAAAAGAAATGTACAAAATTTCTGTTGATTTAAAAGAAGATAGTTATGCTCTAATGGTTAATGTAACAAGCAGCATTATCATCCTAGAAGTGAAAGATTTTGGGTATGGACTCAGTCATCCACAGCTTTTCTGCACCAGACGGTTTGGATTTGGGTAATAACATGGTATATGTTTGAGTTTACGGATTTTGGTGCAGTCAGTATATATGGCATCTGTAATGGTGGATATTTTTGCAGTCTACAAGTGCCCACATAAAAATCGGAAACACTGTGGGCTTTATGATAGATTGTGACTTCCCTGCTTAAGTTAATGGGGAAACATTGTATAAATCTACAGTACATTATAAACAAAAATCAACACGCTACATATTTTGTGCAGATTTACGTGAACTAGGCCATTATTATTTTCTTATTTGATGTTGATTAAAATTTGGCCCTATATTCTCTGGCCTAAGTTCACAGAACTGTGGCCATGGAGTATAAGAATCATCACTTACCCTGGGGGCCATTCAGTAAACAGTAATGCATAGCACATTTCTGTTTACTGTACAGCAGAAAGTATTTCTGTCAAAATGACAGGAATCACTGCTTTCAACATTTCAGTGGTACCTAACACTGTATGCCACCTGCTCAGTAAGTATAAAAACTTAAGTAGTAAGGTATAACATTGCAAATTACCGTTTTGTTAGCACAGTCAGCAGCGATGCTTACTGTAAAGGAGCAGGGACCCCTTTAAAAAGACAAGATTCCCTGTTCCTCTATAGAGTGTTGTAAAAATACTTCTTCCACTCCTATCTGTAGCTAGGGCAGGACTGCTGTCTTCCTCTTGAGCCTCTGGAGACCATTTACTAATCACTGGAATGCTGGAGAGCAAAACCCTGAAGAGCTCCAATGATCACTAAATAGTCCCTAGGAGCTGAAGAGGAAAATGCTGGCCTAGGTCTGGCCACAACCATGTGTCCAGGACTGAGCAGTCAGACATGCAGTATATGTTTGACCATTCCGGGAAGCCCAAAGTGAATAACAAAAAATCTATATTTTTTGTAACATTTGGAAAAATCTGATTTATTCTAAATCTATTTGCTCATCACTAACTGGGACCCTATATATGTAGAAAAGTTGTGGGTATGAAGTCTATAGAGGCAGGTATATTATATCCCAGTAAGCTCTCTAACTGCTGTCATATGGTACCAAAACAGTAATTCTTCTTGGCAAGAATACCTCTGTAGCATGGCTGGTAATGAAATCTGCACACATCCATATAAAATGTGAGGCTTTTTGAAGCATAGATGTTGTATCTATGGACACTCTATTGTGTTTGGGTATATATGACCTCATACAGATTCTGAATGATGTATAATCATGAACTCCTACTTTTACTTGTATATTTCTATGACTGTGGGGGCATTGTACTTTACAGTAGAAACCTCCAGCATGGACAGCATTGTGGCTCAGTGGTTAGCACTGTTGGTTTGTATCACTGTGGTCCCGAATTGAAAACGTGTGCTTCTTCCCACACTTCAAAGACATACTGAGTCCCATTGGGCAAAGGGATCACTGACAGGCTCTTGATGATAGATAGATAGATAGATAGATAGATAGATAGATAGATAGATAGATATTACAAAAGAAAATAACCATATATTCTGCTCAGCCTATGACACAGAATTGCTGAAACTTACATCTACAGAATTCTGTTGGAATAGATTTGTTGTATATTTTATTATTTTAAGTAATGTAAGATTTGTAGACCTCTTGCTAGAAGAATTCTTGGGTTGACATCACTTAGTTGAGTGTCTTTCGGATGGTGAAGTTCCATATTGGTTGCCATAAACGCACTGTGACAGTATGAATATATTCTATTATGGGATGACTCTTACTGCATTATTTATAATGGCAGGCTCTTACTCTATTTTTATCTCACCTCACTAAAATTTTAATGGGGCCATCAAATAGTAGAAGGCCTATAGTGTTTATGGACAGTTTGTTTTGCTTGTTGGCAGAAAGGTTTTTACACAGAACTGATAAAATCAAGTTGCGTAGAATATACTTGTATTTTCTTGTATGAGCTCTGTGTTTATACAGGATATTCCTCTGGGCCATGAGAAGGTAACAGCTCACTTTGCCTGCAGTCATCCATGTCCCCAGGATGTTTGATAATAATATTACTTAGTCATGAGTTTTTCAAGTCAGCACAATGATTGCAAAACACTTTCTCAGCCGTTGATGCAATGTATCCTTGAACTAGTAACCTCTGCCAAATACTTCTGATCAAACATTTCCTTTGGAAATAAAAAGAAACATATGGATGTTTTCTGTCTGTGGGACTAAATTATCTTAATCTGGTGATAAAATGGTCAACATGACTCTGCTCTGAGATATACAATATAATTCCATGGTGGCCCAGTATCTGTCAAAAATGCCCCTTAAATCTCAGTTTTAACCCGGAAATACTGTGAACTATAGTCTAGAATCTAGAACATGTAGTGGGACCCAAATTAAAACTTCTTGTATACTTACAGTAAAAACTATTTCAACCAAAAGAGTAATATTGGCCATATATGCGTACTGTATGTGAGAAGGTAGATCAAATTCAATTGTACCCTTCGAAATCCAATAGTTTCTCAAGAACCAATGGTAAAGCTGTCACTTTATCATTATGTAAGGAAGGGAACAGTTATTAGGTGAGAGATCAAATGTCACCTCACAAAGAGCAGATTTGGCTGTGAAGAATTATATAGAGCCCAATATAACTTGCTCTATCTCAAGATGACTTTACTTCTTCGAGTCACTCAGCATCTGGCAGTTTTACAACAAAATATTGAGTTAAAAAATTCTTATTGATTCTCACAAGAAAGCAAAGCTCTCAGTTACAGCAGCTAACTAACTGGTGGTTTTGGCTGCAATAATCAAGTACTCCCACGGCCCCTCTTGTGCTGTCCATCACGCTTTGCATAAGAAGGCTTCCCTCCAATGATTCTGATTGCTCTACTGTTACTTACTGCCCACTGACTTTATCTTTCTTGCCTTAAAGTGAATGTACCATCAGGTACATTAGTTTTTTAACCTGAATGGATTGGAGCCAGCGTGGGCATGCTTGTTCCCGCGCACAGAGCCACTCTATTCCCAAGCACCGGCCCGGTATGAAGCATTGGACGTTGGCCCCCTGTCCCCAGAGTGAAAATCTCCCCTCCGCTCTGTGACAAGCCTCTACTAGAATCAATGGAGCCACATCACAGAGGGGAGGGTTTTTTCCCACTGGGGGCTGGCGGGCCTGCTCCAAGTGCTCTGGGGCGGGTCAGCGCTCAGGAATAGACCTGCACTGTGCACCGAACTCGGTGGCAGTTGAAAAAAAGGACTGTGCCACTGGCATCGATCCCATCACGTAAAAAAATAAATTAAAAAAAGTAATGTACCCGATGATACATTTGCTTTAAGAAGCAGCATACCGATCATGATCTTGGCCCAAAGTTATCTTAGATCAGTAGTGTCAGATGCCTAGGAAGTACTACAGCTTATAATACTTCAGGAAGCAACCAGCTTGACACTTGTCAACTTAATACTGATGGGAAAAACCACTCCTCAACCAAATTGTAACATCTGTCCTGAATTCAGTCTCCAACTGGATTTCCTAACTCCACTATCTCCAACCCTATCTCCACCCCAGTGGCATGGTTCATAATAATTCCCAGCTGTCATGTTGCAAACTGCAACACACATACACATACAGTATTTTACACAAACAGATAGCATATCAACCAATGTACAAAATGGACTCAATGTCCCACTTTTAACCAACGTAAACAATGTCCATGGTTTATTTTGGCCAGGGATTTGCCTCCCTAAAAGATAAAAAATAAAACTGATGTTGGCTAACACACAACTCCCTGCAGACATACTGTGTCCTTGCAAAGTACAGTAATTTCTCATGACACAATAGGGTGTTGAGGGTGTTGGTTTCTCAGCACATGTGGTCTTTTATGCTTAATAGGAATATAAAGCCAAGTTCGAGGCCACTTTCTCACAACAGTATTTCAGTATCGGTAGTTTGCTTTATTATTTGAAAGCCAAAACTAGAAGTAGAAACTATGAAAAAAAAAACTATAAGGGAAATATGTGCACTTCTTCTAGTTTTCACTCTCACACACAAACTACAGCACAATATACATCTGTGTGAAAGTGGCCTAGAGGACATTTCTAATCTATGCAACATTCATTTTATAACTAAAGCTTTTTCCATTCTATTTAGATTCAGACGTTAATTCAGCTACCTATAAATAATTAATTATACGCCGCTGATATTTCACAAGGACACTAAGTTGTAATATTTCCTTCTATGTGACTAAAGCATCTTGCAGATCTTGCAAATAATATGCAATCACAACAAGTAAAATGTCTGTTCCCTTGAGCTTTAGTTTGGTGCTAAATGATCCCACCGTTCTGGGATGTTGCGTTGCTTTGTTGTAACTTTCATTTACACTTTCTTTTCTCAAAGGGTAAGCTATGTTAGACTTAGCAGTGTGAAGCTTGTGTTATCTTTTCAATGGCATTCAATATGGTCCGATAGCGTAAAATAAGTGTTTTTTAATGTGATGTTTCTGTATATGTCAAGGTGTTCTTTTATGAACAGAAAAAAATACATTAATGGGGGTCAATTTTAAAAAAAGCTTTTGTAGAGACTTCAGAGGCTAGGTTTACAAGAAGAAGAGAAAGGGGAAGGCCGCAGGGATGAGAGAGATGACCAGTCACACATCTGTTGTTGGCAATAAAGGGTTAAATGTTTGATAACAGGACAATAAACTCTGGAAACAGGTTTGGGGATTTTCAAGAATAAAAATAAAAAGTGGGAAAAATTTAAATATAAGAGACATATGTGGTAGGAGTTCAAAGGTTGGACACGGTGTTAAATATTGGATTACAAGAATGGGAGTGGAATTTAATGGGGAAATACAGGGGCAGGACTTACAGATAGACATGGATGGTCCTAAATAGTTTACCTTGTTAACTCTTCTGTAACAGGACACTTTCCTTCTGGCTCATCTGTATGGCAAAAGAGTTCAAGGTGCAAAACTGGGACATGTACTCTTATGTGGTAGTCTGTATTCTGCTGTACTATGATGGCTTATTCCCCCAGTGATTATTGGGTGCAGTTATGCTCACTAAGTAAAAAAATACATATAGGCCTATGCTTACTACTGTCAGGAACATACAAAAATGAACCTAACAAACCCCAGTATACATCAACAGGATCCACTGGTTGTGGTTAGTGTCCATTATTATGTGTTTAGTACCGATGTCATGGTTTTTGTACGAATGGGAGACATGATAGCAATGTGAACAGAGCCTTATTTAATGTAAATTAAAAGGATCTGTTTAATGGACTGTTAAGTTCAGGCCTTTTCCTGCCTAGTTGTAACCAGAGCTGGTCTGGATTATGAAAACAGCAAAATTAGCTGTTCTATACCATTCCCATAACCCTGGTGGAAGTGAATGAAAGTCAGAGAAGATTACGGTGCTACTCGGTTTCTATAACTCCCATTATCCAGGCTCAGAAAAACAGCACTACTCATCCTTAATTTGGATGTGGTTTTGTAGCTACCTTCTTTTGAAGTAAATGGAGCTGATTTGTCATACTACACACAACCTTAAGGGAATTATGGAAACAACATAGATTTCAGTCCACCTCCAGTCATAACATATAGGCGCGATAAGGTCAAAGGGTACCATTCTAGAGATGGGTGTGGAACTCGTCTATCAGACATTTATGACCCATCTAAAGTTAGTTTAACATCTGTGTTGGTGACTTCATTTGGGACCTCTTTAAGATTCTGTTCAGCGGTAGAGTTGATCAAACCTCGGGAAATCCTAGGTTCGATCGAATTCGAACATTCCCAAACCTTCCGCATTAGATTGCTGATGCCTGCCTGGTCCGTTGGGAAGGAGGAGAGTGCCCGGGGATCGTCTGGAATTCCAGGATTCAGCCTAATACCTAGGCTGAATCCTGGAATTCCAGGTGGTCCCCGGGCAAGCTCCTCCTTCCGCACGGACAGTGAAGACATCAGCAATCCAATGCGGAAGGTTCGGGAATGTTTGAGTTGGATAAAACCTAGGATTTTCTGGGGTTCGATCAACTCTATTCAGCGGTAGCAAATGGAGCTTGCTGGTCCTCTACGAGACAGACAGCAACGAAGCCTGACAGACCCCTGTAACTTCAATGGGTTATTGAGAATGAACAGATAACAAAAATAGTGTTTATCTGGTTCTCCTGTCCAGTAATTTAATTTAATTCAGCTACGAAGGCCGCAAACAGAGAGTCCGACTACAATGTCGTACAATGTCAGTGATAAGCAAGTATACAGTTTACATTATTCAATCTGGGTTAGAGCTTCCTTGTTTTGCTCAGTCCTGTTGTGGAATTGTAGAAATACTTTCTTTCATACAATAACAAGAAAGATGAAGTTTCTCCTCCAGAGTTACATAGGAACTCCTTCCCTCCATCTCCGGTTCTAATGACATGCAGAATAATTAAGCCTACCTTCTAATCAATGTAACATTTCTGACCAGATTTATCTGCAATAATTTTCTATTTCTGTTTTATGCCTTTCAAGCTTACTCGGAATAAGCGTCCAAATTATGCAGTAAACGCTGTCTTGTTAAAGTTTTGTACAAAGGAACATTTTAAAGCACTACATTATGCATGCAGCAAAATATTGCTGGATGGAAAATCAGCTACATAAACACTACTTGGCTCATTATAGCATTAGTCTTTGCACGCTCAAAGTAAAATCTGATGCATTTAACTGTCTCATTCTTAATCACCCCATGAAACTGATTGAAGACAACAAAGCTAATAACACAAACTGTGAACAGAAACTTTGTTTAATTACTCCAAGTTTAATTAGTAGGTATTAAAATAAGGGAATTGAGTCAGCCATTGTGTTCATTTACATCTCATAGATTCCAAAAAATGCAAATAAATATCCTTATAACTGGAGCACAGTTCCTCTCCAAGTATGGAGGGCGGCTTGCGAAACTTTATGCATTATTGAGAGAGTCATTCATTTCGGTTAGTCTGTGGTAAACCAGTGCATTAGGTTATGTTATTGTCAATTCTATTGATATCCTGACACTTTTATGCAGTCTCTAATAAATTTGATGCTGATTTTTTTTTTTTCTCAGAATAAAAAGGATAAGTGAGCTGATAAAGCATAACATCGAGGTCGTAATTCTAGAACTTAATTCCGCGTGCTACCTTAAACTTTACATTTTTCCCAAGGTTTATTTAAGGTGGACTTAAAATCCGAATGAATGAAAGGATATGATAAAGAGGAAGAGCGCTTTATTGATTTCTGTTGTCTAAATAAAAAATGGTAATTGTATATGAAGCTAAAAATGTATACTTCAAGGTCTTATGCTCCGTATCAAGTTTCCTCGGTTTCTAGTTATATCTTGTGATGTCACTAAGTTATAGATAAGATATCCTGTTACTCGGGGTTGATGACACCTATCATATCAATGAATAATACATACGTAAATATGGAATATTCTGTATAAAGGATTTCTATACTCCTATACACTTTATTGTTTATCATGAGTTATCTTTGCGGGCGAAGGTCAATGATAGCCTCCTATTCATCTCCATGCATTTGTGCGATTATACAGTATGCAGTTGCAGCATGTTATTTGACTGGGGATAAAAATGAGCTCTTCTCCAGAAGAAAAATAGTTTGCTGTATGGTGCCACTTATTGAATGAAGCTTCCATATACATCAATGCCTGACCCTTAAAGCAACGTGAGACGAGTCAAACATTTACTCAAACATTTACTTGACTACCTCCATTGTTGTTGTTACCTCCAGTGTAGATATCATCTATTCTACCTGGGATTATATCTGTTCATCTTTCTTGTTCATGAACACCTCCTAAAAATATTTTGAGGGGAAACAAGGTGGGGATTGCTTTCATTGTATTTTCTGATGTAGTACTATAGTCTTTTATTCAGTAGAGAGAAATTCTGTGTATCTAAAGCCCCTATTACACAGGCTGCTGTCAGATCACTGCTCACTTGCTTTTTGTTTCCCACTCGCTGCATGCGCTATTACATGCACCAATAGCGAGCTGGTCAGAGCGCGCACACAGGGGGTGCAGGAGGGGATCCCCAAATGATATTTTGATTGTCTGGGGATCCCATAGGAGAAATACATTTGATCAGTCAGGGTCTGAGTGTTCAGATGATATGACCAATCAGGAAAACAAGTTGTGAGAAATGTGCATGCAGCATTTTCTCTCCCGACTCTGTGTTATGTGTCCTGGACAGCCAAATAATGTAAGTCCAAGGGACTGTCCAGGTTGGACAGACACAGAGCAGGGAGAGGAACATCTGGCATAATTTTTTTCTTTTTTATAAAGACAGTTATGCTGTAAGTTTTTTTTTTAACCTATGCTAGTTTGTGATTGTCTCCATTAGGTGTCACTAGAGAGAAAACTTTTTTCTCTTAGGAGGAGAGCTACTTCACATTTTTTTTCCTGGGCATTGCCCAGTCTTTAAGACTCCTTTGAGAGACTAAGGCAGCCTGCACATATCCCTGATATATGGTCTGCAAGCCGACTGTAAGTCACAGACTAAACTCTTGACCTCTTATGGAACTTTTGCAATATGATTTATAATGAGGCTGGGAGCTCTGAAACAGTTAAAACTTTACGTTACTATATTGACAAAACCAGGTCAGTTCAGCAGCAAAGAAGATGGGATGTTTAGAAGATCTTGGCATCATAATAAATCATAATACCGAAAGTTCCATAAGTGGTCAAGAGTTCAGTCCATTTCATACAGTCCTCTTGCAAACAGTATATCACGGACATGAACATATGCCGCCTAGTCTCTTGAAAAAGACACAATACCCATTCGATTTAAGTGTTTATAACACAAAAGTTAAAAGCATGAGGGTATATTCACACTGAGATTCTTTCATGTAGATTTTTATACGGATTCTATGACGAAATTAACAGAAAATTGACATGTTATCTGTGCCCCATTCATTTCATGAACTACTGCATGTGTTATTCTCTCTAATCCTCGCAAACTTCATGTGGAAGTCACATCGGGTTGTTGTCACATCCAGATTAGTCCTATTAATTGTATATATAGTCAGTGTCCAAATCTGTGTCATATAACTGCACACCCATGGCAGAAATCCAAGTGCCTGCTTCACATTTCAGCCATAGAAAATTATGCTGGCTTTTTCTAAAGCACAAATCTGTCATGTGAACATACCCTTAAGGTACATTTCGACATGCTCATACACCGTATATCTGTGTATATATATAGAATGTAATGAGCTTACTCATTTACACATCTCATGTTGCATGGTCTCTTCTTCCTAGATGTGTCCCTAATGGTATAGCCCTTGCCTCTTGCACCTGAATACCCCATTACAGAGACAACTTTGAAAGGTACATCAGTGGTCAACTACTTCCTTGATGAATTTGAAGATTCTGTGAAAATTCTTACAGCTTTCTCAATGCTTAAAGAGTCAATGTCATTAAAAAGAACTTTTAAAATATCAGACATGTCAAAAGTTAGTGATTGCAGTGGATCTCACTCAGATATAGCCAGGGAGAGAAAATGGCGGCCGTGCCTTTTGCTTGCTAATTCTGACAATGTAGCCTCTTAGACTTAAAGGGGTGCTCCAGCATAGGGGCACTTTTTTGGGGGGACCAGGGAGGAGGTGGCTGAAATAAAAGACGTCCACTTACCTCCCCGGTTCCAGCGGCGGGTCCCGCATCATGGTGCTCCGGTGCCCGATTCCCGGCCGCTTCCTGGTGTCTGACGCCGTCCGAGACGCTACGTCTCAGGGCCGCTCAGCCAATCAGTGAAGGAGGCGGGATCCGTTTGAAGTCCGCTCTGATCCCGCCTCCTTCACTGAGTGGCTGAGCGGCCCTGAGACGTAGCGTCTTGGGCGGCGTCAGACACCCAGAAGTGGCCGGGAACCAAGCACCGGAGCGCCGTGATGCGGGACCCGCCGCTGGAACTGGGGAGGTAAGTGGATGTCTTTCATTTCAGCCACCTCCTCCTGATCCCCCCCAAAAAGTGCCCCTACGCTGGATAACCCCTTTAAATGGTCAGAATTAACTAATGTGGGGAGTGGATGAAATGGCCCCTGCACTCAGCACTGAGATCCACTATGTTTAATAACTTTTTATATGTCAGTGATAGCATATCAAAAATTATTTTTAATAATAGTTACTCTTTAAGGCTATGTTCAAACATTGTAGTACAATGGCCATTGTATTACAGCACAGTAACGCAGGCATTTTTCGTCTTCAAGAGGAACTATTTGAATTGCGGGCACCTTTGGGTGTGTCTGTAATTTAATCATTGAACTCATTACAATATATGGCCGTGAAAATGGCCATACATTGTGATAACAGACTTTGAATAACGGCCGTTCACAGTATGCCGGCCGGAAATAATTGACATGTCAATTATTTCCACGGCCGTAGGGGGACAGCTGTCTTTGTTCAATGCATTGTGTGCACAGCGGCTGCTGTTCCCTATACAATTCAACACAGTGTAGTATCATTATTATTATTTTTTTTAAGAGAGGCCATTGTTATAATTGGCAAAAATTAGGCCAATTAGGCATAAGTTATAATTGGCAACAATTTGGCCGTTCTTATAAAAAAGAATAAACTGTGTATTCTAATAGCCTAATAGAGCAACTCAAGTCATAAAGTTTCTCCAATTTTTTGGTCATCTTTTTAGGAATGAAAGAGCAAATTCCAAATCCCATCACAATAATGGGGCATGTGACCCCATGTATATTTACAATGGAAAATAGCCCTATGAGTAGATAGAAATGTGCTAAAGTAAAGTGTTGTAGGACTTGAGCTTTGACTCCACAACCTCTTGATAGGGACTTTGTTTTTTTCCCTTTCTGGACGCGACATTTCTACTTGACAATATGTCAATATGTTAATTAATGCAGCATTCTGAAACCACGAAGACAAAGTAAGAAGATTAGTGCTTTGCATGTTTCCCAATATTACTAGTCTGTGTTTTGTTGTAAATAGGAAGGTTTCAGCTCTGAACTATGCAGGGACGTGCTTATTTCTACTCTAAACCTATAGTTTGTGAAGAACAAATTCACAGTAATAAACCCTCGGGGAAAGCAAATGATATGTGTGCCGGATTTCTGAGGTGCATTATTTAGAAATCTCTTATTTGGCACTGCTGGTTAAGAGCAAGGTTATAGGAAAGTGGCTTTTCCCTATAATATAAAACGCAGCATCAGTGCAATATATTCATTTGCAAAACACTGTGTTCTTCTTGATGAGAATGTCACTTTAACCATGTAAAAAAAAAAAAAGTTAAACAACATGTTGTTATCACATTTGAAATGCTCGGGCTTTGTGCTGCAAATAATTGTTACAGATAAATGTGTGACCTCAGCATCGAATTAGTCATGTTTGTTAGAAGACGATTGATGCTTTCAGTACATTAGATCCAAACTATATGATGACATTCAACAAGTCATTGAGCTGTGGGCAGAGAAATGTTTATCAAGAACAACAACTCATAATTAGGATGACGGAAATCGGAAAAAATGAAAGAACTGGCCTTTAAAACATGATGGAAAGTGTGATAGATGGTAAGTGTAAGATCACCTATGAAGATTAGAGGTCTACTGAAACTGTTAAAGAGTTCGTTACTGTATGGTTATGTTCACACAGGGAGAAATGATGACTAAAGTTATATATGGTTTTGACCAAGTAAATCCATACAAAAGAAAGTCCAATAGCATCCAAAGTGGGCAATTATTTTGTTTGTTTGTATCATTTATCCAAGTACAGTAATGTTTTGAGCAAACATGGTCTTTTATCAGGAGAAATCCATGTCCAAACCCTTGTCAAGTCTGCAATGAGATGATTATACACAGAACCTTTATCAAGAATTGTTAATCCTTGAAGTTCAAGCAAACGAGCTAGACAGGACTAGGCCAGAAACAAGTGTTTCTGCTAGATTCTTCAAACTGGTGTTAAGTAGAATTGAGTCAGATGCCCCTAGCAACCAATCACATTCCAAAGAAAAGGAAAGAAAAGTGGAATCTGATTGGCTGCTAGGGGAAACTGAGCCAATTCTGCTTTACATCAGTTTGATAAATCTCCCCCTAAGACTTGTGTCATCTGTTGCTGCAGCGGCACTGTTACGTTTTTCCCCTGAGCTTGCGGAGTCTAGAGGAAACACTTGTTGCTGGCCGATCTAGCTCCTTTGGTAGATGTGCTGCTACACCTCGGTATCCATTGGTGGTACTCTGGTGAGCTGCTGTCTAAAGTCACTGTCTAAAGCCTACCATAGAGTTGTGACTAAAACTTTGCACAACTATAGAAGGTTAGTAGGTGTGCACCAACTTACCCTGGTAACTTTGGAAATATATATACACACACACACATATATATATATATATATATATATATATATATATATATATATATATGTGCATACAGAAGGGGCCTCTTATAATTTCTAATTCTTGAAGTGGAGTTTAAATCTGCATCATGAATTTCCAATTGAAATGTGTGAATTTTACATGGATTTTTGAAATCTTCTATATCATATTATACAGTTATCTGCAGCATTTCATAACATAGCTATGACATTCATAGTCTGTAATCTAAAGCAGAGCTTCTCAAACTTTTTCTACTGGAGCCTCACCCAACAGACCAAGGCAATGCTTGGGCCTCACCAGACTGACCAATAAGATGCCTGGGCCTCACTATCTGTGGTGAATGTCCATTTAAATGCTGAAAATAATGCTAGGGCTACCTTTCACCCGTCTCCCAAGCTCTATATGCTAATAAAGCAAGTACAAAATAAATTAATAATGTTGCTAAAATGGAGATTTCTGCAAACAGCAAAATGACCGTGCAGATCATAGTTACTAGCTGGCCGCTCGCACCCTCCTCCTGTGGTGGTTCCTCCTAGGCTTCCCCCTGCCTCCCCTACCCATGGGCGTCACGTACTGTCCTATCAATCAAAACAGTGCTTGCAGCCTTGTAATTCTGGCACAGGGAGCTCTTGTTAGAGACACTGCCCTGCGCACACTGAGCTTATTGGTGTGTGCGGTGGTGGGGACATCGCTCGGGGGTTACACTGCAGAAGACGAGAGCCACGGCGGGGGAGCGAGGTGTTAGGTGAGTTGTGTGTGTGCTTTTTTTAAATCTGCACAGGGGGGGGGGACTGTAATGGGGCAGTCTATAAGGGGGAAAACATAAGGGGGGAATTTATAAGGGGGGACAACATAAGGGGGCAATCTATAAGGGGGACAACATAAGGGGGCCATCTATAAGGGGGATGGACAACACAGAGCGGCCATATGTAGGGGGGATGGACAACACTGGGGCCATCTATAAGGTTGACAATACTGGTGCCATCTATAAGGGGATGGACAACACGGGGGCCATTTATAAGGGGAACAACACAAAGGGGCCATCTATAATAGGTATCACATAGGGGGCATCTATAAGAAGGGCATAGGGAACAACAGGGGGGGCATCTGTAAGGGGGACTACAAAGAGGGGGGCATCTATAAGGTGGACTACACAGAGGGAGCCATGTATAAGGGAGGGCTACAAAAAGGGGGGGCATTTACTATAGCTGGACTACACTGAGGCCATATATAGGAAAGACTAAACAAGGGGCCATCTATAAGGCGGCTACACAAAGGGCGGCATATACTACAAGGAGGTTACATAGAGTGAGCCTACCCACTAAATGAGGGTGTAAAAGGGCCAATGCAGATGTGCAGTTTGTAAAGAGATGAGGATGATGCCAGAGTGAGGAGTCTAATATGTTTGTCTGGCAGATTTTGTGGATTTGTGGCTCTGAGAAGTTCTCATGATGACCCAGAGCAGAAGAAGAAAGAAGAAATTGACAGGGGAGCAACTGTGATTATAGAAGACGTCTCCTGTGAGTCACTTGATGTAACTGCACTGTAATGTATATGGTGTACAGAGCTGTGTAGGGCTGGCTCTACCTCTATATGACTGTATGAGGTGATATTGATCCTTGTACAGTGGATTTTATGCAGTAGCAACGGTGGTGTTAGTCAGTAAGTGGTGGTAGCATTTGTTACTTGTTATCTGGTACTGTGTTTTATTGTTTTTTGTATACCGGATTTGGTCAGTAACAATATGGTGGTGATGGTATTGGTTGTGGTCATGGGTGTTACATGTCATCTGGAGGAGTGTGAGGCTGTAGGAGCTTTATGTCACCTTAAGGGGGTCTCAGCAGAGGCCCGGTGGTGAAGGGGGGGGGACCGAAAAAAGTTTCGCACAGGGCGCAATTTACCTTAACCCTTTGAGGACCAGGCCCAAAATGACCCAGTGGACCGCGCAAATTTTGATCTTAGTGCTTTCGTTTTTCCCTCCTCCCCTTCTAAGAGCTCTAGCACTCTCAGTTTTCTATCTACAAGCCATGTAAGTGCTTGTTTTTTACAGGAATAGTTGTACTTTGTAATGGCGTCTTTCATTTTACCATAACATGTATGATGGAATTCCAAATATATTATTTATGAAGATATAAATAGGTGAAATCGTAAGAAAGAATGCAATATGGTAACGTTTGGGGGGTTCCTGTGTCTACGTAATGCACTATATGGTAACAGCGACATGACACTATTATTCTATAGGTCAGTCCGAACACAACCATATGCAGGTTACACAGATTCTCTAATGTTATATATATTTTTTTTTATGAAATCCTTTTTTTTGGCAATTAAATATTAATAAAATGGGCCTATTGTGACGCTTATAACGGTTTTATTTTTTCACCTATGGGGCTGTATGGGGTGTCATTTTTTCCGCCATGATCTCTAGTTTTTATTAATACCATATTTGTGAAGATCGGACGTTTTGATCACTTTTTATTGATTTTTTTTAATATATAATGTAACATAAAATCGGTAATCCGCGCACTTTTTCCCCTCTTTTCGTGTACGCCGTTTACCGGTCGCAATGACGCTTGTTATATTTTAATAGATCGGACAATTACGCACGCTACGGTATATTATATGTTTATCTATTTATTCATTTTTATATGTTTTATTTATATAATGGAAAAGGGGGGTGATTTAGACTTTTATTGGGGGAGGGGTTTTGGGGTAGTGTGTTAGTGTTTTGAACTTTTTTTTTTTTTACACTTTTGAAGTCCCTTTGGGGGACTTGTACATACATTACTTTGATTTCTACACTGACCATTGCTATGCCATAGGCATAGCATTGATCAGTGTTATCGGCGCTCTGCTCATTGAGCCTGCCTGTGCAGGCTCAGTGTAGCAGATCGCCGATCGGACCGCATGGAGGCAGGTAAGATACCTCCAGCAGTCCGTTTCAACGATCGGGACCCCCGCAGTCACACTGCGGGGGTCCCGATCGGTAAGTGACAGGGGACTCCCTCTGTCACTCACACTTAAACGCTGCGGTCGCGGCGTTTAAGGGGTTAATGACACGCGGCAGCGATCGCTGCAGCGTGTCATTACCGGTGAGGTCCCGGCTGCTCACTGCAGCCGGCCCCCACCTCCTATGAAGCGCGCTCCGCTCCGGAGCGCGCTTCATAGCGGGAATAACACCCATGAAGTAAGGTTACGTCATGGGTCGTCTGGGGACAGACTTCCATGACGTAACCCTACGTCCAGGGTCGTCTAGGGGTTAAGGCCAGCCCTGGCTAAAGGTATACATGGTCAGGCATCAGCAGCAGATGGCCTAATGATGACATTAAGATGCTAGCTAAAGACGTCTTCATTCATAGTTCTCTATAAAACCCCTTTACTAGTCCCCCAGTAATTGTGATACTGTTAGAAATAAGGATAACCCCTAACATATATATTGAATAGACAGTATTATTATTAGGTAGCAATGCTTCACTTTGCCTGTAGCAGGGTCCCTGCACAGCTGCATTTGTTGCATATATCATATTTATGCCCTCAAGACATAAAAACATTTCAAACATAATGATCCAGGAGAATGGAAATAGAAAAGTACATTCAAGATTAGGCTGCGGTCCCCATTGGGAGCAGGAACTTATGTTTATGCTGATAATATTATATGCACAATGCAGAATATGCCGCTGCTACTTGAAAAAGATGATTAATACATTATATATTAAATAAATATATATATATATATATATATATATATATATATATATATATATATATATTTGGCCACCAGCATGACTATAAGCAACACGCTTGTAGATAGAAATGACAGCATCTGCATGTAATCTGATGAGATCCCTTTAAGACTTTATGTGCATCACTGTTATCATACTGTAATATATTGAGATATTAAAAGATATGTTCATATTTCAAGTTCATATTTAAAAAAAACAGTTTAAAAACCCAATCCAAAGTTTTCTGAGTCAGATCTGTTCTATACGCAAAGGACTCGGAGAGCTTTATTGGATTCAGTGTTCTATGTACTCATATGTTCGAAACCTCTGATGAAACAGATATTCCAGGCTAAATTTCCACAGTAAAAAAAATAGACACCAGTAGGAACTCAACAAACCCCATTGTAAGTCAAGGTTTGTTGTGTGATGAATCCATCATAGATTGAGTTATGTTTTCTATCCCTAGAACCAAAAGGTGAACATAGCCTTCTAGTATTTAGTGCACCATACAGTTTAAAATGTATATCAATTATAGCCTAAAGTAACCTATATTTAAAAAAAATTATAAAAAAAATTCAATTATTTGTTTTCTTTTTCTGACCCTTTTGTAGGCCGTTGCTTCTGCTGCTTTTCTACAATTCAATAGAATTCCAATTGAATGTATTTAATTACCTAAATAACTATATCCATTTATCATGATTAAACTATAGAAAGTAATATTAAGACAATATTTTTTTAAAGGTTACATTCTACATATCTATTTCTGCTAGGAAATTATTGAGGTGAAGAATTATTCTGTTCTTGCTCTGGGACAAATTCCAAAATAAGTTCAAATAAGTTAAAATGCAGATCATTACAAAGACCTTACTTTGGATTTGCCAAATGTGACATGTTGGAACATTTATGAAAGTACGGAGTCATAGCATTGAAATACATTAATCCATGTTACCTTTAAGCAATTCTCTTTATATTCTCCGAAAAAAAAATATTTGTCCTGTAAATATTTAATAGTTTCATACAATAATGAGATCCTGGCAATGCTGTTATGCCATAGGGTGCTGACTTTTTCTTCGCACAGTGAATAGGTTGGGGACATAGTGTCATCAAAAGTTTTCAGAGTAAAGGTAAGAAAAAGTTTTGCATCCAGTCACAGACACTACAATAACATATTCTATTATATCAGTATCCTATCAGAATGGCAGATGATTTGTAACCGCACACCTCTTCCATAGTAGGTGCTCTGTGGAAATTTGTTACTTAACCACTTCTCAGCACCTGGAAAAAAAACCAGCACTCACAAGTATGTATGTGAGGGTACTTAGTTCCATCCAGAAGGTATTAAGTATGGGGACAATAATAGTATGGGTTTCAGTCCTCCTGGCCCTTTCTCAAGCCAGTATAGAGAATGTGAAACAGCCAGATTCACCCACATGTCGCTAATCCACATTCTCTATACAGAGGCTTTTGGCTTGAGAAAGATCCAGGAGGACTAAAACGTTGAACCCTTTTATAATTGTCCCTATACTTTATGACCTCTGGTTGGTACTAAGGAAGCTAACATACTTATTTTGTGATAAACTTTTACTTAAAGGAAAAGTCCCATGGAAGAACGAAAACTGCAGGCAGGCTGGTGGTGGCAGGAAAATAATAAACAACTGAAATCTCCCGTCCTTGTGCGGAGCTCAGATCCCGTTCACATTAGCTGGTGACTTCCAGCTCTGCTAGCTGTAACATCACGTCCCCAGAGAGATTGCCCGCTGAGCCAATCGGCGACTGGGGCGGGACACCACTGACAGCAGGCGATGTGACGTTTCAGCTGGAGAAGCCAGGTACGTGACATACCCAGTTTCCAGCTAAGGATGACAGCCAAGTGATGTGAACAGGACACGGGAGCAGTGCATCAGAGGCACAAGGACAGGTGAGTTCAATTTGTAATATTTTCCGGCCCCCACCAGCCTGCCCGCGGTTTTTGTACTTCCGTGGGACTTCTTTAACCTTCAAAATAGTGCTGTGGCTTTTCCTATATCCTCCTAGGATGGAGCAATGGTTGCACATGCGCACTGTTGCCATGTTTTATTGTGTGTGAGCTGTCGGTGATAGCTGAGAGTTTTACTACTATGTTGCTCTATAGATATCTTCAGTAGCTTTTATAGACAACAAACACCCAATTTTAAAGCACACTCGGAACTTTATTTTTCAGCTCATACACCTATCCCTCATCCATTTAAGATGCACAACCAACAACTCAACCCAAAAAGCCGATCCCCTCTCCACACTCAAAGCATTACTCATTCGTTTTTCATGTTCTCATCTTTTTGTTTTCAGTGAAAGTTGAATGAACAAACCTCTTCATTCCTCTCTAAACTTGTACGGGAGAAGTGGGTATTGCTAGAGACATCTTTAGAATCCATAAATAATCTCCCATCTCCCATAACTGTCTTCTAAATCTTTTCTTCCCTGTAACCATTTTATGTATTCACAGTATAAATCAGTATGTCATTCCTCACCAACCCTAAAATAGGATAAAGAACGTATTTAGCAAATAATCTCCATGTTCAAAAAGTTATACATCTACCGGAAAAGTAATTGTGCGATTCCTCCACCATGCCTGTCTTCACCATTTCATTAAAGTGTTGAGTATGATATTAAATGCAAAAAGCAAATATGTTTCCCAATGATAGGCTGGAGGGATCCTGTTACACATACAGACAAAAAAGTAAAAACAGTCTGTCATATTTTATTCCATTCCAAAGAGAAATCTCTGAAATCTGGACGTATACATTGCAAGCACGTAACCAAAGCTGTTTACGAATGGCAGTATTTGCATTTTAATGTGTTGCAATAAATTTTCTGTGCATAAATCTGAATGTCATCTCATAACCCATTTTGACACAACATAAGTAAATGGGATGGAAAAAAAATAGCTCTTTTGACTGTTCTGTGGAAGCCCATGAGTTAATTTTATGGGGGGGGGGGGGGAATAAACATTATGAAAGCAAATGAAAGTATGGTTAATATGTATGTTTCTCTTTGTAGGATAAATATTTTTCATTTGAATATTTTATTTTTTTATTTTTTTAAGGTGGAAAATTCCACCTTACTGTAAACAAATCTTCTGTTCACTATAGATACTTTATGAGGTTAATATAAGCCATATAATAAAGTCAATTGATTCAAGGTCATACCCTCCTATGGGGTAAAGGAATCAGGGGAGGGGCGGGTCAGTACCAAGCTTCCTGTACCAGATCTTTTCATGTCATAGGATACATACAGTCCAATCTCCAGGCATAATATAGGTATAACATATATTTTATCTATTCTGCTTTTATATGCTAAGCAGTTTAGTTGGCAATCCTACTCAGTGTTTCACAGTCTAGTATAAGTGTGCATCCAGAAATAGCTGTCATTATTTATCTAGGACTGGATTCTTTCAAAGAAAAAGGTTTAAATGACAACAAGATATGCAGAGTCTTTCCCGAACAAACTATATGTCAATCTGCTCAGCTCAGCCTTCTCTATAACATGCTGCCTGAAGATCAGACAGGTTCCCTTTAAGGGATGAGTTTTTAAGGTGGTATATTCCACCTTATAATTAATCTATTAAATGCAATATGTTGCAGTGCAGAAGATCAGGATGCTACTATCTGGCCTATGAACAAAATCCGAACGGCTTATGGGGCAAACCACTGTACCTAACCAGCAGGACTTGGACCTTATTTTTTTTACTTCAATGGGCCCGGTCATCTCTACGCACTGTCCTTCTTGCCCCATTTCATTTCCTAGCCACTACTTTTGGGAAGGTACTGTATGCATTGCTGAACTATAACAACTGACTTTCTTACCTTTATATTCCAGACACCTGTTAGGTTACTATTGCATTTTGCAAAATATTTCTTCTGCAAATATTATAAGAGAACTATCAAATCAATTAAGCGAAAGCTTATTGTTTCCGTTTGTTTAATAAAAGGGGGCAAATATTTAAAACAATCACAATTAAGAAGCCGGATATTTTTCCAAAGTATTCTTGCTATAGGGAAGTCAAATGAGAAATCCAATGCAAGTCCTGATTAAAACCTAGCCAAGCAAAACACTGCAGATTACCTAGATTCCAATTAAATGTGACAAATGAATACTTGACAGGTTTCAATTCCAATTCTACTCCTGTCAGAATGATCCATTAATATTGTAGAAGAAATTACCAGAATTCAAATCCAAGCAATACAATTGGCATTATAGAGCTAGATTTATGGTTTCAAAGCTGTAATCAGAGATTTGTCTCAATTGAACTGCAAAAAAAAAAGTTCTTTTATTCCACTCAAGGAGCAAATGTTAAATAAGTAGTTTGCACAGGCAGACAGCTGTACATGTTGGTAGCGTGCGTATGAAATTAGAAGTTTTCTTGGAAAACTCCGAAACCGAGAGCAAAAGGGATATTTAGGGCATTACAACATGGAACAGTGAACTACCAGTCACATTTATGTAAAAAATACCACAGCAATGGATCTCATTAAGTGTTTAGATCATATGTCAGAGCGATAGCGCTGGGTACAACGCACGCCACCTGACTCTAATCATGTACTTCCGTGACAAGGGACTAGACAACCCAATTATTTAGTCATATCATTTACATTGAGATTACATACTAAGAGTCTGAGCCCCCGTGTGCATTTTCATTGAAGTATTATTGCTTTTGTGACTTTTACCATCTGACTTTTACTCACTATATGTGTATACTGCAACTGATAGTCATATTATACTATATTGTTAGACAGTGCTAAAATGACTACTCCTTCCTATTACAGTATGTTATAGAAGTATATTGCATACATGAATATATATATATATATATATATATATATATATATATATATATATATGAGAAGAATACCGCAGCACTCATTGGATAGAATTCAACACAACGTGTTTATTTCCCCAAACCGCGACGTTTCGCTCTCCACACTTAGAGCATTTTTCAAGCTCTAAGTGTGGAGAAAAGCTCTCAGTGTGGAGAGCGAAACGTCGCGGTTTGGGGAAATAAACACGTTGTGTTGAATTCTATCCCATGAGTGCTGCGGTATTCTTCTGATTTATATTACTTATACCGGGTGGTCACTGGTATATACCGCCTGGCACCACATTCATCGCTACACGAGTGCTGCATTCATTCTGAATTTCTTATATATATATTTATATTAGCTCCATGCTTGTCAAGTTAAACATTTTTGCAAATACATTTAGCAAATTGGCCTCCATTCTTTAGTAAAATCCCATGGCCCTAGCATTCGGCTGTTACATTAAGAGGTGTACACCTTTAAATGAATCAACCACTGCAGCAGCTGGTCTGTAACTGGTGTATATTGTAATAAATCCTCCAGCATGTAGTCCATGTCTCCTTCCCAGCAAGTCCTGCCTAATCTTTAAAGCTGTTGAAAATAGGAGGAAAAGACCAGTGGGGAGATTTATCAAACATGGTGTAAAGTGAAACTGTCTTAGTTGCCCCAGCAACTAATCAGATTCCACCTTTCATTTTCCAAAGAGTCTGTGAGGAATAAAAAGTGGAATCTGATTGGTTGCTAGGGGCAACTGAGCCAGTTTCACTTTACACCAAGTTTGATAAATCTCGCCCCAGGTGTATAAGGAGAAGGAGGCATACACTCTGGCCAGGATTGCATTCATTCGAATACAATGTGTGTGTTGTATAAATCACGACTGTTGTTGCAAATTGCAACAACGGCCATGATTTCTACAACATATACGTTGTATTAACATAACCTAAGGGTATGTTCACACGTACATGATCTGCAGCAGATTTGAAGTTGCAGATTCAAAGAAAATCAAATCTGGGCCATCAAATCTGCTGCGGATCCTGTACATGATGAGGTATGCCAGCCACAGCAGGCTTTAGGACCATGTGGGGTCCCGGCTTGTGTAGGGCGCAGGTGTCCAGTGAACCACAGATTAAAGCGGTTGTTTCATAGAAGGCGTATTTATTAAAATCACGACGCGTTTCGGCCGCCAAATATGAGGTGGCCTTTCTCAAGTTTTTTGTACATGTGAATCCTGTACATGTGAATGCACCCTTAAAGAAACATCGTCAGTTAAGGGAAAGAAAAAGTGAAACCTCCAGATCCACTAATCCTGTACCTTCCTAATCCTTTTCCTCATGCCTACCTAACTACAACTTGCCTTCCCAACATGCCTTCCTCCTCCCCAAACTGTAAACCTTAATAATACAGAGTTCTAAAAAGAAATGCTCCAAATCGTGCTGTTACAGGAAATAATTTACTAAACTAAGCTATAAAAAGGAAATAGAGAAATAAATAAAAAGAAAATAAACAAATATATGGCAAAATATTTTTATTTCAGACGTTGCATGATTTGAAATTTTAGAAGATGATGAAACAAGATTTTACATAGATTTACTCTAAATAAAATCCTAATATCCAACAAAAAAAAGCATGTCCAGTCTGTTTAGCTAACTTTACTGTGGTTTATTTCTAATTGAATTAAATAATTCATGACATATAGAAAATAATGATTTGTCATTTCTCTTGAATGAGGAATCCGGGGCCTGCGCTCCCATTTTTCATAAAAAATACATTTGAAGGCGCATATTTATATCTTATTAAGTTTGACCTGAATTGGGAACTCCAAATCTCATTAAAACATTATCTACATCATTTCACCTGTTATTAAATGTTCTAAATGGTAAAATGTCCTGGTATTTTCTGTGCATTACCAGGGCCATGACTTGTGAGTGCACTTTTGACAAGGTCTCGGTTGTGGTGTGCTCGGTTTCACCTCAGTTCAGCTCTAGTACACTGCGGTAATTAGGACTTTACCTTTAACATACGGCTCTGTATTAGTATTCTGATCATTCAATGTAGAGAAATGTTCTGCAAGTAGCAAACCACTTGATGGTTTAACACGCTGACCGGATGAGAGGGATATGGTAAAAGCTGGTATAGTAAAAAAAAATTATATATATATATATATATATTTTTTTTTTTTTTTTTTCCCCTCCCTTGGAATTGCTAAGTAGGATTGCACTTTAAATGTTGCCTGTCTGTCATGCCTTTGGTAGCATTATGTCACGGCTCATTACTCCTGAACCTGATCATAAATTTTACCCTATAGCCTTTCTACGCCAAAGCTGTTTAAGACTTGGTCCTGTTCCAGGTATGCATTACAGTTGCAAGTCATGATGGGCTTTAATTAAACCGATCACCCACGGTGCAGCTAGCAGAGGGCTGAATATTTTTATATTCTTTTCAATAATCTATGGGAAAAATAACAGAGCTCTGGAAAATTTATAGGTTCCATTGAAAAAGCCATATGAATAGGACCATGAAACACCGGGGCACTGTATTAAATCAAATGGTGTTATCTATGGAATAAGTAATGTGTTTTTCTGTAAGCCTAAAAATCATGCAGGATGGTTCAGATCACAAAACTGAAAGTTAAGCCTGGTGAAAATTCTCTTAGAAAAATTTTCTATTTCCCCACTGTACTGCTAAGAAACAATATCTTTGTAATACAGCATGTAATGATCTTATAGAATCCATGAAAAAAGTGACATGCTCCATCGCACGAGGAATAACCATATAGTCTGGTCCCAAAGAAGTCTCTTTAACCCTTTATTATAGAAATGTAAATCATGGATCTGTAAACACATGTACACAAGCTGTAATTTGTCATACGGCACTTTAAGGCCATGTTCACGCACTGCATTCATTTCATTAACAACGGCCGTTCTTTTCAGTGAAAAGAACTTTTTTTGTTAATTAAATCAACGCGTTTGTATTGATTTCAATGCAACAACGGCTGTAGTCTATACACGCAGTATACACTATGGCCGTTGTTGAACTGCGGTTGCAGAAAATATACAGAAGCAGTGTCGGCCACAAGAACATATAATACAGTGGTTGTTTGCTGTTAAATACAACGACCGTAGTTTACAGCATGTGAACATAGCCTAAAGAAGTACTGTGGTTTTAATATGGGCAAACACAATAGATTTAAGTTGATTGAAACTATTTCACTCAAATCATCTGATGAGATTTAATAATGAACAATCTTCATAACCGATCAATGACTGTCATTATCTGGAAAGAAGTTGTCTGTGTTTAAAATGTTCATCTGATAGTCAAATAAATATTTTGCTGAAGATTGATCTTTCAGGAAAGCATGTTTTCAGAATGTGCTCGGAACTTTCCCAGAAGGATTGTTTGTTCTTACCCAGAGTCATTGATCATATATGACCAGTAATGGCTTACATGGATGAAAGGTAGCCTTAAAGGGTTTATGCAGCACTACAAAAACATGGCCACTTTTTCCCCTCTCTTGTCTCTAGATTGGGTGGGGTTTGGAACTCAGTTCCATTGAAGTAAATGGAGCTTAAATGCAAACCGCACCTGAACTGGAGACAAGAGAGGGGCAAAAGTGGCCATGTTTTTGTAGCGCTGAATAATTGAGCTGACTGCTATCAGTCATGATATACTGATACTCATACTTAGTAACCTTATGTGAAAGGCTGTAAGTGCCGTGTATTGATGTGGCCTTTATTAACTTATCTGTAAGTACAATGTGTCCTAAGATGTATGGTGTAAGATTTGCAAACCTGGTGATTAGCATATCTGACAGCATCACATAATTATAGTGCTTGAAAAGCACTATATTGTAATCCGTATTCTTCTTCTTCTTCTGTTTCTTCTTCTTCCAGCTATTTTTCTGCGCGTAATACAGCCCGAACCGCTTTACACACAGACTCCGTTCAAACTGCGTTTCGAAGCCCTCGGCGGTGTGTGGTGTGCTATTTTTAGTTTCGATCAGATTTGTTGTTTTTAAGATATTTACGTTTAAAGACCCCAAATTTCCCATAGAAAATAATGGCCCATTGAAATAATGGCCACACTCTAACCGCTAACAGCCAATCACAGCACATATGCAAATAGCTGAGATATAGCAGCCAATAGGAACTCTACGGTCACGTCGGGCAATGTCTCACACCATCCACAGTCACATGTCCACTATTGGCCAATAGAAGATGTAATACATGAAAGGTCCTTAACGATTTTGTCTCACTGACATGAGTAAGGTTGTCATGGTAACCCAGCAATGATCTTTACCATTATAAGTACCCAGATCGCTCTTAAAGGGACCCAGGTCGCCCTTAAAGGAACGGAAGTCGCTCTTAAAGGGACCCAAGTCGCTCTTAAATGGATGGGAGCCATGTCGCTCTTAAAGGGACCCAAGTCGTTTTTAAAAGGGACCCAAGTCGTTCTTAAAGGGACCCAAGTCGCTCCTAAAGGGACGGTACCCAATTCGCTCTTAAAGGGACGGGACCCAAGTTGCTCTTAAAGGGTCCCATGTAGCTCTTAAAGGGATCCAAGTCGCTCTTAAAGGGACGGGACCCAAGTTGCTCTTAAACGGACGGGACGCATGTTGCTCTTAAAGGGACCCAAGTCACTCCAAAAGGTATGGGACCCATGTCGCTCTTAAAGAGACCAATGTCGTTGGAGCTACTTAGGTCCCTTTAAGAGCTACATGGGTTCTTTTAAGAGCGAAATATGTCCCTTTAAGAGCAAAATGGGTCCCTTTAAGAGCGACCTGGGTCCCTTTAAGAGCAAAATGGGTCCCTTTAAGAGCGACCTGGGTCCCTTTAAGAGCGACCTGGGTCCCTTTAAGAGCGAAATTGGTCCCTTTAAGAGCGACCTGGGTCCCTTTAAGAGCGATCTGGGTCCCTTTAAGAGCGAACTGTGTCCCTCTAAGTGTTCCCTGGGTCCCTTTAAGATCGACCTGGGTCCCCTTAAGAGCGACCTGGGTCCCTTTTAAGAGCGACCTGGGTCCCTTTAAGAGCAAAATATGTCCCTTTAAGAGCAAAATTGGTCCCTTTAAGAGCGACCTGGGTCCCTTAAAAAGCGAAATGGGTCCCTTTAAGAGCAACCTGGGTCCCTTTAAGAGCGAAATGGGTCCCTTTAAGAGTGAAATTGGTCCCTTTTAGAGCGAAATATGTCCCTTTAAGAGCAAAATGGGTCCCTTTAAGAGTAAAATATGTCCCTTTAAGAGCAAAATGGGTCTGTTTAAGAGTGACCTGGGTCTTTTTAAAAGCAAAATGAGTCCCTTTAAGAGCAAAACATGTCCCTTTAAGAGCAAAATCGGTCCCTTTAAGAGCGAAATATGTTCCTTTAAGAGAAAAATGGGTCCCTTTTAAGAGCAAAATATGTCCCATTAAGAGCAAAATGGGTCCCTTTTAACAGCGAAATATGTCCCTTTAAGAGCAAAATGGGTCCCTTTAAAAGCAAAATGTGTCCCTTTAAGAGCGAAATATGTCCCTTTAAGAGCGAAATGGGTCCCTTTAAAAGTGACCTGGGTCCCTTTAAGAGCGAAATGGGTCCCTTAAAGAGCGACCTGGGTGCCTTTAAGAGCGAAATGGGTCCCTTTAAGCGTGAAATCGGTCCCTTTAAGAGTGATATTGGTCCCTTTAAGAGCGACCTAGTTCCCTTTTAGCGGGAAATTGGTCCCTTTAAGAGCAAAATGGGTCCTTTTAAGAGCGACCTGGGTCCCTTTAAGAGCAACCTGGGTCCCTTTAAGAGCCAAATTGGTCCCTTTAAGAGTGAAATTGGTCTCTTTAATAGCGACCTGGGTCCCTTTAAGAGCAAAATGGGTCCCTTTAGGAGCAACCTGGCTCCCTTTAAGAGCGACCTGGGTCCCTTTAAGAGCGATCTGGGTCCCTGTAAGAGTGAAATGGGTCCCTTTAGGAGCGAAATGGGTTCCTTTATGTGCGACCTGGGTCCCTTTAAAAGCGACCTGGGTCCCTTTAAGAGCGACCTGGGTCCCTTTAAGAGCGACCTGGGTCCCTTTAAAAGTGACCTGGGTCCCTTTAAGAGCGACCTGGGTCCCTTTAAGAGCGAATTAGGTCCCTTTAAGAGCGAAATGGGTCCTTTTAAAAGCGACCTGGGTCCCTTTAAGAGCGAAATGGGTCCCTTTAAGAGCGAAATATCCCTGGGTCCCTTTAAGAGCGAACTGGGTCCCTTTAAGAGCGAAGAGACCCACGTTGCTCTTAAAGCGACCCAGGTCGCTACTAAAGGGACCCATGTCACTCTTAAAGGGACGGGAGCCAAGTTGCTCTTAAAGGGATGGGACCCAAGTCGCTCTTAAAGGGACGGCACCCAGGATTAAAGTTAGAAGGAAGTCACTGGTAAAGGGGCGCTCTTTTCAAGCACTATGTATTTCCCTGGAAATGCAAATCTAGTATTATATTGTAATCTGTATTCTTCTTTTTCCAGCCATTTTTCTGCGATTAATACAGCCCGAACCGCTTTGCACACAGACACCATTCAAACTGCGTTTCGAAGCCCTCGGCACTGTGAGGTGTGCTATCTAATTTTCATTTGGATCGGATTTGTCATTTTTAAGAAATTTACGTTTAAAGACACCTAATTTCCCATAGAAAATAATGGCCCATTGGAAATAATGGCCACACTCTAAACGCTGACAGCCAATCGCAGCACATATGCAAATAGCTGAAATATAGCAGCCAATAGGAACTCTAAGCTCCTGTCAGTCAATGCATTCACACAGTCACATGTCCACTATTGGCCAATAGAAGATGTAATATATGGAAGGTCCTTAACGATTTTGTCTCACTGACATGAGTAAGATTATCATGGTAACCGAGCAATGATCTTTCTATACCATTATAAGTAGCAGAGTTCAGCAAGTAAAATAGCAGAGCTGAGGGGACGGTACCCAAGCTAATCTTAAAGGGACGGTACCCAAGCTGCTCTTAAAGGGACGGTACTCAAGTCGATCTTAAAGGGATGGTACCAAAGCCGCTCTTAAAGGGACGGTACCCAAGTTGCTCTTAAAGGGGCATTAAATAAGTCGCTCCTAAAAGGGGCAGTACCCAAGTCGCTCATAAAGAGACGGTACCCAAGTCGCTCTTAAAAGGGACAGTACCCAAGCTGCTCTTAAAGGGACAGTATCCAAGTCGCTCTTAAAAGGGACGGTACCCAAGTCGCTCTTAAAGGGGCATTACATAAGTCGCTTTTAAAGGGACGTTACCAAAGTCCCTCTTAAAGGGACGGTACCCAAGTCCCTCTTAAAGGGACGTTACCCAAGCCGCACTTAAAGGGACATTACCCAAGCTGCTCTTAAAGGGAAGGAATTATATAACAGATTTATCAATAGAGGGTACCCCACCAAAGTATTAGACAAAGCCTTAAAAAAAGCGCAAAAAGTAAAAAATCAGAAAACAGTCCTAACACCTAAAAAGGATAGTAAAAACAAAAAAACAGAACGTTTCACTTTTGTTTTTCAGTTTGGTATCATGTCAGAAAAAAATCAAAAAAACTATTAAAAAATATTGGTATTTAATCGAGAGTGACCCGTCACTAGAAGATATAGGGAAGTTCAAACCTATAATTACGTTTAAAAGAAGTAAAAATTTAAAAGATATCTTGGTGAATAGCAGATATAAAAAACAAAAAACTAACTGGCTAGATAAAATGACCCCGATAGGGAATCACAAATGTGGCAATTGTAATTGGTGTCCCCAATTTTTGCCCAATAAATACCTGAATATAGGGGGGATAGAAGTCAAAATAAAGGACTTCATCTGCTGCCGTACAAATTTTGTAGTGTACGTAATCTGGTGTGAATGTGGGAGGTTTTATATAGGTAACACTATACGCCCAGTTCACATCAGGTTTCGTGAACACACGCTCCCTCAGAACGGGTGAGGGTTCACATAGATTAATAGACCATGTAAGGGATAACCATGGAAATAACCAAAACGTATTGTCTTTTTGTGGCATTGAACGAGCAAAGCCGGGGCCGAACAGATGTAAACGTCTTATGCAGTTGGAAGCACATTGGATTTTGAAAACCAATGCCCAGGGAAACCTAGGGTTAAATGATAGAGTAGATTTAAGTGTATTCTTGTAAATATTAATAAAGCACAATAGCTACGATGTTACATTGTTTTTAAATCACATTATGCACGATTTTTGTATATTGTAAGCTGATCCCGCTCACGTGACTAAGATAGGAGGAGTTTCCATGTATATCTGAAGTGACGTGAACGAGAGAGGCAGATCTGTAGAAGCTTAGTAAAGCGAAACAGCTGTCACCTGTTACCATCATGAAGTGTTGGCGTCTTACCTGCTAAAGAAAATTTGTTTGCCATTTATGGACGAATAAACAAGCACTGAATTTTTGCACGATTACAGTGGTGAGTGCCGCTTCATTCCTATCTTTCTATGAATGAACTATGACTGTCTTTTAAAGCTACCATATAGCTGAGCACCCCACTCGTGAAAAGGTACTTGGTCTGAATATAAAGTCCAGCTAAGCACATAGTGCTCCCCATAAGGGTTTTTAAATAAGCATGCTGTGCCGGTCTTTTTCTAATTAATACTTTATGCTCTTAAAGGGACGGTACCCAAGTCACTCTTAAAGGGGCGGTACCCAAGCTGCTCTTAAAGGGAGAGTACTTAAGCTGGTTTTAAAGGGACAGTATATAGGTCACTCAAAGCGTCACCAATGTCCCTCCTTAAGGAACTGTACCAAAGTTGCTCTTAAAGGGACTATACCAAAGTTGCTCTTAAAGGGAGCGTATCAAGGGTTAAAGTTTCTCTTAAAGGGAAGTCACTTGTTAAGGGGCGCTCTTTTCAAGCACTATGTATTTCCCTGGAAATGCAAATCTAGTATTCTATTGAACTGATTTGATGAGAAATTGAACTACATAAAGGGGTACCTAGTGGGGAAAGAAGAAAATAAAAACTTTTTTACATCGATTTGTACATTTAAAAAGATTCAAGCCTTCCAGTACTTATTATCTGCTGTATGTCCCAGAAAAAGTTGTGACTATGTGCTTTCTGCTGCTACCTTTGTCTCCCAGAAAGAACCAGAGCAGAGAAGGCAGCAGAGAGAAGTATGTTGGTGAGGAAATAATTATACAACTTCCTCCAACTCATACAGGCTGAAAGACTTGAGTAGTGTTTGTTTGTTTGTTTGTTTGTTTGTTTGTTTGTTTTGGATATTCATTATATTGGAGTGATTGCAGAATTTTCCTCAATTTGTCTAATGACAATTGATACATTTTTGCACAAAATCATGATCCCTATGGAACTGAATGTGTGTGTGTGTGTGTGTGTGTGTTTGTGTGTATAGAACATGGTTTCATTCAATTGTTGATACTCCTCACTTTGTTAGCATGAATACTGAGATAGGTGTGGATATTTCAGTAGGATCGCCATTAAATCAGTGGTATCAAGCCAGGGAGCACCAGGACTATACCCTAAACTTTATTTTGACTAGGAGGCCCCCCTGTGCCCTGCTTTTGTTATCCCCAGGATACAGCTATATCTTATGGTGGTGCAGCAAGTTGCTATTATTTCCTTGCTTCCTTTGTTCGTATAGATTTATTACCTGCTGCACCTCTGGGAGCTCAGAAGCCATGGTGGCAGGATTACAAGTCATCAATATAAGAATGAGCAGCAGCCTTAGTCTGTGCTGATGCAGTACAATCTGCTATAGATGTTGGGGTCCTGAGCTTCCAGAAGTGCAGCAGATAATAAATCTATGTATGCATGGTGAGACTGCCTGTATTTAACAACTACGATCCTACCACAGCCCCTAAGAGCCCAACCCTCCTGAGAGCTATGTGCTAATAAATCAGCAGCGTGGAGCCTGTCGGCAATCTCCAGCCTTCCTCCTGAGTGTGTGGCAAGAGGGCTCTGTGTATAGGTATCATTATGTATGGAGTGAGTATGTATGTATGTATGTATGTATATGTGTACCTCCCTACTGGTGAGTACCCCAATTAGCAATCATTTGTGACCCGAGAGGGAAAGAAAAGAACAACAGGTGGCACTATAATAAGTATGTAAAAGCAATATCTACAAAAATACATCAAATAAAAATATATTTTTTTTGATTGGTCTAACACAGTAAATTAATATTTACTTGTAGGGCAATCCTTTGACATTAGACAATTTTGATGTCCTCATATCACTTTAAACATGTGAGTGCAAAGTATGCTCACGATATATAACATTAGAAATAATCATATAAGGTGGTAGGTGGATAAATAAAGACACTATCCAGGTTTAAAACTGACAAGATGTCTACATGTATAGCTGTCTGGAGACATCTAAGATGGGAATAATGGATATAACAAGCTGTATTTATTTTATCCAGTGTCCCAATGTGTGCCTTATAGGCCAAAATGGGGCCCCACAACCTTCATGTATGTGCGTTATTAACTATTATCATATCCTAAGAGGTATGGCTTAGGGTCATTTTACACACACAGATATCTAACCAATTTATCTGACAGATTTTTGAAGCCAAAGCCAGGAATGGATGTGGAAAAAAAGGGAAATCTTAGGCTTTCCTTTATGTCCTGTTCTCTGCTTGTAGTCTGTTCCTGGCTTTGGCTTAAAAAATCTGTCAGATAAATTGGTTAGATATCTATGTGTGTAAAAGTGCCCTTAAGACATTTTTTACACAGTTCCCAGCCATCAGCCTCGCATCGCTATTACATGTAGCGATGCATGTCCAATGATTTTACGTCTGGAACTAAAGAAACAATCAGCGGATGATTGTTTCATCAGCTAATCGTTGTCTCTATTACACAAAGCGATAATTGGTCGAATCCGCCTGAGTCGAATATTCAGTCAAATATTGCTCCGAGTACTAGAGCCCTTATTGATGGCCTACCCTTTTACAAACCTGGATAACCCGTTTAAGGAGCCTTACCTATAGTACCAAACAGCACCGCAGGAAGTACAAATGTCAAAGTTGTCCCATAGAAATGTTTGATTTCATCACCATTCAGTTTATCAATTCAGCCAATCCCTTTTGTAACCAGTATGGTGAAATCCTACTAGACTGAATGTATAGCACACACATTAGTAGCTTTATAAACACCTTGTATGCATCTTTACGTTCTTAATTGATTCATTGTAAATCTCAAACCTGTTGAATGTACAATATGCTACTATTACTACTCTTAGAATATGCTCATACATATACATACATTATGTCAAAAGGTTCTGTATCTACTGGATACACATACAATAACAGACATATGTATATTATATCGTAAGAAAACTTTAGTAAGTAAAAAAAAGTCTATATACAGCTATTTCAGACTTCACTTCACTGTCTAACCTTCCAGTCTTTTCTCCCCTTTATAAGATATGCTATTATCCATCTTTTGTATTGGTCTCAAGGATCTCTTCTGTCTCTTGCAGGACCCTATGCCTTTGGAATGTCCTTTCTTTCTGTATCTGTCAAGTACCTTCTCTCTTCAACTTCAAGGCTTTTTTATGACTTGCCAATGTAACTCAGCATTGCACTAATTCCAATGTACTCATTTACCATGACAACCTTTAGCTATATGTATGCATTCATCCTACAGCACAGGCACTTAGAGAACGCTTCATCTCCGAGATTTAGTTCAGCAATATTGCGTTTCATCAGAGATGTAGGCAATATTGCATACAGTATATACGATATATTTTCTTTTCATTATTACTTTTGAAAAGAACTAACACTGTAGACAGAGACTAGCAGATACGTGCATTTCATGTTGCCATGTAATAAAACAGGAATATTAGGTCGACTGATTTGTATTAATGTATGGATATATTATTATTATTGAGTATTACTATGTACCAGACTGAAAAACAAAAAGGAGCTTAAAGAGGACCTGTCACTGCCCATAGCTTGTCTGGTATGAAATAACAATTCTGGATCACCTATTTCTCTGTGCTGTTCCACTGTTATTCTTACTAGAAAGGTATGACTCAATAACTAGGTAGGTGTAACAAATTGGGGCATGTCCCTTCACTGTCTGACACTATTCAATCTGAGCTGACAGTGTAGGAACACACCACTAACTGGTTCCACCCAATTGACTATTGAGTCATACATTGCTCTTAAGGGCACTATCACACACCTAAGAAGGCCCAACCAACATTGTAAACGAGCGCCAATCTGCTTGATTGGCACTTTTACATGGTCCGATAATCGTTTAGTATAGGCTGCACGGACATAGTTAGCGATATCCATACAGTCCTTTCACAAACAGTTAATACATAACCTTTCCATGTTCACGATTTTCTCCTGCACTCTGCATGCTTCCTGGTCCCACAGCTGCAGCTTCAGGGTGGCCTGTTTGAGCTGACAGGCCACTCAGCCAATCACTGGTTGGGACTGTCTTGACCAGTAGTTGGCTGAGCGGCCTATCAGATCAGAGAGGTCGCTCTGAAGCTGCAGCCGTGGTGCCAGGATGCATACAGAGTGCAGGAGAACACCAGGAACGTGGACAGGTATGTATCAACTGCCTGTTTTATTGTCAGCCGTCGGCTGATTGTTGTCTCTATAACACAGAGTTATAATTGGTCGAATCTGGCATATTCGGACGATTATTGCTCCATGTAATAGGGCCCTAAGGCTGACAGAAATGACATATCATAGAGATATAAGAAAGATGTTCTAGTCTGGAGTCTGGAGTGGTGACAGGTTCTCTTTAAAATGTAGTGATATAAAGTGGATCAAATTAGGAATCACTGACATAATACTTTGAGTAAAACAATTCTCCATAGTAACAGACTACTAAGATATAGTCAGCTTTTGCACCCCTGTATTTACTAAATTAGAATTCAGTGGGGACCAGATAAAAATTAGTATGATAGAAACAGACTACACATTGTTTTTTATAGTCAGTAACCAGGCAGCCCTATAGGTTTACATGAAGCTGTAGACAAAAAAAGGGGGGTTTTGTGATTTTTAAATGGATATACCAGTGTCACAGTCTTTTTTTAAACCACAGTTCAGTTCCCACGTACAGTGGCAGTCTATTACCAAGCGCCAGCCGGGGGTGAAGCACTGGAGGTGGGCCCTCCCGCCCCCAGTGTGACAATCGGCCTTCCCCACTGTGACACGGCTCCATTGATTCTAATGGAGCCACGTCACAGACAGGAGGGGGTTATGTTACACTAGGGGTGGGTGGGCCCACCTCCAGTGCATCACCCTCGGCTGGTGCTTGGTAATAGACTGCCACCGTACGCAGGAACTGAGCACCGATCTATCCATGTAAAAAAAATCATAAAAGTGATGTACTGTTGGTACATTAGCTTTTATACACTAGAACAATAAAATTGGTTCAAATGTGAATATAGCCTTTAAAAATAGAATATGAAGTACCAAACAAATGGGTGGACCTATAAGATTTGCCAGCCTGACTGTATGCTATACATCTTCAAGTAATAAATAGACATAAGTAAGTCCGAGCACAAACCCGAGCGTGCGGCATTTGACTCTCGGTGGCTGAAGAAGTTAAATACAGATATATATGGCTGGGTTCACACTACGTATATTTCAGGCAGTATTTGGTCCTCTTGTCAGGTCCACATAGCAACCAAAAGCAGGAGTGGATTGAAAACACAGAAAGGATCTGTTCACATCTGTTCACACAATGTTGAAACTGAGTGGATGGCCGCCATATAATGGTAAATAACTGCCATTATTTCAATATAACAGCCATTATTTTAAAATAACAGCAAATATTTGCCATTAAATGACGGCCATCCACTCAATTACAACATTATGTGAACAGAGCCTTTCTGTGTTTTCAATCCACTCCTGGTTTTGGTTGCTATACAGCCTCAAATATACAGCCTCAAATATACATAGTGTGAACCCAGCCATATGCTGCATCCACGTTTTCCAGGACTCCCTAGGGCTACATCCAACTTCTGCAGCCACTGGTAATGAAATATCTCACACTCGGGATCGGACAAACCTAAGCGTGCTGGTAGTTCACTAATCTCTAGTAATAAACTATAATTAAACACTAATACGTGGAAGTGACAAAATGTAGATACAGTAATGAGAATCACTGAAACAACTACTACCAGTGTGACAACTAATTTGCATGTTTACTTTGCATGTGTTGCTAATTTCACCATAAACCAACCATGGTAAAAGTTCTATCTCTATGTTTTACTTGTTCTCCTAGAGTACATGTGTATGTGTATGCCCCTACCATTTTCCATATGCTCTGCCTCACCAACACTGCCATCCGGCGTTGTTCGTTCATAGTTGTCTTCTGGGAGTGGTAGGGCACCCAGTCTTGGTCCAGAGGAGCTCTTACTACTCGGCGTCTCAGATTCTTCTAGCCCACTGTCATAGCAACTCTGCAATGACCCCTGATGAGGGTCCTGAGGTTGACTCACAACAGAAAACGTCACTCTACGAAATGGCTGTAAGAGAAAAGATTCTGGATGTCACTAGACAATTCTACATACAGGCAGTGCTGTCAACTGTACAGAGGTAAAGAACAGGAGTGGGAACATCCACTTGACTCACAAACACAACTATTTTTTATGTTAAACATAATAACACATGTAGCAGAGATAAATTTGCTGTATGGTTTCCAGTCATTTACACTAAATGTTTATTTATTATTATTATTATTATTATTATTATTATTATTATTATTATTTTGTGATTTATTAGTATTAGTTGTAAAACATTGCACTGGTAAAAAGCAGCATTTGATCAGACCAAAATACCCAAAAATATAGGATCAGAAACAATGTACAATATTCAATGCAGTGATGAACATTGCAATAGACTGGCACTGAATGAGACAACAAAACCCTCACCTAAAAAGCTTACAATATACATTTCTCTTAAACATGTATTTATAGGGCTATCCAAAGTTAGGAAATGCACATTAATTTCTTACCAAAAAGCGCCATTCTTATCCTCAGGTTGTGTGTGGCATTACAATTCAGCTCCATTCACTTCAGTGGAACTGAGCTTCAAAGCCACACCCAGACTGAGCACATGAGTGGTGCTGTTTCTATAAGAAAGAGGTCATGTTAACCTAAGCTTGGATAACCACTTTAAGTGACAGTTGATATTTTGTGTACTATATGTAGTGTACATATGTAGTGTACATCCAAGAGTTTTAATATGTTGTCTATAGTGATTACTTTTCCAACGCTTTCTCTTTCTATAGATTTCACTATGCAATCATAAAATACACCCAGTAAGCACATTCTGCAATAGGTTACGAATGCTGAAACGAAACAATTGGTCACCCTATAGGAACAGTCATTTATCTTCTTGTATTCAGCTAATATCTTACGAATCAAAATCTAGGCCTATATGGATTCCCCATAAAGTAAGTATGACTATGAAATTAAAATACTTAATCTAAAGGGAACAAAAAGAAACAACAATAAATGTATAAGAACGAATGTATTTTGTTTCACAGACAATTTGAAGACATTCCTAAAATTGCATTCAAATGTGGTTTCTAGGGCTGGTCGTCTTAAAGAAGATGTTCAGTGTGCATAATATCTGGTAGAAGGTAAAATCTGTCAGGGGAAGTTGGGCTTTGGTTATGGAGAAGTTTCACTGTACTTTGTTCCAAGACTAGAATACAATTATTAAAGCTGATATGCAAATCAACTTGATGTTGTCCTTCTAAACTAAAGGCAACCCATTATACAATACACACTTCATCAACTTCTAAGAAAAGCACAACCCAGCTTCTTAGAGATGAGCAACATGTTGTTTTTTAAGGCAAGGCCATCTCTGGCAGAGGTTGGCTGTTCATCTTGTACATTCAGATCAAGAAGGACGTATAGATGAGACATATAGATGAGACTTCCGCAAATCAATGGTATACAACACAGTAATTGTTTAGGGGTATAGGCGTTGCAAAGTACTGTATAAACAATTAAACAAGGAACATAGAAATAGAAGCAGTTCTATATTTTACATGTAGGATGTTGGGTGATGGTTAGTGATTAGAGATGAGCGAACCTCGAGCATGCTCGAGTCCATCCGAACCCGATCGTTTGGCATTTGATTAGCGGTGGCTGCTGAACTTGGATAAAGCCCTAAGGCTATGTGGAAATCATGGATATAGTCATTGGCTGTATCCATGTTTTCCAGACAACCTTAGAGCTTTATCCAACTTCAGCAGCCACCGCTAATCAAATACCGAACAGTCGGGTTCAGATGGACTCAAGCATGCTCGAGGTTTGCACATCTCTATTAGTGATGAGTGAACTTACTGAATGTTCAGGCTTGTCCGAACCTGAACACTCAGCATTTAACTTTCACTGACTTGAGAAGATTTGGAAGACTCTTAAGATTTGGAAAACTGGACAGGTAGTATTTTTTATGTAATGCATTTAGTACGGTTAGCCCTAGCTGAACCTAGCCCTCTGTCCCTGCCTTCTTGATGTACTGCCAAAGCCGGCAAACCCCAACCAGGGAATGGTCCCAATACCGCTAAGTGCTGGGGCTGTTAGAGGGAGAATAGTCCACAGTCCAAGAGAACCAAAAGAGTAAACCTCAAACCAAGTCAGAACCAAAGGGGAAACCATAAAAAACAAGCCTAGGAGACAAATGCCATAGTCAGAAGAAATAAACAAGGAGTCAAGATGCACAATATACCAAGAAATAACTCTAGTAGTAGTAGAGGGCAAGCAACAACTATCACAGGCCTCTACTGTATGCAGGTGCCTGTTTAAATATCCTCCATACTTGCTGCAGGTGTGCCGAGCCACACAATTGGCCCAGCATTCCTGGAATGCAAATAGGCTAATCAGCCTCCGCTGCCTCTTCCCAGAAGCCACAAGGAGGAACATGCTCATGGAGGTTCCTTACTTGAGACAACACTTAAAGGGGTTATCCAGTGCTACAAAAACATGGCCACTTTCCTTCAGAGACAACACGACTCTTGTCTCCAGTTCAGATGTGATTTGCAATTAAGCTTCATTCACTTCAATGGAACTGAGCAGCAAAACCCCACCCAAATTGGAGACAAGAGGGGGGCTGTCTCTCGAAGAAAGTGGCCATGTTTTTGTAGCGCTGGATAACCCCTTTAAGACGGAATAGAACTAAATCCATAAACCCTCAACAAAAAGGGGGAGGGACCATAAAGTTGAAACATCACATGTAAAAAAGAAGACCTTGTAGAAAAGATTTCAGGATCAGTTCCAGTTGGAAAAGAATGACATATTCTATATTGGAAAGAAAGAAGTTCTCTGCTTCAAAGTTAAAAAGAAAGATGTAAGAAAATGAAATTCTCTCTCCCTGCCTATCATTATTTTATTTGTTTCCTTGTTACATATGATTGAAATTCCCTGGAATGGAGATGAAGACGAATAAATAAATAAATATATAAAATGCCAGTGTGTTTTGAAGTTGTTTTAAATCTTTTAGCACTTACAACCGCCACAGGGCACCACCATGCTAAAGAGCCCAGTGTAAATCAGTGTAACAAGCAATAGTTTAACCAAAGAAGTTGACAAAACCAATACAGAGTAAAGCAAGATGATTACACAGATGTACAAGCCATGTCTATCCTCTCATTTACATTTACATACAAGGAAAAAAACTGGGAAATTATTAGTCATTTATATAAATATGAGTGTCATGGGTAATGATCGGTGTTGGTTTGGATACTACTCACTATCTATGTAGAACATGTGCTCATTATAAGCATTGTTAGTATTGCACACACAAGACATGTCATTGATTTGGCCTAATAGCTTAGGCCCAATTCGCATCTCTTTCTGTGCATATTGTGTTTTAGGAAAGCTTTGGGGGAGATTTATTAAGACCTTGCCTTATTTGTGCTGGAGAAAAAGTACTGGATTGAACAGGTTGGCGCTGTGTTGGAGGATAGTTTACACACTATAGCACTATATATATAGCAAGTGAGAGCAGAAGGGGTTACATGCAAGAAAGCAGCAACATAGCTTAAAAAAAAGTTACACTAAGCAGTGAAATACTACAGTAAAAGGAACACAAGAATTATCACAAAAGACACCTGTCTAAAACTATATGGGTGGTCATAGAGGAAAAGGAAGTGTTGATTTGCCTATCAGGCTCAGTATGGGCCACCTGGAGAAGGCAAATAGGCTAACATATAGCAATAAATTATCCCAGGATCTCTCTATCCTGCACATAGCACTAACTTAGCCCCACCTCCATTTCCTGTATTCCATTTTCATCTCTCTCTGCTTCTACAGACAAAATTCCCCTAACAACAGACTGTTGACAGCAGCTTCTAGGGAAGTGAGACACCTAGTGGTCAAGACTTCAGAATTTCTTTTTTTTTCTGGTAAGAGGCAAGTTGTTTGAAATAACATATACATGAACTTGAATACTGCATAATCAATATACAGTATACTGAAAAGATAGGTCTAGACAAAGCTTGTAAAGATTCCAAAGTTTGAGGGTGCTCTTACATGTAGTCCCAAGAATCAAATGACAAAACGTATGCTGTGCAGCGAAGGACAAAATTATTACGTGTAACATAACTATGTAACAGGATCTCTCGTCATTGGACCATATCATAAATGTAAACAATGCATCACAGTATAAAATAAAACCTGTCCTGCGAGTTACTATAATTTATGTAATAAATGCTGTAATTGTTGATAATATAATCAATGTATTGTGAAGTCATCATTCATCAGTGAGGAGATTGAGCCATCAATGAGATTACTGGTTTCAGCAGATATGAAGAATGACATTACCATAAAAAACATACTGGGAGAGATTTATTAATACTGGTGCAATGTATGTCAATATTTCTTCTCCATGCATCACTACCACATACTGTATATCACACATGCAACGTTGGTGTCAGGATGTGGGACCAGGACGACAAAAGACAGGTGCAGCCCTAACACTGGCAGCCACACCGCTGTCCCTACCTAACTTGCCTCAACAGCCCTAAACGGCAGCGTCGACGATCTTTATCCTATATAGTGTGAACACGTAACAAGGACAAGACAATCACAACACAATAAGCCAAGGTCAGAGGTCCGAGTCAGAAACAAGATAGCAGCGCAGTACCAAATGAAATCCAAGAAAGCCAGAAATCAGAATACCAAGGATACAATGCAGGAAACGCTAGGTCAAGACACACTGGTAAACTAGGCTCTATCACAGGCAAGGAATGGAGACAAGTGGGGAATACTTATGGGACCAGTACAGATCATGTGAGGCAGCTGACTGGCGGTAGCAGCCATCAGTCAGCTGATTAAAACTATAAACACCTAATGCCGAACAGCCACAGTTGGTGAGGCCACGGCCACACCTACATCAAAAGGAAGTGCCTCTGCACCCCTAGCACATGGCCGACGTCTGTCAGCAGGGAGCTGGCCGCATGCGGTCTGCTCTCTCACTGTTGGTGAATCAAAGGCAAAAAGACAGCCAGTTGAGACCTGTTGTTGCCCTATGTCACTTAAATGAATTATTTGGGATTAATAAAAGAACATCAGAATTATTGCAAAAACAGCACCACCCCTGACTTCAGGTTATATGTAGTATTACAAATAAGCTCCATTAACTTCAATAGAACTGAGCAGAAAACCCCACCCAAACTGGAGACAAGAGTATTTGCAGCTTTTCACACTTCTTTAGACAAAGTTGCAGGTGATAAAAAGAAATGTGCAAAGGTCTTTATAGTATACTATGGTGAAACACAAGTGAATATGCTCATATATTTGCTCTATTAAAGGAGAAGTCTGGCGAAAAACTTTTTTCCCTATCCCCTCCCCACATAAGAAGTTATATAACTTCTCAATGTACACTCATTACTGATTATATCCCCTTACCCGATTTTTCCTGCTGCCTCCAGCCACCGGAAGTTGCATTCTTCCTCTCTTCTTGCCTACGTCACGACGAGTCCCTGGTCCCCTGCTGGGTCGTGACGTTCCTGAGGCGTTCCTCTGAGCAGTCAGCACGCCTCTGAGCCTTGGCACGCCTCCCAGCTCATACACATGCAGGCCAGCCAATCAGCACGCCCCCCAGCCTCATGCTTATGCTGGCCAGCCAATCAGCACTTCCTCCTTCCTGGACCTTTCATTTCTGGTCACATGGTTTTCAGGGCAGAGAAAACAGCTCTGAAAACCATGTGACCGCTCTGTACCTAGCCAGGAGCAGCGTTTTTATTATGGTGGGCTAGAGTGAGCTGAGGTCGGCAATGCTCTTCCCATCCCCCCCCTACAGGAACCTACAGCAGTGTTCACTAACAGCAGCAGCAGGGAGATAAGTGCTGGGGTCTGTTCTCAGTATCATTGTCAGATATATACACTGAGTAGAACCCCAGGATCAGTGTACACTGACAGCAGCAGCAGGACATTAGGGAGATAAGTGCTGGGGTCTGTTCTCAGTATCATTGTCAGCTATATACACTGAGTAGAACAACCTGCAGCAGTGTAGACTGACAGCAGCAGCAGGACACCTCCCAGCTTCAGTACTGATAATCAATACTGAAGCTGGGAGGTGTCCTGCTGCTGTCAGTCCACACTGCTGCAGGTTGTTCTACTCAGTGTATATAGCTGACAATGATACTGAGAACAGACCCCAGCACTTATCTCCCTAATGTCCTGCTGCTGCTGTCAGTGTACACTGATCCTGGGGTTCTATTCAGTGTATATAGCTGAGGAGAACACTGACAACAGACCCCAGTACTGATCTCCCTGGTGCCCTGCTGCTGCTCTCAGTGTACACTGATCCTGGGGTTCTATTCAGTGTATATAGCTGAGGAGAACACTGATAACAGATTCCAGTACTGATCTCCCTAATGCTGCTGTCAGTGTACACTGCTGCAGGTTGTTCTATTCAGTGTATATAGCTGAGGAGAACACTGACAACAGACCCCAGCACTGATCTCCCTGCTGCTGCTGCTGCAGTGTGCCAGCCTTACACCTCAATGCAAATCTCTGTTTTTGAATGTACTGAGTATTGCCAAACTCAAAGAGGAGCTGTTGCTAGTACAAGTAGAAGTATATATGTATATACACCAGTGCTAGCAACAGCTCATCTTTGAGTTTGGCAATACTCAGTACATTCAAAAACAGAGATTTGCATTGAGGTGTAAGAACAGGGGTGGGAGGTGAGGAGGATAAAGGTATGACAGGCTTATGTAGGCACTGAAACACCTCTGTCTGTTCACTGATCATAAAGTAAGGAAGGGGGGAGGGGGTGCAGGGGGAGATAGCCTAGCAGCCCAGCAGACACTGGACAGAGGATGCAGGGGGCAGGGATATAGGCTAAGAGGAGGAATATGAATATTCAGAAGGTGGGTGGGATAAAGAGGAGAGGGGAGTGTACTGTAGGCGTGACAGAGGAACAGCAACAAGGAAGATGAGGTGGGAGCTTAGACAGGAAGTTAGGAGAGACCAGGTGATAATCAGAACAGGTGATGTGGGGGTCAGAGAGTGGCGATTATGGGCTCAAACTGTTACTATACAAAAGGTAGACATGATCCCTTGTTTATTTGGTAATTGGTTTTTTTTTAACAGACCCCGGAATTCTCCTTTAAGCTAATATAAAAGAAACTATTGCTATGTGTCCAAAAGTCCATTGTCTAACGTAAAAGGAGAACAAGCATAAGTATGGCATGACTAAGATTAATTGAAGTGGGAAGCAGATGATTATCTCCATAGTATGGCTACTGGCTGGTGCAGAGCATAGGATGGCAAAGATTCTGTGCTCCCAATTTGTAAGGTTCTAGTTATCATAGTCTTTAGAGCTCATTTTGTGCATTTGGCACCATGTTATTAAATAAGGCTTTATGCTTTAAAATTAGAATTCATTGTCTATACGCTTCATGTTGCATTCATGATCCCCAGCTATTGGATGAATATGCCGTTGACTTAATAAGGCTTTTCTTCCACTGACTAAAGACACATCTGACATTTTGTTTTTCAACCCCTGTTGAGATTGGATGCGCTGACACTCTTTGATTAGACTAGAATTGTTTTTTATTCAGAATGCGAAATATGGAAGGTTAAAAAAAATAAAAAAAGAGCAGTTGCTGTTATTGAACTGTTAATACAGATACATAGAAAATTATCTGCGTTTCTAGACGACTGCGGCATCGGAATACTTTAAGCAGATGTTTATACAATATAAGTAATGATGAAAAGGAGGAATAACGCTTGCATTTTGCCTGTTAAATCATCACTATATCTCTGTTAAAAAAAAAAAAAAAAAAAAGATTTCCCGAATTCAAACAAACCTTTTCATTTAAAGAATGGAGAAGATCAAATTTATATCCATTTTTCTTGCTTGCAGGCAAGTTTTGCCATCAACAGTCTCATAAATAAGTGATCTATTCTGAGAAATGACTGATTCAACAGAAATTCTATCAGGGCAGACAATTATCTATAAAACTATGTGGGCTTCAGCGGCACAGCTGACAGGCTGAGAACATTCATATATATGCATAATGTTGATAGGACGAAGGGGGGCTGTTTGGAAACGCTAAATCATACATTATTTCAGGGAAATTCACATTGTATCTGGAGGATTTTATCATGACAAATATCTTTTCAGCACATTCATTATAGCAATGCATTTAAATATCATTTATGCGCTGAGGGATGAAGCCGAAGGTTGTAGCACTTGACTCTGCAATAATTGTGTCATATTGTAAATGGACTGGGTTTCTGTTTATTGCACTGGTCATTTACTTTTCTCTGTGTCTTATTCTCTATGGTATCCTAGCTCGGAGGTGTATAATGTTTTCCAGCTTCATTAGGCCTTGCTAACAGCAGACTAGATCCCAATTGCGGGAGGTACCTAAATGATTGATATTACAAACCTAGGCCTACCATAAGTGAGGCTAGGAAGATTACAGCATAATTCTTCTTCTTTATCTTCATGGAGCTCTATATATATCCTGTTGATTTTTATCAAGATGTGTGAATTGGGATTTGTTGACACTTGTGCTTTACAGTAGAGGTTTCTGGTATTTTTAATGATTGAAATTATGCATATAATGGAATTCATAATGAGACCTAAAAGATCCCATTGTGAGTTAACTGGATCTAATTAGAGGTGAAGTAATTTAAAACAGATTCGGTATAACTGTATTTTTATTACTAACTTGAAGGGGTTATCCAGGCTTAGAAAAACATGGCTGTTTTCTTCCAGAAACAGCACCAGTTTGGGTGTGGTATTTCGCTCGGATATTGAAGTGAATTAAGCTGAATTGTATTGGCACACACAGCCGGAAGACAGTGGTACTGTTTTTGCAAGAAAGTGGCTCCTTTTCTAATCCTGAATTACCTCTTTAAAGAGGAAGTCCCATAAAATTGAAAAAAAGGCAGGCAAGGGGGTGCAGGAAAATAATAAACAAAGTAAATTTACCTGTCTTTGTGCCTTCGTTGCGCAGCTTCTGAGTCCCGGCACTCGGCTATCATCTTCGGCCAAAATCAAGGTACATCATGTACCCGGCTCTTCCAGCTGCAACGTCACAGCCCAGCTGAGTGATTGCCTACTCAGGCAGTCAGTAACTGGGGCGGTATCACACCCCAGTCACTGATTAGCTGATCAGGCAATCACTCAGCCGAGTATGTGATGTTGCAGCTGGTAGAGCTGCAGGACACCGGTGGCTGTCCATGGAACCCAGAAGCGGCGCTCTATGGAATTAGGACAGGTAAGTTTACTTTGTTGATTATTTTCCTGCACACCCCCTGTCTTCCTGTCTTTTTTGCAATTTCATGGGACTTCTTTAACTTGCAATATAAAGTTGGATTTGGTTGTATACTGTATAGTCACATCTCGCTTTACACTCCAAGAACAAAATAAAAAACACGTAGACTAAGATTGCTTACATGTCCATAGTGAAAAAACAACTATCCAGTGGAACATTTGTACAATATGTGTTTTATTTGGAGGAACTGAGATGAGTGAATTTACTGTAGGATCAGGGGGTTTGAAATGTGCTCCACTCCATGCCGCTCTTCTCCAAGTGCTGTGAAAAAGAAGGATCCAGTCCTGGGAAACTGGGATGCATCCCAGGATGGGATGCATCTTTTTCCAGCACCTGGGGAGGAGCAGCATGGAGCGGAGCACACTTCAAAGCCCCACAGACTGATGAGCAAAATGCCAGTAGGTGTAGAATCCACATCAAAATGTGATTTCTCACTTTTTTCCTGTTTCTGGGATCCAGGTTTCAAATCTTGGTTGGAAAAAAAAAAAAACAGATTGAAGAATAAAGTTTTTGGATGCCATTTGAAGTCAATAGAATTCTGATTACATATGGATTCCGACATGTAATCCGTGTTAAAAGTCTATTGTGTGAACGGGACTATAGATGGAAACACAAAAAGGTTGATGAGAACTAGCAGTGGTCGTCGTTTTACCAAATGTTCTAATAATCAATTTCAAGCTGTCAGTATAGGATTTCATTATCCAAAATGCTTGAACATTTAAAAATTCAAGGTAAAAAAGAAAATTCCATAATATATAAATGACTAGCACTATATAAGGCTATGTTCACACAACGTCGTAAATAAAGATAAGGAGGCTGCTTTTGCTATTTAAAATAACGTCAATTATTGATGTGCCTTACCTGACTGCAATGCAATGCATTGAAGTCAATGGAAAGACGGACGTCCAATAATGGAAGTTATCACCACGGACGTCAATATAATGATCATGACAATTATTTTCTGAGGTCTTTTGCAAATAGCGGAATTTTTTATTACTTATTCACACACAGTTTTTCTTTTGTCACTGTGCTTTCTCAATTTTTACTATTAAATTCAATGGACTTTTCAATTAGGCCGCATCCAATGGCCAATTAGTAACCCCAAACTAGAATATTGCACTAATGTGAGGCCAGACAGCGAAATGATGTCCATTATTTTGGACTCAAAATGAAGGACAACTTTTTAAACAGAGCTGACAAAATGTTGTGTGAACATAGCCTAACACTAACATGTATTAAATTATGTAAAATACAGTAATAATGATGAATGCTATCAACCACACCCAATACCCAAAATTTTCTATAGTATTTTTACTGATTTATTTTACAATATACAGTTCACTCTAATATACATGATTTATATGCAGATTCATATTTTGTTGTCACAAAGATATCCCTTCTCTTTGACAGCGTAACTAAATCTTAGCTGTGTCATCGTAACATGTTTCATGTATACATTAACTGACATGAAACGATTATGTCTAACATTAACGAGATGGTGTTAACTAAATAAAAAATGCCAGTCACATCTAAAAGAGCAATATTCATACAGCGCTTCATGTTAATGCCATTTGGAAAAAGGAAATCCCATTTTCCAGGAAAAATCCCTTATGTTGTATTTTATGAGGTAACTGGAGCATAACAAGGTCACTATGTGATAATCTATTTTATCCTGATTGGTGAATAGTAGATCCATAATACACACTTAATGGAAGTAATCTTTTTGATTAATTGATGTATGCGTTCTTAAGCAAGGATAACTGTATTATCCCGGAATCAGCCATGACCTTCAATGAAAACGTGTTTTGTGCATAGAACACATGATTTTTAAGTATACAAATGCTGGATAAAACAAATACATCTATAATAAAATTAATAAAATGTTATTTAATCAAGGAAAATATTAGTTATGGTTTGTTAGGTTAAAAAAAAACTATACACAGAACATGAATTCATATGATACATAAAGCGTTTTTTGTACTAAACAAAGTTGGTAAAATCATTCTTTCCCACAATCCTACTTACTCTTACATATGCTTACTTGCACAGTAGAGACTAAAGGTCCACATACAGTTTAGTAAAAAGTCAAATGTACCTAGCGAGTTAGGTAGGAGGATCGGACTGTCTATGGTGACTTCCCAACTCTCTCCCAACAGGTGATGTCAGGGCACCACAATATGTGCAGCTAAGCCAAATGTTCACGTGTATATGGAGATTGTAACACATAGTTAACACAGATTGATTCTATGTTCCCCTAGCGTCCTTTTTTTAGATGAAAACAAAACTACAGTTTCTTGAAAATGACAGATATTTTTTAAAGATTATGATCATTATTAACCCCTTAAGGTCAAAGCCAATTTTCGTTTTTGCACTTTTGCTTTTTCCACTTTATGTTTAAAAGTCCTTAGCGCTTGCATTTTTTCACCTAGAGACGTATATGAGCACTTATTTTTTGTGAAACCAATTGCACTTTGCAATGACAGGCATTATTTTTCCATAACATATGCTGTGAAACCGGAAAAAAAAACATTTGCGCTGTCAAATAAAAAAAAAAAGAAATTTGTTTTTATTTCGGGGAGTTTTGCATTTACGCTGTTCGCCCTATGGTAAAACTGACTAGTTATGCATGTTCCTCAAGTCGTTATGATTACAACGATATATAACATGTATAACTTTTATATTATCTGATGGCTTGTAAAAAATTCAAACCATTGTTAACAGATATATGTTCCTTAAAATCGCTCTTTTCCCAGGCTTACATCTATGGGGATGTGTGAGGTGTCATTTTTTGCGCCATAATGTGATCTTTCTATCGGTACCTTGATTGTGCATATACGACTTTTTGATCACTTTTTATTATTTTTTTTCTGGATTTGATGCAACCAAAAATATGCAATTTTGCACTTTGGAATTTTTTTGCGCTTACCCCATTTACCGTGCGAGATCAGGAATGTGATTAGTTAATAGTTCGGGCGATTACGCGCGCGGCGATACTAAATATGTTAATTTATTTGTTTATTTATTTATATTTATAAAATGGGAAAAGGGGGGTGATTTGGACTTTTAATAGGGGAGCGGATTTTTTATTAATAAAAAAACATTTTTACTTTTATTTTTACTTTAACTAGAAGTCCCCCTGGGGGACTTGTATATAGACAGCACTGATCTCTCATAGAGATCAATGCTGTGTATATACACAGCAAAGATCGATTAGATCGGTCATAGATTGCTATGGCCTACTGCAGGCCATAGCAATCTATTGCCGAGCCGGGATCAGCGTCATTCCGACGCTGAGGCCCGGCACGGGCTAAAGAATGTATCTCCCCCCCCCCCCCCCGCGATTGCATCGCAGGGGGGAGATCCATCCCACTAGACACCAGGGATGCACGGAGGAAACTGCTGCACTTAGAGGCTTAATTAGCCGGCGTGGCAACGGGACCCGCGCCGGCTAATAGAGGCATTGCCCAGCTGCACATGTCAGCCGGGATCAGCGCCGTTCAGAGCTGGGTACCGGCGGGACCCCTCTATGAACACCCCACGCGGCACCGTGAAGTATCAGATACGTCATGGGTCACTAAGGGGTTAAGGTAGCCCGGAAGCTGTAAGTGGAGAGCCTAAAACGACTGCAGTTTTGAGGCCTAAGTTTATATACAAAGGGGGAGATTTATCAAACATGGTGTAAAGTGAAACCGGCTCAGTCGCCCCTAGCAACCAATCAGATTCCACCTTTCATTTTCCAAAGAGTCTCTGAGGAATGAAAGGTGGAATCTGACTGGTTGCTAGGGGCAACTGAGCCAGTTTCACTTTACACCATGTTTGATAAATCTCCCCCTATGTGAATAAACTAAAGCCTCAAAACTGCAGTTGTTTTAGGCTCTCCACTTACAGGCCACTCTCTGTGGGACATGAAAAGCTAGTAAGACCTTTGGAACATCTTAATTATCCTTTAATTAATTAATTATCCTAAGATATAAAATTTTACGGAGTTGAAAAGATCAGAAATGACTTTTATTTTATTTTTTTTGTTATAGTGGATAGAACTGCCGTGTTGATTTTAACTTTTTTTCTCACTTTTTTATTTAATAAACATAGGGAAACAATGTCACCCAACTATGTTTCTGAGAAGGGAGTCCAAAGGTGACAGACAATATGGCTGAACTTCCTATTATCACTATTGTACTTCCTGTTTCTATTTAATAGAAAGAAACAAATATCTAAAATGATTGCAAACCAGCTATTGCTCTTACTGGGTTAATAAAATGGGATTTGGATGAAAATTGTATGGTCATCCTTACAGGATTGGATGACATCATTACCTGAAGAGATGCTTGAGGATAAAGTGATTTAAAGCGACTCTGTAGCCACACTCTGTCCCCCCCAAACCACTTGTACCTTCGGATAGCTGCTTTTACTCCAAGATCTGTCCTAGGGTCTGTTCGGCAGGTGATGCAGTTATTGTCCTAAAAAACAACTTTTAAACTTGCAGCCCTGTGCCAAACATCCGTGGCCTAGAGTATTTATGCCTTAACCTTGCACCACCCCTCCGTCCCTCCTCCCCACCCTCTTCATCATTTGAAATGCCACTGGCAGGATATTTACTATTCCTCTGCAGCAACCACTGCACAGGTGCCATAACGATCCAGCCCATGTGCCGTGTTCTCACAGCTGATGAATAGGAGAAAATCTACCTGGGGAATTCCTAATGATGAGAAGGGCGGGGAGGAGGGACAGAGAGGTTGTTCCAGTCTAATGCATAGTCACATTAGTCCACAGCCGTTTGGCACAGGGCTGGTTTTGGGGGGTCAGATTGTGGGTACAAAGTCACTTTAAAGTGTCACTGTCACTTCAAAATACTTTTGACATGTCATAGAGACATGTCAAAAGTTTTGATCGGTTTGGGTCTGAGTTTTCAGACCTGTCCTCTTTTGGCTCTGTGTCACATGATCAGTCGGACTCCATAGAGCACCATTATAAGTCTGACTGATCACGTGACACAGAGTTGGGAGAGTACTCATTGCAGCACTGTCTTCTCCCGGCTCTATTTCCCAATTGGTATGGGTCTGAACACTCAGACCCAGACGGATCAAAACTTATGACAAGTCTCTATGACATGTCAAAAGTTTTGTTAAGTGACAGTAACACTTTAAAGTACTGTGGTGTCTAATCCACCCACACTTATTGTGTGATTCATTAGTTGTTACATCATCAATATTAATGTAGCCACCGGCCCAGTGGCCATCAATAAGCATTTTTAATAGAGATCTCTCATCTTAACACATACCAGTTGTTATTACTTGGTGAATAAGTGTCTAATGAATCACTAGTCTCCCAATGACATCATATAAGTCCATGTGAAAGTATTTTCATGCCTGGGAATGTCAAAGATAAAAATATCAAAACTATAAATGAGTTGCTTTCGCTTTTTACATAAACCTACATATTCAACAGCTGACAAATCCTCAGTGTTCGCGACTCTTTTAGTCTCTTTATAGCTGTGATGTTCATGTAAATCAGACGGCTGAATAACTATTTTTCTGAAATTATTTAAAGAATTACAATCTTGCATATTTTCCCCCCACAACTCTATATATTTCTCAGCAGAAATATAGTTTTGCTTATGCCTTAATAAGAGCTTTTCATTGTATGATTTCTCTTGTTTTATACAACGGCACTCAATGCTAAATTATGTGCTTGTATTACCCAAAAAGCAATTCACAAAATGACTAATCTCATCCTCTGTATTTTCTGTATGTAGCTCAGTAGATGCTCAATTTAAGTGATCTCCATAGACTCTGATACTTACCACAAAATAAACAGATTCTTGTGCTAGCTCTGAATACTGCAAATTAAGTTGTTCATAAAGAAAGCCATGCCACTCGGCAGAAAATGTTACCTGGGCAGACAGAATAGGGCTGAAAGTAAAATTCAGCCTTGGCATTTCATAGCTAGAGACAAGCAAACTTCGAGTATGTGATTACTGGTTGGATGCAGCCCTAGGGAGTCCTAAAATACATTGATACACCCTATGGCCTATGGCTTTATCCCTGTTTACTAAGAAGTCTTAAAGTGACTCTGTACCCACAATCGCCCCCCCCCCCCCCAAACCGCCTGTACTGTTAGATAGCTGCTTTTAATCCAAGATCTGTCCTGGAGTCCGTTCGGCAGGTGATGCAGTTATTGTCCTAAAAAACAACTTTTAAACTTGCAGCCCCGTGTCAAACTGGCGTAGCCTAGAGTGTCTGTGCATTAGGCTGGCACACCCTCTCTGTCCCTCCTCCCCACCCTCTTCATCATAAGGAATGCTCCAGCAGGTGTTTTCCTATTCATCAGCTGTGAGAACACGGCACATGGGCTGGATGGTTAAGGCACCTGTGTAGTTTTCACTGCAGAGGAATAGGAAATATCCTGCCAGTGGCATTTCTAATGATGAAGAGGGTGGGGAGGAGGAACGGAGGGGTGGTGCAAGGTAGGGCACAGATACTCTAGGCTACGGCAGTTTGACACAGGGCTGCATGAATACAACTTGTTTTTTTACGACAATAACTGCACCACCTGCCCTACGGAACCCAGGACAGATCTTGGATTAAAAGCAGCTATCTAAAGGTACAAGCGGTTTGGAGGGGGGGGGGGGGTCGGGTCGGTTTGTGGGTACAGGGGCGCTTTAAGGCTGCTTCTAACTTCTTCAGCCACTGGGTTTAAAATGCTGCTTGCTCGGGTTTAGACAATTCCAAGCATGCTCAAGATATCTACTGATAACACCTTAGCCCACTTGCTGTATGATGAATGTGAATTATATCTGTGCAATTGTTGGTTATGGCTTATCTGGGTGTATATCACATTTCAGAATACTGACTGCTGCAAACAGTATTCTGCCATCTGAACACAGAATTACTTAAGAGGGACATTAGCAAAACAGTTCATTGTGCCTAAAGGGGAACTTTTTAAATGGTTTCAAATCAATTGGTTATACAGATTTGTAAATGGCTTCTATTAAAAAATCTGAAGTCTTCCAGTACTCATCAGCTGCTGTATCTCCTGTAGGAAGAGGAGTTTTCTGACCAGTCTGACACAGTGCTCTCTATTGCCACCTCTGTCCATGTCAGGAACTGTCCAGAGCAGTAGCAAATCACCACAGAAAACTGCTCTGGACAGTTCCTGACATTGACAGCAAGGGCTAGCGATTCGCTCATCTCTAATATTTCTGCATGACAGCCTACCTTTAATCCTGAGCCTAAGGGCAGTCATGGTGAAATGTTCTGATTTGCTTTTTAACAGTGGCAACATGCATAGTGTATATTATAATGTAAGCAAATTGCGCTGTTGAAGCTGGTGACATTCCTCACCATCACCTGTTCACCTATTAGGGGGTTATCCAGGTTTACAAAAACACTGCTGCTGCTACCTCCCCCTCCCCCCCCCCCCCCCCCCCCCCCAGAACCATAAGCACTTTTGTCCTTTGGGTGAGGGTTTTGCAGCTCAGTTCTATTGAAGTAAATAGAACAGAATTGTAATACCACACACAACCTGAGGACAAGGGTGGTGCTGTTTTAGGCAAAAAAAACTATGTTTTTCTAAGCCTGCATAACACCTATAAACTTCTGAGTACATTAAGACACTGATGTGAGTGAAAAGGGCCCATTACTATAAAAATAATAAGATATATAAAAAAAAGTGTGCACTCCGTAGAGTTTTACACTCGTCGGCGCTGCACTGCAGATATATAACTATTTTGCTGCTATATAGATCTCGAGGATTCGGTATCCTCAGTGATAATCTAAAAATCAAATGCCAATATGGTCTATAGCGCTATAGTTATAGGGAGGGTGATGTTAATTTCGTGCTGGTATTGGCCTGATATAAATAAATGTACGTTTGTAGAAACTGCATAGGATGTTGCTGGTGAATACCTAAGTAGCGATCTTATTGTAAAGCAGATATCATCCAAAAAGTTGGAGGGGGATGCGGAAGTTCTTTTTGTCCGGGTAGGGAGCGAGCCCCGGCCGGCGGCTCTGCTACTACCTATCACCCGGCGTGGTAGTGTAGATCAAGGAGAATCCACAGTTCAGTGACGTCACTATGAAGGATACGGAGGCCGATGATTTTCCTCATCATTGCATTGGCTTGTGCCTGACAGCACAGGGTAGGGGTGGCTTGGTCTAATAGTTCCAGTGTTGTTGGAAGAACAAAAAGGGAACCATCTGGGTTGTTGGAATAACAAAAGGGAACCCCCAGCACATACAGTCATGCATCTAGTGCACCTAAAAGGCCCATTTACTTATTGGTGAAAAATAATTTAATGGACAAGGACACAACAGATCTCCATACTAAAGGTAGCATTCTTTTCACTGTAATGTACCCTATTCACCCATACCAGCAGTTTAATGTGCCCAAAAGTCCTTGCAGACACCCTTTAAATTTTGTAGAGTAAACCTACAGTTCAAGTAAGTAGAGTAAATTAGAGTAAATGTTCAGTTAGAGTAAAAGTTACACACTGGGAGACTACTGTGCTGAATGACTATACATTGAAGTACTTGGATACTACAAGTATAACTTAGTTACAATTAAGACACATCCAAATACGTAGATATAGTTAAAGGGGTTATCCAGTGCTACAAAAACATGGCCACTTTTCCCCCTCTCTTGTCTCCAGATTGGGTGGGGTTTCAAACTCAGTTCCATTGAAGTAAATGGAGCTTAATTTCCAACCACACCTGAACTGGAGACAAGAGAGGGGGAAAAGTGGCCATGTTTTTGTAGCGCTGGAAAACCCCTTTGAGCAGGCAAGGAAAGAGTCTACAGGAGACTTTTAGAGAAGAGGAGTCTTCATAGATGGATAAGGGGCAGTCTAGAAATGCAAATAGATTTGTGTATTAGTGTTCATTGTCTACATTGTCTAATATAAATTATAATATATCCAATTAAGGGCCCTATTCCACGGGACGATTATCGTTCAGATTATCGTTAAATCGTTCGAATCTGAACGATAATCGTTCGGTTGAAATGCAGTTAACGATTAACGACCGAACGAGAAATCGTTGATCGTTTAATAAGACCTGGACCTATTTTTATCGTTGCTCGTTCGCAAATCGTTCGCATTGAATAAGACATCGTTCGGTCGTTCTCAATAGATACGAACGCAATAGCGAATAAATAGCGAAGAGAAACGATCGCAATTACGATCATAAGTAACGATTATCGTTCCATGGAAATGAGTGAACGTTTTCAGGTCTTTCGCAATAGCGGTCGTTTGAGATCGTTAATCGTTAACGATTATCCAAACGATAATCGTCCCGTGGAATAGGGCCCTTAGAGTAACTGGTGCAACAGTGATTTACAGGGGAAAGGGTCACCCAGTAGTTTTCAGTTTATTTTTTTACATACTATTGTTATTCTGCGTTTACACGGAACGATTATCAAACGACGAGCGAGAAATCGTTAATTTTGATCTTTCAACATGTTCTTAAATCGTCGTTCATCGTTTGCTGAAAATTCACAGATCGCTTCGTGTAAACAGTCTTTCACCGATTTACCCTATGTAAAAGATGGGCTTAAGCGATATTAATAACGATCGCAATAACGTTTTTTCTTACAAATTTTCAAACGATTTTTCTAACGATATATTGGTCTTAACACTGATCGTTATAAAAACCAAATTGTTGCTTCAAAATCATTTAACGATCGATTGGGCGAATAATCGCTCCTTGTCGACGCAGCATTAGCTTTCTAAAAAAAAAAAAACGTATATTATTTACATTATGCATTTCAGCTGTAGCTTGGGATTCACAGCCTGTTCATCCTGTTGACTCATGGGAGTAATAATATAAACTTTAACAACCTATCTAATGCAGCTGAGCACCATTCACTTAAGCTGCAATCCAAGACATACAATAGCCCATGGCTAAATGTGGTGTTCACATTATGGTATATTAGATCAAAATGTCATACATGTCTTTAGCTTACAATGTTATGTGCATAAACGACTGCAAAAGATTGGTAGATCTATATGCTGCGGGAGATTTCTTAAAGGGGTTACCCAGTGAAAATATTTTCCTTTCATATCAACTGGTTTCAGAAAGTTGTACAGATTTGTAATTTTCTTCAGCTTAAAAATCTCTAGTCTTCCCATACTTATCAGCTGCTGTATGTCCTGCAGGAAATGGTGTTTTCCTTTCATTCTGACATAGTGACTGCTGCCACCTCTGTCTGAGATAGGAACTGTCCAGAGCAGCAACAAATCCCCATAAAAAAACTCTCCTACTCTGGACAGTTCCTGTCTCAGACAGAGGTGGCAGGAGAGAGCACTGTGTCAGACTGAAAAGAGTACACCACTTCCTGCAGGACATACAGTAGCTGATAAGTATGGGAAGACTTGAGACAATTTTTAAATGGAAGTAAATTACAAATTTATATTACTTTCTGAAAACCTTTAAGGTTGCGCCCTAGGCGAAAGAGAAATGTTGCAGATTCTTGCCTTCCCCTTGGCGTACGGCAGTTGTATCCCACACTCATCTGATGGGGCATGGTAAGTTAAGGAGGAGGCGTGGCCTACCCCACACCAGATTTATCATCCGGGGCCATGGGGACCGAATTGGCGGTATGCAGTCACTAGTACTGGAGTCGGGGGGTGGGGGGTGACAACGTTATTTCATTTATCCTCCCCCTACCCGCCAGAGGCCTGTCTGGACATTAAGGCAGCATAAACCTAATGCAGAAAGGTAACGGCGGACATATCTGTGTGTTATTCCATTGTGCCACAAAAAAAAAAAAACTCTTTCCTATAAGGACTTCTTTTATCTTGTTCATTCCAGTTCTGACAAACAGCTGTGTACATTGATTTCATCCTCTGCAAAAATGTACAGTATTTATTCGACTTAACAAAGCAGGAAGCTGTTTGTATGAGTATTACGTGATTAATCCAGGACTTTTATCATTCCTTTAACAAAAAAAAAAGTAATAGCAAAAATACTTGTGAAAAGTAACAAGAGTTTATGAGGATAAGCTACAGGAGGAGGTTTTTTTTTTGCTTTGTTTTTGAAAATGTTTGGATGGGTTAAATGAAGGTCAATAAAATGCTACTGCCAGATGGAGAATCTTGGATGTGTTTAGCAACCCTCAGAAAGAGAACAACCATATTGCTCAGGTAGTTAAAGTGTGTGCTGTCAGCTTTTCAGTATGAATTTGGTCTCGCTCATCCTCGACACCCTTTCAAATTGTGTTTTCAGATATTCCACTTATTACTCATTTCATATCGAGCGCTGATTCCAGCAGTTGATGTTTGTGTGGTGTTCGTTGTCCTTGGCAATATAATGTGCTCATAGCTGAGAACAGCAGTGATGAATCTTTTATGGCATCTCTGAAAAGCTAACCTCAATAGAGATGGCGGATTCACAATATGCATAGTTTTTTTTTTTTTTCCTCCTCGTCAAGATTTTAGAAAGCAGATGCGCGCACCTATTGTCACCATATGCCATGCTAGCTGAAGTGAACTAATGGGCAAGAAAAATAACCTACACTGTCATATCTTATTGATGTTGTTTTATAAATACACAGGGAGCAGAATATGGAGATTTTTTTTACAGTGGCCAAAAACGCAGGTGAGTTTACAATTGTATTCTTCTGTCTTGGCTCTATCAAGTAGGAGAGAGACAAATAATACTTTATCAAAGAGGAAATGATGGCGTGAAAAGGCAAATCAACATGTGTCCTTCATTCTGCAGCTGACTGCCGACTGCTCTGAGCTCAAAAATTAACTCTCTGCATGCTAGATCTTTATAGTACATTAAACATACAGCACACTGATAAACTATAAGGGACTAAGTAACCTTAAGGCTATGTTACACACAATTATTATTATTTTTTGCTGTATTATATACCGTATTTTCCATCGCAAGACAACTTTTTAATGCTGAAAAATCTGCCCAGAAGTCAGGGGTCGTCTTATACATCGGGAATAGTTGTGCATACGTTGTGGGAGCTCAAAAGCGGCCACATCCCCACAGTATGCGGCGACTGCTATGAAAAAAAAAAAAAATTCAATGTAACTATCCCCCGTTCCCGGCAGATGTGCATCCCCCGTCATGTTTCCGGGGCAGGCAATGTGATGCAGAGACACTGCCTGGGCCGGAAGTCCCAGAAGCTCTACTGGTCAGCCGAGTGTCTTATTAGAGAAGTTCGGAGACACTTGGCATGCCGGGAGAGCTTTAGGAGGCTGTCAGAGGCTTCGGGGACTTCCGGCGCCTCTGCCATTCACCCAAAGCTCTCCCTGCAGCCAAGCGTCTCCAAGCTTCTCAGATGAGATGCTCGCCTGGCCGGGAGAGCTTTGTGGACTTCTGGCACAGTGTCTCTACATGATGCTGCCTGTGCTGTGAACATGACGGGAGATGAGCTGCCGGTAATGGGTAACTGGTAAGTTGATTGTTTTTATTTTCAATGGGGGCCCTGCAGACAGGGGGAATTGGGCTGTGGGGGGGTTTCCTGCCTCCCAATTCAGTTAACTCCTGCCTGACCGCAGCAGGGCTCCAGCTGGTAAACCCTGCTGTGGTTAGGCAGGGGTTAACATTTTCCGCCGTATGAGATGAACCCCTGAAAATCTTCTTAAAAGTCAGGGATCCTCTTATACGCCCAGACGCTTTATACACCGGAAAATACAGTAACTGCATAAAAAAAACACACATAATTGATAATAGTAAAATACAGTTATTTTTTCAACTACATTTATGGTAGGCTTTAAATTACAGCCGTATTTTTGCCTTGTTTTTGAGATTGTTACTTTTCATTCGGTGATTCACTTTTGGGAGGCACCTTATTTTGTAAAAACAGGTTGTTAATAATGAGCATGTTGATTATTTTTATGCCCATACTCAATTACAGCTGTCTTTCTGTACTGTGTGAGCACATTATTACATCGAAAACAACTGACATATTTTTCACTCGAAGTACTCAAATATTCTGATATTTAGTACAATTTTATTGTCTGTGAATAAAGCCTAAAGGTAACACCATGCATGGCAGGAAGCAATGGTATTATACAGCTGACACCCACCTGCCCCTTCCCAAAACCACTCTGATACTGGGCAATTAACCTCTTACATTCCACAATTGTCATCGGAGATGTCATTACATCTAAGGCTGTTTACAAGTAGTTTTTTGAGCAGTATTTTTAGCCCAAACCAGGAGTGGGTAGTAAAAAAAAAAGAGTTTAAATACTTTATTTTTTTCTCTTTTTTTTCCCACCCCAGGCTTTAGCTAAAAGTATTGACGACAAAGCTAAGCAAATACTGCTGAAACTACATGCAAACCTAAAATGTTAGGCGGGGGTTTCCCTTCGTAAGCCATTGACCATAGGTGCTAGTCACAGCTCCACTCCTGCTTCCAGCACAATGACCTCTGCACAGGTTGGAGACACATCCCTTCTCAAGTCAAGAAAATTAAACTAAAAGCAAACTACAGTCTCCGTACTGGCCCCCGGCTTCTGTATTATGAATAGAGCCGCGGGTACGGCACATGACCTCTACTCGTTCATATTGAGCGACAGAAGGAGGCAAGTACGCTGGAGGAGCGCTGTGTTCGGCTATCTTTGGTACTTCCATAGGAGTGAATAGAGCTGTGGGCACGTGTCGTGCCTGCGGCTCTATTCATATTACAGAAACCGGGGTCCAAAAGTCGACGGGGTGCACAAAGGAGCCCCTTCAAACTCCTACTTTTCCTCTATCCTGTGGATAGGGGAAAAGTTGATTTTTCCTGCAATACCTCTTTATTAGAAGCTCAGCCAAGATGTCTGCTTTCATATTCATGTACAGAATAAAAAAGAACATGTTTCTCTATTTTTAATTAGTGAGGGGGTTGTGTACAATACTTTGGTGCTCTGTCAATCTGTGTGTCAATCCTGCCCCCGACTATAACCCTGCACTAGACACAAGACAGCATATCTCGAAAAGTGTTTGAATGAAATGATAGCAGATTATTAACTTTATTCAGCGTTTTATCATTTTTATGTTACAGTGGTTAGCTATACTTAAGCAAAGTAACCATGAAAAAATGCACCACATAAATTCCCTTGATCTTTTAAATTGCGTTTGACTACCTGCATTTGTGACAGACTAATCCCAACAAAATTTGCATTTTGTAACATAAACAGGAATCTATTTACAGCAAAGCATATGAGAGAGATTAACATCCAGTTGCTCAAAATGAAGTTAACTATGGAAGACGGATTTCTCTCTAGAGATGAGACCTATTTATATAATAGGGAGTCTATATAAAGGCTCTGCTCACCCTCTTTAGGAATTGGACCTATTTATATAGCACAGACTTCTTATAAGTTTTGCTTATACTTTCAAGGGACTGGATATATTTTATATAGTGCAGTATTCCTATAGATGCAATGCTTAACCTCCCTATCAGAGGAGCTACAATATATGGTACAGTTTCTTTACAAAGCGAACCCTCTTCCTATCTAGAGACTGGACTTTTATAAAGTATTCTATCATGTTAGGGATGGCACCAATTTATATAGTTTAATAGCACAATGTTTTTATAATAGTCAAGCGTATCCTCTGTAAGGACTGATGCTTATTCATATAGTACATTATATTTCCAATGGCCATTAGTATAGTATAGTATTCTTATGAATAGAGATGAGCGAAGCAGCTGGAAATTTGTTTTGTGAGCTTCTCAAATTTTCGCTCAAATTCGTTTAGATTCCCTAATCGAATCTTAACGAATTTCATGAAAACAGCCAAACCTATTGTAGCTACTGGGACAATTACAGAAGGGTAGAGATGAGCGAACTTGCCGGATTTCGGTTCATATGAATCAGAAATCTCGGTGTCTGATTCCCACTGTCTGCTCGCTCCGTGCAGCGCGTGGGTTCAGCGTAAGGAACGCCTGGAAAACTGTGATACAGCCATTGGAATTGGCTTCAGACAACATATGCAGCTGCTCTTTAGTTTTTTGGGGGGAATTTTCTTAATGAATTGCCGGGAATTGGCTTCACAGAACTAAGCAAATTGACAGCGTGATTCACTGTAAATCTTGATTCACCAGATTCGCTTTGCTCATCTCTACTTATAAAGGCAATCCCCATTATCTGTAGGGGCTGTGTGTACATATTTTGCATGCTATTGTATAAATACAGCTCTTATTCTCTCTGGGAACTGGACACATCTATATTTATTTATTTATTTATTTTTTTAAGTTTTATTATTTTCTGTTAAAACATACAAAATTCATAAACCACATAATTACATCACAAAAGTTATAATATCCCAAGACCCACCCTCCTCACATCTATATCTATACTATGGTGGGTGCTATGTGGGTTAAAGGGAAACTATGAGCAAGTAAGACAAATCTAAGCTGCTGATAGCCCCCTATAGCGCCCATGATGCTGAGGAAATAGATATATGTCTTACTTTCCTTCTCAGCACCAGTCCCATGCTGTAAATTGTGGTAAAATCCACTCTAGAGCAACGTTAGGAGCACTGCTGCATCATCTAGCCCACCCCCTCCATTGATTATCATTATAGGAGTTGGCCAGATTATGCGGCAGTGCTCCTTGTGATGGGGCAATTAGCATTTGCCTTAACCTTATTAACTATGCAACTATGTATATACTGTAAAGCCCCTTTTCTCCTTTATTGGTTTACCCTCACCCCATATTTGATCATATTATACAATATCTGTACTAGAGTCCCTCTCTGGGGCCTGGGTTGTTTATATATTTGGTATGGTCATTGCACCCCTATTTTGAGAGTGTAATGCACTAGATACATTAGCCTTGCCCTGGTAATAAGTTGTTTTCTATCCAAAGCAATGACTGTGGTACTGTGTCGGGAGAATGCTAAATTAAAGAAGATATATTTGCCTATAAACATACAAATCACTTAACAGCATATTTTCCTTAAGGACGCAACAAAACAGCTTTAAGGCTGAGCGGAATTGGACATGAGGGATTCTGAAATTAAGTGCAATCACATTTGTTATTGGTTTGAGTGCCTAACATATTAAATGCCACTAACCATTGCGTTATTTTCTTTTTCATTTATAGTAAAATGGTGATTAGCTCTAAAGTGTCCATTAGGAGTATAATCAACCAGTTCTAGTTCTAGAGAAAAGTTGCTATTAAAATTGAGTATTTTTTTTACTAGGCCGTAAACACTTATTAATATTAATGATGACAGCGGGATGTGACGGTCATTATCAGGTGACGCAAGGGGCATTTGTGTATCATTCTACAACTGCTTATTTTCTCCCGTTCGGCTCCTGCGTAAACTTTATTAGAAACTTGCAATCTGTACCTTTTCTGCAGCCTCATTAGAATTTCTCGCACCATTATTTCCCTATCTTCCGTGTGCATATTGTAAGGTCTATTTCAAATTACATTTGCCATCCAGAACCTCTTCTGCAACTCATTTGGCTGTGACCATCAAACATATTTAATGGCTTTATTCAAATATAAATTTAGATACATAAAGTGACTTAATTTGGTAGGAAAATCAAATTTACTTATCGCCGGACATGATCCTTTTCTACTCGTTTAAAGGAATGTATCCAATTTTTAAATGTATATCAGTTTTTCTTTTAATTAAACTATTATAACATGAAAATCTAAATGCAAATTTGGAATTAGCACCATTTCAGCTGCTCTTCCTTTAGAAGCTGAGAAAGTTGCTTCCCGCTAAAGCAAAGAGCGGAGGGGGGAGGAAAACGGTTACTGCCATGCGATTTTATCTTGCCACAGAAAATTAATATTAAAACCTAAGGGCTTAATTAATTATTAGAAAAAGAATTCAATGTTTTGCCCCATTCTTAAGCTGCAATGCTGCTTTTTATTCGCAAAACAAAATGGCTTTGAAATCTAAGCAGCAGTAGACTGCGGTACACGATATATCTGATGCCTAGAGACATTCATTGTTCATTTTCTGGTTACCAGGGTACAGGTCTGTAACTTGTAGCAGATAATGAACATAATTTAAATTATGGTTTGTGCAGCATATTACTGTCATGTTCTATTGTACGCTCCATTCAGTAGCAGAATTGATTCTTGGAATGTTGTCTTCTCTAAATATACACAACATGGACATATATCATTGTGGTATGATACAAGATATTTTTGGGATATATTATTCAATTGATGATAATGACTTATATTGTGCTTTACTTATAATAAGTGACCAAAAACACTTTTTGGGAGTTTCCTCTTTACTTGTGGTTGTGGGTCTAGATTTTAAGACCGTCTGATTAAGGTCATCTGATCAAAACGAGTCAGTTATGTCACGTGGAGTCTGATTTTATTGTGGAGATTCATGTAAAGAATATATTGGAATTTTCTCAGGATTGCTGGTATTTGTCTGGGTCTAGATTTTGGTGTGTCAAACGATCTGTGCCCCCCACACCAGTCTCTTGTTCTGTGTGCCTTTTCTCGTACATTTTTCTTTCTAACTGCGATATCATTCATCTCATAGGGGTTGTCCAGGGGAAAACAAATGTTTTTAAAAGAGGTAAATGAATAGAAACCTATGTACTCAAACCTTATAGTTTCTGTTTTGTAGGTCACTCTGATTCCCTGGATAGCCACTTTAAATGGGAACTGTCATGAAAAAATAATTTTGACATCAGAGAGACATGTCAAGTTTTTTGTCAATCAGGGTCTGAGTGTCCAGAACATGATCAATCAGGAAAAAGAGACGGGAGAAGTCCATGCCCCCCACATTCACTCCCAACTTTGTCCTTTTCCAACCTGGTCAGCCCTATAAACTTACATTTTGTGTTCGTCCAGGTTACATAACAAAGAGCCCAGAGAGATTGCTCTGTGGGTAGACTTCCCCGGGCTCATTCTCTGATCTGTCATGATAAAATTGCATGTCAATTATTGATTATTATTGATTAGTTTGTTTAACAAGATTTCTTGAGACCTCTCAAGAGCCCTTAGACGATTTGAAGAGCATGCTTACCTTCCATTTGGTAAATTTGACTGCTGTATTAAATACATTTAAGGGAAGTGCATATGCAATAATGACTAATTATCTAAAAGGCAAATTCTTCTACAACACATCTATATTCATCAACAGTCTAGTCCTGGTTAAGTACTTTCTAACAATTGGTATCAAAATGAATGTGCAGCCAACTGGCCGTAGGAACTGGACAAAGGAGCCCACTGGGTCCTTAGGTAGATGAGTAGACAAATAAACATGGCCAGGCTAGCTGGTTCACACTCAATTTTTTAAGGGCACTACAACCAATACAAGTAATTTTATTGGAGTTCAGATAATATTTCCAAGTTTTTATGTGTATGAAGAAACCATAATAAAATTGTAAACCCCCTTGTAATCTTGAGGGGAAAATATTAACCATGCGTATACATCAACAGCTTAGGACCGAAAATGTTTAGCAGCTTTGAGCACTTCTCTAACCTTCGCACTGCTAGCTAAAATCTACTATGTTTATACATTTACATTCTATAGTTATACAGTTTAACTTTTAGAAAATAAAAATCTCTGAATGGGATTCTTTAGGCACCATTAATCACTGCCATAAAATAGGGGCAAACACTCTTGTGACCCACTTTTTATAACATAATTATACTATTTTTTACATCCTTTGAGAAATGCAAATCCCCTTGTTTGCAGGAAGCAAAAGTTAAAGTTCTTTCAGTCAGTGGATTAAAATACTATTGTAATCCAAATATCTTGACACGTTTCAAGGAGGTCCCTGAAGTTATTAGCTTAAGAGACATAAAATAATGACGGCAGATGACTTTTTCAGCCTGAATGCTAATACTCTTCTAAGAATTAAACCATATTGCTTTTAATCCTTAGCTTTATATACAAAAGTCTATTATTTGTAAAATTTTCTGGTATTTGGGTCATAAATACACCCCAACAGGTCAGATACTGTCATTTTAATAAATCATATCATATACTAGAAGTAATAGTGCTATTCTTAGATTAATTTTGCAACTCTTGACATGGTTAAATTCAATCATTTTTCTTTAGGTAAGGAGCCAGCTGACACTTGAATAATTGAGAACTTATCCTGTATCCACAGGTTAGGTAAAAAAAAAAAACACCAACAACAAAAAAACGTCTGATCGGTGGGGATCATACAAACGTGGGGTTTTGAGTGCAGGATAAAGTGTCAGATTGCCAAGTCTATGGAGTCCCAATGGAGTGGCAAATAGCCAAATCACTCAAACAGTAGTGCACATACATAACAGCCTCTCCAAAGGTACTCAAAAACCAGAGGGGTTCCCAACAGTCAGACCCCCACTGATCAGTCAATTATAAGGCGATAAGCCGTCATTATGGGAAACACTCTTTATGTGCTACATTGAATGAAACTACCATTTTGCAGAGGGATGTGCACAGAGGAGCCACATATTATAGATGGAAAAGGGGGCCACCTAGTTTGCTACTGCCACATTACCTTGCCAGATCACGAATACCCAGTGTTTCATTGCCCCTTATCCCATCTCTAATAGGAAATTATTATAGTATGATCTAGAGACATAAAAAAGGTGGAGAGGTGCAACAAACCATCGCACACCTGTGCATTCATGATGTTAAAGAGTTATTTCAGGAAAAATTTACTTTTTGCGGAAAAGTAGGAGATCGCGGGACGTCCAACCTCTGTACCCCCCAATCTCTGTATTAGGTTCCGCCGACTCTGTTATGAATTGAGCCATGAGTACGGTGTGTGACCCGCGGCTCTATTTATTCCTATAGAACCGACGGAAAGAGACAAGTTCAGCACTCTACCAGTGTACTCGGCTCTTTCTGTCTCTCCATAGAATTGAATAGAGCCGCGGGTCACACGCCGTACCCACGGCTCTATTCATAACAGAGCTGGAGGGACCCAATACTGAGATCGAGGGCGGGTACAATGGTTGGGCCCATGCTATTCTGTTGATGGTGGAAATGGAAATTTTTCCTGGAATACCCCTTTAAACCAAGTGATAGTTTTCTACTAATTCATACTCCCATCAAAGAGTATTATCATCTACTCTAGTCATGACTAGTAAAGCTATGTCCTTTATCTTTAAGTTTTTACCACCTTTAAAGATAAGGAAATTGAGCCAACACTTGAAGTCCCTTCTCTATGACTGTATGCATGTATGGCTGTATGCTACTTCTAAATAAGGCTTTTCAAAAGTATCTCATTGGTTATTATCTGTCTGAAAAATCTCTCATGTGTCACAGTTTTCATGGCTTGTTTTACTCTGCCCCATTTTTCTCTTCGATAAGAACTAGTTTGATTGAAAATAGATGAAAGAATGAGAAGATACAGAACTGATACATTAGATAGTGTGCATATGAAGGCCTTGTCATGCAGTCTAATGTGTAAGCCTATGTATTAACATGATCAAAGGCTTAAAAAAAATAATAAAAATATTCAGTGATGTCTATCTGACTGATGCTGGCTTCAGAACAAGGTACGTTGTGGTATGTCAGTTCTTTAGAAATCTGTATGTGAATTACGTTTAATTAAAAAGAAAATTGCTGTTTCGGTTGAATATAGGAAGGTATGTACTTGACTATATACTTGTGCATATTCCCTTAAAGTGATGTTTCTTACATGAATGACTCAATACTAAAGACATTCAGGTTATGTATAAAAGATTTATATGTTAAAAAAAAAAAAAAAAAAGCAGCTATAAGCCACAGACCGGACTGCACAAAGAGACTGCCCATAAGAAATTGTCAATTTTTAATATTGAATTACTGTTAAAGTCGTTGGTAAAGCTTGGTAAACCCATTTTCTTTTGTCCTCTTAAGAAATTCTAAGTTTATAGAGGAGTAGCTGTCATTTTGGAGCCAGAGTGGAGAATGAAGGAGCTACAGCCTATTGCTTTCAATGAGAACCATGTAATGCTTCATTACATCTGTGGTGGCGTTGCAGGGAATTTGCTCACTTGCTGCAAGGTTATTTTATACATTATACTTGATAAGGGGTAGTTTTAGCAGACGGATTTTACTCTGTGTATTGCCAAGGAGCCTTGGTTATGAGAAAAGATTGACAAACCCTTCAAAACTTGTGTTAATATAGCATAAAAAAAACAATAAACTTCAAATACATATGTGTGGGAGATTGTTCAACAGTTTAAAGATGATTTCAGAAAAGAGATACAATCATTGAAGTCTTTTAATGTTCGAGCATTCTGTGTATTCACACAATACATGTGAGGCAACTTCCTGTAATCAAGTAAAAGTAACAAAAGGAAAGTGAAAAGGTACAAAGTTGAGTCTTAAGACGCCAGCATTACTTGCTGTCAGTCTTTATTGCTCTTCGGGACATTCTACGTACAATCCAGAATGACCGGTATGATTGATGCCACAGATTCTGCCCTTTTTAAGAAGGTTGAAATTGTGTTAAGTGCCTAACATTTCTGGACACATTGAACCAGGTTTACTAAAAGTTTTTGCGTTCAAACTTACACAGCCTGATTTGAGGCAGCTAATGAGATCAGTGCTTGATTACAGAGCCTTTAAGGCAAGATCAACAACTGCATGATTGTTCTTGCCACCATTAAAATTCATTATGAGACACAAATTCCAGGGAGGGAATAGCAAAAATTTATTGTTAAGGATGTGCTTTATTAATAAGCACGTTGTCTGATTAAACACCATCCCATTTACTTCAAAGCCACACCCCCTTGTCAGATAAAGGTAATGTTGACACAATGTAAAAAGGACAAATAATGACCGTCTTTTAACCCTTAGAGGACCGGGCCAATTTGAATTTTTGTGTTTTCGTTTTTTCCTCCTTGTGCTTAAAAGGCCATAGCATTTGCATTTTTTCACCGAGAAACCCACGTGAGCCCTTATTTTTTGCGTCACTAATTGTACTTTGCAATGACAAGCTGAACTTTTTCTTAAAGGACACTGCAAAACCCGAAAAAAAAATCAATGTGTGGTGAAATTGAAAAAAAAACAAAAACGCATTTCTTTTATTTGTTTTTGTTTTTGTTTTAACGCTGCTCACCCTGGGGTAAAACCAACTTTTTATATATGTTCCTCAAGTCGTTATGATTACAATGATATGTAACATGTATAACTTTTATTGTATCTGGTGGCCTGTAAAAAATTCAAACCATTGTTAACAAATATATGTTCCTTAAAATCGCTCCATTCCCAGGCTTATAGCGCTTCTATCCTTTGGTCTATGGGGCTGTGTGATGTGCAATTTTTTGCGCCATGATGTGTTCTTTCTATCGGTACCTTGATTGCGCATATGCGACTTTTTGATCGCTTTTTATTCCAATTTGTCTGGATTTGATGCGACCAAAAATGCGCAATTTTGCACTTTGGGATTTTTTTATGCTTACGCCATTCAACGTGCGAGATCAGGAATGTGATAATTAATAGTTTAGCGATTACACACGTGGCGGTAACAAACATGTTTATTTATTATTATTTATAACATGGGAAAAGGGGGGTGATTCAAACTTTTATTAGGGGAGGGGGCTTTTTATTAATAACAACCCTTTTTTTTTACTTTTACACTTATACTAAAAGCCCCCCTGGGGGACTTCTAGTATATACACTCTGATCTCTCATTATACTTATATACTAATACAGGATAGATCGATGAGATAGGCACTTTGATTGCTTCCGGATTGCTGATTGATTGCTGCTGCAGCCAGAAGCAATTGAGTGCCGAGCCGGGATCAGCGCCATTACGGCGCTGAGCCCGGCGGCAGCAGGATGTGTGGATCGCTCCTCCTGGACAACGTCCTGGAGGAGCGATCCACCCCCCTAGACACCAGGGATGGCTTTGACAGCTGCATCCGATTACTTTATTAGCGGACACGGCGATCGGACCGTGCCCGCTAATAGCCACGGCTACATGTGGCACCCGTGACTGCGGCGATTCAGAGCACGGCCACCGCGCGGCCCCGCTCTGAACACACATAGGCGGCCCTGGACGTAGGGGTACGTCCAGGGTCGCCTAAGGGTTAATAATGACGCCTGTAAATAATGACGATGTTGTGTGAACATAGCCTAAGTGTTGTACCAGACATGTACTGCAAAATTAACTAAATTGTGATGTTTTTAGAATAGTAAATTTACCCTACTTTCTCCAGAAGTAATTAGAGATGAGTAAATATCTGGAGATTTGTCTTGGGTTAGACTCTGCAACTATGACTTTTAGATTCAGATTCCAATTCAGATTTGAAAATGACCCAATTATCCCATGCAAAGTAGATAATGGAGTAGGGACACCTGTCAAAGATAGGAGTCTCTGCACCTTTCTTAGTACAATAAACAACCAGTCTGGATGCTGAGCATCTGGCCTTGCGAATGTAGTGATTGCGAACTGTAATGCATACAGTATCACAGCAAATATATGGGCCGTTCAGTGCTCAGAAGCAGGGACAAAAACAAAATAACAAAAGTTCAGATTCTAACAAATTCTTACTTTTTACCTCACAAAGTTTCCAGACCAGCACTCAGCAGACTGACCCGTGAATCTAGTGTTTTATGTACCCAGACAGTCTCCAAACTACACGAGCTGCTGTCTGCTCTTCCTGCTAACTCAACCCCCCCTATTGTGTTTATATTTATATAAATATAAAATAGATTATATTAAAGTGAATCTACCAGCAGGTGCACTACTCTAAGATTTTAAAATCCATAGACCGGTATGGGCACAGGGATGACGGTGCCGTGGTCCTTTTTTAAAAATGCGTCACGGTTCCGTACATGGGACCGGTCTATTCCCGGTCACCGGCCCGGTCAGAAGCACTAGAGGCAGGCTGGCCTGCCCCCAGTGGGAGGAAAACTCCTCCCCTTTGTGAACCCCAAACCAGGACATGTTTCAAAGAAAGGACCGTGACCCCAGCATTCCTACTCTGGCACCAGTCTTTTGACATTAAAATCTTAAAGCGATGTACCTGCTGGTACATTTGCTTTAGGTCCATGGACTGTGCGTGAGTCTCATAGCAGAGCAGGGTGTTTACACCACTAAAACCTCTACAAACCAATATAATAACCTCCACATACTATCTCATTGTTTGTGTCACGGTACTTTAAAGTAATGCTGTGCTAGATTACAAAACATTCTTGTCAATATATTTTTTTTGCAGAAAGTCTGACTTTTCATTTCTTTGTGAATAAAAAAAATCACTCAATTGGAAATTAATTTAATGGCGAAGGTCAAACTGAAATGTCAAAACCTTAATTTGGGTCCCAAGTCCCAGTACAATTTTCTTCACAGCTATTCTTCTGAATTTGCTGCTGTAAAGTGCAAGCATCTCATTTTCCTGTGTAATGTGACTCTATGAACTGTGCCGGCATACTGTATAATGCTGATAATCAGGCAGCAACAGGCAAGCCGCATCTCGTATCAGCGCAAATGATCAAATAATCACATCCAATTGACGGTATCTGTGACCCATCTACATACTTGTGTACTATGTTTGTAGAGAGTGCAAAATATCATTATTTTTTCCTTATTGCTCACAAATGGCTGATTCTCACCTATAAAATGATGGTGCTGAAAAATCATAGATTGACAGAAATTTATTTTATCGGATCAACTTGTGCTATTATTTGAGGAAATGTACTGTATGCAGAATAGGGAGTTCAATCTTTCTATAGAATTAAAATATTTTCTATGGTTCCTCCTCCGCTACCCTCAGGTAGTGTTAATTTTATGACAGTCTGTAGTTTGGAAACTGTAAGACTGTCATATGCCGCTGCCAATAGTCAGCAGGCGGTGCAGAATAAAACTAAGGAAGGGAATATTTTGAATAGTACGCAGGTCATATAATGGGTTAGAAACAATAATAAATTAGATAGTTGTAATACAATTTAACATGGAAAATATCTTAAATAACTGCAAATATTTTGCAATGTACTCCATTAGTCTAAGAAAAAAATGTATATATGTTAACATTTGGAGCTAATTGCAAGCCCTGTTTTTCAGTTGCTGGTCTCCTATTCCCAGCTGCAGTTGAAAATGTAAATGAAATAATTTTTGCTGCCTGATTCCACCAGTAGGGGGAGCTTACTGCATAAACCATTATACTGCGGTCCTCAAATGCTGTCATTAATGCATATGCTCATTGGGCTCCAGTGGCTCCACAGTTGTAAAGATATTTTCATATATTTTAGGACTGTGTGAAATAAAGAAGGTGATTTTGAAGTTCTGTAACAGAAAAGTCATACTAAGATATGTCATGCATAATATCTATCCTCAATTAAAGAGGTAGTTCACCCCCCAAAAAAATTATTTCAAATCATTTGGTGCCAAAAAGTGTCAGAGATTTTAAATGAACTTCTATTAAAAAATTTCAAGTCTTCCACTACTTATCAGCTGCTGTATGTCCTGCAGAAATTTTGTGTCAGGAACTGGACAGCAGGACAAGACAGTGAGCCCTAAGCTCAGCTCCACCCACTGTCCTCTACCTACTGTCCTAAACCCTAGGGCAGCAACTGGGCGGCGGTCCCTGTACTGGCTTGGTGGGACACAAAGACAAGACAGACAGACAAAACACAATAAAGAATAGTCGACAGTCCGGGTCACAACAATCGGGCAGAAAAAGTACAAAATCAGATCCAAAAGCGTAGTCAGAAAACAGGCAATATGGTCGGGGGCAGGCAGCAAGCAAGCGAGGTCAAAAGATACAAGGCAGAAATCAGGAGAAGCAAAGAAACAGAACCACAAGCAGGCAGAGACTAAGTCAATAACCAGCAATGATATCCCAGACTGAGGTAGTTATATAGGAGGCCAGGGTTCTGATCCAGAACATCATTGGACCATCCCCCTGAACTCCAAGCACAGACACCTGAGAACAAAACAGATCCACTGGCAGGAAGACCTGTCAGTCACAGCAGAACCAAAACAGATTAACCCAGACATGGCCAGACAGAACTCAGCAGGTGAAGTCGGGTGTGTCTCTCAAGGTGAGCAAATAACCAGTGTTCACACACTACAAAACAAAACACAGAAACAGAATGCAAGAAAATCAGCACCTTCTCGGCCGCACAGCACGAGCCGAGGGGCGCATAATGCTCCGCAAAGATACAGTCCTGACATTTTGTTTTCTTTTCAGTCTGAAACATCTGCTCTCTGCTGAACTCTCTGTCTGAGACAGGCACTGTCCAGAGCAGGAAAGCAGGATTTCTATGGGAATTTACTGTCTCAGTCTCGGACAGAGATGGCAGCAGAGAGCACTGTGTCAAACTGAAAAGAAAACATACAGCAGACGATAAGTATGAGAAGACGTGAAACAGAAGTAAATTACAAATCTACATAACGTTCTGAAACCAGTTGATTTGAAAGAAAAAGCGTTTTGCTGAGAAAAAAAATAAATGAATAAAACAGATGCGTTTCTGATAGAAGCAAGAAAAAAAAAGGTGATTTGATTTGGGCTGAGAAAGTATCTCCAAAGGACACTAGCTTATCCTCACATTAAAAATTAAAAGATCTTCTCGGTACTCTAGAAATATGATAAATGGAGAGTAGCATAATCTAATATACCTCAACAGGATGTAATGTATCATTGCCCAGAAAATGTTGATTAAAGGATGGCCTTAGACCAAACTTAGCAGTTTTTTTTCCCTGTATGAAAGCAAAGCAGAAAAGACCTGAGTAATCAATCAATTAACTCTTTACCAGAATCAATGGAAGTCAATATCAATGCAAGTTGTAGTAATAATTAACAGGACTATTAAAGACAGCTCTGCCCAACAATATAAAATATAGTTCAGATATTACAGAATTAGGCATCTATATTGAATGGGAAGTCATGCAACTTCCAACCCCATTTTATTGTCTATATTGTGAACAAATGATTGACAGAAGTGTCAGTTATTGGAATGACACTGATAAGACATTGATGGCCTACCTAAAGGTTCCCCTGCACCTTTGTGTACCCTGAGAATCCTTGAGGACCAAGTCCTTTGTGGACCCTGAGAATAAGATGTTTGGGACTCCTCCGATCGACCAGATGATGTCATGTGATGGAAAATCCCCACTTGACTTCTTTGTTTTGGCTGCAGCCTAACAACTATCTTTCTATCTATTATGGTGAATAATTTCAGGTAGTCCCCTTAAGCACTTGTTTGATCAATTATTTATCATTAATTGGCGAAAATGAAAAAATTTGTTTACTAATACGAACGTAACCTTCCCTTTCCCATAGGAAACACAGGAATATTTAGCCATGCTGATTGTTAATGTTTAAGGGAATGATAAGTACAGGACTAGTACAGGGCGGAGAGATAACTGAAGGCTGAACAATATGTGCCATCAGAAGTTGTATGGGGACCTTAAAGGGGTATTCCACTCAAACATAACTTTTCATATGTTGTTGCCCATGGTGAGACTTATAAATCGTTCCTTACTTGTTATTATGTATTACGTCTCCTTCTCCCAGTTCTCAGCTGCTGCTTTCTGATGAAGACACAAAAATCTGTGTGAACTGTTCTTTCCATGTCCCCCTTCTCCCCTCTCCCTTTTGAGACGGCTAATGTACTATAAGTCCCTTGCAGGCTTTATCTGCAACTTTATAACTTCTTTGTAATGCTGGGAGGGTTGATCTTTGGTCAGGTTTCTAATGAACTCACTTTGATTAATCCTTCCACCATTAAAAATTTGCGTAAACATGTACTTATCAGCTGCTGTATGTCCTGCAGGAAACGTTTTCTTTTCAGTCTGACACAGTGCTCTCTGCTGCCACCTCTGTCTGAGACAGGAACTATCCAGAGCAGGAGAGGTTGTCTATGGGGATTTGTTGCTGCTCTGGACAGTTTCCGTTTTGGACAGAGATGTCAGCAGAGAGCACTGTGTCAGACTGCAAAGAAAACATTTCCTGCAGGACATAGAGCAGCTGATAAGTACTAGGAGACTTGAGATTTTTTAAATAGAAGTAAATTACGAATCTATATAACTTTCTGACACCAGTTGATTTGAAAGAAAAAGATTTTCACCGGAGTACCCCTTTAACAGTCACAATGTAAATTTACCGCAGTCCTCTGATCTCTCTTAGCATTCATTTCCTTTGTCTTTGCTGCATAAACATTATTGTATCTGCTCTGTTGCACAATTTCTATCCGAGACTGATATATTTTTAGTCTCAGTTTTACCAAGAACCCATCTTCCAAGAGTTGGTGATTGAGCGGATTTTCGATATACATATATTTCATTTCCCTGAAAGCTGCATTATTTTATTACTGGTTGAGGATGAGAGAAATGTTAGCTTTCAGAATGATGTATGGCCAATTAAAATGGGAGTGTTGGATCATGGCAATGTGATCACTTTACTGATTACTGTGTGACCCCGGAGCTGATTATGTTTAGTACCCTGATTAACAATTAATTGGGCTGATATAGTAGTGGCCTACAGGTATTGAGTTGCAACGCGCAGTCATTGTGCTAGTGCCAATGGTTTTAATCTACTAAAAATCATGATAAAAATAAAGGTTGAATATATTTATCCCAACCAGCCGTTTACATAGGCTTCATTATTAGCAACACTTGACAGGCTAAGCTAGAGGTGTCATCACTGGCGTTCACACGGCCCTTACTTTGAATATATATATTCTATTTATAAATTCACCAGCTGCTATGTCGCTTCTTCCTTGGCTATTTGAAGACCTTGTAGGAAGTCAGTAATTTCTTTCAGGCATACTGTATTTAAGACTACTTCAGTGCAAAAGACACAAGAAATAAACTGGTGATCTTATAAATTAATAATTATGTTAAATCCATCACCTTAAACTTTCAAGGTGGTACTTAAAGGGAGAAAAAAAAAATATTTAAAATCAACTGGTGCCAAAAAGATTGTCATTTACTTAAAAAAAAAAAAAAAAGTCTCTATTCCTTCAGTACTAATCAAACTGACCGCAGAATCGGGTGCACCCGCATCCCAAATCATCATTGCACACAATGGAAAGTGCGGCCTTAGCTATACTTTACATTGTGTGAACTGACAGTTCTGTGCGGCCGCTATTCAATGAACAGTGGCCACACAAAACTGACATTTCACTTTTTCTTGCAGCCACTAGGGATCTTGGCCAAATGTATACAGAGTGTATACACTCCAGACGGAATTCCATTGATTTCCGCGAATTGCATATTTTGAATTAATCACGGCTGCTGTTGTAAATTGCAACAAGGCCAAGATTAATTCAAAATATACGTTGTGTGAATGCGGCCTTAAATTTAGTAATCTGTATAACTTTCTAGCACTAGTTGACTGAAGAATTCCTTCAGAACCAAGGATGGGAAGTTCGTAAGCTAGATTTTTGACATGACTTCCTCTAAGACTTCTCTTTTTTTCTCTACAATCCAACTTCAAGTCCATTCGCAACCCCTTCATAAATGGCTCCATTATGCATCCTGTTTTTTGATAAATTCCTGCCTTAGCCTATATTCGCATCATGTTCCCTGGCAAATTGGAAGTTATACATTGGCAATCAGCCAAAAAGGGATGCCAATATACAGTATATAGATGTGTGTTCCAGGTTTATCAGCTTTAAAAGGGGTATTCCGGGTAAAATTTACTTTTCACCTATTCACAGGATAACGGAAAAGTAGGAGGTTGGGGGGGGGGTCCTCTTGGAGCAACAGAAAGAGCCATGTACATAGCTCTTCTGCCATATTCGGCTATTTTCGCCACTCCATAGAAATGAATAGAGCCGTTAATCACATGCCAACCTGGGACAGGTTCAGAGGTTGGACCCCCACAACCTCCTTCTTCATTTTTCCCAGAATACCCCTTTAATGGGTTAAATGTTGTCTAATAGTGACTGAAGCTGTACTATTTCTGTTTAGGACTCAAAGCGTGGACTTCGTCTACTCCAGTCCCAATATAATAATTGTAACTGATGTTTTGTTCATTTTCCATTTTATTTTTTTAAGCAGCTCACAAAAATGATAGGAGAAGAATATTCTCAGTTAAAGTTTATAAACCGATCAAATGGATTTGACAATAGATACAATGCCGAATGGAAAAAACATTCTGCTGCTTGACTTACGTGATAGAATATTCAGTCAGTCGGATATGACATTACTTGACATGTTAGTGATTTTAGCTGCATAAATTATGGTAATATACTAAATTTTGTTTAGTCATTAATAAAAATATTCTTATAAGCCGCAGCTTCATTGAAGTAGAATGCATCCAGGTTTAAGGATGGATTTAGCTCAGGAAAACAATGGATTGGGCAATATATATATATATATATATATATATATATATATATATATATATATATATTTTATTTATTTTTTTTATATAAAACCTGAAAACTTAGGTTGTTATTTTATATAAATGCTAAGTGACAATATAGGATGTGTGGCATTTGTGCAGTCTGCTTAATATACAGTCTCCATGTACAGGAGTTACCTTCCGTTCTGCCCTCTGGCAACTCACAGTTGCAGGAGCTGCCTATTTAATTTCTATCTTTCTGTGCTAGCACATCCTGGCAATGCCTTGTGAATAGGGAAGAATATGTACAGTATGATATATGTCTCTCCAGAGAGGGAGGATGCGTGGGATTGATTTATGTGTTTGTTTTATGGGGGCGGATATAAGGTGAACTGTGTTCATTGTATATTTCGAGTGTATTATAATCCAGTAAAATATATATATATATATATATATATATATAGAGAGAGAGAGAGAGAGAGAGAGAGAGAGAGAAAGAGAGAGAGAAAAACTTAATTGCATGTGGGGAACATACATTAATCGTCACATTTAGGCATCTGATAATCCAGATAATTCTGGTAATCTGGCAACAAAATGGAGGACCAAGAGCAGAAGAGACAATCAGAAAAAAAAACAGTAGCAGATTTTGTGTTAATATGTTGTTTTATGCCAATCAACCATAGAAAGAAAGATATCATCTACATTTCCATTACTATGTATGACTAAATATTGACACCTTTCCATTGCTTAACCCCTTAAGGACAGAGCCTGAAATGGCCTTAATGACAGAGACAAATTTTATGAATATGACCAGTGTCACTTTAGTCATTAATAACTTCGGGATGCTTTTACCTATCCGGCTGATTCTGAGATTGTTTTCTCGTGACATATTGTACTTTACATTTCTGGTAAATTGGAGTCGATACTCATAACGAATCTTTATGAAAAAAACCCCCAAATAATGTGAAAAAATGTGAAAAACTGCATTTTTCCAACTTTGAAACTTTTTTGCGTATACAGAAAGTGGATATACCACATAAATTATATATTAAATAGTATTAGCAACATGTCTACTTTATGTTGGCGGCATTTATTAAACTATCTTTCATTTTTTTTTAGACGATAGGAAGCTTAAAACATTAGCAGCAAATTTCCAAATTTTCAGTAAAATTTCAAAATCAGATATTTTTAGGGACCTGTTCAGGTTTAAAGTGTATTTGAGGGGCCTGTATGTTAGAAAGCCCCACAAAGCACCCCATTTCAGAAACTGCACCCCCCACACTCTGCAAAAGCATATCCAGAAAGTGTTTTAACCCTTTAGGGGAGTCACAGAAATAAAAGCTAAGTGTGTAAGAAATTTGAAAATTTTAATTTTCTGTGCAGAGATTTTATTGTAATCCAATATTTTTCATAATTATAAACCTACTACCAGAGAAATGCACCCCAATATTGATTGCCCCGTTTCTGCAGTTTATAGAAATACCCCATATGTGGCCCTATTGCGCTATTTGACGCAACCACAAGCCTCAGATATAAGGGAGCGCCTAGTGAATTTCAATGCCTCCGTTATATTTGGTCATTTCTGACTGTACCACTTCAGGTTGGCAGAGGCTCTGGGGTGCCAAATCATAAAAAATATGCAAAACAACCTCTAAAGGGCCAAAAGCCCAAATCACATCCAGCAGTACCTTCCACTAGAGTAAAACATAACTTTTATTGGCTCTTAAATAACATATAACAAAAGTAAATGTTGTGAACTTAAAAACACACTGCTCCTAGTAGTCATCATATTATCACGTTATCCATCCCTATAGTGATAGTAGCTGCAGTCTACTCACTACCTCAAATGTATTACTGTCTAACTAAACTAATAGCGCAGTGAAGTTAAAATCTAGCCACAAGCCCCTCAACTAGTTTCACCCACACTTGGGCTTCATCAGGAGGAGGGCTTATATGGAGGCGGCGCCCATCTAGGGTCTTATTTATAGTACTCCCCTTTAATCTCATCACTAGGCGACCATTTTCAGCCAATACCAACGAGTATCTGCCAGAAACCAATCGGTGGTCGCCACCTCAGACGCTATATTAGCGCCAAAAATGCATAGTCCAACCCCTCTGGCGCTTAATGATGCAATCATACCCCATAACCAATCCACTCACCCCTCCAAAACTGCTCTTTCCAGCCCGCAGGTTACACTTCCGGGTTCTATCACTGTCATCATCTTAAGTCATGTGGCCCGATCACGTGACCTCACATCCTGCTCACCGGTCCGATCATGTGACGCGTCACTCGCCCACACACACTGAGCTCATCGGCCCGATCATGTGACCACACCACGTGTCTCCTCAGGCCTACGTAACATCCATCATATAGTCACATGATCGCTTTATCAATATACTGTGTTTGAATTATTTATTTATTTATTTAAAATCACATAACTTATAGCAATCATACTGTATCTAAATTATTTTATTTATTTATTTATTTAGAGTCACGTAATCACTTATACTAAGATACTGTATTTAAATTATTTATTTATTTATTTAAAGTCACATGATCGCTAATTTATTTAAAATCACATATTCATTTATAACAATGATGATGTATTTAAATTATTTATTTATTTAAAGTCACATGATCGTTTCTTAGTGATGTTACTGTATCTCTCCAATATTTGACAGTTGGTAAGTATTGGTAAGTAGATAGGCGAGATAGGTAAAATATCAAGTGTTATAGATATATAGGGTCACAAGGATAAATCCATCCATACTTTGAATGGCTCTCAGACATATATAGCCTATATTCCAGTAATCTAACCATAGTTATTCACCCCAAAGGGACCATCTAAGATAGTACATACTGTCACCAAATAAACTAGAGCTGCTCAGAGGGGTGGGAAAAAGGGAGGGGGGGGGGGGGAAGGAAGGGGAGGGAGAAGGGCAAAAATGTGCCATCTCTATCAGAGAAAAATTATTACCAGAGAATAGAAGAAAAAACAGGGGGAACATAACACAACATAATCATAAATGAATTAAAGAAAAGCCAAGAAGGAAAAACCTTCATTGAGTCCAACTGGACTCATACTAGCCAGACGGTGTATCCATCTCGCTTCCTCCCTCAACAGTAGTCTATCCAGGCACCCCTTTCGAGGTCCCAATCTCGGTTGGGCAATTCCAATGAATTGTATAGCATCACAACGTCCTTCATGGAAAAACCGGACATGTCTAGAAAGTGGGGTATCTTCGGCATTTCGAATGGTACTTAAATGTTTCCCTATTCTCCTTCTGAATTCTTGAATCGTTTTACCAACGTAAATCTTAGGGCAATCACACCGTGCAATATAAATAACCCCTTTCGTTCTACAGTTAATAAACTGTCGAATCTGATAGATCTTTGCGTCACTTGGGTTAGTAAACTCTTTCATGGTAGGTATAAATTTGCAGAATTGGCATCTCCCACACGGGTGGGAGCCAGTCAATCGCGATCTCAGCCAATTTCCTCCACTTTGGAGGAATTTGGCTGAATTTGGCTGAGATCGCGATTGACTGGCTCCCACCCGTGTGGGAGATGCCAATTCTGCAAATTTATACCTACCATGAAAGAGTTTACTAACCCAAGTGACGCAAAGATCTATCAGATTCGACAGTTTATTAACTGTAGAACGAAAGGGGTTATTTATATTGCACGGTGTGATTGCCCTAAGATTTACGTTGGTAAAACGATTCAAGAATTCAGAAGGAGAATAGGGAAACATTTAAGTACCATTCGAAATGCCGAAGATACCCCACTTTCTAGACATGTCCGGTTTTTCCATGAAGGACGTTGTGATGCTATACAATTCATTGGAATTGCCCAACCGAGATTGGGACCTCGAAAGGGGTGCCTGGATAGACTACTGTTGAGGGGGGAAGCGAGATGGATACACCGTCTGGCTAGTATGAGTCCAGTTGGACTCAATGAAGGTTTTTCCTTCTTGGCTTTTCTTTAATTCATTTATGATTATGTTGTGTTATGTTCCCCCTGTTTTTTCTTCTATTCTCTGGTAATAATTTTTCTCTGATAGAGATGGCACATTTTTGCCCTTCTCCCTCCCCTTCCTTTCCCCCCCCCCCCCTCCCTTTTTCCCACCCCTCTGAGCAGCTCTAGTTTATTTGGTGACAGTATGTACTATCTTAGATGGTCCCTTTGGGGTGAATAACTATGGTTAGATTACTGGAATATAGGCTATATATGTCTGAGAGCCATTCAAAGTATGGATGGATTTATCCTTGTGACCCTATATATCTATAACACTTGATATTTCTACCTATCTCGCCTATCTACTTACCAATACTTACCAACTGTCAAATATTGGAGAGATACAGTAACATCACTAAGAAACGATCATGTGACTTTAAATAAATAAATAATTTAAATACATCATCATTGTTATAAATGAATATGTGATTTTAAATAAATTAGCGATCATGTGACTTTAAATAAATAAATAAATAATTTAAATACAGTATCTTAGTATAAGTGATTACGTGACTCTAAATAAATAAATAAATAAAATAATTTAGATACAGTATGATTGCTATAAGTTATGTGATTTTAAATAAATAAATAAATAATTCAAACACAGTATATTGATAAAGCGATCATGTGACTATATGATGGATGTTACGTAGGCCTGAGGAGACACGTGGTGTGGTCACATGATCGGGCCGATGAGCTCAGTGTGTGTGGGCGAGTGACGCGTCACATGATCGGACCGGTGAGCAGGATGTGAGGTCACGTGATCGGGCCACATGACTTAAGATGATGACAGTGATAGAACCCGGAAGTGTAACCTGCGGGCTGGAAAGAGCAGTTTTGGAGGGGTGAGTGGATTGGTTATGGGGTATGATTGCATCATTAAGCGCCAGAGGGGTTGGACTATGCATTTTTGGCGCTAATATAGCGTCTGAGGTGGCGACCACCGATTGGTTTCTGGCAGATACTCGTTGGTATTGGCTGAAAATGGTCGCCTAGTGATGAGATTAAAGGGGAGTACTATAAATAAGACCCTAGATGGGCGCCGCCTCCATATAAGCCCTCCTCCTGATGAAGCCCAAGTGTGGGTGAAACTAGTTGAGGGGCTTGTGGCTAGATTTTAACTTCACTGCGCTATTAGTTTAGTTAGACAGTAATACATTTGAGGTAGTGAGTAGACTGCAGCTACTATCACTATAGGGATGGATAACGTGATAATATGATGACTACTAGGAGCAGTGTGTTTTTAAGTTCACAACATTTACTTTTGTTATATGTTATTTAAGAGCCAATAAAAGTTATGTTTTACTCTAGTGGAAGGTACTGCTGGATGTGATTTGGGCTTTTGGCCCTTTAGAGGTTGTTTTGCATATACATATACCATCCAGAGTACTTTCTTTTTGGGCACGTTAGTTTTTGTTTAAAACCTAAAAAACACCCCTAAAGGGACACCATTTAGAAAACTACACCCCTCAAGGAATGTAACAAGGGGTGCGGTGAGCATTTGGACCCCACAGGTGCTTCACAGATTTTCCGAACAATATGGCGTAAAAAAAGAAAAATTTATTTTTTACACTAAAACGTTGTTCTAGCCTTCAATTTTTCATTTTCTTAAAGGGATAAGAGGAAAAAAAAGACACAAAATGTGTAGCGCAGTTTCTCCCGAGTACGGAAATACCCCACATGTGGACATAAAGTGCCAAGCGGGCGCAGGACGAGCCTCCAAAGAGAAGGAGCGCCAATTGGCTTTTGGAAGCTGGATTTCACTGGAATGGATTTCAAGGGCCATGTCGCATTTACAGAGCCCTCGTGCTGCCAAGACACTGGAAACCCCCCACAAGTGACCCCATTCTGAAAACTACACCCCTCAAGGAATCTAACAAGGGGTGCAGTGAGCATATGGACCCCACTGGTGACGGGCACAAATGTGGAACAATGTGACGTAAAAGTAAAAAATTTCATTTTTTCACTTTCATGGCACAAATGTGCCCGTCATCAAGGGGTACATATCCTCACTGCACCCCTTGTTAGATTCCCTGAGGGGTGCAGTTTCCAGAATGGGGTCACTTGTGGGGGGTTTCCATTGTTTTGGCAGCACGAGGGCTCTGTAAATGCGACATGGCGTTCATCATCCATTCTAGCCAAATCCAACCTCCAAAATCCAAATGGCGCTCCTTCCCTTGGGAGGCTTGCCCTGCACCCACATGGCGCTTTATGTCCACATGTGGGGTATTTTCGGACTCGGGGGAAATTGCTCTACACATTTAGTTTTTTTTCCCCTCTTTTAACCCCTGGTGAAAATGATAAATTCAAGGCTAAACCAACATTATAGTGTAAAAAATGTAATATTTCATTTTCACGCCACATTGTTCCACATTTGTGCCCGTCACCAGTGGGGTCCATATGCTCACTACACCCCTTGTTACATTCCTTGAGGGGTGTATTTTCCATATTGGGGTCACTTGTGGGGGGTTTTACCTGTCTTGGCAACACAGAGGCCTTTTGAATGCAACATGGCCCCTCGAAATCCATTCCATCCAAATCCAGCCTTCAAAAACCAAATGGCGCTCCTTCCCTTCGGAGGCTTACCCTGCGCCCGCACGGCGCTTTATGTCCACATGTTGGATATTTCCGTACTCAGGGGAAATTGCTCTACACATTTAGTGTTTTTTTTTATCTTTTAGCCCCTTGTGAAAATGAAAAATTCATGACAAGATTAATGATTTAGAGTAAAAACTTTACAAAAATTACACTAAATGTTGGTCTAGTCTTGATTTTTTCCATTTCCACAAGGGGTTAAAAAGAAAATGAACACAAAACGTGTAGGGTAGTTTCCCCTGAGTACGAAAATACCCCACATGTGGGCATAATTTGCCATATGGGCACAGGGCAAGCCACCAAAGGGACAGAGCGCCATTTAGAGGCTGGAATGGAGGATGGAGGCCATGTCGCAATTACAAAGCTCCTGTGCTGCCAGGTCAGTAGAAACCCCTGACAAGTGACCCCATTCTGGAAACTACACCCCATAAGGAATCTAACAAGGGGTGCAGTGAGCATATGGACCCCACTGGTGACGGGCACTTACGTAGAACATGTGCCGAGAAAATAAAAAATACCATTTTTTTCATTTTCACGTCCCAAATGTGGCCGTCACCAGGGGGCCATATCCCCGCTGCCCCCCTTGTTAGATACCTTATCGGGTGTAGTTTCCAGAATGGGGTCACTTGTGGGGGGTTTCTACTGTCCTGGCCGCACAGAGGCTTTGTAATTGCATCATGGCATCCTCTAATGGGAATGGCGGCCATACCTACTTAGCTGGGGAAAAGGGACAATTCTAATTTATTTGGGGGTATTAGGGCAATTATTAGTTTATAAGGTTGGAAATGACAGGTGTCCATCAAACTCAACCTGTGTTGATCCAGAGGAAGGCAAAAAACCCTCGTGAGGCAGACGACAGTAGCCTTATCACAGGGGAAAAATTCCTTCCCGACTCCATAATGGCGATCAGAATAATCCCTGGATCAACGTGACCCCTGAAATAGGAATATGGGACAGAATTTAGATAATGTAGAACTCCGATGACGTGTGGTGCGCCTTGGAGCGATCCAGTATGCAGAGGCCGGGGTGATCAGGACAGGTGTCACACTGGAAAATGTTGTCCTTCCTGATCCCCCTGTTACCCCACACTCTGCACTTCTTCTGGGGTCTCCCGTTCTCCAGTGTGGGGGACGTCACCTGGAAAATGTTGTCCTGGTGCGATACAGGGTCCTTCATATCCAGAAGCGCTGGGTCCGCTCCATGGCCGCTAAATATTAGGGCATTATTACTGCTTCTGATATGTTCGGATCGTGCCGCAAGCTACAGGGCAGCGAGGGACCGGAAGACGGGGTGCTGGTATAAAAGTTATCCCCATACAGGTGGTAACCTTTATCCAGCAGTGGGAAGATCAGTTCCCGGACGATCTTCCCACTTGTTTCGAGGATGGGGGGGGGGAGGGGGCATCTGGGGGCTGGATTCGGGTGTCCCTTCCTACATACACTCTAAGGGTACGTGCACACTGCGGAATCGCAACAGATAACCCTTCGTGCATTCCACAGTTGGCACCCGCCGGCTGACTGATGCAGGCGCACGTCTCCGTCCATGTCATAGACTCCATTCTATGCACGGGCGGATTCCGCTCTCCGTCCAACGTATTCATTCTTTTGATGGACGACGGAGTCCGCTTGTGCATAGAATGGAGTCTATGACACGGGTAGAGACATGCGCCCGCATCAGTCTGCCGCCGAGTGCCAGCTGCGGAATGCACGAAGGGTTATCCTTCGCCATTCCGCAGTGTGCACGTACCCTACATCTGTAAGTGTACCCTGAGGTACTCTCACACAGTTTGTAGAATTTCACACCATACCGTCATCTCTTATTGGGACGGTACTGGCGGAAAAGACGTGTCTGGGGGGCAGCGTACGCTACGCTACCCCCAGACACGTCACCGGATGATGAGGAGGATGAAAATGAATGGAGGAAAGAAGGATCCCCCCATTCATCCTCACTGGCTGTTTCGGTGTCGGAGGCAATAACGTATTCCTCTGACGCCGAAAACACCCTGGGGGTCATCTTTATATGGGGACTAGTATATGGGGTATGTAGTGGTGTAGTGTCAAACTTTATTCAATGTAGTGTAGTGTGGTGTAATGTAGTGTTTTTTTACGTGTTTTTTATTACAGTAAGTATAAAAAAAAAAAACCTACGCCAACAAAGGAGTTGCTGATAAATGCCGCACTTATGTGCGGCACTTATCAGCAGACCGTGGCAGTAGAATATAGAAAAAAAAAACACCCTACGCCAAAAAGGAGGAGTTGCTGATTAGCAGCGCACTTTCGTGCGATGCTGATCAACGCTCAGCGGCGATAGGGTGCGGAAAATAGAAAAAAAAAATTTGGAAAAAAAGAAAAAAACTTTTTTACATTCTGAACGTCCCTGTAGCTGCTGATAAGTGTATTACACATATCAGCCGCTAGAGGGCAGCAGAGCGCAAAATACGGAAAAAGTCGACGCTGGAGCCGAAAATAGCCGAGAGAAGCCGAACGTGACGTCACGGAGGAAGCCGAAGACCCGAACGAACACGAGGACGCCGCGAACCCGGAAGACGCCGATCAGGAGCCCGGGACAGGTGAGTAATGTACAAATACCTGCTCTGGACCCCTCGGCTACCTAGCTGAGGGGTCCAGGGCAGGTATTTTTTATTTTATGGGACTCTGATCGCCGTGCCACCGGCCCGATCGCCGTGAACGGCCGGCCGGCCGTTCACGGCGATCGGGCCGGTGGCACGGCGATCACCATTACTTTATACAGTAATGGCGGTTATTGCCGTCCTCGGACAGCACCGACCGCCATTTTTTTCCGGGTCATCGGGTCACCGATGACCCGGAAAGGTTCCGATCGCCGCTATTGGCTGATCTGAATTGATCAGCCTATAGCAGCGATCGTAAGCACGGGGGTGTTAACCACCCCCCGTGCCGAGAAGCTAAGATGGCCTGCTATGATTTATAGCAGGCCATCTTCCCCGATCGCTGTGTGCGAACACGCAGCGATCGGGGAAACATCAGGCGTAAATTTACGCCCTGATGCGCCAAGTACCAGGGCGCGAGGGCGTAAGTTTACGCCCGATGTCGTTAAGGGGTTAAAAGGGAACCCGTCACTTTGAAAATACAAGAGGAGCTGAGCATAATAATATCTACTTTTATAGGGAAAGGTTTAGGCTGGGTTCACACTGTGTTTTTGTTGACCTTTAATGAATTAGTTTTTAAATGGTTACTTTTAACATGCACAAAAACATTGTGAACCATATAATTTTTATAATGGAAGTCAATGGAAGAACAAATGCATCTGTTTTTTTTTATCCATTTTTACCCCCCCCCCCCCCAAAGGATATGTTAAAGCTACTCTGTGCCCACAATCTGACCCCCACCAACCGATTCTACCGTCAGATAGCTGCTTTAAATCCAAGATCTGTCCTGGGGTTCGTTCGGCAGGTGATACAGTTATTGTCTTAAAAAACAACTTTTAAACTTGCAGCGCTGTGTCAAATTAGTGTGGCTTAGAGTGTCTCTGCCCTATGCACCACCTCTCTGTTTCTCCTCCCTGCCCTCTTCACCATTAGGAAAGCCCTGGGCAGAATTTCTCCTAACCCCTACTTGTCTGAACACTGCACAGGTGCTGGACTGTTAAGGCACATGTGCAGTGTTCAGATGTGAATAGATGTTCAGTGATGAAGTAAAGGAGTAATCCTGCCCAGAAGCATTCCTAATGGCTAAGAGGGCGGGGAGGAGGGGCACAGACGCTGTAGGCCACGCCAATTTGACACAGCGCTGCAAGTTTAAACATTGTTTTTTAGGACAATAACTGATTCACCTGCCAAATGGACCCCAGGACAAATCTTGGATTAAAAGCAGCTATCTGAAGGTACAAGCGGTTTGTGGGAGCAGATTGTGGGTACAGATTCCCTTTCAACGAACTGCAAAAACACAGTGTGAACCCAGGCTTAGCAGAACCTGTACCTTATTGGTTCTGGGCTGAGTAAGTGGGTGAGTAGGACCGCCCATTTACCATAGAAAGAACAGGGATTTCAACCAATAAATTCTACGAAATCTTTTCCCATTGAAAAGGATATTAACCTGTTCAGCTTATTCTGCTCTACACCACAATGCCCAGTATGGGGACTCATACAGATAGTTTTAATGTTATGACTGACAGTTTATGTTATATACCTGAAGGCCATATAATCCTATGTTTGAATTTTACCCTATGATCATTCTTTAGTTTTATATCTTTCTATGTCTATGACCATCTGTCCCCATCGATATTGGATAGAAGGCCTATACCTGCCCTATTATTTTTAGTAGTGGAGTGGTGGTGGCTATAGTTTGTTTTTAATATGCTAGCGGTACATTATATATTGGTAAGGTCTTATTCATTTTCTCATTTATAATTAATGAAAAAGGAAAATTGAATTCCTTTAGGAACATTTCTACCACACTATATGCATGTTATCTTTCTATTGGGAAAGTAGTCATCCGGTGCAATCAATTATTAAATATTTTAACTGTATGGAAAAAATGAGCATGGGTGATGTAAAGGTACTAAAAATTAACTTAGCTCAACATGCTATGGATGTATTCAAATTCAGTCAGATGCTAGTGAGTGATATAAATTATAATATATGACTTTATTAGCTGGTTACAGTGAATGAAACCACATCTGATATTATCTGTTGCCTAAAAGGAATTTTGACTCACTAACATCTATTTACTAGAAGCCTATGCATTGACCCATTGACCCATTGTGGGTCGGGGCTCTAACCTCCAGAGATCATTTGTTATGTCCAAGAAAGCCACAACTAACCAGACATTTTCCCTACAGCATCCACTGTGCTGGATATGGAGCCTTCCATGGTGTCTGTTCAAGTGCATATCCTTCCATGTATTGCCTGGATGCAGAAGGTCATCTACAGTAGGTACCAAATCCCCAATGCAATGCATGTAACAGCTACAGTATTCACGTCAGCAGGGGCAGATTAACTTTACCATAGGCCCTGGGCTGTTCACCAAGCCTGGGCCCCCTACCCCACTGTAACTATATCTTTAGTAGTCTGCCTCCATAATGCAGACTGTATAGGAACCGTGGTGACGATATTGTCACATGATAAGGTCCTTCAGTATGTTCTTTAATGTTACTGAATTGTCTCCTGGCTACAGTTTAGCACTGATTTGTGCAAAATTGCAGTAAAAAAGCAGTGATTTTTACACCACTGAAAGTATACATCTGTTTGGGTGGCCATGGGCCCCCCAGGAACTCAGGGCCCCGGGCTACTGCCCGAAACAGACCTATTATAATCCACTACTGCACATCAGGCAGATGTGGCTTATAGAAGAGCATACATGCATTGCCATGCTGGATGATAAGAGGCACCAGGAAAACTCATGCTGAATGCATCAGAACTACACCCAGTGAATGGATGTGTATTATGGCCAAGAGGGGAGGTCCAGGGCATACAGTACTATACTCTTCTTTGCTCCTGTACAATCTTCCCATTACAATCAAATTGGTGGTGGCCATGTCTGTATTTAGGTAGAAGCACAGAGAAATCTAATTCTGAAGGGATGCCGAATTTTTTAATTTCTCTTGGAAGAATTGTCCAGGGGAATGCAAAAAAATAAAAATAAAAATAACAATAATAATAATAATAATAATAATAATAATAATAATAATAATTTAAAAATAACAGATTGGACCAATTCTACAGCCAGTGACTGGTCAATGGGGATCAGGTACCATTAGATGACAGTGGTGGGGGATTTGGATGTGAAATAATCCTCATTTATTTGCAAACCTGAGCCCTTTTTGTAAATCATCATTAGGCAATGTTCACACTACATAAAAATATGGCTGTAGTTCTCGCGGCAGAACTACGGCCGTAGTTTTGAGGGGTGGAACATAGCCTTATTTTCAATGGGATCCCGGCCGGAGCGTACACACATCGTATGCTCTCCGGCCGGGATCCCATGCAGCGCCGGAAAAAACTGACATGTCAGTTCACACAGTGAAGCAAGCGGCTCTGGACGCTTGCTTCACTGTGGGCTATGGAAAGCTCTGATGCGGACGCGTACTGATGCGCCCGCATCAGAGCTCCGCGGCCGGAAAGATCACCCGGCCAGGGTCACGGAACGGCCGGGTGTTCACAGCGTGGGAACATAGCCTAAAACAATACAAGAAATTATTTACGATTAGACAAGTTTGGAAGTTTAAAACATATCTGCTTTCTTTCAGAAACAGCGCCACTCATGTCCTTAGTTTAGGTGTGGTTTTTCAGCTCAGTTCCATTGAATTGAATGGAACTAAACCATAATACCACACACAACCTTAGGACAGGGGTGGTGTTGTTTTGTAAAAAAAAAATATATATTTTTTTTTTTCCTAATCCCTTTTAGTTTCACTTTAAAGTTTGAATTCTATTACCCGCTAGAGAGGAATATTTTTGGTTTAGCTCTAGTAAAAGCATTTCGTTGATATGGAAATATTGCTGCTGTCTAGCTACTAATATTAATATGCATAAGGTGAAGCTCTGTATACTAAGTAGAAGCAGGGATCGTCATACAGGAAATGCCAGGATTGATTTCTTTCCTTGCATTAAGTGATTAACATTATTCTAATGTCATATTGGTTTGCTGATAGGGCAAAAATAGAAATAAAACGATGATTTATAAAAATAGTTTCAGATAATACTATATTTCTTCGTGCCCTCAACTAATCGCACCTGCATTATTAATATGCCCTGTCTATGAAGAAAGCAAAGTCAGCAATTTCCTCACTAATCTATTTGACCCAATTGAAAATCAATGATATCTCTTTTGCTATTCTCTGCCTCTACACACCATACAGTAACTTCAATTTCTCATGTTCTTTCATCAAACAGTTCTATGCTTTGTGTAAGAGGGGAAAAAAACAATACCTCCATTCATTGTGTCAACTTCTTTTTCTCAAATTTTGGCTTTTGTTCTCTGATCGGAAAAATCTGACCTTTACCCAATAACATGACTTCCATGCCCCCATTTTAGTTTCATGTCTTTATGCTCGGCGCTGTGATTCATATGATGTACCACTCACAAGTACTAAAATAGCATAGAAAATATTCATCAAGGACCATGACTAGTTCTGCACTGCTCATTCTCACACCCTTCCATTCTTACGTAGAGAATACTGGTAAAAATAGATTTAGTTGCAAATCCTATACATTCGGTTTCATTCATTCGCTAAGAATATTCATCAGTATGTGAAGAACTCCATAATCATCATCTAAGATAGTGATAATATGTTATTATGTCTAAGATCTTACCTTACCTTGGCACTAAACTCAATCATCGTCTGTTCCCTACAATAATGGATCTTCCTCTAATGGAGTTTTTAAAATCTTTATTAAAGGAGAACTCCCGCCACAACTAAAAATTGGGTGCAAGTAGGACATGGGGGACAAAATAATGTATACTTACCTGTCTCTGTGCCCCAACATCACCACATCACTGCTGGACCTAATGTTTTTCCAACTCGGTCACTGGCTGTTGAGCAAGCATTCCTATGCCTGGGTTGTGACATTGCAAGAGTGGGAGCTAGAGGAGGCCGGCGGGTTCCGGGAGTAGTGACGCAGCATGGGGGCCGGCACAGGGACTGGTCTTTATTACAGTATGTTTACCCCACCCCCTGCATACAAAATTCATATTCTAAAGAATCAAAAGACATTTGTACTGAATCCGATTCACACTAAATCAATTCTCTCATCTCTACTCTTATGTAAAGTCTTTTAACATTCTATGCTTCCTATCCTTAATTATCTTGTGTAACAGATTTAATGACAGCTATTACGGTGCCATTACGGTCCTGTTCCCTCGTTTTCCCTTAGATCTTAAGAGGCATATAAATCTGCATTTATATAGAGTTATTGTATATAACTCTTCTACGACTTTTTCTATGTAAATTTTCTCAGTTGTATATTTTATTCATGCACCAGGCTTAACAGTAGTATAGGCTTATCCAAGGCGGTGACCCATTCACTTCATGTTGTCAGCTCAAAAAGTTGTTCAACTATAGACAAGAAATTTTTTTACAATTATAAGTAATGGTTTATAGACAATATTGGGGGAATTTATCAATGCTTTCACCATAAAGCTGTAAATACTGTAAATTTTGGTGCAATGTTCTAAATTTTTTGTGCAAAAAACAGTCGCATATTTTTGCGGAAATGAGCCATTGCTTTAAAATTTGCAACTATTTTACACTAAAACCTAGACATAAACCATTATTAAATCCCCCCTCCTTTATTTTTGTGTAGCAAGATGATTGGGCCCCAGTACCATACCAATAGTATATATACTGTATTTATTAATTTGCTATTTTAATATTATATTGCAAAATGCTAAAAGTTTGGAAAAACTCATTAGGGGAATTTTCACACAACTTTTTTGAGGTCATATCTGTGGACGGCCATCATTTTGATGCATAAATACAGCCATATTTAGTAAAATACAGCCTAAAATAGAGGGCATGTTCATTGTTTTACGGCATTTTATACAGTGTGTGTATTGACTACATTGACTTTAATGGGGCATAATATATTTTTGAAACTGCAGACAAATGTTGCTGTTATTTTTATGTTGTGTGAACATACCTTCAATATTAACAAAATATTTTTTTTTTACATATAGTTAACATCAATAGACTCAGGCTATGTTCACACTACGTATATGTCCGGCCGCATATTTTTCGCGGCCGGACATATACGTGTAAAACTCCGGCCTGGATTTACGCAAGTTGCGGCCGGCTACGTACGGTCCGCGAACTTACGCCCGTAAGCTACGTACGCTTCCCGAGCGGCGTACGTAGCGATCTGACAGCGGTATTTTACTTGGATATCTTCGGCTAGCCCCGGACACCCCACAGAACCTTTTGGATCGGCAAATCAAAGTGTAAAAAAGAAGAAATCACCACTCCGTACGGGACCGCATGTTACGCTATGGGCGTAAGTTACAGCATTTCCGTCCCGAAAAAATGGTCTGGTTCATTTCTTACGGCGCCGCATACAATCCGGGCGTAAGTACTTACGTAGTGTGAACGATGCAGCCGTAGATCGTATACTGTCCATTGTGAGCAAACTACGTAAATCTCCGGCCGCTTATTCACGGAGCGCGCTATGGCCGGAAACTTACGTAGTGTGAACCTAGCCTCAATCTGTAAAATAAAAACTTTTTAAATTGTGCTAACCAAGAAAATTCTTATTTTGCGCCATATTCCCATTCACTACTTCTTGCTCTGCTACCAAAGATATTTTAGTAAGAAATAGGAAACAGCAGGACTACACTGACTTTACGTGTAGTCTTTTGCTATAGTGACACACGGGTCTGCTTAGGAACTGCAGGTGCACTGAAACATTAAAATAAATGTGTGAAAGTAGACCTTCCTTTTATGACCAAAGAAGGACATGTGATTATGGCACCTTCTTAGGAAAGTTTTTAAAGGGGTTGGCCTCTTTATAGTAAAAATTGCTCAGTGTACAGTACACACAGCCCTTACTGACAGCAGCTCCCAGTGTACCTCATAGAGCTAAAATCAGACTCCCCTACTCCAGGCTGTGCCGTCCTGCTCTGTGGTGAGTCTGTCTATACGATGGCTGACATGGAGGAGCATGTGACCATGCCCCGCCCCCAGAGTTCCTCCATAAACATATACAGGCTCATTGTTGGACACTTGTGGGAGGGGCATAGTCATATGCTTCTCCTTTTGGGACATTTAATGAACACTCACCAGAGAGCAGGGCAGAACAGTCTAGAGGAGGGGTGTCTTGTTTTAGCTCTATGAGGCACACAGGGAGCTGCTGTCAGTATATACAGTGAGTACACTTACTAATACTGTACACTGAGCAATTTTACTATAAAGCGGCCAACCCCTTTAACTTACTGCTTCAAACTGACTTCACTGTTTCAAGCAAATTTATATTTCTCAGATGGCAGACATATTTCAATTGTAAGAAGAAAAACAAGACTGATTAAAGAGCATAATTTATTTATAATGGACTAAATCCTATATTCAGTAGAACACAATTTTATGTAATGATTAATTCTTTAAAGCATATGCCTCTAGTGAGACATGCCATAAAATTTTAAACAGAAAACAAAAAGCTTTGTCAGATTTAATAGCATGGGATTTCAGATAGTGAACTAAAATGTTTAAGTTTTTATATAAATGCTATAAAAAACAGAAAAAATGTATTTTTTTCTCCCCCCCCCCCCCCCCCCCCCTGAACTGACAGCAGTTCCTTATTTAATACACAAAATTAATAGTGTAAACTTGCAGGAGAGAGGAGGTTTTCTGCCGGTAATCATAACTTCAAAGGAATAAATGTCAGTCACATATCTGTTAAATTGTGTCATTTGTGGGGGGGGGGGGGGGAAGAAAAAGAAAAAAAAGAAAACAATATCTCCTCATATGCCGTGGGAGCTATACTTGTCTGAAGAGAAAGTGAATGCATCGGCTACCATTGTCATTAAATTGCAGTCTTTCATAAAGAGTGCATTAGTTGAAAGAAAAGCAATAACACATCAATATCGCTTTGAATTATTGATCTCTACTTGTCAACAAAGCTTTCCACCGAGCATCATAATATTTCTCTATAGATTTGTATGTATTCATATCGGATGGAAATATATAAAACACATTCAGAAATATAGGATGGAATTTAGAATGTGCACACAAAATGAATAAAACAAATAAAATGATATGTGCCTTATTACACTATTACACATCTATTCTCTAGTATCGCCCCAGTCCCTTTATTCTCTCATTTCATCCAATAGCTTTGTGTTTTCTTTAATATACTTGGATTTGGGGTGTCTTTTTTTTTACAAAACAAAAAAAAAAGTCAAATTGGGACCAATTGACCTTACACCTTCATTAACGGAAAGTTATTTTTTCTGTCCATCCTCCGTCCTCCCCATACACAGGAATGTTCAGCACGGTTCCTATGGGGAGAGGAGGTCTATCTGTGGCTTATTTCTCCCAGAACAAAGGGGTCAGGCTGTGATTTTCCAGCAGGCCTGACCCCTTCCTCCACTGACATCATCTGTGGGTGGACAGCTGGGAGAGCCCCTTACACCTTATACTGATGGCTAATAGACAATAGATGTATAAAGTGTATAGAGACCTTAAAACAATAGAAAAGATTTCATAATTTTTATTAGCTATATCACTTTTGACTCCCTAATTATATGAATGGGGGTCACACAAAAAAAGAGAAATGATGGACACCATTATCAACTCAAAATGACATGTAATTTTTTGTGGACCTAGCCATAAAAATATTCTATACAATTTCCAACATTGATTACTATTATTCCCTTATAAACTTTATAATAAAGACTTGGTAACCACTTATGATTCTTTTTAAAATAAAACTATTGTTATAGCAGTCAATGGATATAAAATGGGCAGCAAGATAATGTATATTGTTATTGAAGAGATCAACAAGTGTATACTTTAATAAACATTTATTTGTTCCAGGAAAATTATCAGCATATTTTTTCTTTGACCTTGAAATCTATCCAACAGAGCTGTTGCACAGGAATTGATGGATGTGAATGAATACACATTAGAGCTTATAAACCTGTTTGAGAAGTCTCTTCAATCTATTCAGAAAGCAAGCCAATAATGCTGTTCATGGTTCATATGTCCATAAGCATTTGATTGACAGTGAAGGTTGGTAAGAGCTACATGACTACAAATTTCAGGAAAATGTATTTTGCTGTATTTTGGCAGCTTACACATAAAATATGGAACATTTTATTTTGGAATATGCTTGAACTCCCCGCTGATATTAATAAAAATGAATCCGGGAGAAAACTGGTACTGACTGCCACATAGCATAGTCCTCATAAAGATACTGTATACTGTTGTACAGACAAAAAAAATGTGAACTGGATATGTATAAATATATATATATATATATATATATATATATATGTAACAAAACAATTTTTTACCATTTATTGTAATACCTGAGTATAGATGTGACATGGCACAACTTTTACCCTGTTTCCTTTATACAGTATCGTCCTCCACATACACTTCATGAGTGCAGAGTCATCTATCTATCTATCTAGTCCAAGAATTCCGCAGCACAACCGTAAGTGTGAAGAAAATCCAAAGTGTTTTATTCCATATTCAGTAAAAAATCATATGCAACGTTTCAATCTTATTGCAAGATCTTTCTCAAGCCTTGCGATGAGATTGAAACGTTGCATGTGATTTTTTTACTGAATAAAACACTTTGGATTTTCTTCACACTTATGGTTGTGCTGCGGAATTCTTGGACTTTTTAAGGGGAGACGTGGATTCGGTCTCCAGCTGCTAGCCCCCTGAATACTATTTTTAGCAGAGTGCACTCCATTGTGGAAGTCTATCTATCTATCTATCTATCTATCTATCCATCTAATATGTAATCTCTATATTATACACTACATGCCCTCAGTTCTGAGTTTCCATTAGTTAGCAATGATTTTTTTTCTTCTCTCTCTCTGTCCATCTTTTCCTTTTTTATTTTCATTCTATTGCAAACTGCCAGTAATTATTGCTCCAAATTTTAATCTCAGTGAATCATTTCTATCATCTTGGCTTCTCATGGATAAGTTTAACCATCCATATTGATAATTTATCATCACATTGATGGGTAAGTTTTGGGGGTTTTATGATTTGGTTTGAACCTTTGTTAAAAATGGTGAAAATGGTGAAATAGAAAGTCTACTGGGCCGATAAGGTGGCCATACACTTTCAATAACTGTTAGCTGAATAATAAATGATCGGGCAGCAGGTGGCAGCTTATCTTTCCTAGAACAAAGAAGTTGGTCAATAATCCATCACACCTGACCCCTATCTCCACTGACATCTGCAGGTAAAGTGTCAGGGGACTCCATACTACTTATACTGATGGCCAGCTAAGCCTAAATATCAGGTCAGAACAATAGTCTATTATCGCATATACAAGGCTTACCTTCACATCTTCACACTGGTGAATAAATCACTGATCAGACCTTCTGTTATTTAATCTATCTATTGCATACCCATCAGTATATTTCATACCTACCTACCTACCTATTTTTCGCATATCTATCTACCTATTCATGTTTCTATTCACATAAACTAATCATGTTAATTCAATATGTCCTATAGCATCCGGTTCCTTTCACAAATGTACGAGAAACAATATTTCTCTCTCTTTTTTTTTTTCTTGTGGGTTTTTGTCATCCAATTTGCACCATGTACTATAAAAATGAACTTAGAATAACATTTGCTACACATGCATCCTAATATGTGTTTTGTACAATCTGGAAGTTTGGTCGAGAACTCAATTATTTTCACATCAAATGGCCAGCTCTACCCTGAAACTGCGAACATGACAATTATTCTATTTCCTATTGCCCTAATCAGAAGGAATTTTACGGTTTCTGAAAAATCATAGCATTGAAAAGTATGTTAGAAGGTGTCATCCTCAAGCCTCATTACCCAGTAAGCAACAACTCGGAAACCTCAAGTAGTCAACAGTGAAATAAATGACGCACAGAAGATACTTAAAATATCCAAGATGCTGGCTTTGGCCAAAACGCGAGCAGGATCCGCTCACAAAGCCGCTTATTATTGATAATAAGGATGTCAGGGCTGCTATTTTCCAAAGATGTCTCTCTGATCTGACTTCCAATATACTTAGGCAATCACAGCAGCTCACTTAGGATTCATTTAGATTTCTACAGCTCTGCCATAGCGCTTTTCAATCATTCCTAGATTATAGGATGAAGTAAAATTCTGAAGGTTTTATTCCTATTAAGCCTTTCCTTTAATTGTCTTGTGTTCATTAACTTCCAAGGTCAGGCTCTTGCTAATTTTGTACATGATAGGGAGAGAATATGTGTCGCTCCATATTACATCTCAGTGGGCTATGTTGTCAAGACGCATTTTTACAACTTTTGATAATCTGGAACTTAAACGACTGGCATTACGATAGGTTATGGGATTTCCAGGCTGGTTTTATAAGGCAACCTGTCACCAAGTCAAGCCTCTTTACATTACATTATAGTTGCCCTAATGGCTATGAAGTCATGATTAGTACTTTAGTCTTCTAAAGTGTATGGCAGGTATTGATCAAATACTGGTCATGTAGGCTCCTGAAACGTGTGACTTCGCAGGGATTCAGAATAGCAAAGAGGTATGACTCATGTATGTCTTATATATTGAGAGGAGTCACTTTATTTGGTCTCTAACATTAGAATATTAGCAACATGGATAAATGTAGAAAAGGTAAATTGAACTGGTGTCCACCATTAATTCTGATTGGCCAATGGGAAAGAAAAGTACAAGTGTATGCACCCCAATTTTAGCATAGTTTCCAATAAAAAACAACAACAACAACAACAAAAACAAATAATAATAATAATAATAATAATAATAATAAGAAGAAGAAGAAGAAGAAGAAGAAGAAGAAGAAGAACTTTAATAGGAATAATATAATAAAAAAGCTAAATGGGGGAAAAAATTGAGGCCATAACAAAAAGTTGGTGTGACCAACCCAGGGCCATGAAGTATGTAGGTATATACTGTCCTGCTATGCTAGCTTTACCATTTGGCCTAGACTTATTTCACTTAAATGGTAAAGTTTAAGGCTTTAAAATTCCCTGTCAGTTCCCATTAAAAAAGAACCAGTTAATTATGATAAATAAATATTCACAGGAAGGTCAGAAACAATCTTACTTTTTAGTAAGAGTTGCAGGAGGTTGCATAAAACCATAAATGCTAGGTTAGGAAGGGTTACTCCTATGGTTTCCCCTCATTTCCACTTTTGCTTATTCCACATAAGCATATGCTCAGTAAGCAATTTTTACATGTATCCTACATAGACAAACACCCCTATTTCTCTACTCCAATTTTCAGCTGTCAAACTACATTTCTACCCTTTTAAGGAATGGAAGTCTCAGAATGTTTCATTTCATGGTCACATTTAAGAAGTTAATAGGAAGCAAATCACATTATTCCCTTTAAATCTACTTCCTTGCTACACACACACAAAATATCCAGCTGTAAGAAAAGTACTAGTATATCGACAGCAACTCACATACTGACACAATATCATATACCTACTGTAAATCATGTATCATATATATAAGCAAAATTCTAGTAAATGTGTAATTGAATGTTTTGTTTGCTAAAATCATCACATGACATTCAATAATGGATATGTGACAGGGTCTCATTGATCAATGCTTGTAACACAACGGGCTATAATATCACTGAGGTGTCATGGCATCTTTGACAATCAACTATATGACTTGAAGTTAGGAAAGAGCAAATCTTCTAAGATTTATTCGGCTTTGGATAGTAATATTGGTATCAATATTGTACCAATTCCTAATATTGGCCATACAAGAGGTGCACACATAGCAATATAAAATGGGGCCCCTTTCTGTTAGTTCTGCACCTCTGCTGCATTTTCTTCAGTGAGAAGAGAGACCTAACTTTCAAAATCAGTCCCAGACACAGATTCTATAGTAAAAAATAATTTGGGCAATAAATTAAAAGTCCTTCATAGATACCGAATACCTACAGTATAGTAAGGTTTTTATCCTTCCTTGGAAATTCAGCAAACAATTATCTGTACGGTACTGGATACAGTAGGAAAGCAAAAATGTAATTTCTTAGGTTTAACATATTTGACCGATCCTAGGCCCTTAGATCTATTGTGAACACTTTTGAACACTTAATAATAACTGTGTTTTACCACAAATTGTACTAAAAGCAATGACAACTGGAGAGATCACCAGCCCACCCCATGTTTTTGCATTGGCAACTCTCGATGAATGAAACCTGAAATGTGTAATCCCAGCGTTTTTCTTCCAAATGGATGATAGATGCTTTCTATAACACTAAACACGAAATATAATTATATGGAAAAAGATAATTACTTGAGTAGCATTCAAGAATTCCTTGAGTGCTGTTTATTGTAAATAAGGTATTATTTAGTATTGCAGAGGGTGATTGCTGTCTTCACAAGGCATTACAAATCGGATGCTGCACCAGCTTCTCAGATTCTCATTTGCAATTTATCTTCTCGGAAATTGGACATGGCACAAATATACACATTTGGCTGATGACAGAAACATAAATATGTAAAGTTCATACAGCCTCAATCTCTGCAGCTCTGTAATTCCCGGTATAAAGAATTCCATATTTTGAGTCTAAAGGTGGGCAACCAAACAGACAAAATAATTATCATACATCGGGCAGTCTTCCTGCTTTGCTTCCTCATTTGATTGAATATTGCACACTGATTGCTTTCACTCCTCAAGTTAAAAAAAAAACGGTATGCACTTTACAATGGGCAAAGCACACATGAAGAAAGCCACATGGGGAAGCATCAAAAATAACGTTTTTTGGTAATCTTTGTTAAAAAGGTATTTTTAGGGTGGATTCACACATATCGGAATCACAGCGGATTTCATGCTGCGAGTTCACAGCGAAATCCCCTGTTATTCTGGGTACTGTCAGTTTAAATGGGTTTACATACTCGCAACAAATTTTTCAATTACGGGCAGTGCATTGATTGGCTGAGCAAGAACTACGGTAGCTGGGAGCCCCAGAAGTAAGCTGGAGCGCAGACAGGTAAAGTATTCCCCTGTCAGCTGTGGGTTAAGGGAGACAGCGTTTACATACTTGGAGTGGAACGAAAAATCCCAAAACTAACTGTACCATGAATCGCAGTGTATTTTGCTGTGAACTCGTAGAATGAAATTTGCTGCGATTAAGGTATGCGTGAACCCACCCTAAGGCTATGTTCACACTACGTAAAACTACGGCCGTTTTTGCGGGGTGGAACAATGCCTTAGCTTCAATGGGATCCCGGCCGGAGCGTACACACATCGTATACGCTCTGGCCGGGATCCCATGCGGCCCCGCAAATAACTGACATGTCAGTTTTCTGCGACCGCAATTCAATGAATTGCGGCCGTAGGAAACCCTATTAGTTCACACTATGAAGCAAGCGGCTCCGGCATCAGAGCTCTGCGGCCAGAAAGATGATCCGGGCAGAGACCGGCCGTTTCCTGACCCGGACGGGGTCACGGAACGGCTGGTCTCTCACGCCGTGTAAACATAGCCTAAAGGTGTTCGCACACATTTTTGTGACACCTATACAGGAAAAAGTGCTCACCTGAGTGTTTGTCTCCCCAGATCACTGTATTCCTTGTCTTGCTTACATGCACAACATTTTGTATCACCTTTGCAATTTTTAAAAAGTTTTTTTAACCACAATCGATCCAGCAAGATGAAGAAGTATCATTTTATAGGTGCCTTAATGGCTATGAATAGAAATAAGCGAACTTCGGCTATTCTAGAGTTCATCTGAACCAAAACTCCCATTACTGGTGGATGAAGAAGTTGGATGCAGTGCCAAGGAGTCCTGAAAAAATGGATGGTTGCATGCATCTTCTTCAGCCAACTTCCTTAGCTACTGGTACTGGTTTTCAAACGGCGAGAGTTTGGGTTTGGACGAACCCAAATGTACTCAAAGTTGCACTCATCATTAGATATAAAGTGGTGATTACTACAAAGTCATACTAAATGGTCAACTAAAGTGCCTACATGTATTGATAAAATTCTGGCTCTGTCACTTTTAAAAATAAACATTTTAAATATTACACAGACATGACAAAAGGTTTGTGTCATCAGGGTCTAGGTGTTCAAACTGGAGCCAGAAGAGGTGTAAGGCTGAGTGCTCACTCACCAGATCACTGCCTTTTTATCTCTATGGAGCCTGTCCCCTATAGCTAGACTAGGAGTATCTTCTCATGTCTCCATGGGGATCTGAACACCTCAAACAGTTAAAACTTTATTGCCACTTCATGTTCGGGAGGCCCCCATACACCTTACACTACTGTATAAGCAGTGAGTTAAGCCAACTTCAGTATCAAGTATATGGGCACCTTGAATCATAAAAAATTAAGTACATGAGTTTTTTTCATTTTCTTTATGTCAAACTTTTTTTCTGCAATTTTTGATGCATGGAACTGCAATCCAGTCGTGACCTGTTTCCTGTTAAAGGGTTTTTCAGTTTTAGAAAAAGCACAGCTGCTTTCTTGCCAAAACAGCACCACTCCTGTCCCCAAGTTGTGTGTGGTTTTACAATTCAAAACCACAGCTGCAAAACCAAACGCAAATTGAGAACAGGAAGGTTGCTTTTTCTAGAAGAAAGCGGCCATGTTTTTCTAAGCCTTAAGCCCATTATCATCTTGGTGCAGGCAGAAATCTAACTTAAAGTAATAGATCTGCCCCTATGTCTTCTACCCTTCCTATAATGACTAGATTCAAGTCCTCGTTTTTACATTTTCCATAGTCTGCCGTTAATATTACATGATGCTGCAAACCAAACAAGGAAAGAAATGATTGCACCTATTTCTATGTGACCGTCTGGTTCCATTATTTATAACTCCATGTATATTCCTAACCTATAAGCAAATGAAATTACCTTGATATTTGTAAAATAAGAAGGCAGAGGATTCGCTGAAATCCCTCAGTATTCCTGGTGCACTTGGCATAGGTTATTCAGTGTGCAGCTATTTTGTGAAATGCTTTGCATGTAATTAGGAGCAGGTATCAAATCCAAAGCTACATTAATTAAACTCATTACTATGCTGCACACTGCAGCAGTTTTTCAATGTACAATATGTGGCTGCGTCAGATGCCAGGAGCCGGTTGGTGCTGTGTCTTACATTTGACACAGATCATTAGCTGGGAAATTTAGGCCTTCTGAGATCCGTCTTAGGTTTTCAGGCTTTAAATGGGAATAACATGATTGACAGGAAAGCAAAATTGTATACATACAATTATAAGCCTTGCAGCCCTGATTTCTTCTGTATGTGCTGACTGCTAAAGATTTCCCAAAAAAAGAATACACAGAAGAAAACTGATGGTCCTGCAGCTAGTTATGAGATGTGTAAATGTGATGATAACAATAGCAGCTGCACATTGCCAATGCTTATACATATGCAAGGATATACTGGAGGTGGAGGAGAAAAAACTAAATCCGGACCCCAGTTTATGCTACCTTTTCTCCTGGACCCCTACAAGACAGCAGAATCCAGGGCTTAATAGGTATGAATGTTGTTTACTACAAGGTTTGACTTTTTATTATAGGGATATTGATTTGCAATTCATCTTGATGATCATTTAAATCAATTTCAAAGTTGAACTGATATATTGGAGAACATTAATCAATAAATTTATATCAGTCACATACCATGTTTATGAACCATAAAAAATCAGACACCTTATCTGACACTTGCCCCCTAATGGGCAGGGGGCACTGAGGATGAAGGCATGTCTGTTACCTTTATCCTCAGTGCCGTTCCCACACAGTTTTTCCCACACTGGTAGTCTTGCCCCCAGTGCTCCTAATCGCTTATTGGGCACGGAAACTGCGCCAATGACGAAGGTTACAGATATACTGTCAGCCTCCGCGCCCCATGCCCGCTAGGGAACTATCAGCAGGTTATATTATTCTAACCTGCTGATAATTCCCCTTTAAAAGTTACCCCAATGGCCAATCTGATCTGGTATGCAGCTTAAATTAAGCTTAAAGCAGAATTATTAATAGATCATGCAGTCTGTTGCTGCACACAGTATGGTGGAGAGATCGCTGCACTCCACCCTTGCTGTGTGTCAGAATAATCATGTAAGGTGTTAGAAATCTTGCCTGTTATATTTGGGCTGTTTTCTTACTTGCTGTTTAATTTAACAGGTATAAAATAAGTTGTCTTCCGGAGAGTCCATTAATAGTAGACTGGCATAGGTCTGACTCCCATTATCCCTGATGATCAGTTCTTTGAAGAGGTCAAGTTATGGGATACCACTCTAGTTCCTTGCACTGCTGCTACTAAAAGTATGAAGACTGCAGGAATGGGTGCAAGCAAACATTAAAGAGACCAAAATGGATGCTAAGCCCCACCTTAGTGACACTGTATGTAACTGGTGGTGCCAATAACAGCACACAAACTGGGGTAAAATGATAACTTTAGGAGACCTTCATATAGGTCGAGTATTGGGACTGTTATAGTCTATGTGCACCATACTACAGATCAGTACCACAGAGATCTGTAGGACCATGAGCATGGACACCATATTATACACTGGTATCACATAGATTAATAATAAAGACATGTTTATGACCTAAAGGAAAATTTTAATCGTGTTTCTTTGGTTTAAGGTCATGAATTTTTGGTTTAAGGTCGTGAATTTCAAGTGTTCTTGAAGTTTATATCAGAAAGCTAGAATTAATTTTCCTTATCCTTGTCATTAAAGATGACTGAATAGATTTCCAGGGATTAAGATTCACAGCAAATACTTTATGTCTGCAGCATTCAGCGAATAGCAAACAATCTCAGATTAGCTAAAAGCCAAAACAGAAAATACGGATCTGTATTCTACTCATAGAAGTCAAAGGATCCATAATGTGACTCCAAAGTTTGTAGACCCTGCTAACTCCTTGATAAGATTACAGATCCATAATAATAAAAAAAAAAGAATAACAGAAAGTGTTACATTTGCATTGAAGTATAGAAAGTCCAATCTAGTTTAGTAAATGAGTTCTTCGTGTTTCTTCTATCTTCCAGGTTAATGTCTGCACACATTGAAACTATCCAACAATAGATATATCGGTAACATTATACCAAGGAAGTTGCCATTCTAATAAAGTAGGCTTCACAAAATACAAATCATATTACTAATTATTTGAAGAAAATTTTGCATTGTCAGTGAAATATAAGGGTGAATGAAAAATGTAATCTCTGGAAGATACAAGTGTAATTAATTACATTTTGGAGAAAGTCGGCACTGAATAAAAATAACTAGCTTCTAACAATGAGCTGATTTATTAGAAAGAAAGGGAAAAGCTGTTTTCAAGCATTAAGGAACTGTAACTACATTAATAACATATGTAAATACAGTTAATGGTTTGTTGGAATCAGTGAATATTATAGTCTCGATCAGAATGCAAATTTTATAGCTTACATACACGGTATACTTGTTCTTTCTAAATTTCTATAACAAATCTTTAGCTTTTTGTTATTTCACATATATTCCATTATGGGGAGATTTTTCAAACATGGTGTAAAGTGAAACTGGCTCAGTTGCCCCTAGCAACCAATCAGATTCCACTTTTCATTCCTCACAGACTCTTTGAAAAATGAAAGGTGGAATCTGATTGGTTGCTAGGGGCAACTGAGCAAGTTTCACTTTATACCATGTTTGATAAATCTCCCCCTATATGTCTATCATTATCTTTCAGCAAATTTTGGTTACAGGGGTTATCCAGCTTCGTAAAATGGATGTCCTAGCTAAAGTGAAAGTGAAAGTATATATACATTAAAGAATGTCTGCGTAAAACAAGAAATAGACATTGAGTATTTTTTTTTCTGTTGGACTTTTGAAACAGTTGAAGAAGTTGTCCAGTGTCCAGTAAACATTTTAGGTTTGCCTACAGCCTACCCCATTATCCTGGTGTAAAGGCCTAATACAATAAACCAGCCATATTAGCCCCCTCTTCACTTCCCTGCTGCTGCGGCTGTAAAACCTGCTGGTTCCAGCTGTTCCCATTATGCAGGATTCCGCTGACATTCCGCTCCCCATCAGCAGAAGCCAGCAGAGCAGAGATGGCCAGAAGAGTGTACAGTGGGAGGAGCAGGGGGAGGGAGTGGAGGTAAGTAAGGCTGGTTTATTGTGTTATACCGGGGAAGGCTGTAGGCAAAGTTTTTCCCAGGCAACCTCTTTCAGCAACAACATGAAATCTAAAAACAGGACAAATATGAGTAATAAAGTACAGTATGGTATCCAGATAAGTGGAGAATCAGTAAATTTGTGGTTAATCATCAGTGGTTTTGTTCTGTGTCTTCAATGAGGGAAATATATTCTTTCTCATACGCCAGTAGTCGGAAATAATCATTTCCTACTAAATACCCTAGAAACCTGTCCCCAGTTCTGCAGGGCATCAAACAGAAGAGGGAAGAGGGGGATGTAGCTGCAGTATTTTCTTTTTACTCTCTACCTTAAGGCTATGTTCACACTACGTAAAAGTACGTCCATTGTTGCCATCGGCAACAACGGGCGTACTTTATGCAGTGTGGGAACATTGCCTAAATTTCTATGGAATCCCGGCCGGAGCGTATACACAGAGCGTATACACATCGTATACGATCAGGCCGGGATTCCGTGCGGCGCCGCAAATAACTGACATGTCAGTTTTCTGTGTCCGCAATTCAATGAATTGCGGCTGTAGGAAATCCTGTCAGTTAACACAATGAAGGGAGCAGCTCCAGCCACTTGCTTCATAGTGTGCTATGGAAGGTTCTGATGCGGGCGCAGCCGGGTCACGGAACAGCCAGTCTCATGCGTAGTGTGAACATAGCCTAATTCTAGGGACAGGTATCATTTTATATCATCATAGCAGAAATAGCCCATCTATTTGACAAGCATCTATGAATGTAGGCCGAAGAAGACGAGTACTGTAGTAGCAACCTATCGTGTGAGCTAAATTGTTTGCTTTCCTTCCAGCACTTATTTGGATAGGAAGGTAGTTTTTATGGAAATAGATTTAGTAAGTTGCTTAGGCACCAGCATCACAAACACCTCTAACATGTAGGAACATGTAACCTTGAGACCAAAATACCCTCAAATGTGAAAAAATGAGAAAGCAAATTAAGCTGATAATTTGGTATTTACCACATAGTATTTCATATGCATATAAGAAGTAACTAATTGCACAATTTTCTCTGCATATATTTATTAATAGCACTAATAGACTCAATGCAGTATAATTTATTGCATGGCGGCACCATGCAAAATGAAGCAGAAAAGTTATGCAGATTATAAGAGGCGATTTAACAACTTTAGGCTTTCCCACTATGTATAATTGATAGAGGTTGTAAATGCTCTTGTCGTGAAGCAGAGTTGGTGCATTTGTTAAAATCTGCACTGACTCTGATCTGTTTGGCAATCTTGTTAAAGCTCCTAAATAAGCCATTTATTATCCACCCATTTGCCCTGAATAGGTCACACTCCTGACACTTGAAATCTTTAGGTAAGAACTATCAAGACGTTGATGAATGCATGCCTTAATCCATCAAGCACTTTGTAACCTTGCATTGATTGCCATAGCTACGACTTGAAATGTTTTTATCATTAGATAAATATGTCAAAAAGAAATTATTTTGCTTAATTTGTGCATCAATGACTGTAAACCCATGTGTCATTCGCTAATAGTTTGGTAGTAAAAATACATATACTGGCAGCTGGCAGCATAAAATAATAAAATATAATAATAAATTTAAAAAAAAGTCTCATTCCATGAAATTTTGGAAAGAAAAATAGTAATAGATTTATAGATAGTTCTATCAAATTGCAAATGTTTTTCCACCCAGATCCCATTTTGCTAGAATTGTTGTCCAAAGTTAAGCTGAGCAAAGGGTGTCCTGCTACAGGAATCCGCAACAACCAGCTGTAATGTGTGCTGGAAGTAGGTGCTAAAAAAAATTCTACAGCACTATGAGGAACTGCATGGTGACCATTAACATTCAAAATGCACAGATGTGTTAAATTTTTCCAAGAGTGAAACACTTTTTTGTTGCAACTCTTTTTTAGGGGTGGGTCCTAGTAGAGTTGGGTAGGGGAGGAAGTAGTAGTAGAGTTAGTAGTAGAGTAGTAGTGTTACAATTAGATTAGATAGTAAAGTATTACTAACAGTGGTATGAGTAAAAGAAGTAGTATAAGTACAGTAGTAGTAATTGTATGAAAAGCAGCAGTAGTATTAGAGGTAGTAGTTACAATAACAAGAGTAATGCTAGCAGTAGTAGTAGAATAATAGTAGCATAATAGTAGAAGGATTTGTTTGTACAAAAAGTAGTAATAACAGTATTAAAACTGTTAGTAGTAGTAGTAGCATTAAAGGGGTTGTCTGGGGAGCAGAAGAGGACAGAAGCCTTCGGCTTTCTGACGCTTACTTTCTAAGATTACACATCTCAGAAGTAAGCCTTCGGGACGTGGGTGGATAGGGCTGTGTGACAATCCTAGTAGTATTTTTGCCCGAATACAATTTCAAATAGCTGCACAGTGTCTCTAATATTGTAGGGATGCTGTGCAGTTACTGGACATGGCATGCGGGTTTTGCCTGTGTGCAGTGATCATAAATTACCCCCTCACCCAACATCTCAGAAAAGGGAGAGGGGTTCAGCAATGGGAAGCAGAAAACTTTAGCCATCTCCTACTTCCTGGCAATCCCTTTGTTGTAGAGGTAGCAGTGAAAGAAGTAAAAGAAGCAAGAGTAATAATAATAGTAACCATAATAAAAGTATTATTTTTAGTAATTGTAGTAGTAGTAGTAGTAAAAGTGATAAGCAGTTGTAATAGTATAAGTAGTAATAAAACTATTAGCAGTAGTAACAGTAGTAGAAGAAATAGTTGTATTAGTTGTAGAAATAGAAGTAGTAAATGTATACTCATAGTAGCACTACTAGAGATGGTAGTAGTAGTAGTAGTAGTAGTAGTAGTAGCAGTCACATTCTAACTTATTGCAACTATTAGAGGTGAATGACTACATGAAAGAGCGGAAAATAAAATGTCATTTTTTTGTCTTTATTTCTTTCCATTTTAAGTTCCTCTTTGTCTTTCCCACAAACATTTCTGAAGGACAAAGCCAGTTCTAAATATTTATGAAGCTTTTAATTGATAAAAGCTGCTAATGTGGAATGACAATTCATTCTCTGCAATCAGAAGAAGTGACTCGGATCTCTGCGGGATCATCACAGAAATGGAGATTTGCAGCATCACGTTGTGAAAGTCACAATAATTTTATTTTTAATGAAGTGTAGTGGTGTCAGTGGCGGAGATGCCTCCTTAATCTGCATGAATTTCCTTTTTATCCTGCTTGATTCGGTTTCTAAAATTGAATTTGCTCGTGCTTGGGCTATTTCTAAGAACATCCAGAATCGTGCTCCAACACTTTAGAAATATCTTTCACATATTCTGTAACGCTAAAGGAAAGTGTCTAGACATAGATTAGTTTGTCCTTGAAGCTGTAACTATATTGTGTCTTTCTCTTGCTTTAACTGAAAAATAAATAGGGCATATGTTATTGAAGAGAAAATGACTCAGTATTGAAAAATAATGAATTCTGCCAAAGACTAAAGGAATTGCGTACCAGGGATGAATGCTCATTTTATGCTTCCTGTGGTTGCCATGTAACACAGCCCTATTGAGGCCGTAATAGTGACGGAAGTGGTTGAGGGGCACGCTGAAATTAAGTAAGACAATGCACTTCTCTAATTTCATGGAGGGTTCACCACATTGCTGGAATAAACTCACGAATAAGGCTAAAAATAGAAATACATAGGAAATAGGGATCACTGGAGGATCATCTCCTCAATAGGTTGTTTTCATCGAGGGTTAGGAGGCTTGTGTTGCAGACAGACTAGCTGCAATAGAGAATAGACATCTAGTCAGCCTTAGGAGAAATCCATACACTAGCCTGCTATGTTTCTCTATATTTATTTTTCTGGATTCTACCTTTATATCACAATTTAGAGGTTATTAAAGCCCTTAAAAGTATTTCTTAAGTAGACAGTTTAACCAAAGTTAGGGATAGTTTATAGAGGGTCCCCTAGTGTATTGTGAGGCGAGCTGTGATGCCAGTGCTTGGTACTATGGGAAATTTAGTAGAAGATCGAAAGCAGATTTTGAGGATGTAAATGAGATGGATTGTGCCAAGGGAAGTGCAACAGCAACCTGCAGGTGCAAGGGCTTTCCATATATACCCCCCTCCCTCCCCCGGGCATAAACACAATAAAAACCTGCTCTATAGATATCTAAAAAAAAGTAGGATCTTAGCAAACTATTTGATCATACAGAGTGTCCTCAGAGACATGGTCCTACTCTAGCATTCTACCACTAGCAATGGCCTCTCCTGGGCTAAATAACCCCCCAATAGGGCAGATAGGAAACAAATTTCTATTTCTAACACTTGCATGACATGGGTGGAGTGCGAGCCAACAGGAGGTAGCCACACACCCCCACATACAACAGTGCAGTGTGAACAGAGGCATAGAGGTGCTGCCATTTTCCTTTTTTTTTTTTTTTGTTGTATGTGGGGTGTGTCTACCTCCTGTTGGCTTGCACTCCACCCATGTTTTGCAAGGGTTATAAATAGAGATTTGGCTCCTATCTGCCCAGTTGTAGGCTTATTTAGCCCAGAGAGGCCATTTCTAGTGTGAAAATGCTAGAGTAAGACTATGTCTCAGAGGACGCCTTAATGTGGCGATATGGTACACTCTGATCAAATAGTTTGCCAAGATCCTCATTTTTTAATATCTATAGAGCAGGTTTTTATCATGTGTATGCTGGGGGGGTGGAGTATGTATAGTAAGCACTTGAACCTATAGGTTGCTGTTGCACTTTCTGTTTTTATGCCATAGAGACATGTCAAAAGTTTTGATTGGGTCACATCTGAGTGTTCAGACTCGTACCATTTGAAAGATAGAGTGGGGAGAGGACTACAGTGCGTCTGCTTCATAGAGCTCCATTAAAAGTCTAACCCTTTTCAAATTCAGAGCGGAGAGTGGACTCCCTGCTCTCCGGAGTGGTATCGGTGTGAGCATTCAGACCCAGACCGATCAAAAGTTGTTTTTTTTTATGACAGACACACTTTAAGGACTATATGTTAGTGCTAGGGACCACTAGAAGTCTGTCATTTATTTTGGCCACTGGATGATGGACATTTGAAGTGTGTACGGCAGTGTTAATGTATAGCTAACTGTACTAAACGGTTACATCGCATGAGGCATTATTCACATGGTCACCTACATATTGTCTTATGTCGTCTAGTAATCCTGTCTAGCCCTATTATCCATTTATTGACTGTGGAGACATTAAAGTGTGGCAATGCTTCTTAAAGGGAATCTATCAACAGGTAAGGGCAGACCAGGGAGTCTAATAGAAGACATAAAGCAAAGTTACATAGTGCTATGAATCTGCAGAGATGCTGGGATCCACCTATTCTTATATTGTTGAATGTGAAGTATAAAGAACTTTCAAACAATATTGTTTTTTCTTTTCCTATGATAGAACAGAATAAAGGGAATGAGAACTCAGATGTGAACTCAACACTTAAGCCTTCAAGTCTTATGATAAAGAAGGCCACTCTGGGTTCATCCATGGTTCTTAGTCTAACACTTATCTATGACTTTCCTTTTCAAGCTTTCTTAAGGAGTAAATCTTCAGCATTGTGCTGTTGGTGGGTGACATCATTGCATTAGAGCCAGGATACACAAGGCATTCCTCTGTCCTACTAGTAGGCTAGTTAACCCAGCAATGGCCAGGATTTCAGAAATTCATTCAAACATCAAAAGAACAAGAAGGCATCTCTGAACTAAATATATTTTATCAATCTGCTTCATAAGCTTACAATGTATCCATCACTATCTTCTTCAAGATGTTTGTTGACATCTAGTACAATCAAGCAGGTTTTTTAGTTCTACAGACAAACAGCAATGTATGTTTTTTTTTTTTTTTTGTTTTTCAATTTACTACTAGGCTATGTTCACACTATGTAATAGTAACAAATAACAGGCATACTGTATTTCATAACAACGGCCCTTGTTGTTATGAAATACGCCTGTTGTTTTTGCATTGTTTGAAAATAGCCTTAGGCTTGGGGAGGGCAGAGGGCGAGAGTGTCAGAGAAGGTGCTCTGTCAGCCTGTTGACCAAGGGGGGTTGGGATGCCCCAATATAGTCTTATACTATTACGCCTCCATTCTTGATCAGCTGCGATACTGGTTCGCAGGAGATACTACCAAACTATGGGTGGGAATAGAATCGGCCCTCCTGAACAGCACAGACTTGGGCGTAACATTATGGGCTTCTAGGCTATCACCTACCCTACCTGTGGGAATCCCGCCTACAATATTAGCAGGACTTAAGGTGTGGAACAAGGAATTAGTTAAAATGGAATTACTCCCTCTGCACCCAATTTCTCTTCCGCTGAAGGTCTTAGAACATCTCATCCCACACTCTAATTTTCAGTCCTGGATAGATAAAGGTCTTACATCACTGGGAGAACTATACGAGGATGGGAACCTGGTTTCCTATGAGAATTTAGTTGTAAAGTATAATATCCCCAATAAGGATTTTTATAAATACCTGCAGGTACGGCACTGTCTGCGGGATATTGATATCAGTAATGTTTCTAGAAAAACTCGCTATGAAAGCCTTTTTTTCAACCAGACACTTCCCCCTAAAGGGATATCACTAGCGTATAAAGCTTTACAACCCAGACTTGACACCTTACCATTTATAGCTAAATGGGACCGAGACCTAAACACTTCACTTGACGAGGAGAGTTGGTACCGCATGTTTAACACGGTCTCCAGGGTCTCACACTGTATAGGCCATTTAGAGGCCTCTAGGAAATTGGTGTACCGCTGGTATCTAACCCCTTACCGCCTATCAAAAATTTACCCTGACTCCTCACCTACATGTTGGCGATGCAATAGGGAAGTGGGGAACTTACTCCATATATGGTGGGAGTGCCCGATTTTAACTCCTTTTTGGAGCAAAGTCCAAACATTTGTAAATAAGGTACTCATGTTTCCAGTGAACTGGACCCCAGGCTTAGCCCTCTTGTCTTTGACTGCTGACGACCTCCTAGTCTCAGACATGACGATAATGGTACACATACTAATGGCAACCAGAACAGCTATTGCTAGACGGTGGAAGTCTGTGGAGGTCCCCAGCATTACAGAGATAGAGGCAGCTGTGAACTTCAACTACAATATGGAACTCGCCATAGCAATGCGAACTGATAGACACATAGTGGTAAGGGAAATATGGGGTAAGTGGACAGACCATATGCACCACTCACGGGACGACACGAAAATATCACCATAAGTGTTTAATATAAATAATATATAACCTGGATGTTAAGGGACGTCATTAGGATTAGGATTTCTGTATACATTTGTAAATGTTTTATGGTATCTTATTAGGCAACTGCTGCAATGTTGTTTGTTTATCTATTTGTTTACCTTGATTCAGTTTATTCTTTACTTTGCTCTCTGTTTGCGAGCTATGTGAGACCTTGTGGTCTCTTCGTTGCTAACTCTGTTGACTTTACTGTCATTGTTCATCTTGCAATTTCAAATAAAATATAAGTCATAAAAGAAAATAGCCTTAGGCTATATTCACACAACCTAAGTTTAGTATTAATCAGGCCATTGTTGCCGATTTGCAACAACGGCAATGATTAATACTAAACTTGAATTGTGCTGCAAGTAGAGAGAATCCCGTCCAGAGGGTATACACATAGTATAAGCTCTGGCAGGGATTCCATCTGGCAGCACGAAAAACTGACATGTAAGTTTTCTGCGGCCGCTATTCATTAAATAGCGGACGCAGAGAACTTGTCAGTTCACATAATGGAGAATGCGGCTCCAAATTCAGCAGAAATAAAGATCATCCGGTCGATACTACATTACCGGCTGGGATGATCTTCAGTAACACCAGCAGTGTTATACGTAATGTGAACCTGGATTTCATAAAAAGTTCTGATGAGTGGGGATCCAGATGCTGAGTTTCTCACCGATCACTGAACAGAGAGAGTCGATCAGCTCTCTCAACAGACTCCATAGAAAGTTTATGAGCCTATTTGAAATATATAAAAGAAAAAAAGCAATAGGGAGCCGTAAACACAATAGACATGACACTATTCAGAGCTTGTAATTACAGTGGGATTGCAGCCCGCCACCTTCCAGGTAACTTGATCAGACGTTCCGTCAGCAAAATTAGCACGAAGAAAAGGTGGAAAAAGCAGTGGCTTTCCTGACACAGTCTGTCTGGACCAGGAGTCTAATGTCTGGATAAAAAAGCTATTTTATTTGCATTCGGCTATGCTTTTCGAGGAGGCCACCCTCCTTCGGGATGCTTCCTCAGAACACGTAGCTGAATGCAAATAAAATCACTTTTTTTTATCCAGAAAGTGTAGCCAGTGTCCGTTAATATTAAAGAAACCCAGTGATTCAGACATTAGACTTCTGATTCAGATGGACTGTGCCAGGAATGCCACCGCTTTTCTACTTTTGGGCTATGTTCACACTACGTAAGTTCCGCAGAAATCTGTGGTACTTACATAGTGCTGCAGGCTGAGGGAATCCTCACCGAAGTGCATACACATAGTATACGCTCTGATCGCGATCCCTAGCGGCGCCGTAGAACGCTGTAAGTTCATACAATGAAGCGAGCGCACGCTCCTTTGTGTGCTGTGGGGAGTTCTGAAACAGGTGCGCACTGATGTGTCCGTATCAGAACTCAGTGGCGCTAATGATCATCCAGCCGATACTGCAGAGACCGGTCTCTTACCAAATGTGAACATAGCCTTACTTTGTGCTAATATGAACCCATCTCAGCATATAAGAAGAAAACTTTGAGTCAGTGTTGACCAGTGTGGACCTCTGTATTTGGAGCCCCACTTATCAAAACTTTTCTCTATGACATGTCAAAGGTTACCCTTTAAATGCACCAAGATACAAATCCCTAGAGAATATAGTAGAATGAAACATAAAGTCGGCACAACTAATAAATGAAGATGATCCAGGTCCACAGTCAGTAATATTTGAATAAAAGCGTAAAAGCATCTTCACCATCTCCCAGTGACTGTAAGGCACATTTAACCCGACCATCTTTTAATAAATATTTAAGACAGATACGAAGGCATTTTCTCTGAGCTGAGGCAAAATTACTTGTCAACAATTCAGGTAGTGATTACTTGTGTGGTGTCCCGAACATTAACCATACTGACAGATTAGACATTTAACTGATGACAATAGTTGCGCAGCAGATTACTGTGCAATGTAGATTTAATCCCCTCAATGTCTCCATAGTCCTCAGCCACGGATTCTGAAGTGTCACAAGTCTGACCTGCTCAGAGCAAATAGGTAGATAATAAATTACTTACTAAGTAGCCTTAACAAGATTGCCAAAGAGATCAGACAATCCTGCGCACTTTCACAAAAGGTGTTCTTCACCGAATGGCTAAACATTTAGCAGTTCTGTCAATTACTATTTCTAGTGACTACTAGAAATCAAGAGCCTGGATTGTAGCTGACTTAATATCATTACAAATGGGACTTGTTAAACATTTGTTCCTTACTTAGAATATCTTTACATCATTTAAACACAATTTTGCTCTATTTAATCACTAAATCTTAAAAAAAAAAAAAAAACTAGCGGTACCTCATATAACACAATTACATCATGGTTGATCATTACAAAAAGTCTTGAGAAAATATTAATGCAGTAAAGCAGTTAAAGGGGTTGAAGGGCTATTCCAGGCAATGGTAAAAAAAAAAAAAACGGGACGGAACATAAAAAATAAGTGATACTTACTGCTCCTGGTGCTTCCGTAGCTGCAGCGCCACCGCTCACTCTTAGCTTCCAGTTTCTGTGTCATCACAACACCACAGGAACTACCAGATCAGCCAGATAGTGACTGGAGAGATGCCTTGTCTCAGTTTTAGATTGGCTGAGTAGGCATTTCTAAACAACGTTGTGATGTCACAGGACCGGGAGCCACAGGAGACCGGCAGGTGACAGTGAATGGTGGCACTGTGTGGTAGGGCAGGGACAGGTAAATATAACTTCATTTTAATGTTCTCATCACCCCCTGCCTTCTCTGCTTTTTTTTTTTTTACCCCGAGTACCCCTTTCATGCACTATGGTAGTGTTTACTAACCCATAGCTGATCACTAAAATGAAGAGGCAAATCTTTGTTCAATTATGTCTCATTACTGCTTGGGTCTGCACTGGGAATGGCATAACTGGTGTATACATTCACAGAGGGTCCATATAATAATGAACTAATACAATGGAGTGAGTTCCTAGACACTGTTCACTAGGGGTATGCAGAAAACCTGACAATTGTGATGAGTTGGGTTACAAAGGAGAAGCTGAGGGGGGCAAGGGGGGGAGGGTATACCCTCTTTAAGGGGAAAAATGTAGGATGATTACATAGAGTTTTGTTGCTGAATTGCTACAATAACCATAGCAGGGTGAGATGGCTTGCTTCTTGAACACCTATATGTATTATATGTTTTGTTATGTTGCTCATATGATAATCTATGGAAAATAGGAACAATATTTTTAATGACAGAAAATCCCTCTTAGCTGTGTCAAAAAAGAAAAAAAAAGAAAGAAAGAGAGAAAGAAATCAGCGTATCCCCAAGCTAAACCCTACTTTCCTCCATTATACCGGATTAATACCAGAACTGCACCTTTAGAAGTAGAATCTGTAAAACTTGCCAGCCATTAACACTTGTAAAGGGACATAGTAATTGGAAGATTTACTAACTATACAGGACCCGAGGGAGCAAAAATTATGATGGCTTTTTAAAGCATTTAATAGGCCAACAAGTGAATTCTTTGTGGATTACTTACATAAAGAGCTTTGACAACCTCACAGGTTTCCTATTTGTACTTTCAGAACTCACAGTTTTCTAAGCCCCGGAGGACTTCTCTTCGTGTCTAAACATGACCTGTGATCGCCTATAACATTGCTTGTCTATAATTTCATCCACAATGAATTCCCTTAATGGACATTGAAATGAATAGCTTTTAACAAGCAATGATGCCTTTCACACTTTAGCTCAAGCAATGCCTAATGAGAGATAATGGAAGCCCCCCTTTTGTGCATCCGGCAAGGAAGATTTTTGGTGTACTTTTAATGTAAAAGAAATATTATTAGAAAAATCTGATTTTATAATGCATGTTTATGAGCCTTCTATTGAAGTCTATATGCAGAGCTGTATACATGCAGAGTTAGATCAGGCGCATGGCTTTGTGAAGGGAACAACATACTGTGTAAACCATGCTTCTACTTCTTATATTATTATACACTAATAGGCTATATTCACACAATGTCAAAAAAAGAGAAAAGGCAGCCGATTTTGCTATTTAAAAGACGTCCGTTATTGGCCCGACGTAGTTGACTTAAATGCAATGCATTAAAGTCAATGGAATGACGGACGTCCAATGCACACAATGTATAAAATGACGGACGTTGTCGGTTGTCAAAATAATGATCATGGCAATTATTTTCGGACGTCTATTGTAAACAGCACACATTATTCATTATTTGTTTGCACACAGTTTTTCTTTTTTCACCGTCCTTTCACAGTTTTTACTATTAAATTCAATGGACTTTTCAACTAAAGGCACACCCAAAGGCCAATTAGTCCACCTAAACTAAAATAATAAGCGGCCAAACACCAAAATGACACACGTCACTTTAAACAGGAAGGAAAAAACGTTGTGTGAAAAAGCCAAGCACAGACAATCATGTCCCTGAAAGTGAACTCTAGCACTGCTCTAATAGCATAGGCAATTTCTGAATAAGGAGAAGCAGACAGCTTCTAGGGTAAAATTATTTTTTTATTTGGCGCAAAAATATATAATGGAGATAAACAGCAGGCTACAACTTTTTAAAATTGTACATTTACAGAGAAATTTTTTATAGGGTGTAAAATATAAACTGGTGTAAACTGCCCATAGCAACCAATCACAGCTCAGCTCAGCTCTGGTAACATGAAAGAGGAGCTGTGATTGGTTGCTGTGGGCAGTTTACATCAGTGTATATTTTATACCCTTTGATAAATCTGGGCCAAAGTGTCCCTGTTGAAATTGTATGATTGCCTTTTCTACAGTGCACTACAATACTAATGTCGTTTTACTGTTCTACTAATACAACCAGTCTTTGGCAGGGTGTAATGGGATTAGTGACATGGTAGGCACAGTATGGCATTGTCATTCCATAAATGATGGATGGCCCTTTCCTCTGTTTAATCAACTAGATGCCATGGTTGTTATTGATCATAGTGGTATGGATAAATAGGATCTAAGTTATCTTCTATCTCAGCCATTTTCTGCAGTACATGGAGTGGGCATGTACATCAAATTTATATTTTGTAAATACCGTATAAAAAAAAAAGGTTTCCCTTGTGAACTCTCTGTAATTTTGTTGTTTGGTTCCTCTGATGTAACTTATAAGTTTTCAAACCCAGGATTCCTGTTGATAACATAAGGGCCACTCCTTACCAGAGGCTGGTGTTTTCACATTGCCTGTGACATGTATGCTGTTGGAGAGAACACAGTCTGCAGCCTTTCCTGTACCCTTCACCTGCATCTCTGGCATTGCTGTATCCTACTTTAACCCCTTCATGTCAGCAATCGGTATATATACGTTCCTACTGTACATACACCATGCAGTAAGAATGTACACATATGTTCCTGACTGTGAAGGGTGTGATGTGTGCGGGACAACTGCAGAGAGAGCGGACCCTCTCACATCAATGTCCCAGGAGCCCAGCATAATGACCCGCAGCTGCCTGTCATTAACCCCTTAAATGCCTTGATCTATAGCTTAAGGTAGATCTATAGTTTAAGGTAGTCAGTGACAGGACAAGCTCCTGTCACTGAGTGATCGGGACCCCCGCAGCCATGCTGCTGGGGTCACTATTGCTTGTACCAATGGGCAGGGGTACGCCACTTACCTCCGTCCTCTCGGATCAGCAATCTGTGCAAAGACTCTGTTATCAGGCAGGCTCTATACATAGATCGCCGATAACATTGATCTATTCTATGCTATGGCATAGCATAGATGAGTATATGCAATCTAATGATTGCATGTTATACTGTAAATCAAGAGTGTAAAAAAGTGTAATAAAAAAAGTTTTTTAAAGTATTAAAACCCTTTATAACAACCCCAATAAAAGTTTAATATACTTGCCCATTATAAAAATAAAAATATAAAAAAATAAATAAAATTAAACATTATATATATATCGTAGTGTGCGGAATTACCCGATCTATTAAAATCTAACATTATTTCCCCCACACTGTGAATGGGGTAAACGAGAAAAAAAAAGACACCAGGATTGCTGATTTTTTTTAAATTATATATCCGAAAAAAAATATTAAAAAGCGATCAAAACTTTTCTTTTACACCAGAATGATATCAATAAAAAATGGGGCTCATGGTGCAAACAATGACACCCCAACCAGCCCAGTAGGTGGAACAAAATAAGGGCTATGGCTCTTAGAAGGCGGGGAGGAACATTTTATTAATTTGAGCCAGACATCCGTGCATCAAAGGGCTCTGTCTTGAAGGGGTTAATTTAGAATGATCCACAATTATATGATGAGAAAGGAATCTAAAGAGATTCCTAGATACCCACTGCCTAAACTTTTACACATATAAAGCTACAACTGGCATGCTTACCTCAGAACAAAACTCATTACCTGAAAGTATTGTGAAAGTGAAAAATAAATAAATGCAAAGTGAACCTTTAATGATAATCTTTAAAGATCTATTGACTGGTGCAGTGCCTTGCCATGTGTTTGTTATTGATGTGATTTCTCCCAGGGCTCTTCTGTATTCATTCCTTAATTGGTTGTCACATACTGGTTTATAGGACATGTGACTCTGCATATGTATATTTACTTCTTGTCTCTCTGATAAAAAGAAACGTTACTGTCTTACGGCAAGGAAAAAACGTTTTTTTCACACAACGTTTTTTCAGCTCCATTTAAAATGACGTCCGTTATTTTGAGTCTAAAATAACAGTCGTCATTTAGCAGCCTGGCCTCCCCTTAGTGCAATGACTGGTGTTTGTACAATATTCTAGTTAAGGTGGACTAATTGAACTTTGGGTGTGGCTTAATTGAAAAGTCAATTGAATTTAATATTAAAAATGGAAAAAAAACGGTGACGAAAGAAAAACTGTGTGTAAACAACTAATAAAAAAATGTCCGCTGTTTGCAAAAGACATCCGAAAATAATGATCATGTTCATTATTTTGACGTCTGTGGTAAAAATGTCCGTTATTCAATACATTGTGTGCATTGGACGTGCCATTGCAGTCAGTTAAATCGCTGAAAAAATATTTTTTTAAATGGCAAAAGCGGGCATCTTTTCAAAATTTTTTACATTGTGTGAACATAGACTTAAGCACGCGATGGAGTACAAATGTGAACAATGGGAGCTGCATACTTGTCTTCAGAATTCTCTAACAATATTTTTAATTAAAAAATGCTAGAAAATAAAAAAACATAAACCAATCATTACTTCCAAAGACTGTATCAAATAAGTCCAAAAAAAAAAAAAAAAAGGTTATCAACTGGCCAAAAAAAGATATTGTGTGGTCGTGGCTGATGATTGGTAAGGAGTTGCTAATAATTTAGCAGATAGAGTGTAGTACCTTTCCCTGCCTCTTGGAGCACTAGCTCTGATTAGGAGTTATTGTGTTGACAACATAGTACTGTGTTTTCTTTAGAAATCAATTGACTATTCTGGGAGATGAGTAGTTTTAATAAACAGTGCACATTTATAGTTCCCTGATGAACCTGGATTTGATCTTATAGGGGAAATGTGTTGGAACTTAAAGGGTATTCCGGTTTGAAGATGTAAGCCCCTATTCAAAGGACAGGCAATAAAAAGATGACTTGTTGGGAGTCCATCTATTCAGACCCTCAATGATCTAAAGAGCAGTAGGGGAGATTTATCAAAGGGTGTAAAATTTAGACTGGCGCAAACTCCCCACAGCAACCAATCACAGCTTAGCTTTCATGTTACCAGAGCTGAAAGCTGAGCTGTGATTGGTTGCTGTGGGCAGTTTGCACCAGTCTAAATTTTACACCCTTTGATAAATCTCCCCCAGTGTCTCTTTAATGAATGTGGCATGCTGCAGTGCTCCATACATTCTCTTTAGGGCCACCAAACATTGGCAAGTTGAGTTGGATGCTTAAGGGTACATGCAGACTACATAATTACAGGTTTTACATTGAAATCCGAAGTGTGCACATACCCTTATGCAGGATTTCACTTAGCAATTATTTTTGTGAATGAATAATGATGGGTTTTATATAGGCTCTATAAAAAGCAAACAGATTAATAATGATATCTATATTCCAACTACAACCAAACAAACAGAACACACAGAAGGCTCCTTAGAAAGTACTATAAACCACAGTATGGGGTAAATATTTTCAACAGGGTGTTCTAGTTATTATAGAAGTCTTGGTTGGCGCATAAATGCTATGGATCCATATACAAAATGATTTATTCCATTGTATCAATGTTCTTTTAGGAAAGCAAAAATATGTTATAAATAAAATCTACACTGTACAAATATTATCACATACAAAAAAGGACAGATGTATGCTATAACACACTATAGGCACACCACTATTCAATCAGATGAAATGATATAATCTTTATTAACAATATAAAGTACAAAACAAAACACCACCCTACACAAACCCTACATTAAAAACATTTAAAAACACATACAATACAGTGGGGATCCACTCAAAATAAAAGGGATCCCTAAGACCCCACTCAGCTAAGTATAATTAGAGCCAAACTCTGCCAGTAAATGGTTGCTGTCAAATACAGCCAAACAAAATATAGATGTCAAAGTGCCAAGTGCAACAGTGCAAAGATGTCAAATATAATACAGGTATGCATATACAGCTAAAGTGCACACACGGAAATAAGTCACCAAGTAGAGGGTGGTCTGCTGAGTGGGTCCAAAAAACACCCTACGCGTTACGTCCCGTGGCCGGAACTTTGTGGCCGGAACTGACGAAGTTCCCTTGATTTGGCTGTGCATTACCCCTGCCTGTGTGTCTCTTTACACTGTACAAATAGACAACACTTAACACTTGAGCTATGAGGCGGGTAAAATCAGCATGGTAACACTATACCCTACCAATATATCCTATGAAGACGGAAAACTAAAAAAAAAACTAAAAAAAAAATACCAGCAATACATTGTATAGATTTGCACTACAAGAATATACAGAGGGAAATGAATTAGTGTGGTGAATGCAAGATCAGAAAGTATCGTTCTTAAGGGAAAAATGGATAAAACCATTCAGGAAAATAACCAAAGCATTTTACTTCCTTTTCTCCTCCTAATATGAACTAGCAGGAGGCTTCACTATTGATTTAAATTGCTTTCCCTGTATTTGCTTTTAAAGTTGATTAATCCAGTCTTTTAATATATGTGCAATGGACATTTTACTTAGAAAAATTGCATGGCTCCAGTGTGTTTGTCCCTGGGGCCTCTCTAAAAATGAGAAAAGGATCTCAGAGGTCATTTCCTTCATCAAATGAAAATAAAACAGAAACATTGTTAACTGGTAAAATATGCTTCACTAAAAAGGACTTTGATCCTACTCTATCTGCTAAAGTGAAATGTGATGTGCTTAAAGGCAGTGCGCGTCTAGCGACAGTGATCCGTGGAATTCCACACAATACACATCGCCTAAGCCTTTTCTATTCCGCCTGAGATATTATTTGTCTTTCTGAGGCCAAGACTATTTATGCAGATTCCCAAATAAACAGATTAATGAAGATAAACTAGGAACAATGTTGGAGCACTTGCATCTCTGAAAGCAGCATATGTTATTATAAGGGATGATTGTGTGTTTACCGGAGAATAAACTGGGGCACAAAATCTATCAAATCAGTAAAGTACTTGTATTTGTTTTACAGAAATGGGAGATGAGGTAATCCTAAATTATTCAGCACACTTGGTCTGTGTACCAGTGTATACTGTTCAAGGTAATCCACCAAAATAAAGACGTCAGTGGCTGAGTCAATACACGGATGGCATTGTGGGAAGTCATTAAGGAAGGCAGATTTTTGGCATTTGACTACAGTCGAATACTGGAAATTTACTAGAGATGATTGAACATCGGAAAATCTTAGGTTCTATCAAACTCGAACCTTGTCGAACCTTCCGCATTTGATTCCCGATGCCTTCCCGCTCCATGGGGAAGGAGGAGACAGCCCGGGTACTGCCTGGAATTCCAGGATTCAGCCTATTACCTAGACTATTACCTAGGCTGAATCTCAGAATTCCAGGTGCAGTTCCAGGAAGGTACCCGGGCTGTCTTCTCCTTCCCCACGGACCGGGAAGGCATCAGGAATCAAATGCAGAAGGTTTGACAAGGTTCGAGTTCGATAGAACCTAAGATTTTCCGATGTTCAATTATCTGTAGAATTTACAATTTTTTTTGTGCTATTTGTCCCATTGAATTAAAGGACAACTCCGGTGGGACCCCCCAAAAAAAAAAAACACAGACACACACAGACACCATACTCACCATCCCTCCGGTGACGATCGCCACTCCATTCGCCCGCCGTCCGCATCACCGTCACCTGCGTCCGCCGTCCAGCGATGTCTCTTGCTTCCGGGTCCATGAGAGAGAAAAGGCTGCCAGTGCGCTTGCGCACCGGCAGCCTTTTCATTGGCTGGAGCGCATCACATGGCTTCCAGCAAGCTCAGCCAATCAGGGCTGAGCAAGCTGGAAGCCATGTGATGCGCTCCAGCCAATGAAAAGGCTGCTGGTGCGCATGTGCACCAGCAGCCTTTTCTCTCCCATTCACTCTCAATGAAGACGCCGAAGAGGAAGAAGACCCGGACCGCCCCCCAGCTCTGACGTCACCGACACCAGAGAAGAGGACCGTGACGACCGTAATAGGTAATGTATACATTCTTTAACTTCCGGGGTGGGGGGTCGGGGTCGGAAAGGGGGGAAGGGGGCCAGACCGGGTATTTAACCACATTACAAAGTTATATAACTTTGTAATGTGTGTTAAATAAGCCCAAAAAAAATTTCGCCGGAGTTGTCCTTTAATGGGCACTGCGACAGAACTCGATGGAAACTGTTATAAGTAAATGGGGTCTGTCGGGCTTCACCAGTGTCCATTTTTTAGCTAGAGATGAGCAAACCTGTCAAAAGTTCGGGTTCACACAAATCCAAACAATTAGCATTTCAATCCCGCTGCCTGGAGATGGTGGATGCAGCCCAAGGACTGCCTGAAAAAGAAGTGTACAGCCTATGGCTACAAGAAGCCTATGGCTGTATCCTTGTTTTCAATACAGTCCTCGGGCTGCATCCACCTACTCTAGGCAGCAGGATTTAAATGCCCATTGTTTTAATTTGTGTGAACCGAACAAGTATGCTCATCTCTATGTACGACACATTCAAAAGAGCACCATGACTTCTGTTTATGATGTAAACCACAGTGACAGTGTGAACAGATTCTGGCTTCTTTTACAAAATAACAATGTTCCCCTAATCTTATCCAAAACATGGTTCTCAAATATGGAGAGTTCTATAATCCCTTTTTTAGAAGGGTTCCCCACTGAGAAACTGATTACAAAATGCTTGACGCCTTAAGGCCCTATTCCACTGAACAATCATCTACGGTGTTCGGCCATATCGGCTGTTACGATCGATAATCGTTACATGGAAAAGAAGGCAACGATCAGCCGGCATCATTCATGTCGGCTAATCGTTGCAGTCGTTTGTGTTTCAAACATGTTGAAAAACAAGCGACTGTAATAGCAGCGATCTGCTGCACTCGCTCCATGGAATACAAGGGGCGTCAGCAGACCTCTATGGGATGCCCAGGGAGGACAGGAGAGATAACAGTTATTGCAGGTGTATGCCTACCTTTAGATGTCTAGTCTAATTATAAACTGACTAACAATGGCCCTTTCTTTATCTTTTCCATTCTTTATAGCCAGACTGGTTCATGGTCCTGAACAAGAGTCTATCTGTATTTCCTTGTGTACTTGAAAACCAGACAACCACTTTAGTTCTACAAGTGAAATTTTTCCATCAATCAAAACCTTGAAGCTACTTTGACCGCTCTTCATTACCTAATCTAAAGCCTGGAATCCCCGAGCATGTGTCTTATTTTAGAGAAGAACACTTGACCCCCACTTCCTGCCATACTAAAGGTTTATGAATATTTAACTAATTCAACATTATATGATGATTCTATTTACAAAAGTCATTACCAAAATGTATCCAGATCTAGAAGATTCTGGATTCCTCTACATACAGTATATGGTGTACATAACAAGTATACAGGTAATGTACTTGTCAAAAATGTCCTAACACTGATAAAATAAAACATTTACTTTTAATGATCTTCGAGGTAAAATAGAATTTCTGTGGGTAATTTTAGTTCCCAAGGCAAGAGGCACTCAGGAACTGAGTCATCATCATAAGGAACTATCAAGCCTCTAACCTCCCTAAGGCCTGTCAAGATGATCAAGTTGATATTACCCTCCGCCTGAAAAGCTTGAATGATGGGCAGCGAAGAAACATTACATTATAGAGAGAGCCAGTACATATCTAGGTTGTTTTCTATAATCCAGAGTCAAAAATCAGAAGCAACATATAGCAAAATGCAACTATTCCTTATATTGTGCCGCCATTAATAATATAGTTTCTTACAACAAATATGGAGCTTAGCATGCGGAAATTCTACGCACCCAATGGTTAAAAATAGTCATGAAACACATTTAGGAACAGCATTGCCTTTTTTTGTTCTATGAAAAGACTAGTATTGAAATTGTTTAAGATATTGAAAACATATCTTTCTGTGTAGATATAATAGGTCCATTATGCCCAATATAACAGGGTCATTGTCTGTCAGACAGGGACACTCTACAATAGTATATGTAATAGTATCTAATACAGCTGCCTTCATTCTCTGAACAAAGCATAATATACTGTACTCATATCCCATCCCCACCCAACCGAATGCATCATTCAGCTGTTTTAAATAAAAATGATGGCGGAAGGAACGTAGTATGGCAATATACATATAGGAATCAGAGGAATCATAGTCTGTATCGTGTACACTCTCTTTGTTCATACACACATACCACTCCTAGAATATTTTTCATCAATATTTTGCACATGCATTCTTTCTATAACCATAAATGAAATCACCTAGGGGGGTCTTACACATCCGTTTTTGCCGCGATTTAACTGACTGCAATGGCAATGCATTGAAGTCAATGGGAAGACAGACGTCTAATGCACACAGTGTATTGATTAACAGACGTTTTTGCCGCGGGCGTCAAACTAATTAACATGATCATTATTTTCGGACGTCTTTTGCAAACAGCGAACGTTTTTTATTAGTTGTTGACACACAGTTTTTCTTTTCTCACCGTTCTTTCTCCGTATTTACTATTAAAATCAATGGACTTACTAGTTAAGCCACACCCAAAGGGCAATAAGTAATCCCAAACTAGAATATTGTACAAAAAAAACAGTCATTGTAGTAAGGGGAGGCCAGGGTGCTGAATGATGTCTGTTATTTTAGACTCAAAATAACAGAAGTCAGAGCTGAAAAACGTTGTGTGAACATAGCCTTAGGAAGAAAAGAAGGTATGGAGGAAAAATGGAAATAAGAAAGGGAGAGGATAAAAAAGAGGGGCAGGGAAAGGAAGGAAGAAAAGAAGAAATGAAGAAGGGAAGTAAAAGGAGGGGGGGAATTTTGAGGAAGAGGGGAAGGGGAGGAAGGGGGGGGGAGGAAGGAAGACAGGTGGAACAGATAAAGTGAAGAGAGCGAGAAAGGAAGGAAGGAAACAAAAAAGAGGGGTGGGAAAGGGAAGGAAGGAAAATAAAAATAAGAAAGGGGATAAAAAAGAAGGGCGGGGAAAGGAAGGAAGAAAAGAATAAAGGAAACAAGAAAGATAGAAGGGAAGTAAAAGGAAGGAAGTTAATGGGAACAGATGATTGGAGGAAGGATAAATGGAAAGAAATAAGGTAGGGAGAGAGGGAGTGAGAGAAAGTTGAGGAAGGGAGGAAGGGAAAAAAGTAAGGAATGCAAGTAGCACAGAGAAAGGGAAGGAAGGAAGGGTGGGGATAGGAAGGAAGAACAGAAGAAAGGAAAGAAGAAAAGAAGAAAAAGGTAGGAAAAGGCAGCAACTAAATGGGAAAAGAAGGAAGGAAGGAAGGAAGGAAGGAAGGAAGGAAGGAAGGAAGGAAGGAAGGAAGGAAGGAAGGAAGGAAGGAAGGAAAGGGGGGGATAGTTGAGAAAAAAGGGAAGGGGAGAAAGGGAGGAAAAAATATACGTGTCACAGAGAAAGTGAAGGGATAGAGGGAGGAAGTAGGAAGGAAGGGAGTTAGGGAAGGCGGAAGGATTGGAGAATGAATGGATGGAAGAAGTAAAAATAGAAAGGAAGGAAGAAAATTATTTTATTATTATCTTGACCCTTATAACAATTACATTTTGCACAACAGCATACTGTTTGCATAGTTGTGCCAGGTCAAATATTTCATTAAATGGCACGAGCGAATGAACACATTGATTTTTTTTCTCTGTGTAGGGAGCAGGACAACTGCCAAAATGTCTCACAGTGCAGACATGCTCTTACAAGACAGTGGACTTCATATCATTCCCGATAAAACAGTGGCAGAATACATTTCTGCCAAACTATATGTTTTTGAAAAGAAGCAGAAGAGGAAATTTTTATCAAGCTGTCACTCTTTATACTTTTTTAAATCCAGCAACAATGTAAATGTGACATTTTGGGACATTTTATTTAAATCAGCATAATCTCATTTCTAGTCATCAAATTTTACATATAAATCCACATGGGAATGGCAAAGAATATCCTAGCTTCTCTATAATATTGGATTATGAACCTGCTAATAATAATCAGTCATCTTATAGAAAGTGATATGTAAGAGAATAAAACATATTCTGTTAGTTTTGTCACTCCAAATAGCAGCGACTCAGCAATACAGTACAGTGATTCATCAAATAGAAACCATAACTGAGGACTAAAAAAAAAAAAAAAAAAATATCACTATTTTAGTGAAAAGTCTATTCTTAGTATACTGTAACTGAAGCCATTCAGTAGCCTGTATGTTCCTATGTGACAGGAAGCTATCTGATTATTCCCAATAATGACAAATGTTAACAGGTTTTATGGAAAAACATATTCATTGTTTAGCCTTAGGGCTCAAGTGTGTGTAACACAGCCCCATGTATTGTCCCTACTGAGATTGCTACAGCCATATTCTACATAGACTGATGGGCTTACTTTTCCATATATTTATTTATTAATTAAATATGACCATCCATATGGACTGCTAGACATTGATAAAGATAGGGAGTCTATTTGCACAACAAGCTCTCTGACCTTGTAGCCTCAGTCGTGAGACCATCAATCAAGGACGGATTTTATCATAATAAGGCAGATTTATCAATACTGGGGTTGTATTTTTACTCTAGCGAAATCTGTTATCAAGGATGACTTGAAGGACCCTCATTCTTTTCTTTGTTTTTTTTCCTTGTAATATGTTTATGTCAGGTCAAATCTGTTGTTTACAGGAATAAAGACACAGATGGTTTCACCTGTTAGTGTGTACTGTGCTATTTTAGAGAAGTAGCAACAAAATAATAATAATAATAATAATAATAATAATAATAATAGTAAAAATAAAATGAAAAAATAAAATAAAATATGCAGCAAAAAGATGGCCGCCCTTAGGCTGCATTTTCACATTTGTGCTTGGCATGCATTCAGAATGCTGTTGAAACCATCCCCCTAATTGTTCCTCCAAAGCCAATAATCCCAGCAACATTTCATGGCCATTGGGTCATAGTTTTGAATGCATAGCAACCAACGCGGCTAAACTGCCAGGTGCCGGGCTGCATTCACGGCGATCCTGCAGCTGATACCTCTGTATTGGCTGCAGGAAAGTTATTTTTTACTATTGATTTGCGGGAGCTGTCTGGTGTACCTGCAAGTCAATTAGTCATTTACTTCAATGTAATGTGCAGCCGCCGCTGCACATTACATTGTGTGAACAGCTGTTATTTCCGGACGCTGTTCACTGAACAACATCCTAAAATAATAGGCAGGTACATTATTTTAACACCCATGCTAAAGAACAGGCGTTAACATAAATCTCTACAAGTTTGATGTTAAGTAAAACCAAGATGTGCTTGGTAAAGGTACAATCCTGACTATATATTAGTAAGAAAACTTGAGAAAAAGGGGTTATCCAGCACTACATAAATATGGCCACTTTCTTCCAGAGCCAGTACAACTCTTCTCTCCAGTTCAGATGTTGTTTGCATTTAAGCTCCATTGACTTTAGTGGAACTGAGTTTTAAAACCTCACCCAAACTGGAGACAAGAGTGGTGCTGTCTCTGAAAGAAAAAGGCCATATTTTTGTAGCGCTGGATAACCCCTTTGAATAGAGTTTTACCCTTTTGTAACGTTATGGCATGTTTCTAGGAAATACCTTCCCTATATGATCAATTGAGATATAGTAATGTATCCCCTTAAATCCCTTTGGTTCCCAATGGTAAAGAAGATGCAGAGCTTCATCAGTGGTGTGGCCCCTCTGGAGGTCATATCATAAACTATCACTTTAATGAACATCATACATAGGAACCCCTCTGGAAGTCTATCTATGGGCAATGGTAGAGTGCTAAATATGTACACCTCCCCCATTGGTTTCAAAATGCCCAGGTATATTTTAAGCTTGATTTACTAAAACATACTGTATACTGTATAACACCCATTTAAAGACCTCAAAAAGTCCTTGAACATCGCAGTGCCGTAGCCGACTAGAGATTGGTTCCTTTTTAATGCCTGTTATTATAAACCCACATTTACACTGGCTTCCTAAAGAAAATATATGGTATTAGAGAACAATACCATTTACCTGACAAAACCTCAATAACAAGAACATTTTCCATTAATACCTGTAATAAAGAATTCAGGAAACAATTATGTTCATGTCTCCATGTACAATGCACAGTTTTAGATGTGATGATACTCTTCTGTTCATCATCTGCATACTGTTGGTGTCTGGTATTGTATAGTCTTTCCTTTATTAATAAAATAATGTGAATGTCCTCAAATTGGCTTGAAAAAAATAAAAATAAAAAAGTTGAGCATTTTTGTCCATACAGCAGTGAATATTATAGTATGAAAATAATCTCCCAATCCCAAGCACTTAACTACTTTGTGGAGCACGCCAGACACGAATTCAGCACATGCTAAAACCGCGATTAATGTATGGAAAATATTTCTGCCTGATGAAAAGTATGAGAGGTGATGGTGAACCGAGGATCTGGCATTTATCAAACAGTGGAATGAAATGGACTGGAGCCCTGCCACCCTCTTACTGTTATGATAAAGTATACTCTTACAGTATGTGGTCTATTTATCTCAGGAAAGCAAGATTTATGTTTGTATTCATTAAGCGTGGTTCACACTTGGCTAAAACTTTGTGATTACATCTCTGCAGGACATTGTCACTTACTTGTCACAGCGTGAAATGTGCATCAGAGTACTAAATACGTACAGCTCTGATATAAGAGAATTGAGCAATGCCAGAAAAAACTGTTAAGTCCTTAGTTCTTGAGCTTCAAAGGGACTTACATGGGGAAAAAGAGAATAATAGAGGTCAATAACTATAAATATTATCAAATCTAATAAAGTAACCTTTTACAGAAAAGAAAGGAAGGGTAGGGATACTTTGTAGCCAATTATTTTTGTGCCAAATGCATGAAAAATATTAAATGTTAGCGGAACTTTGTTACAAAATTTTATGTAGAATATCCTATTGTGTGTATAGAGTGCAAATGCCAGATAATGTGTTTCTATGGTTACAGACTACAAACAAATCTTGTGTAGTCTGATCCTACAGTCATACTAATTTCCATCAAACCTCTACTTTTTAAAACTCATTCCTATATATCTAGAGAGGTTGCTCAGTTTCCCCTCTGGGGTGTGAGTAAACGGAAAAAATGAAAACCCTGATAACAATTAATGCATTTATTAACCTGCTTTAGCATCCATTCTGGTCACTTTCTCACAAAAAAAAACCTGATCCTAGTCTAACTGATACTTGTGAACCCAGCTAGTATGTAATTATGGAAACAGACAGGTCTACACAGAAGTTGAAAGTGTTTCAATTTAAAAGTCTGGGTCTTATACAATGCTATAACCTATATCATCTATATGCATCACCTATATCATCAATGCTTTAACCTACATCATCTATAGGCATCACCTATATCATCAATGCTATTACCTATATCATCTATAGGCATCACCTATATCATCAATGCTATAACCTATATCATCTATAGGCATCACCTATATCATCAATGCTATAACCTATATTATCTATATGCATCACCTATATCATCAATGCTATAACCTATATTATCTATAGGCATCACCTATATCATCAATGCTATAACCTATATCATCTATATGCATCACCTATATCATCAATGCTATAACCTATATCATCTATATGCATCACCTATATAATCAATGCTATAACCTATATTATCTATAGGCATCACCTATATCATCAATGCTATAACCTACATCATCTATAGGCATCACCTATATAATCAATGCTATAACCTATATCATCTATATGCATCACCTATATCATCAATGCTATAACCTATATCATCTATATGCATCACCTATATCATCAATGCTATAACCTATAACATCTATATGCATCACCTATATCATCAATGCTATAACCTATAACATCTATATGCATCACCTATATCATCAATGCTATAACCTATAACATCTATATGCATCACCTATATCATCAATGCTATAACCTATATCATCTATATGCATCACCTATATCATCAATGCTATAACCTATATAATCTATATGCATCACCTATATCATCAATGCTATAACCTGTATCATCAGTGCTACAACCTATATCATCTATATGCAGTTTGGTACCACATTATATTCATTTGATGAATTTCTGAGGAACTGTGTTGGGGGGATTTATATGACTATAGTACGGCATAAGGACCATGCCATCACTCTTTCTATGTTCAGTGAATAAAAGATATTGCCAGAGGAAATAGTAATTTGACCTTTATATTTGGTAGGGTGAATGACAGAGAATTAACATGGGTCTGTGGAAAGAAGGTGCAGTGTTTGTTTTCATTGTTTTTTAAATGGAACCCATATATTTCATCTAAGTTCAACTGTGTGTGACCTTTTAAAGGTGACTTCAATGGTGGGTGACAGTAAACATGGTAATATGGGATCCAGTTATAAACTCAATAGTCTTCTTGACCCCTGACTATAGGACTTCCCGTAATATCCTGATAGCTGCCCCTGTGGCTCTAGGTATAATAGTAGAAGGATAGCCAAAAGCATTAAAAGAAATTAAATTGGAACTAAGTGAATGAAGAAGTGGAAATATCCTTTAAGAACTTCATTACAAGTTCATCCCTGTTAAATTTATTATCCATCAAAACTTGTCTACAGATGCTAAATTGAATTGAGTTTGTAGCAATATGGTATTTCAGCTCACTGTTACAGGGGTATCTGGCAAACACACTGCCTTCTTCTATCATAGAGATTAACATGCATGTTTGGCTGAGTTGAACATGCATGTTAATGAGCTTAAAGAGAGTGACTGTTCTTGGAAATGACTCTTTGCTGGCAGTTTTCTCATGCATATGGCTGACTTTAGATATGAGCCAATATGACCTAACAGTATAACCAGTAGCTTAACAAGAAAACATGTCATGCATGAATTCCAAAAAGGCAGAATGTATGAGCATTCGAATAAGAGGGCTGCTACATAGTTATTTGTTGATTGTGAAAAAAAAAATGTAAAGGGAGTTTTTCTATTGAGAAAAAAAAATGGACCACATTAATTTAACGCTTTGCTTGTTTTTATGTCCTCCTCCTAGGTTGCGTCTCTTCTCTATCCCTAAGCTCCAGCAACATAAACATAACCATTCCAAAAGACCACTTCTTTGTGACGCACATCTCCAATAGTCCAATATCTATGTGACCAAACTCATAGGAGACCACCTTTCCAGGAATTCTTGGGTGGTCTTTTCACAGACGTTTCACTGTATGTGACGGAAGGAAAAACTCCATCGCTTTGCTGAGTAAAATAGATTATTTTATTCCTATACTAAAATAATTCCAATGAGATACAAGCACTTGGAAAAAAGTACTACAATATATTGAGTGCAACACTGGAGTCCTCTCTTTTTCTGGCAAGATGGATGCACATACATTGCATAAATGAGATTATGATTAGAGATCGAGACCGGGTTCGGGTTCGAGTCGATCTGAACCCGAGTGTTCGGTATTTGATTATCTGGGGCTGCTGAACTTGGATAAAGCTCTAAGGTTGTCTGGAAAACATGGATACAGCCAATGACTATATCCATGATTTCCATATAGCCTTAGGGCTTTATCCAAGTTCAGCAGCCACCGCTAATCAAATGCCGAAAGTTTTACATAACTTATGACATGTAATCAGGAATGTCTAAAGTTATTGATCACAGTGGATATTACTGCTGGCACCCACTGTGATCAGGAGATATAGCCGGGGAGAGAGAGGGTGGAAGTTGTGTGATCCACTCCTTAGCTGTAGCTCCATATCGGCTAATTCTGACAATGTAAATCAATGAGGCTACATTGTCGGAATTAGTGGCCAGCCATGTTGTGGATTGTGCTGCTGTCGTGCTCTTCCTGGCACTCTTTAAATGCATCCTCATAAGTAAAGGTCACATGAAAGCAAATGTATGCACAGATGTTATCATGCAAGATATTTACGGAATTGCAGGATATAGAGTGAATTAAAGAAAAAAGCAAGGAGTAAATTAATAAATGTCATTATTTTCCAAAAATCTATTGAGTTACATTTTATTAAACTTCTTAGTGTTTGCAGAGCAGCAAGAGACACAGGGGTCATTTATGATAGGCATCACAGGTGGGGAATATTTCATCTGCATGCACATTGATAGTTTCCGATGTGTCATTCTGAAATCATTAGTGTTCCGCTTCACTGTAGAAAAAAAAAAAAAAACTAAAGTACGTCCAAGAGAACGTGCATTCATTATTAAAATGTTTTAATTCTTTGTCTTCTGAGAAAATGTGACTGGCTAGAGATTAAAAGTTTGTTAGAAAAAAACTCAATTTTCATGCTCTTCACAGCAGTGTTCCAGACAAGAACCCTGAAAGAATTTGACGGACTATGTTCATTGACAATTTGCACACCTATTTCATAGTCATTTTCTTCTGACAAGAAAACAGCAGTCTAACTGGCGGATAAAATGCTGATGAAAAGAGTACAAGTACAAGCATTTGTTTCAGAGGCAGGTACTCGGAGAATCGAGAATTACAAACAGACAATGGAACGGATTTCTTTGTTCCATTTTATTGAAATATGAATTTTCCTTCTTATTAAGATGATTTATTAACGCAAAAACTCACTGTCCGCTTCTGGATAGGACTTTGTTCCTAGAAAGTGACCTACATAGGCCAGAAATTATTGCTCTAACTAATTTATCTGCTAACTAGAGATTTTAGAACTTATTTGCCAGCCACAAAATTCTTAGAAAATTTGGCAGATTAATTTCAGGATTAGCAAAAATACATAAATAAGAAATAAATAAATAAAATAAATAAAGAAGAAGAAATGATGATGATGATGATGATGATGATAAAGATTATTATTATTATTATTATTATTATTATTATTATTATTATTTATTAATGTAAGAGTGGACTAAAGGAGCCAAAATTCGAAATCTGTCCATAGAAACAGCTCCATGGTCTTTGTGTCTTCTAGAGATGTGCAAATAGCATTCGATCGAATACTGCTGTATTCGAAAAATTCTAATTCAATCGAGTAGTGTGACAAATGCGCGGGAAACATTCGAAAGCCCTCTCATCGCACTTGGCGCTTTTTAAATCCAATCACCATGCAGGGAGGCCGTTAGGGACCCTGGGAGTACACACGCAGCGCGAAAACAGCGTCTACCCTCATTGGATGGCTGAACCACATGACCTCGAATATTTAATAATTGACTTCCGCCTCTCGACCGCAGATGCGGTTTCAACCTAGCCAGGGAGAGATCTTCGAGCAGGGAGAGAGAGGTTTTAGTAGTTTTGGTTAGGCAGGATTACTACTAAACCCAAAAGTCCTTTTCAGGGCTAAGATCCAGCGAAAAAGGTCATCTTTGAATCCAAAGCATCCCAGTACCCTGTGTGTATAAGTGACTTATAGTGTCCCTGGTTTAGCCCACTAAGAGAACGAAAACGATATACATATTGTGGCAGTTCCACAGTAAAAGGCACGTGAGACCTTATTGTGCCAGTTGCCAAGTAAAAGGCAAGTGATACCTATTGTGCCAGTTGCCCAGTAAAAGGCAAGTGATACCTATTGTGCCAGTTGCCCAGTAAAAGGCACGTGATACCTATTGTGCCAGTTGCCCAGTAAAAGGCATGTGATACCTATTGTTACAGTTGCCTAATCTCTGCTCTGCTGCGGCCTAGCGTTCGTACAGCGTAATGCGTGACACGCGCGAATAACGTGAGGCTCTACAGATGCACATTGGAATGATTTATGTAACGCTGACCCATGGGCTGCTCTGTCCTGTTTTTTTGGATGGCCCCATAAACTTATAATGGGGCTGTCTCGAGAAACAGGGTGAAGACCACTGCAAGCAAGAGTGTAAAGCATGCTACTGCCTGCCTTTCCCAGCTTCTTTTTCTGATTTATGGGGGTCTCAGCACCCCGATCCTAACTTAAATTTTAGACATATCCATGTGACATACCGGAAAAACAAAAAGAAGTCCAACAGCACTTTGGAGATTCTCCTGATAATGGCCAGCAATAGGATAAAGGATGCACGCAGGTATGCTCACAATCCTAGGTATGGGCACTACGAACTTCAAAAGAAAAGGTTTCCCAAAGCATCCAGAATGAAAGTAGTGTGTTTATTCACACATAGGGATACACAAAAAAATGCAACGTTTCGGCCTACTGGCCTGACTGCTTGAATAAACACACAACTTTCTTTCTGGATGCTGTGGGAAACCTTTTCTTTTGATATCCATGTGACATGTCAACACTTTTTCTAATGACAGATATGCTGTAAATGGATACCAATGGACTTACAAGGGAGCTCATCATGTTCTGTGGTGGTTTCCATCCTCCAATATTATTAATAGTGCTGAATGCAACACTCTTGTCACCTTTAAATCTGTTCTTAGACACAGATGTGAACAGAGCCTTAGTGTAGCATTACTTAGCATTGATCCCAATGTCTGCATGAATAAAGTAACAGATGAGATTTGTTACTACTGGCACACCATATGAATGGGGCACAAGTTTCTCCCCTGTGGCAATGCACATTAGATTCATCAACATGGTACGTTATATGCCCTGTCGATTAATCCGTTGTAAGGAGAAAACACCAACACATTTTCTAACACATTTGTGTCAGAAATGTACAATAAATTAGTCAAGCTTTTCTGACACACTAGCAGAATGGATCTTTATAATCCTAAAATAAATATTGATTAATAAATACAACTGGATGAATAATAAATGAAAATTCCTTTAAATGCTTCCAGTGAGTTTAGCTATAGAAAAAAATAAAAATAAACAGAATAAACTACACACAACAAGTATTGCACCTGTAATGGTCTATACAATACAATTAGCACATTATTTACCACACACAGGAAACACTGCAAAAAAAAAAAAAAAAAAAGGCAAAATAGTTTTTATTAATCTTACCTAAATTTAAAATAATCAAAGCCTCATAAGTTATATTGGGAAAATGTATTTTTATAGTAGCATAACAATACTATATGTGACAATATATATGACAATATATGTAGTAGTTTAATACTTGTGACAACCAGTAGTTAAAGGGAAACTATAGCATATCTAACATATAGTGCACAGGGAGCAGAGGGTTAAAGCAATTTTTTTATATGCTAACGTCTACCACCCTCAGTGCACTGATCCGCCATTGCTGGCCCATCACTACTAATGAATATTGGGTCGGCACTCTGCAGTGATGTCACTTTGGTGCTTCGCAGTATTGAGCACTAGAGTTACATCACTGCAGACTGCTAGTAGTGGGTAGTGCTGCACCCCATAGGCGGAATAACTTTACCATAGGCCCCGGGCTGTTTACCCAGCCTGAGCCCCCCCTACCCTACTGTAACTATGGCAGCACTAGCGTGGTGTTCATAGTACAGGATAGATAATATCATGACACGGTAAAAAAGCATTTTTTTTATTTTTTTTTTGCAAATCATGGTAGACCTGTAGCCAGGAGACAATACACCACTGAAAGTATGTCTGTTTGGGTGGAGCTCAGGGCCCAGGGCCCAAAAAAGACCTATTGTAGTTCACTACTGCTGCTCCCAGTGCACCAAATTGCATCATTGGCATATAAGTTAAACTATAACATGCCCCAGAACAGTGCAGAGGATTAAGGTAAGAAACTTACCTGGATCCTCAGTACAGAGTGCGCTATAGGGAAATAGCAGCAGGTTACGTGTTTCTAACCTGCTGATAGTTTTCCTTTATGATTTGTACCACAAAATTAATGCTGTATATTTAAATCCCCAAAAACAATAATGCAATTGCTATGTATTTTCACTTTTTCTCTCAAGAAATGAATAAAAAGTAATTTAGTCCATTATATGTACCTTAAAAGTAGTGGCATTAAAAAAAAAAAAATCAACCTGTCTCCCAGATGACAAATGACACAACCTCAAAAAGTTGCATGGATAGAAAAAAAAAGATTACAGACTTAAAAAAAAGCCACATATGAGGTAAACCATGCAAAGGCTTATGGTCGTACAATGTTGCAGCAACACCTTGCACTATTTACCTCTTCATATGGGCACGGTTTTGCCGGCATGCCTCAGTTGCCACACAGTACATGCCATAGTGACACAGCCAATCTCCTTCAAGCATGGGAAAGGCTACTGGGCCATGTCAGCATGAAGCCAGAAGAGGAAAACCAGTAAAACAAAGTTTTAAGATCCTGTGACAACCCCTTTAAGGTGATTAAAGGAAGTCTAGCTAGAAGTCTATACCCAGAAGTGTCACCTATGTGTGTGTGTGTGGGGGAGGGGGTCTACTTTTGTGTCTACTCTTGAATAACACAGTTTAGAAGACAAATATCTCAATGCACCTTTTTTTTTAAGACTAGATAGATAGATAGATAGATAGATAGATAGATAGATAGATAGATAGATAGATAGATAGAGTAGATAGATTGATGTTTTCACATGTAGGTAGGACTAGTGGAGTTTGGAATTGGTAGAAGAGGATGACATAGATTTGCTATGGAAATGTAAATAAAGGAATAATGATGCATTGAAAGTAATTATGTCTGTGTAAACATAACATTTTATTTCATATTCAGGGTTCCGACTCCATTTAATTCTATTTAAGTAGAAATGAAATTATTTTTATGGCAAGTTTTACAAGATTGTAGAAATATTTGTTGTGGATTATGTCTTCTTCTACGCTTTCCATAAAGCTCGGCTTGACTATATAAAGTTAAAGTTAAAAACATGCCATTTTTATTTACAGTATATTTAAACTGAATAACAACAACAATAAAATTTATAATACCCAAGCACTTCTTGGTAGTAAAAGTGTCTGTAAAAGTATATGAGTCCCTCAAGACATAACAGTAGTGAACCACATCTGTATGGAACTCCAGAGAACTGTGTTCTCTAATTGTATCCTATGCTGTCTCTAATAAAACATTTGTACTGCAGAATATGCGGGAGATATATCGACAAACAACCCTACGTGGATTCTAGTTTTCGATCTAATTTATGAATTATAGAAGAAAATACAGTAATGTGATACTTAAAAAAATGTTCCAGTGTCGCCATAAAAACAGCATATATACAAGTAGTATAGGATTCTAACATAATTTATATCATTAGTGGCTTAAAACAAAAAGGTTTATTTGCCTTTTTATATTCCTTGGCCATCCATGGCTCTTCAGTTCAATGAATTTCGGAAACTAGAATAAAAATATGGGGAGTCTGCTACCTGAGATGGAATGGCTGCCCCGACTGTAAAATGGGGACACTAATATCTGTACTATTATGTTCACCGGGCATTCCCGGTATGACAATGCTTTATCTCTTTTATTGCATCTAGCGCATACAATGTGGCAATGAGTCACTCTAATAGGTAGGCATTGTTTTTGAGTATCTCTACCATCCTGTGGACTTTTAATGGTGTGTGTGTGTGTGTGTGGGGGGGGGTGTACAATTGAGTGTTGCTCCATTTAAACACAGTCACTGGGGACTATCATTCTTATGATCATTGAGCGTTCCAGTGGGTAGACCCCCGCTGACCATACACTTATCATGTATCATGTAGATAAGTGATGTCATTACAGGGAAACCCTTAAAAGCTGTAAATACTAACCTAATCAATTCAAATGCAAGACTAAACTCCTACATTTGTAGAAATTGTACGCACTAGATGTAATAAATGAGTGGCAGAGTTTTTAAGTAGTTGATAACTATTGATTCGTTTTAATAAGTGTTAGGTCTCATTGCGTTAAGAATTGTGACGGCTATAGATTACAAAAAAAAACTGTATTGTAGACAAAGAACTCAATCTTCAATCATTACAAAATATCATTTGGGAGCTGACTGTTTGCTATGTGCAATGACTTTGATCTTTTTGCACCCCTTAACAAAAATTACATTTAAGGTGAATGATGATAGTGGCATATCCAAAACAGTAATGTATGTACTGATACAGATAGTTAAGGGCTTACTTAAAGGGGTTATCCAAGCTTATATGAGTACCTGCAGTTTAGTTCTCTCGAAGTGAGAGAAGCTGAGTTGTAATATCACCTGTGGACAGGGGTGGTGACAATTTTTAAAAATATTAGCTGTGTAATCCTGGATAACATCCTGGATAAAATGTGAATTACACCTGCTTCAACCAGCAATGTTTAGTACAAAGATCCAAGATAAGTGGTACTTTCTGATAACTGGGGATGACTGCTGCCGATATCTAAAAATATTGCAGTTGTGTTAGGCTATGTTCACACAACGTTGTTTAATCTCCGTTTAAAATGACGTCCGTCATTTTGAGTCTACAATAACGGACGTTATTTAGCAGCCTGACTTCCCCTTAGTGCAGTGATGGGTGTTTGCACATTATTCTAGTTTGGGGTTGCTAATTGGACTTTGAATGTGGCTTAATTGAAAAGTCCATTGAATTTAATAGTAAAAACGGAGACAGAACGGTGACAAGAGGAAAACTGTGTGTGAACTACAAATAAAAAATGTCCGCTGTTTGCAAAAGACGTCCAAAAATATTGTTCATGTTCATTATTTTGACGTCCGCGGCAAAAACGTCCGTTATTCAATACGCTGTATGCATTGGACGTCCGTCTTCCCATTGACTCCAATGCAATGGCATTGCAGTCAGTTAAATCTAGGCAAAAACGGACGTTATTTTAAATATGAAAATCGGCCTCCTTTTTAATATTTTTGACGTTGTGTGAACATAGCCTTACTAAAGGCCCTATTCCACCAACAGATCTGACGACAGATTATCTGCCAAAGATTTGAAGCCAAACCAGGAACAGACTATAAACAGAGAACAGGTCATAAAGGAAAGACTTGATCTCTCCTCTTTTCAGATCTACTCCTGGGTTTGGCTTCAAATCTTTGGCAGATAATCTGTCGTCAGATCTGTTGGTGGAATAGGGCCTTTAGTATTCCAATATGGCAGACATTTTCCAGATTGAGAACAGGAGCCTGGCAGTACACCATCAGCGCTTGTTTTATAACATGAATGCAAAAAAGATTTTGGTGCATTTTCCCAAAGGTCACCACTTTTGAGAAAGTTGGTTAAGCACAGCACAAAACTGCGTGGTCACGACAACCCACCAGATTTAGTATAATGTACATCAGGGATATAACTCATAATGGAGATCTATGTAAGCTCAGAGCACGGGCAATGCTGCACTGGGCAGACTTATTATGTCCGCCTCTTAATAAATCTGCCAAAAGAATTAGGAGTGGGGAGTTTATGTAAGAGTGGCGTGTGATACGCTGGTCTTAGTAAATTCTAAGAGTTAATATCAGACGTATTTTCTGTTGCAGATGTGTCAGCTTCTAGCAGTAACACCAACATTCAGGTTTTGGGTATACAGAAACCATCATATACAATTCATCAAGATGGAAGATATAAAGAGGAATTACTCAGTAAACACAGATAATAGTAATTTAAACAAGACAAACCACTGTTCACATTAATAACCATTAACAGATATAAAAGGTCCATATGCTATAAGTTTTAAATACTCCCCCAGAAGAATTCCGGGCAGGGAAGGGGAGGAGAAAAAAATAACATGTACTTACCTCTCTGGCTCCATTGCTGGTGGCCGCATGCTGTCTTTCCAGTTTTCCGCTCCCCAGCCACTTTCTGGTTTGAGAGGGGACCTGGGACGTGACGTTCAGCCAGTCAGTGGCTGTAGCAGGGTACTGTCTCGGCCGCTGTGTGGTTGGATGGGTCTGGAACGGCATGTCTCTGGTTTCCTCTCATACCAGGAAGTGGCTAGGGACTGGGGGACCGTCTCGGCAGTATGTGGCCCCAATCACTGGAGTTGGGGAGGTAAGTGCATGTAAAAAAATATCCCTGTCTGGAATTCTCCTTTATTAAGTATGCAGCTGTTGCTGATATTCCTACATATGCATTTTACATCTGTGCATGGGGGATGGGTCTGGGTAGATACTCTCTATTATTGTTGTCTAGCAATTTATTGTTTAAACATAAAATTTACAATAAAATAGAAAAAAATTAATTAAAAGGTCTAGCTAATGATTTATGTAAAAAGAAAGAACACTTCAAGTGCTACATTTAAAGTTTGACCATAACTTTGCACATGTCTCTTAAAATATGGGATCACAGTGGGTTTCCAGAGAGATACCTGATGGGATCAGTAACTTTTGACATGTCCAAGGAGGTATTAAAAATTACTTGAAATGAAAGTACTGCTTTAAGTATTCTGCTACTTTCTCCCTTTGCATTGGAACACTCCATAGCTATTTTAAAATGTTCTGAGTACTTACAAGTCTCTCTTATTACAGAACTAAAGACATAAGATATACATTTTAGCATGGTCTACTTTAGAAAATCTCTAAAATAAAGAAATCAGTTGGGAAATGATAGTTTCGTACTGATGTCAAATGCAAATAAAAGCAAACTAACAACATAGTTAAATTCAGAACTGGAGGATATAAAGTATATCTTGTCTAATCTTTATATCAAAAAGAAAATCTTTTGTTTGTACATCTTGGGTAGTGCTGCCCCAGTTGTTCAGTTTTTGAGCATATTGTATGATTCATGGAGGGTGCATGTGGAGTTCGAGCACTTATCTCGACTGCTCCATCTACTCTTTTTTTTACTGTTTCCCTGCTTTTTTCTGGCTCTTTTATGTATGTGCCTATGCCATGCTGGCAGTATATTTCACATCTGAAAGTCAACACTACCTCTCTGTGAAGATAGCCTCAGGTAATGCGGATAATGCTGAAGCATAACTGCTTTTGAGTTCTGATCTTTACTTGGCAGGATAAATGCCAAAGGATTGCTGAAGTACGGGGCTATCCTATTGTACAATGGTGTTTGCTAAAATAGTTGAAACTGAAGAAATAAGCAGAAGTCATAAGAAGTGTGTCAACTTGTATAAAACATATACGCAAGGAGACTGCAATCAGATTATATTGTTGGAACATTTCCAATGGAGTCAAACGGACTTGCTCAAACATCTTGGCTATTTCTTAGTTTTTCTTTTTAAATTGTAACTCTTTGAAACACATGAGATTGTGGGTTGAATTATTGTCTTTAAATAGAAGTTTTTAGGCTTACAATACACATTGGATCGGGAAATATTGCCAATAGTTGCCATTTTTCATTATGGTATGGTAACCAAGCAGATGCGATCTATAAAAGACTAGAATGTGTATTATGGATGTTTTTTTTTTGTTTTTTTTAAATCTTAAAAAAATCTGGAAATTGTTTTAGGTCATGTTCCTTTCTTTTCCCTTTATACAGAAAACAGCCGGCGATCAAACCATAAAATCTTCATAGGATCATGAACATCAACATTATTGTCTCCATCCCCATATAGCCTGCATTTACTTTTATCTTATAGGGCTGTCTTTCAGAGTTCTTGTCTGCATGCGGCCCTATTTGTCTAAAGAGATTAGTTATCTCTGTATGAGCATCTGTGCCTTCTCAGTTCTCTTGTCAATGACAACAGATAAAGGATACAATGATGAAATTGTTTCTATTAAAATATAGAAATCTTGCTTTTTTTTAATAATTCTTTTTTACAGCATAATAAAGAAAAAGAGTAAAAGAAAAAAAAATGAAACACATTGATCTCATAGCCCCAAATCTTACTTGGCATTAATACAGGAATATGTTTTGGTCTACCCCATATGGTAAACCCATCAGAGAATGATGTAGAGAACAATGACATAAAAACTCCAGATTGTGGAACAACAGATAAGTAAAGAGTTTTGTGGGCTGTATAGGACAGCCTGAGCCACACTGTTAGCAAGCCCTGATCTCCTAGTCTGGTTCCAATTGGTGCTTGTTTACAAAGCCTATTACATAGCTTGATGATTGTGCAACCAGGAGAACAAAAGAAACAAAAGAAAGAACAATCTCTACATTGTTCATATGGTCCTTTGCTTTATTCAGCATTTTGCCACTGTTACCCCCTTTTTGCATTATGACTTCTCTATACAGGTATAAAAGGTAAATTTTACAGTTTGCATGCCTTATTTTATGTCACAGGTCATGGTGCTTGTGCCAGTTAAAAGTATCTTTTATCATGGGCGGATTGTGCCACCTGGACGGACCTTTTTGACCGAAGCGCACCTAGCCTTGCCCACAATGGGGCCGTAGGCCCTGTAATTTTGATGGCCATTAGAACGGGCTAGCCAAAGGTCTAGGCCCCACCCCCTCCAGGACGACCCATACAAATGGCCATAGCGGGGGCGGGGCCAATGTGGCAATGATTTCACAGATGGGTGGTGTCTATGATTGACATGTGTGCAGGGCTAAGTGGTGCTTTGGTTGAAAAGCCCCACCCAGGTAGCACAATCTGCAGATGATAAAAGATCACTTTTTGCTGGAACAAGCACCATGATATAAAATACTGTATGAAAACTGCAAAATTTACCCTGAAAAGCCATAATGCAAAAAGGGTGAGACGGTGTCACTTTAAGCACCATTAACTATTTTTGTATTTTTTAGGTTAATCCACCCAACATTATTGATATTAATAATTAATATGTTACTCATCTTGGAAACTCATGCCTGCCTGTTTGGTGATCCAGTATAGCGTTAGCCATTGTATACATACATCTCTTTCTGCCATAAAACGTCATGCTTACACATACTTAACCCCTTAAGGTCAAAGCCAATTTTCGTTTTTGCGCTTTTGCTTTTTCCACTTTATGTTTAAAAGGCCATAGCGCTTCCATTTTTTCACCTAGAGACCCACATGAGCCCTTATTTTTTGCAACACCAATTGTACTTTCCAATGATAGACTTTATTTTACCATAAAATATGCTGCAAACCCGTAAAAAAATCATTTGCGCTGTCAAATTGAAAAAAAAAAGGAATTTGTTTTTATTTCAGGGAGTTTTATTTGGACTTTTATTAGGGGAGGGGATTTTTTATTAATAAAAAAACATTTTTACTTTTTTTTTACATTAACAAAAAGTCCCCCTGGGGGACTTGTATATACAAAGCACAGCTCTCTCATACACAGCAATCTATTGCCGAGCCGGGATAAGGGTCATTGCGACGCTGAGTCCCGGCCCGGCCAGAAGCACGGATCTCCCCCCCGCAATCGCATTGCAGGAGTGGGGGGGGGGGAGATCCAACCCACTAGACACCAGGGATGCATGGAGCTAAGCTTCTAAATGCAGCTGTCAGGTTTGACAGCTGCATTTAGAGGCTTAATTAGCCGGCGCGACAACGGGACCCGTGTCGGCTAATAGAGGCACTGCCCGGCTGCCAATTACAGCTGGGAGCGGTGCCGTTCAGAGCGGGGTCTCAGCGGGACCCCTCTCTGAACTCCCCCCGCGGCACCATGAGGTATCAGATACATCATGGGTCGCTAAGGGGTTAGCTCACCTCTTCCTCTAATTTTGCAGTTGTCATATCTTCCTATCATTACACCTGCATTGTCCTTCCTACAATAATGTCACACTTCTTGCTTAACCAATCACAGAGCACAGAAAAGAAACAGGATACCATTGGTTTAAGAAAGAACAGCACTGGACCAGTGAACAAAAAAGCTTAAACCAGCGGAGCCTAGAAAATCCCTTTAATCCTCTCCTGCTCAGGAATGCTGTTAGTTCTATGTGTATTTTACCTTTAATAAATATTTATATTATTTGTTTTTTTATTGTCTAAACCCAATGTTATCTTAAGGAAAGGACTGTAGTCATTTTATAACGCTGACATTTTCAAATACATCTTTCCTGGACATATGCATGTGAACATAATATCAGCAAGATGCAGATTTGTACTTGCAAATTCCTCCTTACGAGTGTTGGAGAAGCAGACACATTGCTTTCCTCCTGTCAGTCCTGTTGTTTACCCATTCAGCTAAAAATAAATATTCTTCTTTCTGTCTCCAACCTCAAGATAGGTCTCTATTCTCCCCCGAATATTACCAAACTCTCTACTGAGGCTGGAAGAAAAAGCCAAACCAATTCAAATTTATTCAACTTTAACTATGTTCGCGCACATTAATTATGTATTATACACAAAGATGTATTTTACAATGTGAAATGCTCTATATTTGTGTCAAGAAGCCAAGTATGTCTGACTGCCAGGCCGATCAACCTAGTGTGCCCAATTCATGTCTGCTACATTCACATCCAAAGAACACTCAGAAGCGATACTGAAATAGATAGCTAGGCCCTCTGATGCCTATCCAAAGACACACATGTGCTTATACAAAACAGGCATATTAATTAGCTTGACTATATAATAATACAATCGGATGAGGAGGCAGCGCTGAAGGCTTCCTCTTGCCTTTGTTAGCTTTTAAGAAAACACTCTAAAATCAACAGGGGTTTAATTTGAAGGCGATGTTAATATTACATGTATTATTGCTGGGCTGTGTAAATGATTATTGTCTTATAAAGTGAACCAATGCCAATGATCCTCAAGAGTTACAAGTTGGCTGGTGAGCTGCTTCCTTGAAACCATAAAATTGAGATAGTCTTTATGAATTCTTCAGCTCTAATAGCTCCTGACTCAGTCATTCTCTCAGCTACAGTTTAAGCCATTAACCTGGTTGGTTCACTGTAATAGTCGAACAGTTAAACTTTAATAGGCATAATAGCTATCTATCTGTAAAGTAACATATCTATAAGGGGTGCAGTAGATGCAGTCGCACTTGGCCCTAAGGGGACCCAACAGCCACACATCAAAATCAGTGATTGTTATATTACATTTTTGTGACATCACTCTACACTAAAAACGAGTGCAACTCAAGCATAGTTCGATCGTTGCGCATTAGAATAAGTTGCATGCAGCCCTAAGGACTCTGGGAAAACATTTATACAGCCATTGGCTATATCCATATATTCCTGGACTCCCCAGGGCTGCATACAACTTCTTCAGCCACCATTATTCAAATGCTGGACGACCAGACTCAAGCATGCTATTTATTTATTTATTTATACTATTTATTTTTTTTCTATTTAGGCGCTATAAAGTATATTTATTTTACAGTGGATGATGGTAACAGTACATTTGGTCACTGTTGTTTAGCTGTATAAAAAAATATTGAGCCAATGTATGGCACTGTAAATTAAGTTTTATCCAAAATGGTACCATTAAAAAGTATGCTATATACAACAGCACCAACAAAAGGTAGCTCACATGATATCATTTACCATAAAGCCAGCAATGACTAAAGAACTTGTGGATCTAAGGGTTACAATGTCTCCTTAGGGTATATTCACACGAACGGGCTCGCAGCGAGATTCTCGCTGCGAGCCCGGCAGGTCCTGGCAGTTCCCATACACTACATACTTGCTGCGGTCTAAACCACCGCAGCGAGTATGTAATTATACCGCCCTTAACCCCTTCTGCTCCCGCCCGGCTCCCCCGCTGTAAGCATACTTTACCTGTCCTTGCTGCACGGGTCCGGCGTCCTGCTCTCCCGCCCGGCCAATCAGTGGCTGCGGATGGGCAACACACTAATTGGCCGGACAGGAGAGCAGGACGCCGGACCCGTGCAGCAAGGACAGGTAAAGTATGCTTACAGCGGGGGAGCCGGGCAGGAGCAGAAGGGGTTAAGGGCGGTATAATTACATACTCGCTGCGGTCGTTTAGACCGCAGCAAGTATGTACTGTATGGGAACTGCCAGGACCTGCCGGGCTCGCAGCGAGAATCTCGCTGCGAGCCCGTTCGTGTGAATATACCCTTACCCTTGTTTCACACGTAGTAATAGTGCGGCCGTATGTACGGATGTAATAGTGCGCCCGTATATTTGAGGGTTCGTGTGTATGCTGTGAAGTATAGGATATGCGGCTGCACAGTGCACACTATGTATGAATCTACGGCCCTATCGTAAACGGACCCGTAAAAAATGAACAAGACCATTATTTGCGGCTGAATATGCGGCCGAGGATTGACAGGCGGTCCGTACAAAGTACTTCAAAAATAGCCGGGAATGATGCCGAATGCCGATGCCTCTAATAGTTACTATATTAAATTAATCAAAGACATTTTATTTGTAATCAAGACACTTTCGTTGATCAATAATTTATTTCTAACGAATCCATCATTTTGCAATTAAATATACTGTTAAAAAAAATAGATATATAAATAAATGTATATTTATCTATATATTTATTTTTTGACATTATATTTAATTGCACAATGATGGATTCGTTAGAATTAAATTATTGACAAACGAAACTGAATTTATTTCCAAGAAAATGTGTTTTATTCATTAAATATTAATTAGTACAGGAAGCACTATAAGCCGGTAATTCATATTCCCGGTAATAGAGCTTTCTGTACTAATCATCACTTTACTTTAATGAAAACATCAAATGTTTCTTCTAATTATGTTATGACAATAACATTATTAGAAGAAACATTTAGAATTATATGTGCGCTCAGCTGATTGGCTGTTCGGCTGAGCGCACATATAATGAGCCGGTCCGCAGTACAGTGACTTCATTGTGCTGCGGACCAGCTAAGAGGACACATCGGGGTGAGTATAGAGCTCTCCCCACCCCCTCCCCAGCACTGCACCCCTCCCAGCAAGGAAGGGGGGGTCAGTTAACCCCTTCCTTGCTGGGATGGGTGCAGTCTGACATCAGTCTGGCCCCCCGGGGGTTAAGGGGGATGCAGTACATCCTCCCTTAACCCCTTGGGGGCCAGACTGTAAGCAGCGATCTGTAAAGATGCTGCATACTGTAAGGAGCACAACACCGCTCACAATGATGGGTGTTGTGCTCCTGTTTGTGTGTTTTGTGTGTTTCTCCCTTTTTGTTTTTCAGATATCGGTATCCTGGGGATTACGTCGGATTCCATGGACTACGTCGATGACCAGCGGTTGTTCTTTGAATTTTTTTTTAATAAAATGGTCAATGAGGGTTGTGGGGGTGTTTTTATTTGAATAAAAAAATTTGTAAACTTGTGTCTTGTCTTTATTTCTTTACTTTATAGACTTAGTAGTGGAAGCCGTCTAATAGACGGAATCCATTACTAAGTCGGGGCCTAGTGTTAGCCGGTATAAAATGGCTAACACTAACCCCCCATTATTACCCCAGTACCCAATGCCACCAGGGGTACTGGGAAGAGCCGGGTGCCAGTGGTCCCGGAGCGTCAATATTGGCGCTCCTGGACCGGGCGGCAGCAGGCTGGTAATATTTAGGCTGGGGAGGGCCTAAACCAATGGCTCTTCCCACCCTGGTGTTACCAGGCTGCTGTCGTTTGGTTTTTAACCCGGCTGGTTATAAAAATAGGGGGGACCCTATGCGTTTTTTTTTAATTATTTATTTATTTAAAAAAAAAACGCATAGGGTCCCCCCTATTTTTCTAACCAGCCGGGTTAAAAACCAAACGACAGCAGCCTGGTAACACCAGGGTGGGAAGAGCCATTGGTTTAGGCCCTCCCCAGCCTAAATCTTACCAGCCTGCTGCCGCCCGGTCCAGGAGCGCCAATATTGACGCTCCGGGACCACTGGCACCCGGCTCTTCCCAGTACCCCTGGTGGCATTGGGTACTGGGGTAATAATGGGGGGTTAGTGTTAGCCATTTTATACCGGCTAACACTAGGCCCCGACTTAGTAATGGATTCCGTCTATTAGACGGCTTCCACTACTAAGTCTATAAAGTAAAGAAATAAAGCCAAGACACAAGTTTACAAATTTTTTTATTCAAATAAAAACACCCCCACACCCCTCATTGACCATTTTATTAAAAAAAATTCAAAGAACAACCGCTGGTCATCGACGTAGTCCATGGAATCCGACGTAATCCCCAGGATACCGATATCTGAAAAACAAAAAGGGAGAAACACACAAAACACACAAACAGGAGCACAACACCCATCATTGTGAGCGGTGTTGTGCTCCTTACAGTATGCAGCATCTTTACAGATCGCTGCTTACAGTCTGACCCCCAAGGGGTTAAGGGAGGATGTACTGCATCCCCCTTAACCCCCGGGGGGCCAGACTGATGTCAGACTGCACCCATCCCAGCAAGGAAGGGGTTAAGTGACCCCCCTTCCTTGCTGGGAGGGGTGCAGTGCCGGGGAGGGGGTGGGGAGAGCTCTATACTCACCCCGATGTGTCCTCTTCGCTGGTCCGCAGCACAATGAAGTGACTGTACTGCGGACCGGCTCTTTATATGTGCGCTCAGCCGATCAGCCAATCAGCTGAGCGCACATATAATTCTAAATGTTTCTTCTAATAATGTTATTGTGATAACATAATTAGAAGAAACATTTGATGTTTTCATTAAAGTAAAGTGATGATTAGTACAGAATGCTCTATTGCCGGCATATGAATTACCGGCTTATAGAGCTTCCTGTACTAATTAATATTTAATGAATAAAACACATTTTCGTTTAAATAAATACAGTTTCTTTGTTCAATAATTTAATTCTAACGAATCCATCATTGTGCAATTAAATATACTGTCAAAAAATAAATATATATATAAATATACATTTATTTATATATATATTTATTTTAACAGTATATTTAATTGCAAAATGATGGAATCGTTTACATTTAATTATTGAACAATAAAAGGGACTTTATTAGACAGAAAATGTGTTTTATTAATTCAATATATTAACCATGAGAGACATCGGCTATAGTGCAGAGGATCGCAAACCCCGGTAATAGCGATTCATGTAAACTGTGTTCCCTGCTTTCCCAGATGCATCCAGAGGTGTTTCCATCACTTTCTTAACATTTTATTTGTTATTTTTAGTTGAACCAGATTTCCAAGTAAATGACCGTATGTTTTGAGCCGCATGTCTATTTTTTCCCACGGCCGTAGTTTCACCCGCACATTTACAGCCGCATAAAAAATACAGCCGCACAGTTACAGCGTGTGAAACCAGCCTTAAGAAGTGTTCATCATAAAGATGTATGAAGACTTAAAGACCATTGCTGCTTCGCTGGGAATTCTGGGAAGAAAGGATATGCAAAATAGCTCTCACACACTTTTGAGCAAAGAGATGTCCCTTTTAGGAGTCTTAGAATATTAACTGGGGATATTATGCCAAACCAAACAAGAATTAGCAATAATGGTCCCAACAATTTAAAAAGTGCTAAAAGTGTACCTGTCAAAAGTTTTGATTGTTCAGGGTCTGAGTGTTCATATTGTGACCGATAAGAATAAGCTGGGGGAAGTCAGTGCACAGTGTTCCAGTCACGTGACCCGGATGGCCGCATAATTCAAGTCTACGTAGCCATCCCACTCACACAGACACAGAGCGGAGAGAGGATTGTACGACAGTCATCTTTCCACTGGTTATCCTGATTGGTCGCGGTTTAAACACTCACACCCCGACTGATAAAAACTTTTAACGCATCTCTGTGACATGTGAAAAGTTTTGTCTAGTGACAAGTACTCTTTAAGAACTCTATGATATATGTACTCCCCTTGATTCATTCCTACACATTCAGTGACAGGCTAGTTAGTAATACAAACAGTGAATTATTGGCCGCCATAAAGTCTATGTCATTGACTGGCACTCTACAGAAAATAATATTCCGTGCACATTTTATGTACAATGCCAAATAAGAATGAATGGTGTGGAGTAAATTTCAACAGTCGGATATTATATAAACAATGATGTTAACCGCTATGAGGTAGGGCTGTAATAAAATATCTAATATATGATTTGTACACACGAACGCCATTCCTTTTTAAATGGAGGTAAAACAAAACGACATTTATCTATGGAAATATCTCATAAAGAAAATAGCAATGTAATATTCGCAATTTTGTGCAAGACCAACTAAAACACTGACATAGTTTTTGATTGCTTCTCATTTACAAGCCTTGGAAAGTGCAATCTATTTGGAATTCACTTTTTCTATTAGACTAGGCAGGGGAAGTGTATTGCCTTTGGTTAGCTCATAAAAGAAAACTGTGTGGGAAACATCACTATTTTTTCTTTATTAATTTACTACAACAAGGACGGCGGTAAAATGATAGGTTTAATTAGATTTTCTGGCAGCAAAATTTTTAGTATTGAAGGGTCTTTTTGGTGCAGAAATATAGGGTATGCAATATGCTTATATTTTTTGATATTTGCATGTTTGCTTAATCATGCATTAGTATACCCTTTCCCCCAAGTATTAAGGCAGCATGTTTTTTTTTTTTTAATTCTGTGTGAGTAGTTGGTTTGAAAAAAGCCATATTTTAAAGTAATAATGCACTGAAGATGTCCCCTGACACCAACGGGTTAAAATCACCCAGGAGAGCTGTGGACACTGTGTAGTGACACACAAATTTAGAGGTATACAACTACTTTCCTCAAACTTTCTTCTATCTCTAGCTAATAAACCACCACTCTCTGCCTTTCTCTGTCTCTAATTGCCTATACCTATCTGGGGGGGGGGGGGGGGGGGATTTTAGTTCGCTCATCTCTAGTGTTCAGGAATGAAGCTGGGAACTATCACTAGAAAAGCAGAGAGAAAACTAGATACAGGTTAGGCGAAAGCCAGGGCAAGGACTAGCACCTCAAGTACCAGGCATATCATGCAAAGCACTAGGCGGGAGAATAGCCAGGATTAAGGCTTATGTCAGGATTAATAATCAATTGCAATTAAAACATATATTAACAGAGCTGATGCCACTGTACATTCACAAAAGAGGCTCATGGAAGAAAATGGAAGATGAGGTATGAGAAGAAAACTCAGGTTGCCTATAAACTACGTGTGGTCATCAGAGGGAATAAGATAATCTAGAGAGTGGGTAAAAGTATATGTCTAACCAATCCCAGGGGCCTATTATCAATATACTACCCAAGGTATAGTTACATGGTGTCTTACCCCCAGTGTAAGGTCCCATTTCGACTATCAGCTGCCCCTTAGGTATGGCCCTGATTTTTACTAATAAGCTAAATGAAAAAGTACCTGTCATTAGCAAAAACTTTTTTTGTAGACATGTTACGCAGACATACTAATACAAAAAGGGGTCCAGAAGAAACACTGGATCAGTAGGCTAGTAGATAAGAAGGATTCATGCCAGTCCAAACAGAGTGGACTAGAATATTTAATGTCACACAGACATGTCCAAAGTTTTGATCGGTTGGGGTCTGCGTGTTCAGACCATGACCTATCAGGGGAACGAGTCATGAAAAGTTTGCACTGCTGTGAGTTCCTCTCCCCACTCTGTCTGTCTGACCTGGATGCCTCTATAGACTTAAATTATGCAGCTGTCCTGGTCACATAACACAGAGCCAGTAGAGAACACGCTGTGTGCTGACTTCTCCAGACTCCTGATTGGTCGCTATCTAAACATTCATACCCTGACCAATCAAAATTTTTAATATGTCTCTGTTAAATGCCAAAAGTTTTTTCCAATGATAGTCAGGTGCACTATAATGACCACAGAGACCACATACAACAATCAATCTATAAAAAGGCAAATTAACTAATAAATTCCCAGAGACAATCTCACATAACTAACTGACGTGATAATACTTTTCTCTGATTACACTTTTAATAGCTTCTAATTGTAATAATTGTTTGATTATTTTTTGCCTATAATTCAGAATCAGAATCACTGCAGGGAAACTTGTGACATTTTATTATACTTTCTTATTAACCGTAGATTGCAACTTTCTTCTACCTTGGTGCGTGTATCAAAATTACAAACGTTTTTCATCAAATTTTCCAATTTCGTCCAACACTTTCCATTATCAGGCACTCACTCTGGATAGGTAGTATCATATTTAAATACAGAGTGATTTTATTGTAATCACAGCAGTATCTAGCTGTCAGCAAGAAGGTGGCATAATGGATTGTAATCATTTTGCACAGAGTAAGGACAGGTCTAGCAGAAAGCATCTAATTCTAGGTGATGGCCCCTGCAGAGTCAGTAAAGGGCACATGCTAATAAGGGAACTGCAGAGAAGCAGCACTGATGACATGCACATTGGAAAACAGCAAGCTCAGCAGACATGCTGCACCTAATAGAACCATTAGAGCCGCATGTCAGGCAATGAAAAATACCAAGGGACAGAGGCATTTGAGCAGAGGAAGAAGCAGATCACGTGTATACTGTTTTACAGCTGAAGAGATTCAGCATAGGAAAGCTTTCCACATAAAACACATGGGACTGTGGCTGTTATCATCTATTCGACTTTACTGCATGTAATGAACACTTGAAAATAAAAGCATAAAACAATAAAAACACTCCACTGAATCAGACTCACATATAAACACAAATTTATGCAGGAGTGCCACATATGCACGTTTACATGCCTAAAGGGAAAAAAAAAATTATAGCGTTCATAAAATAAATCATTCCTGACAGGTCGCTTCATAAGCCTTCACCTTTTTTTTGCTTTATTTGTATTACTATGCTACATCAGAGGACTATAGTCAGTAAAAAACAATAACTGTGCTTGAACCAAGGACTGATGACATGACCCTTAAAGGGATTTTCCAATACTTTGTAATTGATGGCTTATCCTCAATATTGGATTGGTGGGGTGCTGACACCCAACACCTGTGGATCAGCTTCTAGGCAGAGCGGTTGTGCATGGATGTACGTTATAAGTAGTGTTGAGCAAGCATGCTCTATAGAGTAGCTTCCTAATTGAGCACAAGGCTTGATCGAGCATCTTGTGGTGCTCGTTTTTAAAAAGAGCTTGTTTAAAGGCAGCCGAGCAGCCAAGCAACAAGCTTTTTAGGCTATGAAAAATTATACTTACTGTGCTGGGCTCTAAGTGTGTGAGGTCTTCTCCTTCATCTGCAATTAACCAATCAACAGCTAAGGCGGCACACTGCTGCAGCTGCTTACTGGTTGAGTGAAAACTGCAGGAGACTCCTGTTTCCTCGCTTATATAACCACATGACTGGTCACCACCTCTCACAAAATCAAGCCAATCCTGTTTATTTTGGATGAACAGTTTAATTACCTTATTCAATTGGGCTACAATATGGCTACCGGCTGTAGCTTTTCCAGTTTTTCTGTAACCTAGGTTCCAAATAGTGTTGAATTCAATGCGATGGGGGAAGGATTATACTTACTGCTCTGGTCTTCTATCTACACTATCGTCACTCAAGAGCTGCAGCAGTTTCCCTCCTCAGGCAATAGTAAATATATATATAGAAGCCTGGAGTGGTAAGTATAAGGCCCCCCAAAAACAGAAAACAGCACCCAAGGTTAACATCTCCCTGGAGTACAGACTGTCACTTTGTGAAATTTCAGGTTACCCAGATACCCTCCGCTTTGCTCTTGTCTCCCATTGTGTTCAGTGGGGTCCATTATTCGAGTCGAGCACTCGAGCATTTTAGTGATGAGAAGTCAGTTTTGGAGGCAAATACACATCAGAATCTATAGTGTGTTCATACCGTTACACAAAGAGGCTGTGGTTGAAGCTTGTGCGCTGTTTATGCTGCCTATGTTTTTTTTAGGACTCTATGTGTAAACAGGAGGATACACAGCTCTAAAATGTAGAGCAAGTAGTTTCCCTTTAAGTAGAGACAATGGGGGAGATTTATCAAACATGGTGTAAAGTGAAACTGGCTCAGTTGCCCCTAGCAACCAATCAGATTTCACCTTTCATTTTCCACTTTCCACCATGTTTGATAAATCTCCCCCAATGTGTCACCCACAAAGGAGCCACACCTCTTAGGCTGGCCAAACTGATTTATAATCGTATGAACAACCAGCCACCAAATCAACACACTAATATCCTACTGCTACTTCAAATGGCCACCAATGGCTGAAGTCAAGTGAAAATTCCCTTCTATTGGCCTTCCTTTTGACATTACAATCATATTTCCAATAAACATTATTCACCACCGGCTTCATTTATATCTTTTGACAAGGTTATTTATATTCTACTATTCAATACAAACTTCAATTATTCCTTCCTAAAAGGAATGGGTAGTGGAAAGAAAGGCCCTTTAATAATTCAATACAGTCTGCTGAACCGGAGCACCTATAGTGGCTGGAGCGTCGTCCCAATCCCCCTCTGAGCAGGCAATAGATGGAAAATGCAATTTGTAAAAATCAAAGCTTAGAAGAGGCATTTTAATTGAAACACCAGGGAATTGTTTTAGTGTAAAGTTAAAATAAAACTAATGGATATTTACCGTGTCACCGCTGAGCATCTCCAGCACTCAATATTTCTAAACAGAGCCGATTTCATTTATTAAAAACAACCCGAGACGTGTTTGTCTCATCAAACCTCCATACGTTTTGTTTTTCATTTCCATCTATTGAACGGAGGGTGAGCCTGGTGCTTTGTAATATTGCCTCATGTTCCTGTCTATTAAGTCATCCAGTCTATTTTGCTGAGACCAGCTCTTTTTTTTTTTTTTTTTTTAATTCAGTTTATGGCGCAGCCCTGTAAGTAAATCACTGCATGCGGCAGCAGATGATTAATGCAAGCCATGAATCTTTCACAATTGTAATGCACAAAGAGAATATATTTCTCCGGACATCTTAAAGCGGATGTCTACCTGAAATAAAATAATATCCCTTTTACGTCTTTGAAGTCTATGAACTGCGTTGTGCCGCGGTTAGCATTCGCTTAATTGAATTATGGGATTTGGGTTCTGCTCTCATTGCATTTCCAGATGAATTAACTGCTTTCCTGTCGGAGTGATGTTAACTCCTTGAGTGCCAGGGCGATGAATGACCACGGTAGCATAGAATGACACCTAAATGTGACCTACTTTGTAGAATAATATAGTTGCTGGAGAGATACAGATGTTGTTAGCTTATTGCTATATTGCATTGTTGTTTTGTATAGGCCTGTAGGTTTGATCCATTGTATTGATTGTAATTTAGAGATGCATGTACAAATCCACAAAGAGTTAAAAGAAAACTCTATCTATCTATCTAGTTATCTATTATTTATCTATCTATGATCTATCTCTCTAGTTATCTATCTACAGTATCTATCTATCTATCTATCTATCTATCCATCTATCTCTTTATTTTCTATCAATCTATCATCTATCTACAGTATCAATCTATCTATCTACAATCTATCTCTCTAGTTATCGATTTATCTATCTATCTATCTATCTATCTATCTATCTATCTATCTATTTTGTACCTATCTATCTAATCTATCTATCTAATCTATCTATCCATCCATTATCTATCTATCTATCTATCTATCTATCTATCTATCTATCTATATATCTATCTGTCTATCCATCCATTATCTATCTATCTATCTATCTATCTATATATCCATCCTTTATCTATCTATCTATCTATCTATCTATCTATCTATCTATCTATCTATCTATCTATTTTGTACCTAGCTATCTAATCTATCTATCTAATCTATCTATCCATCCATTATCTATCTATCTATCTATCTATCTATCTATCTATCCATCCTTTATCTATCTATCTATCTATCTATCTGCCTGGATCTATGGTAATGGAAATCGTCCACAGTTGGAAAGTATATTAAACATTTCATTACTATCCTGTATGTAATGTGTATGACCACAAGCGATTGAGAAAGATACCCGAGCTGAAAACTGCTAACCTATTATTTGGTTCCACAGTGTGCCAGCAATAAAGACTTCATTCAGGAAGCAGGGCAACTTGCTACGTGCTCCACATCCGTAAACGTTTCATTTTACATCCTGACTCCTCGGCTAAGGAGATGCTCAGATGTGATTTTTGTTGAAATCATCAGTTTATCAACAATTAATAAAAAATGAACATCCTGCATATTGCTGAATCCTTTCAATGATGCCTCCAAGCTACATGTTTCATCTTCTGCACTGTATAATTCCTATTACATCAGTATGCAGCAACTCTTTCAGTAGGAGGTCCCTAGACACTGCAATTTTGTTCTGAAGATTTCTCCATCCACCTGCTGTACAGAATCATTACATAAAATCCGAGAGCAGATTGCAGTATATCCATTAAAGGGGATCATTTATCACAAAAGATCCACAACAGAGAAGTGATTCAACCTGCAATGAATGACCCAGAGGCGTTGGTCTATACGTTATGTTGACGTTAACCGTCTAGGTACCGCGGTGCGCAGGTTCCGGCAGCACGAGACAAATATTCATGGCCTGATGGTCTGAGCGCAACTTATAGTCTCCTTCTACAAAGAAATAAATGGATGTGTTTTGTTTTGCATTGCTTTGCAAGTCTTCTCTGCCACGACTTCAATCTCCTGTCATTAATTATAAAGCCCTGATGTCCAATCCATGGTAGAATTGATTGTTGAAAAATGCTAATACAAGCTCTAGTGTGAAATCAATGGCACTGTGACTGCAAGTATTCTGCCTACGTTACATTTTACAATGTGATTGGTTTGTACCGGACTAAACGGAAAATGGATATATACATGAGGAGCGGAAACACTGTGGATTAAGTGAAGAGGCTAAAATAGCAAAGTTAAGCTCTCCACGGGGCCTTGGATTCAGGACTGCAGTAAGATGAGGAACACTGCTGTAGTTCGGGTTGGAATAAGGGTTAATTGGAAAATCTGGCAGACTTGATATATTATGAGTAAAAGTAGTGCAACCCAAGGTGTACAATCTATAATACTTGTGTAGCTGTAGACATAGATTAATAGGTCTTAGACTGTTCAACAAAAAGGGGTTCTCCACTTTAGACAATCTTGTTAGAAGGATCCCCTGATGATAAGCTGTTCACATAGGCCCAGATATATGAATCCGTGTTAAAAAAAAAATGTAATGTAGTGTCCCAATGGCAACCAATCAGAGCTCAACTTTCATATCTCTAAGTGTTCTTGTAAAATGGAACCTGAGCTGTGATTGGTTGTTATGGGCAGTTTACACCAGTTTTTGTTTTACACATATTGATAAATCTAGGCTATAGTGTCTTTCTGCTGTCATCACTGGTGACTAGTTTTAATCTATTGGTGAAAGTAGCAGTAAAGGTCTCCATACACCATATAGTTTGGATGGCCGTAGCTGCCGCTTGTGGTGGGTTCAGCTGTTTGTAAAAGGTGTGTGGGGATCACCCGAGTGTCCACCTTCCCATTCCTTTGTTCTTGGAGAGTAAAGTTGCAGTCAGAGCTGTTTGACTGTGGCCTAACCCTCCTCATAGAGAATACAGGAACACTTGACCATGTTGACCATGTGTGTGGAGAGCAAGGGTACCAGGCGGGAGAGGTAACTGATGGCCAGATGATCGTTTGAAGTTGTATGGGGGCTTCAAGTGTTTAATTTCCTCTGCAGTACCATCACAGAGAAAATGTAGCATTATACCATGCCTGTTTCAATCAGTTAAATGCTCGACAGGCCAGGTCCTCTACAGAGAGAAATGCTCTTTGTAACCATTCTCCACTTAGGTCATAAGAAATGAGGATCTCAAACAAGAAATCCCCTTTTACAAGCTGACAAATTATGGCTAATAAATTATATCATACAATTATAACATTGTGGGGATGTTCTTACACCACTTTATTCAACCTTTACTATCAGTACTTATGAAGTAATGTGAGTATACCGATACAAATACCCATAATCTAGATAGGAATTTTCAGGTTGGGACTCAGGAATGCCCTATCGCTGGCACCCGCCCCACTATCCCTGCCTATTTACCACTATCGGCCAGCGGGTAACTGGGCGACAGTCTCTGACCTGTATTGGTGAAACACAGAGACGAAGACAAAACAAAACACTATACACTCAATAGTCAAGAGTCAAGTCGAATTCAGGAAACCAGGTAATACAAATCAGGATAAAATGTTAGCTTAGTCACACTCTAAAGAGGCTTCATTGCAGGCCCATACCTAAATGGACACTTAAAGCGCAACAATAATTTCAGTAGCCAAAAAATGAAATTCCTCAAATAAAAAGCCCTCATGTTACCTTTTAAAAAGAGCCCTAAACTGCATTGATAGCATGTACGCTCGCTGAGATATCCCCAGTTGTTTGGCTCAAAAGAATAAATGAATTTTTCTTCTGGCTGAGACAAAGTGGGCGTGGCCTATTCCTCATCTCCCTGGCTGCGTCCCTCCAGTCACTGACCAGCACCTTAGCAGATGTATCACACATAGCAGGATTAGATACAGCCCCAGCATACAGTATCACAATGTAAGATTAGATACAGAGCCCCAGCAGATGGTATCACATACAGTGGGATTAGATACAGTCATCTGCTCTCATTAAACTGTAGGATAATGTCAGCCATGGAGGTGGGGGCACCTGCTGCAGACATCTGATAGTGAATGTTCTATGTACTATGGAAGGACTACAGCTGTGTTGTGCTGGGACTTGTAGTCCTCCCCTCAGTGACTCACCCACTCTCCCTCATGCAGTACATTGGAGTCATGGTGGCACTGGATACACTTGTCCCTCCAACCATCTCCTCCCCTGCGCTGCTCCTCACACACAACACCCTCAGCTCTGCTTAGTCACCTCTGTGAGGGGAGGGGGGAGAACCTGCTGCTAGGAGGGGAGGGGAGGGGGGGGAGGAGGTTTTGTTTATGTGTGTGTCAGGCCGTACACTCAGGACGGATCTGCAGGGAGGGGGCGTGTCCAGCAGGAATGCAGAAATAAGTCAGAGCCAGACAGAGCTGTAAGGGCATAATCAGCCTTATGTATTTAAAAACTGTTCATTTTAGGTTATTAATGTATATTGCAAAAAGTCTTATAATGATCTAAGTTAACTAAAACTGAATGGTCAAAATATTTTATAGTTGCGCTTTAAGGCCCCATTCTATGGAACGATTATCAGCTGTTATCAGCTGTCCCATGGAATAGAAGAACACAATCAGCCAACATCATTCATGTGGGCTGATCGTTGCGTCGGTTGTCTTTCACACATGTTGAAAAACAAACGACTCTTAATAGGAGCAGCGGCATGCTATGGGCTGCCTGGACGATCAAGAGATCACCCAGGCAGCCCCCCCCCTGCAGTCCCCCCCCCCCCCCCCCGATTGGCCGGCAGCGAGCGAGGAACGAGGAGCAAACGAGCACTGACAGCGATCGTTTGTTCTTCTCAGTCGGCCCGTAGAATAGGGCCTTTACTGCAGTTCGGCATGAGCACTGAATTATCAGTCGCCGTCTGGGCAAGTTGTCCGCTAAGCTTAGCGACATGGCAGTAGTCATCAACCAGTTATCCCATCAGGTTGATGCCCTTACCCCTAGTGCCACTGAGTCATCCCTTACACAGTCTTGACAGTAAACCTGACAGGAATCTTGTTAAGCCAATGCAAGAGGAAGCCTGGCTAGTTGTATTGATGCTGATAGGATCTGTGATTAGTATAGCGGTTAAGGGCTTACCATGTTCTTCCCCTAACAAAACAACGGAATCTTGACAGGGCGTGGCCTAACTAAAATAAAATAATGGCATTTGCAATTAGAAATATTCTACATTGTTTTTTTTTTTCTATAGGATTAGTTGTCACTCGCTGATATTATAGGATGTGATGTTCTATGTTCACATCTAGCAAAATGTCAATTATCATGCTCTAATAAGTATCATTTGCTCGAAAATGTATATTTGAAGGAATAATGACACCTATTACACTTTCTGGAAGATTTTTGGGATAGCTTTGTACAGTCTCCTATCCTTTATTTCAATACCCCATGCATTATTTTTGGTGGATGCACAACAATATAGATTACTTGCACCAAAATAAAGCGACATCCCATTGTAACAAGTATTGGTAAAAGAACACTGTTTCAGCAGACAACTGTCTTCAATGGGTTAAGTGGAATAAACCGCTGCCAGACATGTCCAGTGGTGACTTATCTTAAGGAGCAGAGGAACAAAGAATCTTTTCCTTAACAACATCTTTTAAGTAAGAGTCAGGACACACATCAGATAGCTGAGTAGTCTAACTGGAATCCAGACCACCTTTGAGATTGTGTGTATGGGCACCTTAAAGGGGTATTCCCCTCTAAGGTGCCCATATATTGATCCCAAGACTAATGACACAATTGCCTAGCAATAAATGACATGCTCACTGAACTGAAGCTCCATGCAATCTCTATGGGGCTGCCAAAGTCTTCCGAGCTCTGAACATTAAGCAACCCAATTGAGAATAAATAGAGTGACCACACTGGTCTAGTGAGCAAAGCGATTGCAGGATCAATGAGAGTCCCGTCTGTTGGAGACCCACCAAACGGCTTGTTATCAATTATCCTATAGATTGGAGATAACATGCTAATATGGGAATACTCCTTTAAGGAGAGCTCTACTAACAGGTCTTAAAGAAATACAGACATTTATACATTATTGCAAAAACAGTGATTCTGTAATATAAACTAATAATATAAAGTACCAAGACACTTCCAATGACAATAACGTAGACGTCCCATGAATTTGGAATTTTACTATATTCTAAAAGGCACAGATGAGATTACAGCATCCTCTATTTATTGCCTTATATTTCTATTGTACCACATTTACAAGGTAACTCCTAGGATTTTGCTTTCTATGTTACTGCTTTACTATATAATTAAGTTGCACATTCTTGTAAAACAAACTCATCTATTATTGTTCATGCAAATCCCTAAGATATTTGTGTATGTTTCCAGTGGGAAAATCATTATCCAGAAAATGATCCATCTAACATACATATGGGTCCTGCATTATTTGTTACACTCAACATGCCCTGAATACATCTGGTAATTTGTATGTATACATAGTTATGCTTGTCTGAGCAATGCTGCTGGATTTTATGTGGTTGGGAAAAGTTCCCACTCCATAATTATACCCAGTATGTATCCTTACTCACAGACGCCTTCCATTATCAGCCCATAAAGTCAGGAGTAAACATGTAAAATTGGATTTATGGGACTACAGCTTCATCCTTGTATGCATCTATATAAAAATCCTTGTTTTATCAAGTCACTAAATTCAAGATCTCTGCTTGCTGCTAGTGATGGAAACATTGTTCTGTACATCCAAGGCCTGTCCTTATCAGCCTCAGGGGATGCAGCGTATTAAGGATAGGACTCTGCTGTATATGCATGGAGTCATGCACCTGTGTAAGCAGAACATTAGCAAGCGTATTATTATAGCCTGAGAACAGATACACTTACGTTACCATAGTTATGTACAATAAGAAGTCATGATTACTTTTAGTCATCACGTTAAAGGGAACGTTTCGAATGTTTAATTAGAAAATGGCATACTCTATTGTTTAAAAGGGGTACTCCAGCAAAAATCTTTACCCTTCAAATCAACTGGCTATAGAAAGATAGATTTGTAGTTTACTTCTATTTAAAAATCTCAATTCTTCCAGTACTTATGAGCTGCTGTATGTCCTACAGGAAGTGGTATATTCTTTCCAGTTTGAGACATTGCTGCCATCTCTGTCCACGACAGGAACTGTTCAGAGTAGGGGAGGTTTTCCATAGGGATTTGCTACTGCTCTGGACAGTTCCTGTCACGTACAGAGGTGGCAGCAGAGAGCACTGTGTCAGACTGAAAAAGAAACACCATATAATGCAGGATATACAGCAGCAGATAAGTATGGGAAGGCAATATTTTTAAATAAAATTAATTTATAAATCTAAATAACTTTCTGAAACCAGTTGATTTGAAAGAAAAAGATTTTTGCCTGAGTATTCTCCGCCAATTAGCCAATGTACCATCACACAAGTTCATATAATTTTACATAGGAGTAAAACTGAAAACATAGTGGGGGAGATTTATGAAACATGGTGTAAAGTAGAATTGGCTCAGTTGCCCCTAGCAACCAATCAGATTCCACCTTTCATTTTTCAAACAAACTGTGAGGAATGAAAGGTGAAATCTGATTGGTTGCTAGGGGCAACTGCACCAATTCTACTTTACACCAGTTTGATAAATCTCCCCCATAGTGTGGTTGTCAAGCTGACATATTGGAGTCTTATAAAGAAAGAAGTATGAGTTTGCTCCTCTCTGGAGTTCTACTTTATTGATGAACATATCCGGGGTTAAAACCCAGTAGGTGACTACATGTAAATCATGTAAATGTAAACATGTAAATGTAAATCATATGAAATGTACAAATCTATGAAAAGATTCCATAAGGATAGGAAAAAGTTGACATATTTGTCAGCAGACGGGTAGAAGAGTTTACACCATTCTGCTCTATATTCCCTAATCTCTGATTATGTGTCTACAATTTCGAGTCTAGCAATGATTTCCGCTCACAAGGCTCTGCTATTTGTCTGCTGGCAAGTCCACATGGCTATATGTGCTGGATGAGGAGTATTATTCTCTGCTGTTTTCTCCACTCCGCCTGTTGCCGCTCACCAATCTAATGATGAGATTAGCCTTCTTTACTGCAGTATTTGATAACAGATGGGAAACACTTGGTCCACCTACTCCGACCAGTTTTCTGCGTATTCTTGGAAAGGATTCTAAATGTTATCTTAAAGCACTAAATTAATTGCTATTCCACGCAAATCCAACCCATTACAAAGGGAGAAGGGATAATATGAATTGGTTCATTACAGACTTATTGTTTCTTGGAAGGAGTGGGACGAGTAGATGGCACGGCTCCATGTATATGTCGGAACAGGTGTCTGTAGTTGGAAGAGTGCTGCTTGTGGGAATTCACTGTGGTTAAAATGTTTCTCTATGAAAATTCTACATTCATGTTGTATGTGACATATGTTGTTTTATGTTTATGTTGCTTTATCATATACTGTTTTACAATGGGGAACCAAATTAGCAGATATATTTAATAACAGGAGAAATCTATACATTTGTTATAAGGTTTAAGCTTTATTTTCAGATAGATTTATTGAATCTATACGCCAATGAATCCATCAACATGTTTTATCCTTTTTTATGCCCTTTGGCATCAGTTTTCACCGATATCCATCAGTTTTTGTTGCTTACATAGCATAATTTCCACATCATTCTTCTGCAAGGGCTAATTTTAGTATATATTCTACTGAGGCAAACACTAATATATTGCACAGTGCTGTATAGAGATTGTCAATGTTCACAACAGTCCCTGTGATCATTTGCCCAGAATTACTGAAACCATCTGATTTTCAGATGAATTGAATCCCACATACACATAGTATATGCTCCGGCTGGGATTCTTACTAGCCGCACGAAAAACTGACATGTCAATTTAGTGCAGCTGCTATTCATTAAATAGAAGCTGCACAGACATGTCAGTTCAAACAATGGAGCGTGCAGCTCCGGCCACATGCTCCGTTGTGTGCAGCGGTGAATTGGGATGCGGGTGAACAGGGGTGTGCACTCATCCCAATTCATCAGAAATGAAGATCATCCAGCCAGTACTGCAGTATCGGTTAGGATGATCTTTAGTAACACCAGTCGTTCTGTGTCACAGAATGTCTGGTGTTTTACAATGTGTGAACATGGCCTTAGTCTGCAAATACAGCAGATTTATTAAAGTGTATTGCGCTGACGGATAACCTTGGAGTATCTGAAGTTTGTCTAGTCTATGGGGGCCTTAGACAAGTTTAGTGCTGCCTGATGCAAGTGCCGATCAAATAGATTGGTGCTCGTTCAATGAGCCTATTGCATGGCTCAGTTATTGGGTGGCACAGATTGTCTCTGGATTGCTTGTGTGACACTTTTACTTTCACCATTATTACACAGGGCAATATTCAGAAACCCAAAAAGGATTTTTGGAATCTTTTAAAAAAGCAATCAGGGAATGGACAGGTGTATGCTCACTAGTTGGCTGATCACCAGGTCTATTATATAAGACAATGTTATTCTGTTTGCCCGACAAAAGTCTGGTGGAATAGGGCCCTTCATTTGACCAACTGTTAGTTGTTTTGCTGCAGACAAGAATCATGGCCCAAATTTTTGGAGCATTTAGAACTCAACAAATCCAACCTCATTCAGGGCCAGTTCACACGGCGTAAAATCGAAGGAATGACATGTCAATTCTTTGGGTGACAACAATGGAGATCAGAGGTACGCAAACCCTCCCATAGAGAAACGATGTCACACTGAAGCAGGTGGGATTCCGTGGCAAAAAGTTCTGCCTTAAAATTCAGCTGATTTTACTCAGTGTGAACTGGCCCTTACTGTGGCCATGTTTGCAATGTTTTGGGTGCAAAATTTGGAAGGCAATATAAATACAGTTATCTTACCAATATGCTTTTGGATTGTAAGAATAGACAAGAGCACCTTGTAGGAATCCACACAAATACAGGAAGAAAAATCTCCCTGTAAATGTCCTATGCGCTGATTCCAAACAAGGAACCCACTAGTGTAAAGTAACAGTGCTATCCCCTGAGTCACCGTGCTGACGTTATTACATTACTGTGTAGACTCTACATGTGTCATCTTTATTTAAGGTGATCTATAGACTGCAATGGCTATGACATTGTATGCCGGATATTGGATTGTACTCCCTTTCTATGAAAAGAAATAAACTATAGATCACTCTATAAAAATAAGTTGATGTGCCTGTTTCCCATAGCTGCATTGTATGGTTTGTGATCATTTACAGACCTCAGGGCACTGGCCTGGTGTGAAATACAAAGCAATATAAAGAAAAAATATATATTATTCTTTTAAAAAATATATTAAAGTGAATAATATATGTTTTTTTTTATTCACCTATATGTGTAAAACATTTCAGCTTGAAAGACCCTATGAGCTTGTACTGAATCATCACACATATGGGTGAATAAAGAAGACATTTCTTTGGAACTTTTCTCTGTTGTTGAGTATTGCTTAGCAGACCTATCAAACTGTTCGGGATCAGCAATGTTCTATGAACCTGAATGCTTGGCATTTGATTCCCTGCAGCTGCAGAAGTTGGATGCCGCCCTAGGGAGTTCTTTAAAATATAGATAAATTAATAGGCTGTAGCCATGTTTTCCTGGCAGCCCTAGGGCTGCATCCAACTTCTGAAGCTGCAGGGAATCAAATGCCAAGAGTTCAGGTTCATAGAACATTGCTGAACCCAAACAGTTTGACAGGTCCACTCAACACTACTATTGAACTACTATACTAAATTAAAACCAACTTGTAAATGAGACTGTCTCATTATTGTCTGAAATCCATAGCCCACTGAAGGATTCCCAGGTTTTTCAGTCCAATCGTGGCCAGTTGGGATGTAAAGGGAAGAATGGATTTACTATAACAGTAGTGTTTTTTCTTGTGCTGCATAAGATCCTTGTAAATCTGAGGAACAAGTAAATATAAACCATGCAATTAATAGTTGTCATCAAGGATCTTTTACTTACAGTATGTACTGTAGGAAATCAAGATGAATGAACAGTCAAAGCAAACACATCGCAAAATAAATTGACCCACTTAGGGCGCTATTACATGGGGCGGCTGATTGGGTCAATTTGACCAGTCAAAAAATAGTTTTACTTCAGCCATACATGAGTGTAATAGGGGGTATGTGCCCTTCCAATAAAGCGGTCAAGTCGCGTAATAGGGCCCTAATTCGAGTCTAATAGGGTCCAAAATCATATTTCCTGCAAATTTGTTAACGCCTACTACATGTTACAGCATACCTATCATTTAGAAAAGCTTCTGACATGTCACATGGATGTGCCAAGAGCTGTGATTGGTCAGGGTTTCAATGCTGAAATCCCCACATACCAGCAAAGTAAGCTGGGAGAAGAAGGCAGTAGCACGTTTTAGCTGGCAGTTATCTCCATCCTGTTTCTCTGCACATCCCCATAGACTAATAATAGGGCCATCCAAAGAAACAAGACAGAGATTGCTGATAGATGGAGAGTACATCATGCCAGCACTCCTCTCTTCTTCCCACTTGTTCTAATGACTGGCGGGGGTCTAAGCACTGAGATGAGTTGACAGATCAAAATTTTTGACATGTCCCTTTGACTAGTCAATTTTTTTTGTCCAAAGAGACGCTTAAATTGCACAAAGTAATAATAGAATGTGACATTGAAACATGCATGGTTGGAAGGAATATGTACAAATGTACGAGCTTTTATGTATCGGACCTAGACATTTTTGACCTAGTCAGCACATAAAACACACCATACAACATTCTCGCAGAATGTCATTTTGCTGCTCATATGAAGTCTAAAAGCCGTTACAAGCCGACTATTTTCTTTCTTGCAGAGCTCTCACTTTTTGGTAAAGAATAAAGGCTGTAACGAATTCAAAAGGCGTATTAGAACTAATCATGATTCATTGCACAACCTACTAAATCTGGAAGCTTACAAAGTAGTGTCTTCCCGCTGCTCTGGTATCTATACAGAATAAAAATCAAGATTTACTAACAGGATACGGAGTATGTCCCGAGGTAGAGAAGCCGGACAGGAATGGTATAGTAGACTGGAATTAATCTAGGAACACAAGCTGCAATAAAGGAAGCTAAACTATATCAATCCGGTGTTGAAGCATAAAAAGTGATCCTCTCCCAAACCCTGTAGTGACCTGGATATTAAAGCATCATTGGAAAACACTGGATACAATAGAAACGGATTAGGAGTATTATTTACTGGGCTGACTGAGCTGTCTTGCCTGATGAATCTACTAAACCGAGTCTAATAAGGTTTATTTCATGACTATATGAATGTATGTATCACAAAACAAGGTAACATGCCCACATTTAGGACCTATCGTGTAGCTTTCATCAGAATTGATACAACAATACTATTTGGCCTAAAGGTTTGCATTGTAATATAATGATATTATTAACTACATGCTCTAAATAAATGTATTGAAGCTACTTATTATCTATCATCTTTACAACTTGTGTTGCATTGAATACAGACAAAGGATACAAGCTAAACTTATTACTGGGGGTTACATTTATTATATACATTACAGTATGTAGGTTAGGCATGATTGTCCTTCAAGCTGTATAACAAGGTCAGGAGTTTAAGGGAGTAACCTTGTATTTGAGGCTACATCATTGTTCTACGTTCGTGCTCTCTCCCTATTAGAGGCAGATGCACCACAGCTGCTTATAGAAGATAAGTATCCTAAGCCCTGACTGGCCAGCTGTCTACTTGTTGAAATGGCTCCTGTCAATAAGCTGTTAAATAAAATTTCTGGCCTTGCTGTGGTAGGTTGCCTGAACAATCATGATATTGAGGATCTGTCATCTATAAAATAAAACTATTGTCTAGAAAACATAACATAGGTGGCTGCCTAGAAGGAAAGTTTTACTATCATAGTTGCATCACCTTTGTTCAAACAACAATGATGTAAACCAGACAAACCCATATGCTAATATGTTCAGTCTGTTGTCTCATTCTTATTTTTAAGACATTGTGATGATGGAAATAGAGAGTAGAAGAGCGACTAAAATCATCTCTTTTTATTTAGCTTTTTTTTTGCAATTTAATTATTTTTATTTAATATTTTATACTTTTCTTTAACTGTAAAACATGTTTATGTTTACTTTGTATCTATTGTTACTAGTATTATTGTTTTTATTTGTTGTACTTGTATTCATATCATTGTTAATAATATTAATTACAGTTTTATAATTTATTATTATTATTATTATTATTATTATTTTGTACTATGTTCAGACGCTGTCATTTTAAGGCCATTTGAGGGCCATCTCTTATTTTTAAAATCGCACCCCTTTATTATGAAAAACTGGACTTTATTTGACTTCAAACTTAAGGCCATCCTAAAAACACAGACTTCAAATGGCCCAAAAAGGACATAGAGTGAGAATATAGTCTAATTGTGCTGAATTCCAATTAATAATTTATTATTAGACTTAAATTTGTTTTCAATTTTGAAATCAATCCTTTTACTTTGTATCTATTTATATAATCATTGGCTTTGTTACTATTTTAATGTTGTTGCTAACACTAGTATCTATACAATATGCTTATATAGAATTCATATGTGGCCATAAATGTTACAATAAAGCAGATATCAAAGATAACAGAAGATAAAACTTCCTTGATCGTTTTCCCTTTCGTATTATCAGTTGCTAAATCCAAGCAAGACCCATGTTAAAAAAAAAAAAAAAGTTCCAATACCCTTTTACATATTCTTATGTTTTGTGCTCGTTAGCGGAAGGGGCAAATTTTTTCTTTAACCATTAACAATGACACCTATCCCCTCAATATTGTCTCCTAGCATTGTCTACATTGCCAGACCCTTTCCTACCCACACTGCTATCCACTGTTAATTATCTTATAAGTGATAGGATGTGTACATTAAATATTTGGAATCCTGATTCCATGAAACCTCTTTCAACTTTTTAAACTTAATATTGTACTTATTTTACCATCTGGGTGGATGAATGCTAGGAAGATAAGTATCCTTCCTCCTTCATCCTACTGTCTTCAAGACATAGGGGGATATTTATCAAACATAGTATAAAGTAAAACTGGCTCAGTTGCCCCTAGCAACCAATCAGATTCCACCTTTCATCTTCCAAAGAATCTGCGAGAAATGAAAAGTGGAATCTGATTGGTTGCTAGGGTCAACTGGGCCAGTTCTACTTTACACCAGTTTAATAAATCTCTCCCATAGTGTTTCTTATAAAATCCATTTTCGTAGCTATATCTCCTATATAGGCCAGGAAGCCACTCTATTTGCTTATAGCTGTACATCACTTTCTTGACACTTCAGAGCTAAAATCCTTAGAGAAGCTGTCTTCTTCAATGACTATCAGCAGAAACCCTGGCTTACATACAGTATTAATAACTAAACTTCTAGAAACACAACTCTTGATACTTGATATTATACTGTATGTATGGTTTCAGGTCCCCCGAGACAGATGACAAATTATATCACACTCAGCTTGTTCTTTAATTGGGAGGCCAAACAGGGAAATCGTCTTATGGCACAAGAAAAGGCACAAGAATGGCTTAAAATATACACTCTGATCCCTCTCTTTTTGGAACCTATTCCCACTTTTTCTCCTCTCTTCTTTTTACTTCATGTACTTTTATCATTTTCTGTAGCGTCTGTCATTGTCTCTTCTTAATGATATCATATTGTTGTAAAGTTTTCTAGTGTAAGATTTGGCCAGTCCATATCCTACGTTACCTCATTTGTCATGTTGTATCTTAGAAAGTTTGTTCTCCCTTAATTGAATATGTTTGTACCTACTAAATATTCTGCTGTTCATGATTATTTTCTTCTCACGCTTGGATAGGAGAAAACAGTTTCGACAACGAGGTATTGTATGTTTCATTTTCAAACTGCATCTGTGTTTTCAACAATTTATGAAAATCAATAAAAATGTGATTTAAACTAAAAAGAAATTACATTACAGATCTAAGTCTAAAAAAACCCATGCATTGAGAAAAATAATTGCAGACCAAAAGTAAGGATTCTCTAATAGAATGCTTTTCTACTACTGGTAAGCTTCTTCCTATTAATTTCATTTTGCCGTACCGCTCATGATAGTTTTGACTGTCGGTATATGGTGTATGGGGTTCTCCCGACCATCCACCATCAGATGATGTTAGTAAAGATAAGGGTCAGACATAGATAGAAAATCCCTGCCCCACCCCTTTGTCCTTGGGGAGATAATCTTTTCAATAGAGAACATAGGGACGCTCAGTCATGCCAAAAATTCCTGTGTATGGGGAGGACAGGGCTAAATGGGAAAGAAAACTAAAGGCTAAGGAGGAAAGGGATAAATGGGAGCAAAAACTGAAGGCTAAAAGATAATTCATCCATAAGTTATTGAACATGTATGCCCACCTTTATCTCCCATACACAGAATAGGGGATACATAGTTGATCAATGTGGTTCTAACTAACCTCCTGAGAACATAGGACAAATGAAATAAGCAATGTTCTGAATTCCTATAGAGAATAAAAGGTGCTCTGGCCATACATACGAGCTGAAGCTCTATTTTTTTAGGGGTTAATTGTCCTCTGTCTTGAAGGAAGGAAAAACTTTGCATCTTGCGATTGCTTCTTTAATGAAAAGGTTAACAGATTTAAGTTTAAAAAAAGACTTTTGAAATATATTGTTAATTGTATATCCAGTTTAAATTCTGAAGGTAAAGCTATACTTTTTTTTAAATTTTGTATAATACCTTTTATTAAGACTTTAAAATCTCTATATAAGAACAGTTTTTTCTGAAATGTATTACATTAGTATTAGTATTACATAGTATGAAACTATAACATACATTTATTTAAAGGAAAAAAAAAGTTGTAATTAAAACTTTTGGATGCAATGTTCTTTCTAGACTTCATTAAATCAGGGATTCTTGTGGAGGGATTAGAGATCTGACACAATCCTCATTTAATATGGCTACAAATGACTTAATAATATTAAAATTATCTCGGAGAAAACTAACTTTATTTTAATGAGGATTATACATCTATGTATAGATAGTTAAAAAGGATAAATACAATTAACATAAATTTCTTTCAAAGCTGCCCCACCACTGTGCTGTCACAATAATCACCTTTATCCCATGTACAAATGATTGAGCAATGTATTTGCATTGTGCTTAATTGAAATTGAGCTTTTAAACTTTTCTTGTTATCCTCAAATAATTAGTTTGTATTTTCAAAGATTTTCGGTTTGACTTAATGTTAATTGTCTTGAAATTTTGAAATAGAATTAGATCCGTGTAATCTGCAGCCACCTCTTAAGGCCCTGTTACACAAAGCGATTATCTGGCATATTCGACCGATAACGATCATTATGGCCGATAATCGTTTAGTTTAATAGAAGACAACGATCAGCCGACATGCACAATGTCGGCTGATTGTTGTCTTTCAACAGGCTGAAACTCCAACGATCAGATCGAGCAGACCGCCACTGTCTCCTATGGGCTGCCTGGACAATCTGACGATCACACTGTAGGCCCCCCCCCGGGCTGTTAAACACCGGCAGTGGACGAGGAGCAAGTTAGCGCTGACCTGACAGGTTGGCACTCGCTTGCTCGCCACATCACCCTGTACAATAGGGGCTTAACCTTATTCATCCTCACCCCTGGGTCCTGATTAAATGCCAACAGCCTTGGATCCATTTTATATCATGCCTATTTTTTTGTTCATAGATAAAGGTGAAAGGAAATCTTTTTGTCCACCCAATATGCCCAATTAGATTTGAATAGCCATTATGACAATTTTGGATTTCAAGAAGTACAGTACTGAGACTAACAAAATCGAATTTTTTGGATCAGCAGAGAGATCCTTTACAGAAGGTCGGGTCTCCATGGATACGAAGACGCTGTAAGACAATGATGCATTACTGTCTCATTGCGTCTCCATATACATGGAGACCTGACCTTCAAGATTAGTTGAGGATCTCTCTGCTGATCCAGAAGGTCCAATGCTGATCCTTTTTTGTACATGACCAGCATACAATACTCGTTCAAATACAGAGTACTTTCGAGTAGTCCGATACTCAAGCAAATAATATACTCGACAGAGCGTTCTCGCTTATCTTTCCTAAACTCCTGAGTGTCATCTTCTTGTGTACACCGCATTTTAACATTGACTTTTTTTTTTCTATTAAGAACCCATTGATTAACACATTTATACTGTGATGAATTCAAGTTGAACATGCAAACTTTTCTTGTTATGCCCGCTTCACTGCGTTAAATTTTCCCCAGACTTTCTAATTTGAGTACATCTATTTAGTTGTTCTTAAAGAACATTACACTGCAACAAAACAAAAGAAATTCGACCTCAGAAAATAAAACCTTTGTTGAAAAGTTATCAGTCGGAAAATGTGCTACCATTTTAGTAATACATTGTAGTTAACGGGAAAATGTTCCTCTTATTAAACATTTCTTTTGAAAAATAAAAATAGATACAGTTTGAAGGTTAAGAAATGAATGTACCTTAACAGTTTTAAGAAATAGGAAAAAACAGGCAAATCGAGAGGGCCATGTATGTGAGCATTTTTCTTCAAGCTCTACCTATGTATGACAACAGAGGGCGGTAGTCTGAAGTATTTAGATTCAATGGGTATGGTTTGGATGTGTTGGTCAAGCCCATGCAGGAAAGGCACTAGTTATAGTGCTTGAAAAAGCACCATATTGTAATCCGTATTCTTCTTCTTCTCCTGTTTCCGTTTCTTCCAGCCATTTTTCTGCGTTTAATACAGCCCAAACCGCTTTGCGCACAGACTCTGTTTAAACTGCGTTTCGAAGCCCTCGGTGGTGTGAGGTGTGCTATCTATTATTCAATCGGATTTGTCCTTTTTAAGAAATTTACGTTTAACCCCTTAAGGACAGAGCCTGAAATGGCCTTAAGGACCGGAGCAAATTTTATGAATTTGACCAGTGTCACTTTATTCATTAATAACTTCGGGATGCTTTTACCTATCCGGCTGATTCTGAGATTGTTTTCTCGTGACATATTGTACTTCACATTTCTTGTAAATTGGAGTCGATACTTATAACGAATCTTTATGAAAAAACCCAAAATAGCGTGAAAAATTGTGAAAAAATGCATTTTTCCAACTTTAAAACTTTTCTGCTTATACAGAAAATGGTTATACCACATAAATTATATATTAAATATATTAATGTCTACTTTATGTTGGCGGCATTTATTAAACTATATTTCATTTTTTTTAGACAATAGGAAGCTTAAAACATTAGCAGCAAATTTCCAAATTTTCAGTAAAATTTCAAAATCAGATATTTTTAGGGAACTGTTCAGGTTTAAAGTGTATTTGAGGGGACTGTGTGTTAGAAAGCCTCACGAAGCACCCCATTTCAGAAACTGCACCCCCTAAACTCTGCAAAAGCACATCCAGAAAGTTTTTTAACCCTTTAGGGGAGTCACAGAAATAAAAGCTAAGTGTGTAAGAAATTTGAAAATTTTAATTTTCTGTGCAGAGATTTTATTGTAATCCAATATTTTTCATAATTATAAACCTATTACCAGAGAAATGCACCCCAATATTGATTGCCCCATTTCTGCAGTTTATAGAAATACCCCATATGTGGCCCTATTGCGCTATTTGACGCAACCACAAGCCTCAGATATAAGGGAGCGCCTAGTGAATTTCAATGGCTCCGTTATTTTTGGTCATTTTTGACTGTACCACTTCAGGTTGGCAGAGGCTCTGGGGTGCCAAAACCTAAAAAACACCCCTAAAGGGACACCATTTAGAAAACTACACCCCTCAAGGAATGTAACAAGGGGTGCGGTGAGCATCTGGACCCCACAGGTGCTTCACAGATTTTCCAAACAATATGGCTTGAAAAAAGACTAAAGTATTTTTTACACTAAAATGTTGTTCTAGCCTTCAATTTTTCATTTTCACAAAGGGATAAAAGGAAAAAAAAAACACAAAACATGTAGCGCAGTTTCTCCCGAGTACGGAAATACCCCACATGTGGACATAAAGTGCCAAGCGGGCGCAGGACGAGCCTCCAAAGGGAAGGAGCGCCAATTGGCTTTTGGAAGCTGGATTTCACTGGAATGGATTTCAAGGGCCATGTCGCATTTACAGAGCCCTCGTGCTGCCAAGACACTGGAAACCCCCCACAAGTGACCCCATTCTGGAAACTACACCCCTCAAGGAATCTAACAAGGGGTGCAGTGAGCATATGGACCCCACTGGTGACGGGCACAAATGTGGAAAAATGTGACGTGAAAGTGAAAATTTTCATTTTTTCACTTTCATGGCACAAATGTGCCCGTCATCCAGGGGTCCATATCCTCACTGCACCCCTTGTTAGATTCCTTGAGGGGTGTAGTTTCCAGAATGGGGTCACTTGTGGGGGGTTTACAGTGTTTTGGCAGCACAAGGGCTCTGTAAATGCGACATGGCGTTCATCATCCATTCTAGCCAAATCCAACCTCTAAAATCCAAATGGCGCTCCTTCCCTTCGGAGGCTTGCCCTGCACCCACATGGCGCTTTATGTCCACATGTGGGGTATTTACGGACTCGGGGGAAATTGCTCTACACATTTTGTGTGTTTTTTTCTCTTTTAACCCCTTGTGAAAATGATAAATTCAAGGCTAGACCAACATTATAGTGTAAAAAATTTAATATTTCATTTTCACGCCACATTGTTCCACATTTGTGCCCGTCACCAGTGGGGTCCATATGCTGACTACACCCCTTGTTACATTCCTTGAGGGGTGTAGTTTCCATAATAGGGTCACTTGTGGGGGGTTTAACTGTCTTGGCAACACAGGGGCCTTTTGAATGCAACATGGCCCCTCGAAATCCATTCCATCCAAATCCAGCCTTCAAAAACCAAATGGCGCACCTTCCCTTTGGAGGCTTACCCTGCACCCGCATGGCGCTTTATGTCCACATGTGGGGTATTTCCGTACTCAGGGGAAATTGCTCTACACATTGTGTTTTTTTTTATCTTTTAACCCCTTGTGAAAATGAAAAAATCAAGACAAGATCAATGATTTAGAGTAAAAATTTTAAAAAAATTACACTAAATGTTGGTCTAGCCTTGATTTTTTTCCATTTCCACAAGGGGTTAAAAAAGAAAATGAACACAAAACGTGTAGGGTAGTTTCCCCTGAGTACGAAAATACCCCATATGTGGGCATAATGTGTCATATGGGCACAGGGCAAGTCACCAAAAGGACAGAGCGCCATTTAGAGGCTGGAATGGGGGATGGAGGCCATGTCGCAATTACAAAGCTCCTGTGCTGCCAGAACAGTAGAAACCCCCGACAAGTGACCCAATTCTGGAAACTACACCCCATAAGGAATCTAACAAGGGGTGCAGTGAGCATATGGACCCCACTAGTGATGGGCACATGTGTAGGACATGTGCCGTGAAAATAAAAAATACCATTTTTTTCATTTTCACGTCCCAAATGTGGCCGTCACCAGGGGGCCATATACCCGCTGCCCCACTTGTTAGATTCCTTATGGGGTGTAGTTTCCAGAATGGGGTCACTTGTGGGGGGTTTCTACTGTCCTGGCCGCACAGAGGCTTTGTAATTGCATCATGGTATCCTCTAATGGGAATGGCGGCCATACCTATTTAGCTGGGGAAAAGGGACAATTCTAATTTATTTTGGGGGTATTAGGCCAATTATTAGTTTATAAGGTTGGAAATGACAGGTGTCCATCAAATTCAACCTGTGTTGATCCAGAGGAAGGCAAAAACCCCTCGTGAGGCAGACGACAGTAGCCTCATCACAGGGGAAAAATTCCTTCCCGACTCCATATTGGCGATCAGAATAATCCCTGGATCAACGTGACCCCTGAAATAGGAATAAGGGACAGAATTTAGATAATGTAGAACCCCAATGACGTGTGGTACGCCTTGGAGCGATCCAGTATGCAGAGGCCGGGGTGATCAGGACAGGTGTCACACTGGTAAATGGTGTCCTTCCTGATCCCCCTGTTACGCTACACTCTGCACTTCTTCTGGGGTCTCCTGTTCTCCAGTGTGGGGGACGTCACCTGGAAAATGTTGCCCTGGTGCGATACGGGGTCCTTCATATCCAGAAGCGCTGGGTCCGCTCCATGGCTGCTAAATATTAGGGCTTTATTACTACTTCTGATATGTTCGGATCGTGCCGCAAGCTACAGTAGCTCGGGCAGCGAGGGACCGGAAGAGGGGGTGCTGGTATAAAGGTTATCCCCGTACAGGTGGTGACCTTTATCCAGCAGTGGGATGATCAGTTCCCGGACGATCTTCCCACTTGTTCCGAGGATGGGGGGGGGGGCATCTGGCGGCTGGATTCGAGTGTCCCTTCCTCCATACACTCTAAGGGTACGTGCACACTGCGGAATCGCGAAGGATAACCCTTTGTGCATTCCGCAGTTGGCACCCGCCGGCGGACTGATGCAGGCGCACGTCTCCGTCCGTGTCGTAGACTCCATTCTATGCACGGGCGGATTCCGCTCTGCGTCCAACGTGTTGATGGAATGACGGATAATGGAATCCGCCTGTGCATAGAATGGAGTCTATGACACAGGCGGAGACGCGCCCCTGCATCAGTCCGCCGGCGGGTGCCAGCTGCGGAATGCACAAAGGGTTATCCTTCGCCATTCCGCAGTGTGCACGTACCCTAAATCTGTAAGTGTACCCTGAGGTACTGTCACAGAGTTTGTAGAATTTCACGCCATACCGTCATCTCTTATTGGGACGGTACTGGCGGAAAAGACGTGTCTGGGGGGCAGCGTACGCTACGCTACTCCCAGACACGTCACTGGATGATGAGGAGGATGAGGATGAATGGAGGAAAGAAGGATCCCCCCAATTCATCCTCACTGGCTGTTTCGGTGTCGGAGGCAATAATAATGTATGCGTCCGACACCAAAAACACCCTGGGGGCCATCTTTATATGGGGATTGGTATATGGGGTATGTAGTGGTGTAGTGTAAAACTTTATTCAATGTAGTGTGGTGTAATGTAGTGTTTTTTTACGTGTTTTTTACAGTAAGTATACAAAAAAAAACCTACGCCAAAAATGGTGTTGCTGATGAATGCCGCACTTATGTTCGGCACTTATCAGCAGACCGTGGCAGTAGGATATAAAAAAAAAACACCCTACGCCAAAAAGGAGGAGTTGCTGATTAGCAGCGCACTTTCGTGCGATGCTGATCAACACTCAGCGGCGATAGGGTGCGGAAAATAGAAAAAAAAAAAATTGGGAAAAAATTTTTTTTTTTTACTACATTCTGAACATCCCTGTAGTGGCTGATACGTGTATTACACTTATCAGCCGCTAGGGGGCAGCAGAGCGCAAGATCCGAAAATAGACGACGCTGGAGCCGGAAAAATACGAAAATAGACGACGCTGGAGCCGGAAAGAGACGATCGGGACTCACGGAAGAAGCCGAAGTCCCGACAAGAGGAAGTGGACGCCGGGAACCCGGAAGACGCCGATCAGGACCCCGGGACAGGTGAGTAATGTACAAATACCTGCTCCGGACCCCTCAGCTACCTAGCTGAGGGGTCCGGAGCAGGTATTTATTACTTGTGGGGACTTTGATCGCCGTGAACGGCCGGCCGGCTGGCCGGCCGTTCACGGCGATCGGGACGGTGGTACCGTGACCACCATTACTTTTTACAGTAATGGCGGTCGGTGCCGTCCTCGGACAGCACCGACCGCCATTTTTTTCCGGGTCATCGGGCCACCGATGGCCCGGAAAGGTTCCGATCGCCGCTATGGGCTTATCAGCCAATAGCGGCGATCGTCGGCATGGGGGGGGTTAACAACCCTCCATGCCGACAGGGAGAGATGGCCTGCTATGTATTATAGCAGGCTATCTCCCCCGATCGGGACCCGGCCGGCCGCGGCGCCCGTTTAAAGGGATGACGTACCGGCACGTCATGGGTCCTTAAGTGACAGTGATCCATGACGTGCCGGTACGTCATGGGTCCTTAAGAGGTTAAAGACCCCAAATTTCCCATAGACCCATGTCGCTCTTAAAGGGACCCAAGTCGCTCTTAAAGGGACAGAACCCATGTTGCTCTTAAAGGGACAAGACCCATGTCCCTCTTAAAGGGACCCAAGTCGCTCTTAAAGGGACCCAAGTCGCTCTTAAAGGGACCCAAGTCGCTCTCAAAGGGACCCATGTTGCTCTTAAAGGGACGGGACCCATGTTGCTCTTAACCTCTTAAGGACCCATGTCGTACCGGTACGTCATGGATCACTGTCACTTAAGGACCCATGACGTACCGATACGCGGGTCCTTTAAGAGGGCGCCGCGGACCGGCCGCATGCGATCGGGAGAGATGGCCTGCAGAAATACACTGCAGGCCATCTCTCCCTGTCGGCATGGGGGGTTGTTAACCCCCCCCATGCCGACGATCGCCGCTATTGGCTTATCAGTTCAGATCAGCCAATAGCGGCGATCGGAACCTTTCCGGGTTATCGGTAACCCGATGACCCGGAAAAAATGGCGGTCGGTGCTGTCCGAGGACGGCACCGACCGCCATTACTGTAAAAAGTAATGGTGGCCAGGTGCCACCGGCCCGATCGCCGTGAACGGCCGGCCGCTACCGGCCGGCCGTTCACGGCGATCAAAGTCCCCAAAAGTTATAAATACCTGCTCTGGACCCCTCAGCTAGGTAGCTGAGGGGTCCAGAGCAGGTATTCGTACATTACTCACCTTTCCCGGGGTCCTGATCGGCGTCTTCCGGGTTCGCGGCGTCCTCGTGGTCTCGTTCGGGTCTTCGGCTTCCGTGACGTCACGTTCGGCTATTTTCGGCTCCAGCGTCGGGTTTTCGGGATTTTCCGCTCTGCTGCCCTCTAGCGGCTGATATGTGTAATACACTTATCAGCAGCTATGGGGATGTTCAGTATGTAATAAAGTTTTTTTTTTTCAAATTTTTTTTTTTCTATTTTCCGCACCCTATCGCCGCTGAGTGTTGATCAGCATCGCACAAAAGTGCGCTGCTAATCAGCAACTCCTCCTTTTTGGCGTAGGGTGTTTTTTTTCTCTATCCTACTGCCACGGTCTGCTTATAAGTGCCGCATATAAGTGCGGCATTTATCAGCAACACCATTTTTGGCGTAGTTTTTTTTTTTTTATACTTACTGTAAAAAAACACGTAAAAAACACTACATTACACCACACTACACTACATTGAATAAAGTTTGACACTACACCACTACATACCCCATATACTAGTCCCCGTATAAAGATGACCCCCAGGGTGTTTTCGGCGTCAGAGGGATATGTTATTATTGCCTCCGACACCGAAACAGCCAGTGCGGATAAATGGGGGGGATCCTTCGTTCCTCCATTCATCCTCATCCTCCAATGACATGTCTGGGGGATAGCGTAGTGTATGCTGCCTCCAAGACACGTCTTTTCCGCCAGTACCGTCCCAATAAGAGATAACGGTATGGCGTAAAATTCTACTAACTCTGTGAGCGTACCTCAGGGTACTCTTACAGATTTAGGGTAGGTGCACACTGCGCAATGGCGAAGATAAACCTTTGTGCATTCCGCAGCTGGCACCCACCGGCGGACTGATGCAGGCGCGCGTCTCCACCCGTGTCATAGACTCCATGTTATGCACGGGCGGATTCCATCGTCCGTCCAAAGAATGAATACGTTGGTCAGAGAGCGGAATCCGCCCGTGCATAGAATGGAGTCTATGACACGGATGGAGACGCGCGCCTGCATCAGTCCGCCGGTGGGTGCCAACTGTGGAATGCACGAAGGGTTATCCTTCGCCATTCCGCAGTGTGCACGTACCCTAAGAGTGTATGAAGGAAGGGACACCCAAATGCAGCCACCAGATGCCCCCTCCCCCCCAACCTCGGAACAAGTGGGAAGATCGGAAGAACTGATCTTCCCACTGCTGGATAAAGGTTACCACCTGTACGGGGATAACTTTTATACCAGCACCCCCTCTTCCGATCCCTCGCTGCCCGAGCTACTGTAGCTTGTGGCATGATCCGAACATATCAGAAGCCGTAATAGCGCCCTAATATTTAGCAGCCATGGAGCGGACCCAGCGCTTCTGGATACGAAGGACCCCGTATCGCACCAGGGCAACATTTTCCAGGTGACGTCCCCCACACTGGAGAACGGGAGACCCCAGAAGACGTGCAGAGTGTGGCGTAACAGTGGGATCAGGAAGGACAACATTTTCCAGTGTGACACCTGTCCTGATCCCCCCGGCCTCTGCATACTGGATCGCTTCGAAGCGCACTACACGTCATTGGGGTTCTACATTATCTAAATTCTGTCCCTTATTCCTATTTCAGGGGTCACGTTGATCCAGGGATTATTCTGATCGCCATTATGGAGTCGGGAAGGAATTTTTCCCCTGTGATGAGGCTACTGTTGTCTGCCTCACGAGGGGTTTTTGCCTTCCTCTGGATCAACACAGGTTGAATTTGATGGACACCTGTCATTTCCAACCTTATAAACTAATAATTGGCCTAATACCCCCAAATAAATTAGAATTGTCCCTTTTCCCCAGCTAAGTAGGTATGGCCGCCATTCCCATTAGAGGATGCCATGATGCAATTACAAAGCCTCTGTGCGGCCAGGACAGTAGAAACCCCCCACAAGTGACCCCATTCTGGAAACTACACCCCATAAGGAATCTAACAAGGGGGGCAGCGGGTATATGGCCCCCTGGTGACGGCCACATTTGGGACGTGAAAATGAAAAAAATGGTATTTTTTATTTTCTCGGCACATGTTCTACACATGTGCCCTTCACCAGTGGGGTCCATATGCTCACTGCACCCCTCGTTAGATTCCTTATGGGGTGTAATTTCCAGAATGGGGTCACTTGTCGGGGGTTTCTACTGTCCTGGCAGCACAGGAGCCTTGTAATTGCGACGTGGCCTCCGTCCTCCATTCCAGCCTCTAAACGGCGCTCTGTCCCTTTGGTGGCTTGCCCTGTGCCCATATGGCACATTATGTCCACATGTGGGGTATTTTTGTACTCAGAGGAAATTACCCTACACGTTTTGTGTTCATTTTCTTTTTTAACCCCTTGTGGAAATGGAAAAAAATCAAGGCTAGACCAACATTTAGTGTAATTTTTTAAAATTTTTTACTCTAAATCATTAATCTTGTCATGATTTTTTCATTTTCACAAGGGGCTAAAAGGTAAAAAAAAAAACACTAAATGTGTAGCGCAATTTCTCCTGAGTACGGAAATACCCCACATGTGGACATAAAGCGCCATGCGGGTGCAGGGTAAGCCTCCAAAGGGAAGGAGCGCCATTTGTTTTTTTGAGGCTGGATTTGGCTGGATTGGATTTCGAGGGGCCATGTTGCATTTAAAAGGCCATTGTGTTGCCAAGACAGTTGAAACCCCCCACAAGTGACCCCATTATGGAAACTACACCCCTCAAGGAATGTAACAAGGGGTGTAGTGAGCATATGGACCCCACTGGTGACGGGCACAAATGTGGAACAATGTGGCGTGAAAATGAAATATTACATTTTTTACACTATAATGTTGGTCTAGCCTTGAATTTATCATTTTCACAAGGGGTTAAAAGAGAAAAAAAAACACAAAATGTGAAGAGCAATTTCCCCCGAGTCCGTAAATACCCCACATGTGGACATAAAGCGCCATGTGGGTGCAGGGCAAGCCTCCGAAGGGAAGGAGCGCCATTTGGATTTTGGAGGTTGGATTTGGCTAGAATGGATTATGAACGCCATGTCGCATTTACAGAGCCCTTGTGCTGCCAAGACAGTGGAAACCCCCCACAAGTGACCCCATTATGGAAACTACACCCCTCAAGGAATCTAACAAGGGGTGTAGTGAGCAAATGGACCCCTTGATGACGGGCACATTTGTGCCGTGAAAGTGAAAAAATGAAATTTTTCACTTTCACGTCACATTATTCCACATTTGTGCCCGTCACCAGTGGGGTCCATATGCTCACTGCCCCCCTTGTTAGATTCCTTGAGGGGTGTAGTTTCCAGAATGGGGTCACTTGTGGGGGGTTTCCAGTGTTTTGGCAGCACGAGGGCTCTGTAAATGCGACATGGCCCTTGAAATCCATTCCAGTGAAATTCATCTTCCAAACGCTCCTTCCCTTTGGAGGCTCGTCCTGCGCCCGCTTGGCACTTTATGTCCACATGTGGGGTATTTCTGTACTCGGGAGAAACTGCGCTACACTTTTTGTGTCTTTTTTTTCCTTTTATCCCTTTGTGAAAATGAAAAATTGAAGGCTAGAACAACGTTTTAGTGTAAAAAATACTTTTGTCTTTTTTCACGCCACATTGTTCGGAAAATCTGTGAAGCACCTGTGGGGTCCAAATGCTCACCGCACCCCTTGTTACATTCCTTGAGGGGTGTAGTTTTCTAAATGGTGTCCTTTTAGGGGTGTTTTTTAGGTTTTGGCACCCCAGAGCCTCTGCCAACCTGAAGTGGTACAGTCAGAAATGACCAAATATAATGGAGCCATTGAAATTCACTAGGCGCTCCTTTGTATCTGAGGCTTGTGGTTGCGTCAAATAGCGCAATAGGGCCACATATGGGGTATTTCTATAAACTGCAGAAACGGGGCAATAATTATTGGGGTGCATTTCTCTGGTAATAGGTTTATAATTATGAAAAATATTGGATTACAATAAAATCTCTGCACAGAAAATAAAAATTTTCAAATTTCTTACACACTTAGCTTTTATTTCTGTGACTTCGCTAAAGGGTTAAAAAACTTTCTGGATGTGCTTTTGCAGAGTTTGGGGGGTGCAGTTTCTGAAATGGGGTGCTTTGTGGGGCTTTCTAAGATACAGGCCCCTCAAATACACTTTAAACCTGAACAGGTCCCTAAAAATATCTGATTTTGAAATTTTACCGAAAATTTGGAAATTTGCTGCTAATGTTTTAAGCTTTCTATTGTTTAAAAAAATGAAAGATAGTTTAATAAATGGCGCCAACATAAAGTAGACATGTTGCTAATGCTATTTAATATATAATTTATGTGATATAACCATTTTCTGTATAAGCAGAAAAGTTTTAAAGTTGGAAAAATGCATTTTTTCACAATTTTTCACGCTATTTTGTTTTTTTTCATAAAGATTTGTTATAAGTATCGACTCCAATTTACTAGAAATGTGAAGTACAATATGTCACGAGAAAACAATCTCAGAATCAGCCGGATAGATAAAAGCATCCCGAAGTTATTAATGAATAAAGTGACACTGCTCATATTCATAAAATTTACTCCGGTCCTTAAAGCCATTTCAGGCCCGGTCCTTAAGGGGTTAAAGGGACCCAAGTTGCTCTTGAAGGGACGGGACCCAAGTCGCTCTTAAAGGGACGGACCCAAGTTGCTCTTAAAGGAACGGGACCCAGGATTAAAGTAAGGCAAATCTAGTTAATCGTTATGCTGCCTCTTTAACACTTGCCTTGGCTGTAAGCTGCTTTGTATTTGCAATTGCCAAGCTTTTCATTGGAGCACTGCAAGGAATAACAGTGTTGTGTCAATTAAAAGAATGCAGCACAAATAGTAAAGCATTTATAAGAATGAATTGGCCTGCAGTGAATTTACACATGGCCTCTTCTATCAACTGATTAGTGGGAGTGAATGGTTAGGCCATCGTATTGTAAAGGCTGGATGACCCCTTTAACTTTCACTATACCCAATAATAAGCAAATAAAATGTTATTGCCATTTTGACATGCCATAGATATGTCAATAGTTCTGATTGGTTAAGGTTTGGGTTCTAAGACCACTACTGATCGCTAAAAGGATCAGGGAGAATCTCTTAGGTAAACGCTTCTCTTCTTATCTCTCCTTCCTGCATTAGAAAAGCCCCATAGACTGTTTATAGAATTCATCCATTGTAGTAAAGAGTGAGAGATGGGAGAGAAGCATTTAAAATTGAGAACCTTTTCTCTCTCTTAAAATAAGAGCTGTAAAACATGTTCCATGTGACACTGTAGACAACTGTTTGGGCCAGGAGACACATGGGATCCCTCATATATCCAGTTGTGCTTCTATAACATAGAAAAATGGTTTGATTCCATAGTAAAAACAGTCAAAGAGGCTTTTTTCCCCTTTCCATACCTGACCCTACTTGGAACTTAGCTTTCAGGTGGCAATAAAGTAGGGGTGAGGGGACATTCCAGCTTGTAGCTATTCAGGTTCGTATGAAATATCCAAGAAGATGTAGGAGACCGCACTTCCAAAAAGAATATCCACTTTATTCACACCAATGCAATTGGTGTGAATAAAGTGGATAGTCTTTTTTGGAAGTGCGGTCTCCTACATCTTCTTGGGGAGAAGATATCGGTACACCAGGATGCTGGGTCCACCTTCAGAGCATTAACCCCTTAGCGACCCATGACGTATCTGATACGTCATGGTGCCGCAGGGGGTGTTCAGAGCGGGGTCCCGCCGGGACCCCGCTCTGAACGGCACCGATCCCGGCTGCAATCTGCAGCCGAGCAGTGCCTCTATTAGCCGGCACGGGTCCCGTTGCCACGCCTGCTAATTAAGCCCTTCAATGCAGCTGTCAAATCTGACAGCTGCATTGAAGTGCTTTCCTCCGTGCATCCCTGGTGTCTAGTGGCACGGAGATCCGTTCTTCTGCCCGTGCCGGGCCTCAGCGTCGGAATGACGCTGATCCCGGCTCGGCAATAGATTGCTATGGCCTGCAGCAGGCCATAGCAATCTATGACCGATCTAATGGATCTTTGCTGTGTATATACACAGCATTGATCTCTATGAGAGATCAGTGCTATGTATATACAAGCCCCCCAGGGGGGCTTCTAGTGTATGTAAAAAAAAAAGTAAAAAAGTGTTTTTATTAATAAAAAATCCCCTCCCCTAATAAAAGTCCAAATCACCCCCCTTTTCCCATTTTATAAATATAAATTAATAAATAAATAAATAAATAAACATATTTAGTATCACCGCACACGTAATCGCCCGACCTATTAATTAATCACATTCCTAATCTCGCACGGTAAACGGCGTCAGCACAAAAAAATCCCAAAGTTCAAAATTGCGCATTTTTGGTCGCATCAAATCCAGAAAAAATGTAATAAAAAGCGATCAAAAAGTCGTATATGCGCAATCAAGGTACTGGTAGAAAGAACGCATCATGGCGCAAAAACTGACACCTCACACAGCCCCATAGACCAAAGGATAAAAGCGCTATAAGCCTGGGAATGGAGCGATTTTAAGTGACATATATTTGTTAACAATGGTTTGAATTTTTTTACAGGCCATCCGATACAATATAAGTTATACATGTTATATATCGTTGTAATCGTAACGACTTGAGGAACATGCTTAACAAGTCAGTTTTACCATAGGGCGAATGGCGTAAATGCAAAACTCCCCGAAATCAAAACAAATTCGTTTTTTTTTTCAATTTGACAGCGCAAATGATTTTTTTCCGGTTTCACAACATATTTTATGGAAAAAATATGCCTGTAATTGCAAAGTACAATTGGTTTCGCAAAAAATAAGCACTCATATAAGTCTCTAGGTGAAAAAATGCAAGCGCTATGGACTTTTAAACATAAAATGGAAAAAGCAAAAGCGCAAAAACGAAAATTGGCTTTGACCTTAAGGGGTTAAATGACACTGTTTGCAAAAAGAGAAAATGTTGCAGATCGCATGAACCGGGCAGTGGTTTGAAAAATGGATGTTTACACCAGGATAAATGCGAAGGATATATGCACAGGTCATATAAAAATACAAGGGGTGTGGTACATTTGCTTTAAGTACTAGTCAATAGAAAACTAGAACAATAGTAAATGTAACAGTTCAGCTTAACTCAAAATGTCCAAAGACAGCTACAAATGTGCAATGGCAATCCTATCTTTATCAAAAGCATTAAAATTCCTGAATACGTTACCTATCATTTATACAGGACTGTCTTAAGTTAACTTTGGACCTTATCATAGTGAACAGCTAATGCATCCTTCAGACTTATTTGATAAATTCAACTCGGCTACATCTGTATAAACTCATGTTAACAGCTTTATTGTGGGAACAAGGGAGTCCTATTTACATACCATCTATGCAAGCCAAAACCTTCATTTAAAGCATATTCTACCTCTCACATGTCAAGAAACACTTTAAAAGTTCTGAGAAAAGAAAGCATTTGGATGTAGACATGGCTTCTCGATGATGTCATGAACAAGAATACCATGAGTAATCATCTATTTTCAGATTTCAGCAAAGTCTGAAAGTTTCAATCTTACCACAAGATGTTTGAAGACTCATGATGAATTTCTTATGGCGGTACTTAAGATGACCCATCATTAAGATAGCTTGTGAGTGATTCATCATTACATCCACCTCAGGTGGATAAGAGAAGACACGAAGGTGTAATTATTGAAGCTAACACAACAGATAGAAAAGATGTTTGTGTTGGCGGATTTGTCTCTGCTAGAATTTAGGTGGCATAAAAGTAAAAAAAATAAAAATAAAATATATATATATATATATATCATTGCAAAGTTAAAAAACATAGTAATATGTGGGATACATGGAACCATTATAGATGGCCCCGTGTCCCAAAGACAGATCTATGAAGGGGCTCTCTAGGGTTCATTTGAGAAGTAGACTCCGGGGAGTGCCATGGCTATGGCTGTATCCCAGTTTTCCAGGCGGTCCTCCGGCTGTATCCACCCTCTCCACGAAGCGGGCAGACAGCGGCAGTCAGCGGCAGTCATACGAACCCGAACCTCAGCAGGTTCGCTCATCTCTACTTGAAGCAGGTGACTGAAACACTCGATTATGTATACCAAAAATGTATTGTGAATAATAACTATACTAAGAGGTATTTGAGAAAAAAATATAAAATAAGGGTGGTTTCTATTCTCTCTTCAACCCAGCAGCACTAGTTAGATTTGAAAGGTGGGAGGTAAAAGTGGGAAAATTTAGAAGTGAGGAAAGCTTTTTTTTTTTTTTTTTTTTTTTGGTTGAATTGCTGCCTGGTTTATGGAGCGGGATACCTAGGTCTATGGTGAGAAGTTGAAAGGAAGCAGCATAGGTAGTGAGACGGGAAAGAAGAGGATGTTAGCTCCCTTAAGGAGATGTCTTTTTCAGGGCTGCATCCTGGTAAGAGAGTAGAACTATATGTAAAATTTGATTTTGGAAGAAGCAAATTCTTGTTGCTTGTCTTCTTTTTATTATATATTTGGGAAAAAAAGATAATAATATTTATATAAAAAAATGTAATCTGTCCTTAAATGATACTTTCTTATACCCTAAAACAATGCTATAGAGAGGCCAACAGTCCTAGATAGAGAGCAATATGTGGGTTATCCTGCTCCACCGAAAAATCATGTCATGTCATATCATGTCATTTATTTGGAACAAGAACATAGGAACTAAACAGTAAACTTTTCTAGAGGTGTGAGGCAGCTGGGAAGAGGAATAAAAGAGTTTTCTAAGCTTTTAAAATTGATGGCCTATCAATATCATATTGGCAGGGATCTGATTCTCAGCATATTTGCTGTTTGGAAGAGCTGTGGTGCGTGAGCAAGTGCAGCAGCCTCTATATTGTTTACCTCTGCTTAAACTTCATACTTTTTATACAGGCTGTGCTAAGTATCTAACTTATATGGGACACAGCTGGAATATACAGCACAGCCGCTAACTAGTTTCTCTATTAAAAAGTCATTGCTTTCGTTGCTTAGTGCTTTGCTTACTTTCATTCTTACTAGCACACTCCCTGTTTTTCATAGCGACTGTGTTAAGAATTCCAGCTGTATTTCCTTCACTTCAATTGGATACAACTGGAAAATGTAGCCCAGCTGTTCACTAGTTTCTGTATTGAGAAGATGTTGCTTTTATTGTTTGCAGTTCCTGAGCTATTGAGATGCTCCTTCCCATATACCAGCCTTATTAAGTGCACACTCTGCTCAACGGCTCCATCCAGTGGAAAGTGTCTATTGTATCTTTTTAAAAATCCAGTTAAGAAGTTGAAAACCAGCATGACCAAATGTGTTTAGTGGTGACCCTATGTTGAACAACTCAGAAAACAAGGCCAAAAAAAATTGTTAGACACAAGGACTAAATAAAATAAAATACAGTACACGGTGGTTGATCTTGGTGCTTAGAAATCATGCAGACAGGGCTGCATGTTTAGTTACCAAAGTGTTTGTCTGGCCTTTTGCTTCCATCATTTGTCAGTAACACTTCCTTATAACACAAGGAGATGTGCGGCCAACAGTGGCGGATTAAATGTACCCTGGGCATGGGCTGTCAAGGCTCACTGGTGCCCTCTGTGCATTCTCCATATATTAGATGGCATCCTCTGTGCATAACCCTATAGAAGAAAGCCTTCAGTGCACCCCCCCTATAATAGATGTCACCCAGTGTAATCCCCTTTAGTAGATGGCCCCCTGTGTGGTCCCCTTTTAATAGACGTCCTCTTGTGTAATCTCCCTTTAGTACATGGCACCCTCTGTACATCCCCCATATATAGTAGATGCTCCCCTGTGTAGGTCCCTTAGTCCATGGTCTCCTGTGGAGTCCCTCCTTTAATCCTTGGTCCCCTGTATAGTACCCCCTTTAGTCTACGGCCTCCTGAGCCCCCCTAAAGTTAAAAAAATAGAAAAGAAAAAGGATTGTGGGCCCCTGAGTGATGTGCAGCTGCAGTAATATCAGATGTGGGTAGTTTGGACAGAGATGGGCCCCCATGAGCCTCAGGCCTGAATGGCCGCCCAAACCACCCACATAATAATCTGCCATTATAATCTGCCAACAAACCATTGTTTTTAAACCTGTGAAAAAGAAACGTTCGGCTGATGAAAGACCAATTATCTTTTACATTGGCTGATCACTGGCACCATTATTAAGGTTAATATCGCCCTATTTAGCCAATAATCACTTTGTGTATTGGGGCCTTAAAGGGGTTATCCAGCGCTACAAAAACATGACCTCTTCCCCCTACTGTTGTCTCCAGATTGGGAGTTTTGAAACTCAGTTCCATTAAAATAAATGTAGCTTAATTGCAAACCACACCTGAGCTGGAGACAACAGTAGGGGAAAAAATGGCCATGTTTTTGTGGCGCTGGATAACCCCTTTAAGACTTACTCCACTTATATACTGGCTATGTTTGTTAAAGGAGAGGTCCAGCGAAAATTTTTATTAAAGTATTGTATTGCCCCCCAAAAGTTATACAAATCACCAATATAAACTTATTACAAGAAATGCTTTTTTCTCTGTGCTTACTACTGCATCAAGGCTTCACTTTCTGGATAAAATAATGATGTCACAACCTGACTCCCAGAGCTGTGTGGGCTGTGGCTGCTGGAGAGGATGATGGCAGGGGGACACTGAGGGACACAGGGCACTGGAGGGACACTGAGCATCCCCCTGCCATCATCCTCTCCAGCAGCCACAGCCCACACAACTCTGGGAGTCGGGTCATGACATCACCATTTTATCCAGGAAGTGAAGCCTTGATGTAGTAGTAAGTGCAGGGAAAAAGGCACTTTATGTGCATTTCCCATAATAAGTGTACATTGGTGATTTGTGTAACTTTTGGGGGGCAATGCAATACTTTAATGAACATTTTTGCCGGACTTCTCCTTTAAGGACCAATCCTTTAGAAGAGTGGTGGTCCTCGGGGATTATTGCACATGAATGTCATTGCCTTATGGATACTCTTAATATAAAAATATAAAATGCTCTAAAATATAAAATACTATAAAAATTTGGTAATTAAAAAAAAATGATCAAAATCCTGGGAAGTACCAATGTGGTTTCAGAACTAACAACTGGTACTGAGCTAAAAAAAAAAAAGCCTGATAAGAAGATAACAGTATTGTAAATGGCACAGAGTAAGTGTGGGTAGGTGTTATAGAGATTTTACTAGGTCTCCGAAGGGTTGAGTTATACCTTTGCTAGGTTCTCTTTGATATTAACACTGACGTCCAGTGGATTTCTTAGACGTTGGGTGGAGATAGAATGAAAATTGGGTTCACATTCAATAAATAAATATAAATTAAAAAACACTGTACCCTTAACCAGAAGGACTTTCTTCTGGCAATTTAATTTCTTATTGCAGTTGTGCTGAGAGTTATTTTTATTTGATCTGGGAGAGCTCACAAGGATCTACAGTAACACAATTTTGGAGACTCGAAATTCTACTTTCTACTAAAAGGCTTTTTACTTATTGTCACCGGGAGGAAGGATGAAATGGTTTACTCAGTTTTAAATAAAGGATTGTTGTCTTATTTTGTTACTCCTTTTCAATTTACTTCTTCTCCTACAGACACCAAGAGGGTTAACCCTGGTCTGGCAGCATGCTATTATGTTAAATTGCATCAAAAGTGTAATAGCAAATAATATTTTTCTCTGCAGAAGTCATGACAACCATAAACTATCTTTAATTGTTGGAGCAGAGGCGTTGGAGAGACAAGATATTATAGAACTAGACTTGTGATTTCTGCTTTTGTAAGAAAAAAAATGCAATAAAGATGTTTTCACAAAGGCAGTTATTATTGATTTACTGTATATCAAGTTTGTATGACTCTGGGGAGATGCGAGGTTTCAAATAAAAGAAGAGAAGTGCCGTCCTTTGATACAAGTGTACAGATTAAACCACTTATCACAAATTTATTGGCGCAGCAAGGTCAGCAATCTGACTAATCTGAAAACTTAAAGTCATGCAGACCCAATGTTTTTCGGAATTGCTGCGCCCAATGGATATTTTTTTGAAGACTGAACAACTTCACATATTCATTAAAGCTTGTATCTAACAAATTGTGCTCGGTAGGGTTGTGCATATAGAACACCTGAAAAGGACCCCACAAACACCACATTCCTATCGCCTTCCAGCACCCTCTCATCTATTTTACATAACAAGTGTATTAAGAGCCACTAGGATATTTCCTTCCTCCATGTAGTAGCCATTTGCTGCTAACCAACTTTGCTCTGGCTCCAACAATATGGCTACTACATGGCTACCAACATTGGTTCCCTTCCACTTGCACCACTCTCCTCTTCCCTCTTCTTTTCTTTCTTTTTCTACAACTCATATTCTCCATATGTTACATACTGTTTTCAGATATTTGTGTCCCTTTAGAGCAGTGTTTCTCAACTCCAGTTCTCTATTCTTAATGGCCCACCAACAGGTCACGTTTTAAGGCTATACCATACAAAGAACACCTGTGATAATACCTGATGCACTAAGTATAATTATATCACCTGTGAAATACTAAGGAAATCCTCAGAACATGACTTGTTGGTGGGCCATGAGGACTGAAATTGAGAAACTTTGCTTTAGAGAATCTCAAACCAGTCACCAACCAGGTCAAACACTTTAGAGGAATTTATTATTTGCACTTTCTGCTTTAGTTGATGAAAACTGTAGGTGAAGATTCCAGAACTCCAAGACATAAATTTCTAAAATATAATTTTTATTTGTATATATTAAAATACAAGGTGAAGAGTAACAAAACCTATGCGTTTCACAGTCTGCTTTATGCCAATTTCAGTCGGGTAAATTGTGACATATTGTTAAACAATGTCAAATAAACTTGCAAGTTTAGGTGTTTTTTTTTTTTTTTTACTTTTTTTGTTTGGTTTATAAGCCACCTATTGAGTGCAAAGCAGTTGTATCTAAAAGACATGACACATAAGCCTTTATTAAACCAAAAACTAAATATAATTCAAGAAATTATGAAGGAAATGGAAAGAGACATGGTGGTCTGACTGGTTCATTTCTGTAATGTACTATACATCTTTCTGCACCCTCCCTGTATGTACTTTGTTGCAGAGATTTTAACAATTAAAAACACAAAAACCTGCAGCTTTCCATTTTTTTTATTTTTTTTTAAAGATCTACATTTGTAATTACACGTTAATGGTGCGTTTACACAGAAAGATTATCTGACAGATTATCTGCCAAAGATTTGAAGCCAAAACCAGGAACAGACTATAAACAGAGATCATGTCATAAAGGAAAGCCTGAGATTTCTCTTCTTTTCAAATCCACTCCTGGCTTTGGCTTCAAATCTTTTGCATATAATCTGTCAGATAATCTTTTTGTGTAAACACACCATAATGGTGCATTTACACAGGCAGATTTATCTGACAGATTTGTGAAGCCAAAGCCAGGAACAGACCATAAAGAGGGAACGGGTCATAAAGGAAAGACTGAGCTTTCTCCTTTTTTCAAATCCATTCCTGGCTTTGGCTTCCAAAATCTGTCAGATAAATCTGCCTGTGTAAACGCACCATAAGACTTGCAGTAATCTTATTGTTAAGGTGCAAAAGGAGAGGCTGAAAGCACAAAAAAAGAATTGCACATAAAAAGTTTATTATGGCTCTAACAACCTGGTATGAGGCTTCGAATGCACCCTGCACAGGTACAAGTATGTCTGTTTCTGAAAACGGATCTGTCAGGTCTCCTGTGCTATTTTTTAGCATAGAAGACACTGAGCTTGGAAATATATCCTTTTCAATGAGCTGATTAAAGTGTCCCTCCAGGCGAGCTCTTTCACCCAGTCTGACTTTGGATGTGGAGAGATGCACTGCACACTTGGCTTTAAGTTTACAGATTTTATTATATCATATAAAATGCAATCCATAAAGTGAAAACATAGTCCTGGGTATAGTGATGCATTTCTGAGCATTTCCTAAGACTAGAAAACTTTGCTTGAACTCTGCAAGTGATGTCATCCCGGCTACCTGAGGTGTAATGATGTGTTATGCTTCTTAAGCACCCGTGTATCCAATTTACAAATGTACTATTTACTGTGTCAGTGACATTGACCTAATTACCATTAAAGACATAAAAGCAAAGCACTTTGCCCTGCTGGAGTAATTGAAATGTAAGTAGAACAAACCGTGCTACCAAGAAAAAATACATAAATAACAGGAAGAAGGCAAAATAAATAATAAAATAACAATAATAATAAAAATAATAACAATAATATAAAAAATCATATCTGAAAAAGGACAATGGGAATGTATACATTAAATATACACTGCTTAATCATAATATCGAAACTGCTACCAGAAGTGAACATCCAGCTTACCAACTGAGTGCCCAGACTAACCCCTGTTAACTGCCAAAGTGCCTATAATGGGCACAATAGCATTAGAACTGGACCATGAAGTAATGGGAAGAAGTGTCTTGGTTTGATTAATTACATTTTATTTTACATCATTTGGAAGCAAGTTCGGGCAACATACCCTTGAAAGACACAGGAACCCGATCGGTAAAGTAGATATAACATTTGTACTCTGGGCAATGTTCTGGGAAACCTTAAGCCCTGGCATTCATGTGGTTGTTACTTTGGCACATACCACCTATCCAGGGCCGTATTTACCACTAGGCACTTGTGGTCCGGTGCCTAGGGCAGCACCTTGCAGGGGGACAGCACCAGGGAGCAGGGGGAGAAAAAACAACAACTTTTTTGTTTTTATTTTTTTAGTCCCCCACCTCCTGGTCAGACTTGCCAGTAAATCTGTTGTCTTTTTGAGGGGGGGTAGGGGGGGGGGGGGTATGATCTGGTCTGGTGTGGCAGTGTTTATCAGGTCTTGTATGGCTATGACGCCTGGAGCTATTACCTACCTATTTCCTTCAGACAATATGCAGACCGCTCTAATCATTGATTCTATGTGGAAATTTATGTTTTAAGCAGTTAAAAACCATTAAAAACGTGATTCAATGTTTCTACATGTAGAAAAAAAGCATGTGGCCAAGATGGGGCGTCTTCAAGTTTAGTGCCTAGGGCAGCAGCAGCTGTTAATACGGCCCTGCACCTATCTAAACATTATTGCAGACCAAATCCACCCTTTCGTGCTGAAAGTATTCACAAATGACCTATTTTAGCAGTATACGTTTGGCTACTCTGAAAAACTGTTCATGAATAGTTTTTGGAGGACATGAAAAACAGATGAAGTTGTTAATTTAGTTTTCAAATTCCCCAATTCTTAATCCAATTAAGTATATGTGGCATGTGACAGGAAACGAAGTCTGGTCCATAAATGTCCCACAATTTACAGGACTTCAAGAGGATGTGCCATGAGGCAAAGTTGGTAAAATGATATGTAAACCACATACATATATGTAAAGGAGTACACATTTTTGAGTTTTAGTAAAGTAACTCACATTGATGTACTGTTTTTCTCCCCCATGGATTTAATAACTTTCTGGTTTCTGCTCTGAATTTTGACCCTGCTGTTACCATGCAACAAACACTTTACCTTTCCCACAATCCCTTTTGCTTGCTAAATGTCAGCACTTCAGTTAAACTTAGCATGTCTGGCCCATTATGCGGGTCATAATCGTAAGGATTAGGTTATCAGGTTATCAAAACAATGCAGGCACATGGAGGATAAGGGCCCTATTCCACCGGACGATTATCGTTAAATTGTTCGAATCTAAACGATAATCGTTTGGTTGAAATGCAGTTAATGATTAACAACCGAACGAGAAATCGTTGATTGCTTTATAAGACCTGGACCTATTTTTATCGTTGCTCGTTCGCAAAACGTTTGCAAATCGTTCGCATTGAATAAGACATTGTTCGGTCGTTCGCAGTAGATACAAACGCAATAGCGAATAAATAGCGAAGAAAAACGATCGCAATTACGATCATAAGTAACGATTATCGTTCCATGGAAATGAGTAAACGTTTTCAGGTCTTTAACAATAGCGGTCATTTTAGATCGTTAATCGTTAACGATTATGCAAACGATAATCATCCGGTGAAATAGGGCCCTAAGTTATGGTACTTTTACACGGAGCGATAATTCGCTCGATCACACGATTAACGATTTTGAATGAACAATGTTTTTTTTATAATGATCAGCGTTTAGACGGAACGATACATCGTACGAAAAATTCGCTATCGTTTTGCGATCATTTAAGCCTATCTGACACATAGGTGAAATCGCTGAACGACTGTTTACACGGAACGATCTGCGAATGTTTTGCGAACGATCAACGATGATTTGAGAACATGATGAAAGATCAAAATGCACGATTTTTTGATCGTCGTTTGATCGTTCGCTGCGTTTACAAGTACGATTATCGTTCGAATTCGACCGTTATCGTGCAAAAACGAACGATCAATCATCCCGTGTAAAAGTACCATAAGTCTATTTCTCTCAAACAGTACAGTTTCAGAGATCCATTAGTTTAGACTTATTTTTCTTTATTACACAACTACCACAGATACCACTGGACACCTTTAGATGTCTTGTCCAGTCCAAGCCTTGATAGGTCAGAGCCTTTTGGTAAGCATTAAAATGGACCTGCACAATTTTAATGTTGTGTTTTAAAGTAGAATATGTAGTACATTCGAAGTATGACTATTAAACAGGAAAATCGAAATTACATTGCAATTACTGGCCATTAAGTGCTCACCTCCCGCATGCGGCATGAGTACAGTCCAGTGATGCAGATCACACTTACACAATTCTGTAGTTTAAAGCTTTAGCGCTATAAAAAAAAAATACATCTATGGGGGTAATTTAATTAAATAACTAATATAAAAAAATGTGAATGTTACCATCAGTGGAATTTAATTAGGAAGTAATAACATTCTCCCTGGCAGTGAGAAATCTGCATCTTAATATTTATGTATTTTGCTCAACTATTAAAATGTGCAGTTGAGCACAGATGATAAATAGCTCGCACACTGCATGCATTAAGCATGCTGGGGGTTTATCGGAGTATCCTGACTTACATTAAGCTAGAAAAGTCTACACATCATTATATACTAAAGAGCTTTAACTTTACATTAAGGGTGACCAGAGAATATATTCACAGAAGGGGATGTACAGCATAAAACTTAACCTTTACTTCTTAATATTAAAAACATATACCAGTGCCTGACAGGAGACAACAATGTAAATGTCCCTCAGGACCCACCGTATTCAACGCTGAACTAGACCTATATTCTTAACTACAATGTACATAGACGAGGAGAGGTGCCAACTCGGGATACTGACAGTAAGAAACTAGTTAAATATCATATCATCTGATTCTGAGATGTATCAATCTCTAGACCCATGAGAGATGCTTGTCGAGTCTTGTGATGCGGGTGGGAATAACAAAAGCTGGGGTGTTTTTCTCTGTTCTTTCCTGTTCCCGAAATCTTTTACCTCTGCTTATCAGGGACTAGAAAAGCACTTGCCCTAATAGGGCAACCCCTGCCCTTATCTATCCATAATTATACCCTTCCTTCCCAACTCATTTCCTCTATGATATTAACAAAATGACATTGCCGGTAGCTATGACTAGAGTCTGTGTGTGTGTGGGGGGGGGGGGGACTGAAAAGCTGTTTAAGGGTGCCTTCACACACACACCGGATCCAAAGCGGATTTCATGCTGCGAATTCTCAGCAAAATCCGCTGCATATCCAGCGCCGGTTCATCCCGATGAGACTACATACTCTCAGTATCGTGTATGTAAGTTAACCCCCTGCCAGCCAGAGCATACATTACCTGCTCTATCTGTGCTCTGGCTTGCTTCGGGGGTTCTCAGCTGGACGTCCCGCTCAGCCAATCAGTGGCTGCGACGGGCCAGCACACTGATTGACTGAGTGGGACGAGCAGATGCCGGGGACCCCCGAAGCAAGCCGTTGTGGGGAGGAGGTGATATAAGCTTTGGCCGGAGGGGGGTTAACTTACATACACGCAGCAGCATGTCAATCTCGTATGTATTCTCATTGGGATGAACAAGCACTGGATCCGCAGTGGATCTCGCTGCAAATTCTCACCATGAAATCCAGTGCTGATCCGGTGTGTGTGAAGACACACTAAATTTGTTTTTAAAAATTTCCTCCTAGTGGTAACTAAGGACATCTATATCTATCTATCTATCTATCTATCTATCTATCTCTACACAATGTAGACATAATATCTTTTCAATTATACAACTTTACTGCTTAATAAACTGGCTTGCTACTAAATATAGTTTAATGTGCAGCCCTTAACAGAGCTGTATGAACCCTTCCAGAAAGATCAGAATGCAGATAGAGAGATGACCTGATTAAGTTTGCTGAGCTAGATGAAACTAAATCATAACAATTCCTGCTAATGACCTGGCTACCTGCTTTATCAAGAAATATTGCATTGGGAAGGGAAATTATACTGGTAGATGAGTTTACGATGCTTAACTTGACTTGTTCATTTTCAGAAAAAAATGACCTGGGTTTTTCCGAGGCATTAGCGAACATAATGGTCCTGCACATACTTCTTTTAATGTATGGTGCCCTTAACATCTGCATGAAGTGATGTCTAATCTAATCTACCCTCTGAATAAATACTCTAGTGAGGAACAGTACAGGACTCAAAAGTAATATAATTGTTCATTCTTGGATATTGAAGTACAGCTTCCTTTAGGGGTCAAATTAAAGCGAATGTACCATCAGTGCCGGTGCCACGGTACTTTTTTTAACAGGGCCTCCCACAGTGAGAGGAAACCCCTGCCCTCCATTAGAATCGCCTCCAGTGCTTCATCCCCAGCCAGTGCATTGGAATAGAATGGCATTGTACTCGGGAATTGGGCCTCAGATCAAAAAAAGGACCATGGCATCTGCTTCCTTGCACCGGCACCATTCTATCCATGTGCAAAAACTTAAAGCAAATATACTGATGGTACATTCACTTTAAGCAAAATAGAGTTACATTACCATTCTCAAGAGCTGTATGGTGCCCAGGTATCAGTGATGTCATCTTTTAAATTATTCCACTGAGTTCTTTTATACTTTTTATACTATAATGGTATGTTATAAAGCAGTGATAGCCAACCTGTGGCTCTTGTTTTAAGATCTGAAGGTTGGCATTATTGTTATAATAAGGAAAAAGGTACTTATAGTTTGTATTAAGGTAAATTTCTATTAGATAGTATAGTAATGCTTAAAATAGTAATGAACGCCCATGATTTGCAGGGCATGTATTTCACACTTGTTTGAGCATCTTACATGAGGACAGCAGGAACACATTGTGGGCATTTTATCATGCTCATGACCCATGCCTGGAACAAGGCTTGTGTTTGTCTGGTGGGAAGAAGGGAGAAAGCCTAGAGGGGGCTTAGATTCTGGCAAAGTTTGTCCCAAAGGGAAACCAGTTGGGTTCCACAGCAGGCCAAAATCTAGTGTTCCATTACACTTTCATGTGTAAACAAACAATTGAAGATACAGGATAATGGATATAACGTACAAATAATACTACGTATAAGAACAATAGTTTTTTCTGGCAAGTCATTTGTTAAGGCAAACTTTTCCTTTCATATATTTTATGGAGCTACGCCATGTATTACTCTTTAATGCACTAAGAAGGGTATTCTCTGCTGAAGGAATAGTAGCGCACGCAGCATTTTCTGTCTTGTTGGTATTACACTGCAGGACAGGACAGACTTGAGGTTTGCTTGGATTATGAATTCTCTTGCTGGTCTATTAAAGAGAATCAAAAACTTTGACAAATTTGCTTTTTCTCAGGAGGAATCCAACTACTAGACCTCGGCTCCACATGCTGCTACGAAGATTGATTGTGTTCCTTTGATCTATTGTTCCCTTCTTACCAGTACATAATAAGAAAGGATAGTCACCATTGGATAGTTACTGTTAATAATTCGGCTTAAACTAAAATACTTCAGAGTATAAATACATTATGAGGTTTCATTCCTATATCCGGGCTAGCATACGTTTTATTGCCTGTAGTCTACATTCTTGTTGGTAGTTACCATAGCTCAATAAATCATTCGGCTAATTGTCATTGCAAAGAAATCTACAGGGCCCAGAAGATCCCAAATTAACCTGGTACATGTTAAAAAACAAATCCCTTTGGTGGATGAAGACTGTGGCAAAATGCTATCTATGGATCTCCGTAATGGAACTATCCCTCAGATTAAAGGAAGGTACAAATCCCACTGGTAAGTTCTGCATGTTGAAGAAATGGTGACTGGATCAGTGGTTTCTAGAGTTCTCCTTGACGTTCAAGGTTTCAGGTTAGTTCTTATGATTTATTAAGATATGAAGTTCATATATCCCTGCACTCATCATTAGGTTTTACCAATACATCTATCCTGATGAATCTGGCATGTATAAAAGGGTACGGCTATGTTCACACAACGATTTTCAATGGACGTTATTTAATACTTAAAATAACACCCGCTATTTTGAGTACCAAATAATGGACATTATAGGTTGATTGATGGCTGCATTCAACATCCTTTTAGTGATGGCTATTTTTGAAGGTCAATTGACTATTGTTGAAAAGATGGTAAAAGGACGGACAATTGTTTTTAAAAATAACGTCCCCCAATAAATTGACAGCCGCTGCAAACAACGTCTATTATTCTATGCATTGTGTGAACTATTGTTTCATTGAAGACGGAAAATAATGGCCGTTATTTTAAGTATCAAATCACGTTTAAAAACTAATCTGTTAAACGGGCTGCAAAAAAGCAGTGTGAACTTATCCCAGGGCTTATCAAATTCTGATCACGCTAAACACACAACATTATGCACACATACAGTCTATCCACAAGTGCAGTATTAAGAAATTCACATATAAATAACATTCACATAAAGCAAGTTTGTGAATTAGCCCAGAGAAACAGCGGTATAATATACTAGAAGCAAAACAATTGATGCTTTTGGTATTTCTCAAGGAAAAAAAAAAAAAAAGCAATCAAGGGTAAAATGAACTCATGAAGAGTGTGATTAAATGATGGGGAGGTAGAAGTGTGGAAAGCAGATTTATTCTCAGGACTTGTACTGAACCTCAGTTGGTAGGAGAATTCCTTAAGCTTGATGGAGCATGAGTTTCCAATATATGTGAAATTAAGTATTCATTTTCTCCTTCGCTGAGTCTTCTTGGACATTTCTTTGAATCTTGATAGATAATAGATAGATGACTAACTAATTTAGTTTATACTGAAGTATTTTCTCATCTTCCTTATACCTTGCTAGTTAATATTATAATGATAGAGGAAGTTCAGCTGTGCAGCACATACACTTTGGAAATGTTATCTGACCAAGACACACTCTAAATTCATTTCTAGAAGTAAATGATCAAGCCAAAAACTTCATAGAATAGCAATGATTTCAGAATACATTACATGGTAATGCTGAGTCTGTGTGATCATACAAACAAATAAGTAAATAATATATGTATGAATGTATGAATGTATGTTTTATTATTTTGTCTTTATTGCAAAAGTGCATAACAGCATGAGGAGCCCTGGACAAGACAACCTCAGTTCCTGTGTAGCATGACTAACTTTATTTAAAAATGTTAACATGCCATAATGACATGTCAGGCGTTTGCTATATTGGGGGTCAAGATGCTGAGAACTTGTCATTTGTGCTTATTTAAGTTGCAGTGAATGACTCCTGCCTCACACCCATGTCTCTTAGTCTGTTGGGCCAGTCATCCCTTTCTGAGTAAAGACCTGGTAGACCATATAAGCGAAGACCCTAAACCAGATGTGTCAAACTCAGGTCCTCCAGTTGTTTTGAAACTACAATTCCCATCATGCCTGGACAGCCACAGCTAAAGCATGATGGTGACCCTAAAGACCCTATACCTTACCAGTTGGATGGCACAAAGGGTCCATCCCCATTGTCCAGACAGGTAAAAGTGTAATATAATTACTCTTACGATTGAATGCATGGTACTACAAGAATAGAACAGCAAAGAAAAATATTAAGCAGCTTAAAATAATAGAGAATCAAGAAAATTCAGATATAAGGGAAAGAATAAAAAAAGTCTTTATGTATGAACATATGTACTGTATGTATGTATTTATATGTATGAACATATGTACTGTCTGTATTAGGGATGGTCCAAACCTGCTTTGGTTCGGGTTCGTACGAACCCGAACCCTTGGAAATGATTCCCAAAGGGTGGATACAGCGGGCAGACAGCCATAACCATATCTCAGTTTTCCAGGCGGTCCTCCCGCTGTATCCACCGGCTGCACGGAGCGGCCAGACAGCGGGAATCATTTCCGAGAGTTCGGGTTCGTACAAACCCGAACTGAAACAGGTTCAGACCATCCCTAGTCTGTATGTCTGCATATATATGAACATATGTACTGTATGTATATCTGTATGTAAGTATGTATGTATGTAGGTAGGTATGTACATATGGACTGTATGTTTATGTGTATATGTATAAACATATGTACCGTATGTATATGTATATGTATGACCATATGTACTGTCTGTATGTCTGCATATATATCAATATTTGTACTGTATGTATGTCTGTATGTAAGTATGTGCATATATGTACTGTATGTATGTCTGTTTGTATGTAGGTTTATATGTATATTTATGAACATATGTACTGTACGTGTGTATGCATATGTGTGAACATATGTACCCTATGTGTGTATGTATGTACTGTATGCATGTATGAATGCATTAATGTTTTTATTCAGAATAGTGTTAAGTAATGTTACATGATATTCTTAGTAAGTTTTCCACAGCACAAAACTGATTTAAAAAAAATAAAAAAATAAAAATTTCTAAGCCTTTTCATTTTTTTCTTCTCTAAATGGAAAATTGTCTGTATTTTATTATTTTGCTCCTATGTAGGACAACGTGGCCACCTGCAGATACAGAGATATGCCATTGTAAGGCAGGTGTGGGAAGCAGGAATCGCTGCAAAAAGGAAGGTACAGTATGGAGGTGTTTGTAAATATGTTGTGCAAAATGGATAAAAATATTCATTGAATCTGTTCACGGTGCGGAAGGTCAGACCGACTGAGGGAAATTGAAATGTTAAAATTTCTTAGTGTGCACAGACGGTGATGTGAGTTTTACAGGAGAAATGTTTTGCAACAAAAGAAATTAAATGATTTGACAAAGTTGATTTAATCTTAAAAAAAACATTATATAAACTGTATCCAACAAAAATAAGACTGAGATATAAGAGTATTATTTTGTGACTTTTGCCCAGATGAAAGATGTTACGCAAACACTTCAAATAGCTGTCAGACAAGAACTATGTCTCCTATCCCTACCACACTCAAATTCTCATCCCCGAGTATGCATGTGTTCTGAAAGCAAATCTGTGCGGACATGTAGCCACCCCCAAACCCCCGATACTGTGTTGTAGAGGTCCTCACGCCATGTCTGGTTTGGGGGTTGGTCTTTCTACTTGTGCCGGTATTTTGAAGAAAAACTATTTTTATTGCTGTGGTGCGGCAGGGCAGGGAGTGAATCCATTTGGCCTACAGCATCCATGCCGTAGGCCTGTGGCATCTCTCTCCCTGCCTCCATCCAACTCAGGGACATGCTGAAAGTGAAGAGAGGCAGAGAGAAAGATGCCGCAGGCCTAGGACACAAATGCTCTAGGCCGAGCCAGATTGATTCTCCCCCTGCCTCGTCACAGCAATAAAAATAAACAACCCATACTCACCTAACATGCTCCCTGGGTCCTCCTTTAACTTCTTCAGGTCCCCTGCTGAATGCTCTTGGCGCTACTTGTCTTGGCAGTGGCAGCCCACTCAGCCAGTCAGTGAAGGGGTTCAGCAGAGGATCCAAAAGCATCACAGGAGGACCCCTGAGGGACCATATTAGGGGTTTATGAGTTATTTAACATTTTCTATGCATCGACAACCACTTTAGTACCACTTAAAAAAAATGAGAAAAAAGACTCCTGGAGAACCTCCTTAGGCTATGTTCACACAGCATACTTTTTTTTTTTTTTTAAGAACAGCCATTGTTTTTCATTAAATCAAAGCCCATTCTTATCATTGAAATAATATGCATTGAAGTCAATGGAGCAATGGCTATTGTTTTCACACAATGCATTAAGCAACGGCCGTTGTTTGTAACTCAATACATTTTGTGAAAACAATGGCCATTGTAACATTGACTTCAATGCATATCACTGCAGTATGAAAAGAACAGACGTTTTAATGAAAAAAAAAACATCCGTTTTTTTTTTGTAAATAATTCGTTGTGTGAACATACCCTTAGGGTAGCTTCACACGTACCGTATGGCAGCAGATTTTCTGCTGCGGATCAGCAACAGATTTGATTAAATAAATTAACACAGCATTAAATCCGCACTGTCAAATCTGCTGTGGATCCACAGCAGATTCGATGGTGCAGAATTAATGCTGTGTTCATTCATTTAGTCAAATCAGCTGTGGATCTGCTGCGGATCCGCAGCAGAAAATCTGCTGCCATGCGGTACGTGTGAAGCTACCCTTAAAGTGAGTTTCAGAATGACAGCAAATCAGAGCAATTCACATTTTGGAGAATCAATTGAGAACAGATTTTTTAAAAGATCTCAGGAGCTTCATTAAAATAGGTATTTATCGCGTTTTAGGTTCTTATTACCTTGCTATTCTTCACCCATTACTCTGCTTTTCACTTATTTTGTCAATTAGCTACTAATTTATCTGCCACTCACTGCCTCAGTCTACGGTGTTCATCGTCTAATCATTACGTTTAACTGTATCATATTCATTTCTTTTTTTAATTCTGATTAAAATGCTTCATATGAAATAGTGTCTATGAAAGATATGAAGAAGGAATTACTGGTGTAATACGAAACGAGATATAACTCACTATGTACTGCATCAATATGCTGACAAGGGATAGGAAAAATCTATACATTATTTTAATCAATATTTCTCTCTCTCTCTGTATGTTGTATATTTATCATAGACACTATTTCCTAGTATAGTTCCCTGTATAGAAGTAAGTGGGACAAGACTAAAGGTAGAGGAATTCTGAGTCTGTCCCTGGTCCTAGCTTCCTGACCCGTGACCTGTTGTCATTTTCATCTTCCTGCCACCTGTGCAGTGAGTAGCTGGCAGTAGCTGTACATGTATTATAGGTGAGGTCATTGCCATATAAAGGGATTCTCATAGGCACAGAGGCATAACTTAACCCTTTGAGGACCAGGCCCAAAATGACCCAGTGGACCGCGCAAATTTTGATAGTGATTTCGTTTTTGTGTTTTCGTTTTTCCCTCCTCCCCTTCTAAGAGCTCCAGCACTTTCAGTTTTTTATCTACAAGGCCATGTAATAGCTTATTTGTTACAGGAATAGTTGTGCTTTGTAATGGCATCATTCATTTTACCATAACATGTATGATGGAATTCCAAATATATTATTTATGAAGATATAAATAGGTGAAATCGTAAAAAAGAATGCAATATGGTAACGTTTGGGGGGTTCCTGTGTCTACGTAATGCACTATATGGTAACAGCGACATGATACTATTATTCTATAGGTCAGTCCGAACACAACCATATGCAGGTTACACAGATTCTCTAATGTTATATATGTATTTTTGTTATGAAATCCTTTTTTTTGGCAATTAAATATTAATAAAATGGGCCTATTGTGATGCTTATAACGGTTTTATTTTTTCACCTACGGGGCTGTATGGGGTGTCATTTTTTCCACCATGATCTCTAGTTTTTATTAATACCATATTTGTGAAGATCGGACGTTTTGATCACTTTTTATTGATTTTTTTAAATATATAATGTAACATAAAATCGGTAATCCGCGCACTTTTTTCCCTCTTTTCGTGTACGCTGTTCACCGATCACAATGACGCTTGTTATATTTTAATAGATCGTACAATTATGCACGCTACGGTATATTATATGTTTATTTATTTATTTATTTTTATATGTTTTATTTATATAATGGGATAGGGGGGTGATTTCAACTTTTATTGGGGGAGGGGTTTGTGGGTAGTGTAATAGTGTTTTGAACTTTTTTTTTTTTACACATTTGAAGTCCCTTTGGGGGACTTTTACATACACTACTTGGATTTTTACACTGACCATTGCTATGCCATAGGCATAGCATTGATCAGTGTTATCGGCGATCTGCTCATTGAGCCTGCCTGTGCAAGCTCAGTGTAGCAGATCGCCGATCGGACCGCACAGAGGCAGGTGAGAGACCTCCAGCGGTCCGTTTCAACGATCGGGACCCCCGCAGTCACACTGCGGGGGTCCCGATCGGTAAGTGACAGGGGTCAGGGTCGCGCCGCGCCGTTTAAGGGGTTAATGACACGCGACAGCGCGATCGCTGCAGCGTGTCATTACCGGTGAGGTCCCGGATGGCCACTGCAGCCAGCCCCCACCTCCTATGAAGCGCGCTCCGCTCCGGAGCGTGCTTCATAGCGGGAGAAACACCCAGGACGTAGAGTTACGTCATGGGTCGTCTGGGGACAGACTTCCATGACGTAACCCTACGTCCAAGGTCGTCTAGGGGTTAAAGCAAATGTACCATCAAAAGTAGTATATCAATAGAATCGCGACATAGAGGGGAAGCCGGTGCCGTGGCCCTTTTTTTGAACTGCGGCCCGGTTCCCACGCACTGCGCCGGTCTATTCCTGGGCACCAGCTGTGGATGAAGTTCTGCAGGCGGGCCGGCCAACCCCCAGTGGGAGGAAATCCCCGCCCCTGTATGATGCGGCTCCATTGATTCCAATGGAGCCATGTCATAGAGGGGCAGGGGCTTTCAAAAAAATTCAAAAAAGGACCACGGCATCGGCTTCTCCGTGCCGTCAACATTCTATTGATATACTACACTTGAAGTGAATGTACCTAATCGTGCATTAGCTTTAAAGCTCCTGGTTCCCCGTACAATATCTGTATCTGCTATGAATAATAGTGGGGCCCTTGGGCTGCTTCAGGTAACAGGGCTAATACATTATTAGCACTAGGGATGGTCCGAACCCGCCGAGGTTCTGGTTCGGCTGAACCCAAACGCTCAGCATCAGATTACCGCTGTCTACCCGCTCTGTGCAGCGGGAGGACCGCCTGGAAAACTGGGATACAGCCTATGGCTATGGCTGTATCCCAGTTTTCCAGGCATTCCTCCCGCTGGATCCGCCTGCTGCACGGAGCGGGCAGACAGCGGTAATCATTGCGGATGGTTTGGGTTTGTACAAACTCCATACAAACTCGGTTCGGACCATCCCTAATTAGTACCTATAAAACTCCTAAAGCAATGTCCCTGGATTGGCAGTAGATTATTTTATCCACACTACATTCCAGATAGACCAAGAATGGGAATTAAATGTGGCTAAATATTATTAAATGAAGTCACAATACTTGCCAACAACAAACTCGCAGATCAATAATACAGTGCTCCAAGTGACATATAAAGCCATGTCGTGCTCTGCAGAAACACTGTAATGTGTAAATTCGCCATTGCACTTTGGCGACATGAAATCATTTTGTTGCTACATAAGTAAAAAACATAGCTGAAAGGTATATATCATGTGTAGGAAGCAGCAAAAAACAAATGTGATGTTCAAGATCCCAAGACATGCAAATCATCATCAAAGCTTACATTTTACAGCGGTCTGTATGCATAAGAATGAACGTCAGTCAAATAAGGTCTTTATTCTGAAACTGCCACTTCAAAAGAATGCCTTGTGTACTTTGACTATTAAGAGACATGACAGATATTGCTGACCAAACAGAGCTAGCAGAATGCAGTCCTATGTAATTCCAGCAAAACTTTCCAGAGCTTGTTGAAGTTCTAAGCTATGAGCTTTGACAGCTGTGATATCAGCATTTTACATTCCATATAAAAAATGTCTGGTGGGCAAAATTGTATTCTATTTCTTAGGTGGATAGATAAGTAGATACAGTAGATAGATAGATAGATAGATAGATAGATAGATAGATAGATAGATAGATAGATAGATAGATAGATACTGTATGCAGAAGGATTGTGAACAGCACAGCTTGGGGCTCGTCTGGATGGTGGGTCCCAGCTGGAGGGACTTGACCAGGATCAAAATATGTACTCCCAAATTTACAGCAAAAACATGTAGGTTTATTCCATCAATCCAACATAACGTGCAGCACAGCAAACAAGCAACGTTTCTCCTGTCTCAAGCTTGAGCTTGAAAATGACTGTGTGAGACGGGAGAAATGTTGCTTGTTTTCTGTGCTGCACTTTATGTTGGATTGATGATATAAACCTACATGTTTTTGCAGCCAATCCGGGAGTGCTGTTGGAATTTTTCAACGTAGATAGATAGATAGATAGATAGATAGATAGATAATAGATAGATAATAGATAGATAGATAGATAGATAGATAGATAGATAGATAGATAATAGATAGATAGATAGATAGATAATAGATAGAAAGATAGATAGATAGATAGATAGATAGATAGATATTAGATAGATAGATAATAGATAGATAGATAGATAGATAGATAGATAGATAGATAGATAGATAATAGATAGATAGATAGATAGATAATAGATAGATAGATAGATAGATAGATAGGAGATAGATAGATAGATAGATAGATAGATAGATAGATAGGAGATAGATAGATAGATAGATAGATAGATAGATAGATAGATAGATAGAAAGATAGATAGATAGATAGATAGATAGATAGATAGATAGATAGATAGATTGATAGAGTGTTTAACTTCTAATATATCTCTGTGACATGTCAAAAGTTTTTCTAATGAACAGTACACTTTAGACTCCTCTCCCAACCATGTCTTATAACCATCTGGAGGTGTACACGGCCATTTGGGAAAAACAATTGGAAGAACGCTGTAAACAGGAGACAAGTTCTAACTTCTAAATAGTTACGACAACAAACAAATTCATTTGGAGAAAACAAATCCTATTGAAGGCCAAGCTTTATGATCACACTATCAAAGTATGTTTCTACAACAAATTTTAGCCATGTAACCAAGTAACAGCTCAATCTGCGACTACAATGGAGACAATGTTGCTGAGGTTAATGTTGCGGCTTTAGGTGTTAAACTGACACAGACGTGTTGCAAATAAACTTTGCTAAATAAAAGGCAAAAGATGAAGCCGGCATGGTGTCAAAAAAAACAACACATATCCTGATTACATTTAAATATCAGAGGAATAAACATGCACAAATGACTAAAGCGATAATCAGAGGCATAAATAGGAGGAACACAAGCTGTAATGAACATTAATATACATGGATTTAATCATTTCTATTCACATTCATGCCTAATGCCCCAACTTCATATGTGCTGGTGTGATTTGAGGGACAGAATATTGATCAACCTCCATTAAACAATGGCAGACCAGCGGGAATCTGTGTTTTCGACTGAGAGTTAGGGGTTATTGACACCTCGCTGTGATTATCTGAATACTAACTATTTGGAGGCCTAGGCAAAGTTTTCTGCCACATTTCAGGGTTAAACAGTTTTCTGCTTTTAGCTAAAACTTATCCAGTACATAATAGAAAGTTAAGCACTAGAGATGAGCGAATCTGCCGAGGTTCGGGTTCGTATGAACCTGAACTATCGGCTTCTGATTCCTGCTGCCTGCCCGCTCCGTGGAGAGGGTGGATACAGCCGGAGGACCACCTGGAAAACTGGGATACAGCCTATGGCTATGGCTGTATCCAAGTTTTCCAGGCAGTTCTCCACAGTAGTGGATTACAATAGGGGCGTTTTGGGCGGCAGCCCGGGGCCCTGAGCTCCTGGGGGGCCCATGACCACCCAAAAAGACTTATACTTTCAGTGGTGTACTGTCTCCTGGCTACACTTCCGCCATGATTTGCAAAAATCACAGTTTTTTTTACGTCAATTTTGCACAAATCAGGACGTCATGACATTATCTGTCCTGTACTATGAACACCACGCTAGTGCTGCCATAGTTACAGTGGGGTGAGGGGGCCCAGGCTTGGTGAACAGCCCGGGGCCTATGGTAAAGTTAATCCACCCCTGGTTCTCCAGCTGTATCCACCCTCTCCACGGAGCGGGCAGATAGCGGCAGTCAGAAGCCGAGAGTTCAGATTCGTACGAACCCGAACCTCGGCAGGTTTGCTCATCTTTATTAAGCACCGTCCTAACATACATTAGGGAGAATTTAGTAACCCTGGTATATTTGGCATATAAAAGTTTTAAATGTCTGCCTTTGTTTTGTCAGATGTACAAAAGTTGGAGGTCATATGGCTTCTTACCAACCAACAGGTGTTGCAACATTTTTACTGAGTAAAGGATATATATGCCGCTATCCTGCACAGCTGACCTTTAACACAGCATCACATCGCTCCTGCCAGATCCAGGCCGCACGCTGAAATGTTACCAGACGGTTAAAGGAGGACAGCCCTATGTGAAGTGCCGATCAGCATATATGGACGCCGCACGTTAGCGAGGTGAACGCCACCTGACAGTGCGTGATCCTGTTACACATGCCCAGCCAACATCTGCGGATGCGGAGACATTGCCGGCATGCTGGAGTCCACAACTACCCACGTCCTGGGGGGTCTACAGGCCATATGAAAACCACACTATATTACGTGGACATGTATCATCTGTAATTTCGATTACCAATAGGACTTGATCCAAACAATAGAGACACCACCTGTTTTATTCTTAACAAATATAAATATATACTAAAAAGCAATTTCAACTAACATTTGAAATCAGGAACTCAAGGATTGTATACGCAGCATGCAAGAAATTGACTTCAGTCATGGTGGAAATCTACTCCTTCTCATAGTAGACATATATTTAGTGTCCTGGCACACAAAGATCAAAGATGTGCCAAATGTATTAAGAGGCATACAGTACACCACTTGGTGCATTTCAAATCTTTCTTGGCTTGGGAACTTCCAGAGGTTAACATCACAACCTATAGCTGAGGATTAATGCAATGCATTAGTTGCACAAATCTTTTTTTATAGTCCTTTTCTATTCTACAATTGATAAGTGCAGGGAAAATGGATCAGCTCATAAAGGATTGCCTAATCCTGATGCAACTGAGGCCTATAAACTACCAAACATGCTTGCATAAGTACTTCAATGTATTGTTAACCAGTCATGACACATCAACCAACCGACTATTCCAATTATACACGACCAATGATGCAAACAGCAGGCCAACCATGTTTAGACCTGTTACACACTCAATTAATCAGTTAATTTGTGTCTTAGTCCCTGTTCTTTATCATCAAACCTGTAAAATATTTCCCCTACTGCTTGGGTGCTGACACCATTATTGACTGTCATATTGCAGAATGACTATACACAATCAAAACAGAGGCCGCGGTAGACAGTAGATGGCTTTGGTGCAAGAAATCCCATCATTTTAGATTACTGGAGATGTCCAAGCTTTAAATTGGCACTGTCAAAGTGACATGTCAAAAATGTTAAATGGTCGTGGCCTGCTAAGACTTCTCCTGATCAGGAAAATGAGATGGAGAAGAGCACAGTAGCACATATCACCACCTGGCATGCAGCTATCTCCGTCCAAGTGGTTTTCTCCATTAGTCTATGGGACTGCTGAACACAGATGGTTGTCAGCAGGAAAGTGAACTAATTCGCTTAAACGGTGGGGGTCTCAGCAGTGAGACCCTGACCAATCAAAAATTTTGTGACATGCCAAAAGTATTCTTTAATGACAGGTGCCCCAAGCCATCATATAGTCAGTAAGGCTGTAAACATTTATTTGTAGGGACTTCCTGATAGAAACTTTTTATTTTATTTTATATTTCAACTACATAAGGTCAAAGTCTCATGGTTAAATTTATTCTACATTATTGCAATCTATTGTTCCCTGTTATCCACCATTGGAGTCCATTGACATCTAAACATACTTTTCTGCACTGAGATTTACTGATATGATGTCTGTCGGTGGTACACATTATCTATAGCATGGATTAGCCTAGAGCTTCGAGTAAGTTTTTATAAATGTATCCTTATTGCTATAATCTGACGTGTACTTTAGATTAGCTACACCTTAGCCGGAAAATTAACCACACAGCATTGTAAAATTAAGTATCTTTCCAGACCTATATCTCTGCAATCTCACTACCGCCACAGCAATTCATCATACAGTACACCCACAGGACAATAATATATGATTGAAAATGTCATTGATACAGTGATCAATAACACCTACTAACAAATTACTATAAACCAACACAATCTTGTTATTGGCCGAGGCAATCATGTTATGCTGGTCGAACTGCAGAAAGCATTTGTTTTCATAACCTGTCATTCGGTGCGAAGAATGTAACATATTGATGTTACTGGGGACAATGTAAAATTGGTAAATCTAGGATAAACAATGTTTCTAATATTGCAGTAATGTACGGGTCATTTCTAAGCTGACTCACGCTGACATATGAATAATAAAATGCATGAGAACAACTAAATTTAAAGGGGCCTGTCGTGATCGTTGCGGAATTCATATCTCCTAATGCATAGGAGTTTAGTCCCAGGTCATATTCTTCCAATTTCTGTCCTTTTGGAAATGTCAGGAGGGTTAGCATACTTGATATAAGCAGGTGAAACAGAGGTAGCATTATCAATCAGCAGTAAATTTACTGACAATCAGCAAAGAGCATGTCAGAAGGCGGCATGTGGTGGGAATAGAGTAGGTGATAAAACAGCGGGACATGGTAATTTGTACTGAACTGATTTGCTAAAACAAAGGACAAGAGGGGAAAAGATCTATAAACATACATCAGGACATCATAATTCTAAGCTCCTTCCACTTGCCAGTGTAACTCATGCCTGTGGAAGTGTATGGGCATGAAAGTGGAAAGGAGAAAGATGAAAAAGAGCTTTTATATTCTCGGGCTGCTTGGCAAGTTACTATTGCCTTCACACAAAAGAAAGTTATAGAAAAAACTTTTTTTTTTTTTTTTTTACAATAAAAACACAGCTGCATAATAGCTTAGGGCTGCATCCAACTTTTTCAGCCATTGGTAATCAAATGCTGCACGCTTGGGCTCGGACTAATCCGACCATGCTCTGGGTTTGCTCATCTCCAGCTACTATTCAATGATGTCTGTGAAAACTAGAGATGAGCAAACCGGGTTCAGGTTCGAGTCGATCCTAACCCGAACGTTTGGTATTTGATTAGCTGGGACTGCTGAACTTGGATAAAGCTCTAAGCTCGTCTGGAAAACATGGATACAGCCAATGACTATATCCATGATTTCCACATAGCCTTAGGGCTTTATCCAAGTTCAGCAGCCACCGCTAATCAAATGCCAAACGTTCGGGTTCGGATTTTTGATGTCAGGGAAAGAACAAGTATGGTCCCAATAAGTTTTTGAAGAAATCCATGGTGTTTAGTAATAATAAGCAATAATAAATTCAAGATTATTATATCATTATGTTACAAATCCAACAAAAATCACACTTCCAATTAGTATGATGCATTGGTATAATAGAAATGTCATAGTAAATATGTCAAATATTTTATCCTGAACCCTTCTTAATGAGAAATGCTATTTTCATAAGAATGCAAAGTAGTACAATTATTGGTGTGCCATTGGTCCAGAATGTTTGCTATATTTACTGTATTATTTTTAATACACCAGTGACAAGTGGGCTATTAGCTGGTTAATTAAATAAATGTGTCTGTCATTAACAAATTTCACATTAACCTCCCAATCCCCTTGAATTTTTCATTTGTCTGATTCAAAACTTTTGGGTTTCAATTCAGGCATATCATTGAGAGAAGCCGAATCTGTACTCCTGTACACTGTGCCCAGCCAAGCATGATGTAAATGGCAATGGTGAAGGCATTGATACTTACATTCACTGGGCCCAATGAATGTTAAATAAGCAGCAAGGCATACAGTGTAAGGCTATGTTCACACAACGTCAAAAATATTAAAAAGGCTGCCGATTTTCATATTTAAAATAACGTCCCTTTTTGCCGAGCTTTAACTGACTGCAATGCAATGCATTGAAGTCAATGAGAAGACAGACGTACAATGCACACAGCGTATTGAATAACGGATGTTTTTGCCGCGGGCGTCAAAATAATGAACATAATCATTACTTTTGGACATCTTTTGCAAACAGCAGACGTTTTTTATTTGTAGTTCACACACAGTTTTCCTTTTGTCAACGTTCTGTCTTTATTTTTACTATTAAATTCAATGGACTTTTCAATCAAGCCACATGCAAAGTACAATTAGTAACTAAAACTAGAATAAAGTGCAAACAGCTGTCAGTGCACCAAGGGGACGTCAGGCTGCTAAATAACGTCTGTTATTTTAGACTAAAAATGGAGGACGTCATTTTAAACGGAGATGAAAAGACGTTGTGTGAACATAGCCTAAAAGAGCATGCATTCCTGTCTTTTGAAAGAAGTCCCTGCATGAATAGATAGATAGACAGATAGATAGTGAAGTTTATGTACATTGTGTAGTTCTACAGAGTATGTGTTTCAGCTTCTGCCTTCTTCAGCAACACAATAGTCACACAATAGTAGCTTTTATGAGCTGTAATGTGAAATGAGAAAGGTCCAGGCTGTATATACAGTTGGCAGTGACCTTGGCAGTGTGTATTTGAACATTCCCTGCAATTCTTACAGCTCCATTTTGCATGCCAGAGATAAAGCAATGTAGAGCAAAGGTCTGTCATACCCTATGGTGCAATTTCATGAAGTACCATAAAACACCTAAATGGACAGGTTAACGTTAAATGAGTTTACTGTTAAATGTCACCAGCCTTTTAAGAGGAAACTGGTGAAAAACACCATGTACAAGTAAACTAATGGTCAGACATAGCGGTACATACACATACACACAGAACAGTTTATCCTTACGTAACCTAAAAAGACAAGGGTGCTTTACTTGTTATTAACTTATATTATACTTGCCGTTCATCTGTTTATCAAAATATGCCATAAGGCTGAACAAAATGAAGCCTGTTGTCTGCAGAACCTCCCAGATCAATGGGTGATATTGATTTCAAAGCATTTAGCTGAGGGCACAATCCTGTTGATCAAACTATGCCTGTAGCTTTTAACTTTTCGAAAAACCATGGTGGAAAGCAAAGATAAAGAAGATGAAGACGTGTTCTATGAAATGTATTTTATCTGTATAAGACACAAGTATGTATGTAAAGAATCAATACCTAAATATCAGTTTTTCCCTCTTTTTCTCATTGTATGTATATATGTCTGTGGGACTTTATATTTGCATAACATGTCTGTGTTTGCCTCTTCTTTTGCGTTTTTGGGTATATGTGAGTCATTTGTGTTTCTTTGTGTGCATAATTGGGACTTGGGCTCAATGCACAATCTGAAATAGGGCCCTCACTAGAGATGAGCGAACCTCAAGCATGCTCGAGTCGAACCCGCATTTGATTAGCGGTGGCTGCTGAAGTTGGATAAAGCCCTAAGGCTATGTGGAAAACATGGATATAGTCATTGGCTGTATCCATGTTTTCCAGACAACCTTAGAGCTTTATCAAAATTCAGCAGCCCCCGCTAATTAAATGCTGAACGTTCAGGTTCGGATGGACTCGAACCTGAACCCGGTTCGCTCATCTCTAGCCCTCACATATGTGCAGTTTATAATACTTTCTGCTTCTGATGTACCCTTTATTTCTCCCATTATGTATATCACTGTGTGTGCATGTGTGAGAATTTACTGTATAAGTGTATCTATGCCTATATGTTTCAGCTCATCATTGCTTATTCTTGGTGTCCCAGTGATGGAACGAAATACCCGGTCAATCCTTGGCCAAACGGGACTACTATGGCCAGTGATTGGCTGAGTGGAACAGTGGAGATACATCCTGAGGGGATGTATCACTGCAACCAAAAAGGAGTGGTAATAAGTGGGGACTGGAAGCCCATGGCAGGTAAGAATAATATTTAAATATTTAAATTAAATAGAAATTATATATATATTTATTTTTATATATATATATATATATATATATATATATATATATATATATATATATACAGTATACACACACACTACTACTGCACATCTGTGCAAACATGAATATGACTCATATACAGCCATAATACGTATACACCAGTACATCCACATGTCCATACTGTAACTCAACTCTCATTCACTCCTTCTTTCTCTCCCCTTTGAATTACCTCCTTAATCCTTTGTTCTGTGTTCCACCCCAGCTAGACGTGTCTAAGACCTTCAATCATGCAGATGTTATGTCTTCAAAACCTTTACCCTAAGGGTCAGGCAAATTGCAGTCAAGCACTAATTCAGAAGCACCAGGGCATTTATGTATTCAAGGTGTCTGATCTCCTCTTTGTTCTTGTGTGATTGCTTCCTGCACTTATTGACAATACCGTATGCAGGTATGAAATGATTATTCCACTTTATAAACTTTTTTTTTTTTTTTTAACATTATGACACAAAATTACACCTTGTAACATTTTTCACATTTTTAGGCACTTTGCTGTACTTTCGATTCACATGGCATTTCAATAAATTATGTGATGACAAATAAAAAGCATTGTGGAAAAAAAAACTAAATGGTTTTCAAAAGCTCAATGCTAAAAAGAGAGTACATTAGGAGAAAGCACATTATTTAGAAAATAACTACACTATACGGACAAAAGTGATTGGACACCTACACACTACTCCTACGGGAGCATTTGAGTGTTTTTGAGGTCAGATACTGTTGTTGGATGAGTGAGCCGGGCTCTTAATCTACATCTTAGTTAATCCCAAAGGTGTTCAATTTTGTTGGACAGAACTGGAATAAACACTAGAGTTTCAGCTACCATACATGATGCCAACCAACCACATACTTACTGTATGTGATGTTTTCTTGTGAACGCCTCTTCATGTTGTTGCACATTTGCTTTCCAGACCAACCTCTGGATATCATTGCATTTGGGTAAAAAGGAGGGACTCATCAAGTGGATAGATCCCCATTATAATTTTGTGATGCAACATACCCCTATTGCTTGACCTTCTAGTTGCACTGTCAATGTTTAAGAGGGAATGTTACACTGATCCTACTTTCGAGGTTATGATGTAAGGTGGTATAATGTACAGTTGCCAGAATTCTCTAAATTTCATTCCAGGTACACTAACAGCTAGCATTATATCATATTTGTTGTAGAATCAGCAGTGTGACCAATCCCAAAGCCATTTTCAACATAACAATGCCAGGTTGCATGTTACATTGTGCTACTATAAGCAGCTGATGAGATGGCTACCATGGTGCACAGCATCTCCATTTCTCTTTCATCAAGCAAATTTGGGATGTTATTGGTGGGAAATTGGAAATGGAGCTACCAGCAGAGGCTCATGATGATTTGTGTGCCCGAGTGCATTCAGCATGGAAGAAATATCCCCAGACATCCGTTAATAACCTTATTAATAGCATCCCAAGGTGTGTGAGTGTTCGGGGGCGCTCACACTGTATACTGAATAAATTGAAATGTTATTTTTTCATATCATTTGAATATCGTTAACATGTCTATCTATCCTGAGATTTCCATAATTCTACAACTTTTCCGTCTTGGTGTAGCAAATTCAATGCTAAGCAATGTATATTCTCAGAGACAGTAGGACGCTGGGTATAGGCTGGAAAAAACATTTACGGTTTTAGGTGCATGTCCAGAGGCACTAACTATAAAACTTGATCTTTATTCAGTATCCAAAAGACATACAAACAAGAACATGGAGACACCTCTCCTCACCGCCTCAGCCAAAGGCAGTTTCACGCTTCCCAGTGCTTCCTCAACCGGAGTTATAGTGTCTGTGAAATCTCTTGATGTTAGAAAAAGCACAGCTACTTTCTTTCAAAATCAGCACCACTCCTGTCCTTAGTTTGTGTGTGATATTACAGTTCATCTCCATTCACAACAATAGAACTGGGCATCAAAACCCCACACTCAAACTGAGGACAAGAGGCACTGTTTAGGTGCTGAAAAAAGGCAGACATATTTTCTAAACCAGATTTTAAACTACAGTGCGTGCCAGGGATTCCTTCTTTCCCATTTCTTTGGAATCTACTTTTGCTCATTATACAGAATTGATTCCGATTGGTTTATATAGATATTTTTGCATCAAAATCTGATTGTGTGATTTTAGCCTTTGGCTAAATTCACACTTATTTTTACACTGTAAAATATAAAATACAGTTTTGTGGAAAACCACCTACTCATGAAAGGTCTTAGTGCAATTAATAGAATGAGCATAAAAATAGGTACAGCCCCAATCGAGTGTACTAGTTGTGTCTCGTAAGAAATTAGGAGGTTGTGGTTTGAGCTAAATTACAGTAAGTTTGGTTTGCAAACTCTTAAACTATCAGCTTTTGATTCCCGTTGCCTGGACAAGATGGATGCAGCTGTATTCATGTTTGTTTGTTTGTTTGTTCATGCGAACATGACAGTGATTGTTCATGTTTGCCGATCACAAACAATTTGTTTGATGATCACAATGGTCATAAAGATCATTTTCGAACATATTCAAACTTGTGAACGCTTGCAATTGTGTAATTTATACTTTGCACCTGATAATCTGTACGCATGTGCTCAAGTCTAGACTGAAACATACGCAATCTGTACGCAACTGCGTATTCAGTATGTGTATATTCGTTATTTGTTTGTGAATGTTTGGCGAACACGAACCGATCACAATGGTTTTTTTTATGTTTGTGTTTGGGATCTGAACCGAACATTGGGATGTTTGCTTATCACTAGTCATGTTTTCTAGGCAGCCTTTGCATCCATTTTGTCCAGGCAGTGGGAGTCAAAAGCCAATAGTTCCTGAACCAGAACTTACTGTAAGTTAACTCACCCACACGGCTGCATCGATGGATACAAGACTGTACTGTACCTGTAAGAAACTATGGAATGTCCCTAATAATGAAAACCAGCAAAGATCTTAAAATTTTGAAGAATAGAGTAGATTACTTGAAATTTAGGGGAACATTTAGTCTTAGGGGAAAAAAATTAAAGACCTTTTCGTACTGATAAGTTTGGAACCCATGATACAAGTCTAATATGATTGCAGGTGACTGGGTAATGCTATGTTTGGGAAGGATGTAGCATTTGTCTAATCCCTTTATCAGTGCATAAGGTCCAGATTACACAGAATTTCCTAATTTAAGCCAATTTTAAAAGTATCTTCCTTTGTCTGCCTATAACATGTAATTGACAATGTCATCCTCATACATGAGCCCTTAAGCCTATCATTAGAAATTTCATTTCCTAAGCCCAAAATTGTACCTTTGTGGTGGGAAAGAGAAGAGACCTGGTATTTTTGGTGACTTTTATTTTTATTCAGCTCAGGCAAGGACTGACAACAAGCTGAGAGTTTCTTATTTATATGGAAATGACTAATATGTGTATTTAATTTAGATTTGGAGATTCTCAACTGGAAAAAGCAATTAATGAACATAGGAGAAGAAGGAGAGATGGGAATACCAAGTTCATATCTGTAGATTCTTCTATGGAGTATTCCAGGCAAATAATATTGTTGAAGTGGCTGGACTTGTAGCTGAGGAATAGTGTTGACAATCGCACTTACTTACGATTGATCCTGGGTAATGCTGGAGAAGAAAATCACTTTCCTTCAGCAGTTTTCATATCACCACTTCAAAAATGTTATAAGTGGCACAACATTTATATGTGAAGTCTGCTCATTTACAGCTATTGAACAGATGCTATAGGTAAAAGTAAAAGCCTCAAAAAGACATCTCTTAACCCCTTTGTGCTGCAGCTAGTTTGGGCCTTAATGACCAGGCTAATTTTTCAAAATCTGACCTGTCTCACTTTATGCTCTTATAGCTCAGTGATGCTTTAACGTATGCTAGCGATTCTGAGATTGTTTTTTCGTGACATATGGCACTTTATGTTAGTGGCAAAATTTGGTCACTACTTTGTGTGTTTTTTGTGAAAAACATCAAAATATCATGAAAAATTAAAAAAATTTGCATTTTATGAACTTTTAAATTCTCTGCTTCTAAAAAAAGAAAGTCGTAGCACATAAATTAGTTACTAAGTCACATTACCAATATGTCTTCTTTATTCTGGCATAATTTGGTAAACATATTTTACTTTTTTAGGGTGTTATGGGGCTTAGAAATTTATCAGCAAATTATCACATTTTCGTGAAACTGATTTTTTTAGGGACCAGTTCTTTTTTTAAATGGATTTAGAAGTCTGGTATCCTGAAAACCCCCATAAGTGACCCCATTTTGGAAACTACACACCTTAAAGAATTAATCTAGGGGTATAATGAGCATTTTAACCCTACAGGGGCTGGAGGAAAGTATTCACAATTAGGCAGTAAAAAAATTGAAAATTTTAATTTTCCAATAATATATACGTTTAGATTAAAGTTTCTCATTTTCAAAAGGAATATGAGACAAAAAGCACCCCAAAATTTGTAATGCAGGTTCTCTTGAGTACAACGGTACCCCATATGTGGGCGTAAACCACTGTATGGGCACACAGCAGGGCTCAGAAGGAAGGGAGCGCCAATTAGCTTTTCCAATGCAGATTTTGCTGAAGAAGTTTCTGAGCGCCAGGTGCGTTTGTAGTGCCCCTGTAGTGTCAGCAGAGAGAAAACCCCCCATAAGTCACCCCATTTTGGAAAGTACACCCCTCAAAGAATTCATCTTGGTGTGTGGTGACCATTTTGACCCCACAGGTATTACAGGAAAGTATTCAAAAGAAGACAGTAAAAATGAAAAACTCGAATTCTTCCAATAATATGTTCGTTTAGTTTGAAATTTCTCAATTTCACGAGGAACAAGAGGAAAAAAGTACCCCAAAATTTGTAACGCAGGTTCTCCTGAGTACAATGGTACCCCATATGTGGGCATAAACCACTGCATGGGCACACAGGAGGGCTCAGAAGGGAAGGAGCGCCAATTAGCTTTTTCAATGCAGATTTTGCTGCAGAAGTTTCCGAGCGCCAGGTGCGTTTGCAGTGCCCCTGTAGTGCCAGCGGAGTAAAATCTCGCCATAAGTCACTCCATTTTGGAAAGTGCACCCCTCAAAGTATTCATCTTGGGGTGTGGTGACCATTTTGACCCCACAGGTATTAGAGGAAAGTATTCAAAAGTAGACAGTAAAAATGAAAAACTCAAATTTTTCCAATATTATGTTCTTTTAGTTTGAAATTTCTCAATTTCACGAGGAACAAGAGGAAAAACGTACCACAAAATTTGTAACGCAGGTTCTCCTGAGTACAATGGTACCCCATATGTGGGCGTAAACCACTGTATGGGCACACAGGAGGGCTCAAAAGGGAAGGAGCGCCAATTAGCTTTTTCAATGCAGATTTTGCTGAAGAAGTTTCCGAGTGCCAGGTGCGTTTGCAGAGCCCCTGTAGTGTCCACAGAGTAAAATCTCCCAATAAGTCACCCCATTTTGGAAAGTGCACCCCTCAAAGAATTTATTTTGGGGTGTGGTGAGCATTTTGACCCCACAGGTGTTTGAGGAAAATATTCAAAAGTAGACAGTAAAAATGAAAAACTCGAATTTTTCCAATAATATGTTCCTTTAGTTTGAAATTTCTCAATTTCACGAGGAACAGGAGAGAAATGTCACCCCAATATATGTAAAGCAGGTTCTCCTGAGTAGAACGGTACCCCATATGTGGGCATAAACCACTGCATGGGCACACAGCCGGGCTCAGAAGGGAAGGAGCGCCAATTAGCATTTTCAGTGCAGATTTTTCTGAAGAAGTTTCTGAGCGCCAGGTGCGTTTGCTGAGCCCCTGTAGTGTCAGCAGAATAGATTCCCCCCCAAAAGTCACCACATTTTGGAAAGAGCACCCCTCAAAGAATTCATCTTGGTGTGTGGTGACCATTTTTACCCCACAGGTATTAGAGGAAAGTATTCAAAATTGGCCAGTAAAAATGAAAAACTCGAATTTTTCCAATAATATGTTGGTTTAGTTTGAAATTTCTCAATTTGACGAGGAACAGGAGAGAAAAGGCACCCCAAAATCTGTAACGCAGGTTCTCCTGAGTAAAACGGTACCCCATATGTGGGCATAAACCACTGTATGGGCACACAGCAGGGCTCAGAAGGGAAGGAGCGCCAATTTACAGGAGCAAAACCGCAGCTAGTAATGGTTATTAGAATAGCGCAGTTACTAAAATAAAATAAAAAAAATGAAATTACAGGTAATGTGGGGTGGTTACGGGCAACCAGGGGTGGTTATGGGCAACCTGAGGTGGTTACAGGTAATCTGGGGTGGTTACGGACAACATGGGGTGGTCACGGGCAACCTGCTGTGGTTACAGGCAACGTGGGGTGGTTACAGGCAACGCGGGGTGGTTACGGGCAACGTGTGGTGGTTATGGGCAACGTGTGGTGGTCACGGGCAACCTGCTGTGGTTACGGCAACGTGGGGTGGTTACAGGCAACGCGGGGTGGTTACGGGCAACGTGTGGTGGTTATGGGCAACGTGTGGTGGTCACGGGCAACCTGCTGTGGTTACGGCAACGTGGGGTGGTTACAGGCAACGTGGGCTGGTTACAGGCAACGTGGGCTGGTAACGGGCAACGTGGGCTGGTTACGGGCAACCTGCTGTGCTTACAGACAATCTGGGATGGTTACGGGAAACGTGGGGTGGTTACGGGCAACCTGCAGTGCTTACAGACAATCTGGGGTGGATACGGGCAACGTGGGGTGGTTACGGGCAACCTGCTGTGCTTACAGACAATCTGGGGTGGTTACAGGCAACGTGGGGTGGTTACGGGCAATGTGGGGTGGTTATGGATAAACTGAAGTTCTTATAGGCAATCTGGGGTGGGTACCTGTAATCTGACATGGGCACCGCAATCTGGAGGGGGTCATTGGCAATTTGGGGTGGTCAGAGGCGACGTGTGGTGGTCAGAGGCGACGTGTGGTGGTTAGAGGCGACGTGCGGTGGTCAGAGGCGACGTGCGGTGGTCAGAGGCGACGTGCGGTGGTCAGAGGCGACTTGCGGTGGTCAGAGGCGACGTGCGGTGGTCAGAGGCATCGTGGCGTGGTCAGAGGCATCGTGGCGTGGTCAGAGGCATCGTGGCGTGGTCAGAGGCATCGTGGCGTGGTCAGAGGCAACGCGCGGTGGTTACGTGCAATCTGGGGGGGGTTACATGTAATCTGGCATGATTACGGGGAACCTGGGGGGGTTATGTGCAACCTGGAAGGGTTACAGACAATCTGGGATTGTTACTGATAAACTGAAGTGCTTATAGGTAATCTGGGGTGGGTACATGTAATTTGGGGTGGTTACGGGCAATCTGGAGGGGGTCACTGGCAATTTGCGGTGGTTACGGGCAACGTGCGGTGGTTACGGGCAACGTGCGGTGGTTACGGGCAACGTGCGGTGGTTACGGGCAACGTGCGGTGGTTACGGGCAACGTGCGGTGGATACGGGCAACGTGCGGTGGTTACGGGTAATCTGGGGAGGGGTTAGGGGTAATTTGGGAGTAAACTGCAATTATTACTATAATAAAAAGTGTGTGTTTTATTTTTTTGTATGTTTGTCACTTTTTGTACTTTATACATTCATTTTCACTGTATTACTATGATTACTGTGATATTTTCTATCACAGTAATCATAGTTCAGTGACAGAGACCAAATTGGTCTCTGTCACTTTAAATTTTCAGAGCTTGGCTGGTTGTGAAGCGCATGCGCACTTCATAACCAGCCAGGACGTCGAGGAGGAAGGAGCTCCGTGGATCCGGTGAGTATATGGGGAAGGGAGGGTGACTCGGGGACGGGGGTGACAGGGGGGGTGGGGGCGACTTGGGGGGTGGGGGGACATCACTTTTTATCCCCTGTCACCAATCATTTATGGTGACAGGGGATAAAAAGTGCCAGGAGCACATGGTACAAGCGATCAGCGGTATATAGTATATACCGCTGATCGCTTGTACCGGGACCCCACAGGGGGGTCCCCGATGACTGCCCCATGCTCTCCGCTACCTCCGGTGGCGGAGAGCATGGGGCTTTAATTCATTTTAACTTTTTAATCGCTGTGAACCGACGTTAGTCGGTTCACAGCGATTGCGGCGGCCATCTTGGAAATGATGGCCGCCGGGGGAGGGGGGTTAGTTATCGGGGCACTAGGGGGGTCTGATCTGGGGTCTGATATACACTTATTTCATCTCCCCCCGCCGTAGATTCACGGCGGGGGGAGATGAAAGGTGGCGGCGGCACCGGTAATCCTCTTTACCGACGGTCGCCGCTATAACGTTAATAGCGGCGATCGTCGGTAAGGGGGGGGGGCCGGGACGGACCTCACACACTGCCCCAACCCCTCAGCTACCTCCGGTAGCCGGGGGGATGGGGTGGGGGCCGTCCCGGCCCCGCAGCCTTATTCTCTGCCATCGCCGTAAAAAGCTGATGGCAGCAGAATAAGGCCCATTAGTGACCGCCGTAGAAAGCCGTATCGGCGGTCACTAAGGGGTTAAACTCGGTATCACAACTGACTAAATAAATGTAAATTGCTAATTTGGAGTGTTTACCCTTGTTTTAGTCTTCTAGCAGTGGCGGTCTTTGGCACCAAGCACACCAAGCGATCGCTTGGGGCCCCCAAGATCCAGGGGGGCCCCCACGCCCCGCTCTTGCGCTCAAGACCGCTGGACATGGCCGCTGTCCCGCTCGCTGCTGCCATCTGAACTGTAACTATAAGCACTCGTAATGAGCGCTCATGGTTACATGCAGCAGCACTGACAGGGCGGGAGACATTGGCCCCCTTCCTGTCAGTCCCTCTTGTGGCCGCAGGAAGGGTTTTCCCTGCGGTCACAAGTGGCAGCTTTATCCTTGTGGTGCCGGTGCTCCAGTGACATCACTGGAGCATCGGCGCCAGGACAAGGGGAGTGCGGCCTCTTGTGATCGCAGGGAAAACCCTTCCTGCGGCCACAAGAGTGAAGAGAAGAGGAGACGCCCATACCCAGGTGAGTATAAGTGTTTGTTTTATTGTGTTATATACTATATGGGAGGGGGAGCACACAGGGTCCTGTGTAACTGGGGGAGCGCACATCTGGGGTCTATATAAATGGGGGCAGCACACAGGGGGTCTATATACTACTTGGGGCAGCAGAATGAGGTCTATATACAACTTGAAGAGCACACAGGAGGTCTATATCCAAGTGGGGGAGCACACAGGGGGGCTATATACTACTGGGGGAGCACACAGGGGTCTATGTACTACTGGTGGGGCACACAGGGGGTCTATATACTACTGGGGGAACATACAGGGGGTCTATATACTACTTGTGAGGCACACAGGTGGTCTATATATAACTGGGGGAGCACACAGGGGTCTGTATACTACTGGGGCAGCACACAAGGGGTCTATATAATACTGGTGGGGCACACAGGGGGTCTATATACTACTGGGGGAACCACACAGGGGGTTTATGTACTACTGGAGGAGCACACAGGGGTCTATATCCAAGTGGGGGAGCACACAGGAGGTCTATATCCAAGTGGGGGAGCACACAGGGGGGCTAAATACCCCTGAGGGAGCACACAGGGGGCCGATATACTAGTGGGGGAGCACACAGGGGGTATATACAACTGGGGGCAGCACACAGGGGGTCTATATACAACTGGGGCAGCACACAGGAGGTCTATATACTTCTGGGGGAGCACACGGGGGGCTATATATAACTGGGGGAACACACAGGGGTCTATATACTACTGGGGGCAGGACACAAGGGGTATATACTATTGGGGGCAGCACACAAGGAGTATATATTACTGGCGGTAGCGCACAAGGGGTATATACTACTGGGAGCAACACACAGTGGTCTATTGTTTTGGAACGCGTGTCGAGGGGGGGCCCCAGACATAACTTCGCTTGGGGCCCCAGAAATGCCAAGACCGCCCCTGTCTTCTAGTATTGGCTTTTTATCAATTTCTTCCAAAGTCCAAAGCTGGCTAAACATTTCTATAGCTATCTCTTCAGACCCTGCTTCCCCCCCACAAACCCCTATATGTCTTCTGAATAGAAGTAGGGGGGAAAGTTACCATTAAGAGTTTAGTGACCACCATGCACACTAGATTGCCACTCAACCATGTCTAAAATGGCAGGTTTGGCACTGTGAGTCTGCATAATTATCGTCCAGGAGCACTGCCCTGCCCTCACAGCATCATCCGGCCCTCCTGCACCATTCATTATTAATGGAGCGGGTGGGGCGGATGATGCTTTGGCCTCTACCTGGCCCTTATGTTCTGAAAGAGAAAAGCCAATGCTATAGATATCTGGCTGCGGCTTAATCTTCCCACCTTATAGAGGACACATGAACATCTGGCCCTGCTGAACATTCATGTGTATGGGTGAGTTGGGAGGGTCTGATTCCTTGCAGACACACTTGAACTCATGTTGTAGTGGCTGTTCCTGGTACTGAAGTTACTGCAGCTCAAAATCATTTAAAGTGTAAGTGTCATTTCAGCTGACTTTTCAGGATAAGCTATTCTGTATGTATATGAGGAGACTAATAATGAGAGAAAGTATAGAGGAAAAAAACTTCTCACAAAAATGCTGTCATCTTCGGATAGATGGAACCAATACGCTCTGTAGATATAGGGCACAGTATACTCACATTGCCTTCATGACTTTAAATTAATTTATTTAGAATGTAGATGAAGCATTAACAAAAGCACAGTGCTCACGGCTGATTTACACATCAAACTCGAACACCCAGGTACGTCCTCATCACGGTTTTTCGGAGGAAACATAAGGAATGGAGGAGTTTGCATCCTCTGAAACATCCACTAAAAAAAACATCCTGCAAACCAACCTCACTGTAGCAAACCTTCAGAGGTTCCCAGGCTAGAACTGAGCAGTCTAACATGTGAATCCAGCATTTCTGCACAAACTGCACATGCTGTTCATCTCCTCTTCCTGCTCACTCATCCCCCATGGCCCATCTATAGACTATAATGGTCAGTGCAAACCCATCTTCTCCCTGGTTCTCGTTGATGTAGATTACTTTTTCTTGATAATGAACAGATAAGAATTGAGAGGTGGCAGCCCTGTGAGTACAGAAGGAAGCTCTTTTGCCTAATAAAACCTATTACAGAGGGTTATTTTTTAATTCACTTGTACTATTGATTTCTGCAAAGATATTTTAGATGACAGTTACACTTAAAGTCGAGTGAACAGGGATGCATGTACTGTAATACCAAACTGTTCATAAAAATGAAGAGGCCGCCATATTCATGCAAGATGATTAGTAGTAGTGTCAGTCAGACCCCTTCTGATCTGATATTCATGGACTATCCTATAGAGAGACTGTCTATATTAAAGTCTTAAAAAAGACCTTACCCCTAAAGTTACATTGAATACTAGCTAGGTCCATGAGTGCATGCCTTGCTTTAAATCATCAGTTATCCTTTCAAATTCCTGTTCCGATACAGTTTTGGCAAGATGACCACTCCCAATACTAATGTACAAAATAATAAATAATTAAAAATAATATAATAAAGTAAAGAATATGTCTCAGTATCTGATTTAGAAATTAGGTGATGTATTTTCTTTAAGGGTTATTGGCACAAAGAGATAAACAGAATTGACTGAATACGATATTATGATGCAAAACAGAAAAATAAGTCTAGGGAATAATACAGGTAATCATAGGTCACGGAGCTACAAAGTCGGGTTATTATACATCAAATTTAGCTTTATGCACCTTTGTTGGAACCAGAAGATCTTTGATGAAAGGAATTGTTTAAAATGATTTCCAGATCTATCCCACTGAGATGCATTTAAAATCCCCATTAATAGCCAAACAGCAAATTATCATATGTTAATCAAACTCCGGTCGTACCTCATTTCTATTCTCACAGTGGGCTAAAAATCATACGCAAGGAAAACAAAGACCTCATGAAAATGCAGAATTAATGTTAGTAACAAAAAATAGCTCTGATTTCTACATTTATACTCCAGGACAATCTAATCCAAAGGCATTATCTTCATTTCAGCCAAAGGCTATAAAAATATTTTCCATGGAAATGCTGATTTATTTATTTATATTTTATTTAATTTTAGGGGAAAAATTGCTTCTTCTAAATGTTTGTTCATAGAAATATCAAGCTCTAACACTTGTAGCACTTTCATCAGCTTCCTGTAGGGAAAGTTTGCCATTACGTCTGTTATAAAGAAAGTCTTAGAAATCAACATACATCTCCAGTAGCATGTTAAGGGATTATGTCTCTTATGAAGGGCGATTCACTTGGAAGTTAAAGTGTAATTAGAGTGTAACCACAAGCTACGGGAGGATTTACCGCAATAGGCTCACCAGTTCATCGTGAATTTCTATGACAGTGTTAGTAATAAGGACCCTTGTTAAAAAAAAAAAAAAAGACTGCAAGATTCTGAGAATGTAAAAAAGAATATGTTACTCCGGATGTTAGATTATGTCATACAGGTTTCTTCTCCATGATTAAGATGGTTGTAGATAACATCAGCCTTGACTGTATAAGACCATATCCACACAACGTATGTTTTGCATAAATCACGGCCGTTGTTGCAATTTGCAACAACGGCTGTGATTTATACAAAACATAAGTATGTGAATGAATGGAATCCCGGCCAGACTGTATACACATAGTATATGCTCCGGCCGGGATTCCATCAGGTCGTATGAAAGACTGACATGTCATTTTTCTGCGGCAGCTATTCATTCAATAATGGCCACAGAGATATGTCAGTTCACACAATGGAGTGTGCAGCTCCGGCCGCACGCTCCATTGTGTGCAGCGGTGAATTGAGATGCGGGTGCACATGGGTGCGTCCGCATTCCAATTAATCAAAATTGAAAATCATCCGGCTGGTACTGCAGTACCGGCCGGGATGATCTTCTCTGACACCGGCCATTCTGTGACCTGGCTGAGTCACAGAACGGCAGGTGTCTTACGTCATGTGAACATGGCCTAAATCTGAACCATTCAAAGACACACATATTACTATAGGTATATGTAGAGAAGACCCAGCACTCACCAAGTAGTTGTGCTAATTTATTATAGTGCAATAAGCATCAGGAACAATAAGGACGCGTTTCGGTAGTACCTAAGCTAATGAAGGCCATACTTGGCGAAACTCGTCCTTATTGTACCTGATGCTTATTGCACTATAATAAATTAGCACAACTACTTGGTGAGTGATGGGTCTTCTCTACTACATTTCTGGATACCTAGCACCTTGATCACCACCGCTGTCGGAAGTGCCATCCTCGCCATACCTACAATAGGGATCTAACTGCTAAACTAAACATGTCATGAAAAACTGCATGAAAAAACATCAATTTGCTGCTGGGAACAGACTAGTAAATCAGACCCAATGTATTTTTCCTTTAAACAGCACCACTCTTGTCCATAGACTGTATCTGGTTTTGAAAAATAAATTGCACAAGTGCATTCCTTTAACACAGACACCTACCAATAAAGTAAATCCCTAACCAGACATAGCCTGATTTATTTCATCCAAAAAAGATAATATTATAACACTCTGTACAATACTATAATATACTATTTAAGTCACATGTACATTATAATAAATTTCTATTTTGGCCTTAAAAGAGCTACTCCAATATTTTTGGAATGAAACAAATCCATGGATACATTCTGCCTGGTGGAAATGAACATAACTTTGAAATGTCATGGGCTGACAGGGTCTGCCAAATAGTCCTGTACAATGAAGCAAACTGACATTTCATGAGAACAAAACAAGTGTATAATGGAGAGCAGCAAACAAGAGAAAACACAGTCATAGTGGTGTGGTGCTTGTCAACCAAGAAGGGTATACCATGGTGGAGGTCCTCCAGGTGCACTCGCTGACATCACTATAGACTTATAGGGTATATCTCAATGTGTAATGCTGGAGCTGGATAATATCATATAATAAGAATAAGATACCTAGCTGAGTATGGGAATAATGACACTCGCCTTTACAGTACAATGATGAAATTATCCAAACATGAAATACAAAGCAGCATTGAGATTATCATTAAGCTACACTAATCCTAAGGGATGTCATAGTGAGATGGATGTCTGCTGGATCACCCTCAGGAGTCGCTTTAACTCAACACATCCATGAGGGATTCTCTTAGTCGCTTTGTTCTTCTTGCCAAATTGGCCAGTTGTTCGTCTGTAAAATTACCTACGGCTGTGTTTTTTGTTGTTGTTGTTTTTTTTTTTTTGCTTGTTTGTTTGTTACATTACTATTATCTTTACATGCTGTGGGAATTCAAATAAAATTTAGTATTAAAAAAAAAAGTAACAGAAAGTCCAATGTTAATTTGCTCGGCAGCTACTATATGCCACCCTATATCCCCATACACATGATCAATTGGCTCAGTCATATATGTTGAGTTTTTTGACCACTGCCAGACACTTTTGGTGGTCAATTATCTCTACTACGAATTAAAGGTTTGAGCAGATGAAATTCAATGTACCCAACTCTTCTTTCCCCCAAATATTGTCTGTTAGGGGAGAGTAAGGAGACCACATACACAGTAGATATGTGTCCGCTCTCACCAAAATCATCAGTATTTATTGTGTTTTTAATATGTTTTAAATATCTCTATGTTTCCCCTTCCATACTTTACATTGAACATATAAAGCAAATAATGAATGATAAGTGAGTTTGGAATATAAATCTTTGTAATAAAATAAAGCAAAATCATGTCAGTGTACTTATCAGAACACACAAGATCTTCAAGGAAGCGGGAAAAAAAATGCCCCTTTAAGATCAATTACATAAGCTGCCTCCGGCATAAGTAGCTTAATTTTTTAGATTACTATCCATAAGGAATGCTTCAAAGGCTACCTTTAAACCATAAATCTATGTTTTAGAATAGGATTAGAACACTAAGAAATAGGTTTTTACCATTATGTAACTTATTTTCATTAAATCAGTGAGTAGAAGTCTAGATTTAAATCTAGAGAAACATGAAAATGTATGAATGGAACATTTGCATGTGTGACTCAATTAAGTTCATTAACCTGTAGTAGTAACATAGTCAGGAGGTACAAGTCTTAAGAAGGTCATATCATGAATGGGTAAATACTAGAGATGAGCAAATAGTGAAATATTCGATAACTCGAAATTTGATTCAAATAGCTCCCAATATTCAATATATCAAATCCCATTATAATCTATGGGAGAAAAATACTTGAGATTTGGGAATCAATATTCGACCACTAGGAGGTCACCAAGTACACAATGACACCTCAGGAAATGATGCCAACACCTCTGGATGCATATGGGACAGTAGGGGAAGCATGCCTGGCTGCATCTACCACTAGTGATGGGCCAACATCCCAATTTTCGGTTCGGATCCCGAAGACAAAAAAAAAAAAAAATGTTTGTGATCGGTTCGTGTTCGTGTACGCCAAAGATTCACAAACAAATTATGAACATAAAGTAGAAGAGCACGTTTTGGAGCACGGTAGAAGAGCACGGTCTAGCAGTGCACACTTGCATACTTCTCAGGTCAGGTGCAGTGTAAAATACGTAATAACGAAAATTAACGATAACTACAAATCAGTAGTAGCAAGATAACAGGTATTATCCCGCAAGCACAGTATACAGCCGTATACCGGATATACAATTGTTTTTACAATAATAAAATTAAAGAGCTGTTCAACTCCTTTACAGGACGCAGACTGCGCAAATCAGTAAAAGCAAGATAACAGGTATTATCCCACAATCGAAGTATACAGCCGTATACACCATAAGTGGGTGTCTGAACACACTGCTTGTCTCACAACTTCTTCTGTACAGTCTGTCCCTCTGTAGCTCCAACCAGCAAGTGAATCTGAAATCGCCTATTCTTATATTCAGGAGGTGACATAGTTTAGCCAGCCAATCATAGTTAGAGGTTTTTTTTTAAGTCTTGCCTATTCCTAGTAGCTGTCCCTCCCCCCTGCATGTTTATTTGCTGGAAAAAGGAGCCAGGGGATAAGGTAGAGCAAATCAAATTTTTACTGCGGTTTTGTTGGAAAATTTGAACGCAATCGTACTATTCGATTGAATACTATTCACTGAATAGTAAATAATTAGTAATAGGGCCACTTGAAGGGAACCTGTCATTATTTTAATGTTGCCTGAACCATGAGTGATTGGGGAGGTATCCAGTGGCTTCTCTGTGTCCTGCCAACTGGACTTTCATTGACAGATCTCCCCATTTTTGTTCATAGGTGTAGGGCGAGACCTATCATTAAAGTCAGGTGGGAAAAAATTATGCCACCAGGGACTGTGATGACTTGTGATTCAGGCAGCATTAAAGGTTCTCTTTAAGTATAACAACACCCACCAAAGAAAGAATAGGGGAATAAAAATAAAGTAAGGCCACGTTCACACTACATATACTGTATTTTCAAAAAATAACATCCATTGTTGCAAATTGCAACAACGGCCACTGTTTATTGACAGATTGGCTTAACATTAGTTTCTATAGAACAACGTCCATAGTGTATTTATACTGAATACACTATGGCCGGTGTTTCACACAAAATAGGCTGTGCACACAATGTAAAGTATGGCTCCAGCTATACTTTACATTGTGTTCTATGGCTAATTGGAGTGTGGGCACACCCAAAGCTGGCAGCATTCCAATTAACATGAAGTGATGTTCACCTGGCCGATACTGCAGTATCGGCTAGGTAAATATCTCAGACAGCGTCCGTTCTGTGACGCAGACACGTTACACAACGGCCGCTGTTTGTGCCATGTGTGAACATGGCCTAAAGCGTAAAACTATGATGTCTTATGTGTATTAAAAGCTATATCAACCCCCTATAGAATAGAGGGATTTTTTTGTACTAATATTGTTCAGGGTCAAGAGGGAGGAAGTATAGAAAAAAAAGAGGAAAAAGTAAAAACTAAAAAAGAGCCATTGAGTCTAATCCATTGTAGAGAGAATTTGGGGTCTTAAAGGGTAAAAAGTGTTTTTAATATTCTCATAAGATGCCAATAAAGCCAGATCTGAAGTTCACAAAATCCCGGTTTATGATGTCTTCATTAACTTCTTATGAAGTGCAGTTCATATTCCTGAGATGGGGAAATTAGATTATGAGAAAAAGACAAAAGAAAGAGACAAATGTATCCTCTGTGTATGTTACTGCTGTAAAAATAATGGATGCGGCTTTACCGGAGACAAATATGACAAAGTAAAACAATACTTTTAAAACTGTACCCAAATTAGTGATTAATAAATGTACCGCACAATCGAGCTTGTCTTACCCACAGTTATGGATATTCTTTCAGAAGTCATTTGTCACAATCCTTTGCAAAGTTCAATAAATCAAATACAAGTTTTCTTCAAGAGGGTTTTCTACAGCTAGATGATATTAATGTATAAGCTTGTATATATCCTCTTGGAATGCTTCTAAATATATTGCTTTTTTTTTTGCCCGGGGACATCCGGCGTAGCTTTACTATACATTAGACACAACTATATCCAGAGAGTAGCTTAGTATAATATCCCAAAGCAATCTGGGAAATCTCTTCTGCACTGTAATATTATTTTGCCAAACAGCAACAATAGAAGGAAGTAAAACAAAAAAAAATTGCAAAAGTTGCAAGATGCATATGGCTACTTTTATTTTCCATTTTCATATTTTGCTTTATCAAACATTTTAGCGAGATGTTGAGTTATCCATCTAAATGTTCTGCCTTGGAGAGATGGCAAAAGGTGAAAAATTTGAAGGACTTGAAGGAGTTGTGTGGCTGAAAGTGGCCATATACCTCATCCAGCTGAAGGCGGTGGTCGGCAGAGGTCTGGGCACTGCCACTGTGCTCTCATTGCTCGGGCACTGCCACCATGCCTTTGAGCATAGGAAAAGAATTGCAGCTGTAATACACTGTAGTGATTCTGCTCTCATGACGAAGATCAAAGAAAGGTCTGATCAACATTACTATAAGTGTCCTTGTCATTAGCAAAGACTTTAAACATGTCACAGAGACATTTAAAAGGGTTTGATTCATCCAGGCCACCAGTGATCTCTAATACTAGCCAGGAAAGATGTGCGGTGTGTTCCACTCCTATCTCACTGTCTGCTACTGCACAAGATGAGCATTACAGACTTATAACAGAGCTTATATTGTGCAGTTAGATGAAGAGCTCAGCAAGCCAGAGAGTGAAGCTCCCAGCTTTGTGCTTCTCCCAGATTATTTTAGAGATTGTGGGAGCCTAAACTTTAAAAGTTTTAACAAGACTCTGCAACATGTCAAAAGTTTTTTTTCTAGCAAGAGACACTTTAACCCCTTTTATACTACAATCAAAACAGATCATAGCATAAAAAAGAGCAAAGTACAGTCACAACTGCACACTAGATCTATACCCATTACTTGTATGGGTAAAAAGCCCATGGTCCATTGAAGGTCGTAGTGCTGTCTGGTCAGGATGCCTACTGTATACTGAACAGACCTACTGTAGATATGAAGAGACAGAGAGAGAGAACTATTTTAAAAGTATATATATATATATATATATATATATATATATATTATTGCAATACCAATAACAACCTGTTGTATAAATATTATTTTAATACTTAATAGGCATTAATAGCAGAGTAAAAGTAAGATGTCATTTTTATAAAAATGTATTATAAGAAAATACTGTATGTACCCAAGATGATGCCAGAAAACAGCTTGTTCTGGAACAAACAGGGCCTCCTATGGGTCTATTGTGAAAAAATTAAGAAATTTACAATGGAAAACATGGCATGGGCCTCATTGGGTTAAGACTTGTTGTATTCATATCCTTACATTAAAATTATTATTGTATAGAGCATTTTATTAGAGGAAAGACAATTTGCGAATTTCCCAACACCGTTCCATCAGAAAGTGTCAAAAACATATCAAATGTTTCTTCCCGACAGCTCACCCACACATGCGAGACTCAGTCACAGGCACATGCCGAAATGTTTTAATTACCTCACAGGATCCAGTGTACAGCTCTAATAATACAAAGCCCGGGCACAGGAATACAACATCTGCCAAACAATATCCCGTTTTCACATTCACACACTTAACAACAACATCCACTCACTGGTCTCCCACCCTAAGTACGCCAGCCATCCCAGGGAGAGGAAAACATCCCTTTTTGCTCATCTCCAATTTGAGGTTGTTTATTTGAGGTTCAGCCTTTTGATGAATTTCAATATTATACACATTTACAATCTCATGAATTATGGATCTCCTTCTGTTCTAGAGTTCATGATGATTCTCCAGATCCCCATTAAGCAACAATTTCAACACAGTCAGTTTCTGTAAATTGTCTCTAAATATCTTTTGAGTGGAACAGGAAAGAAAATAGTCATTGAAAATCTGTCGTCCTCTTTCTGTCTCCAATGTTTCCTATCAAAAAGGATTAAAACATCTATCTATCTATCTATCTATCTATCTATCGATCTATCTATCTATCTATCTATCTCCTATCTATCTATCTATCTATCTATCGATCTATCTATCTATCGATCTATCTATCTATCTATCTATCTATCTATCTATCTATCTATCTATCTATCGTATCAGTCACTGGGACGAAACTTGTTCCATCGTGGCTTCTGTGTAGCAGTTTAGAACTACTTCTCCAATAGTTCTCATAGACGATATCTCTGCCCGGTCAAAGGACCAATATAGTTCATATAGCAGTGCAATCATATAGGCCCGTACACCCATGGACCACATAATGTCATTTTACTTTGTTACATATTCATAGCTTGCTAAATTTATTGACTTGACCAAAAAGTATGAGTAGATACCCACAAAACCATTGGCAATGCATAATAATCGGATCAAACACTGCTAAACCCATGTCCTTAGTGTTGCAAAAGTAGAAAGGAAAAAATTAACCACAAAGCTATATATATTAAAAAAAAGTATAAATAAATTATTAAAAAAATAAGTACAGTGGTGCCTTGGATAACAAGCATTAATTGTTCCGGGATCGTGCTTGTAATCCAAATCCACTCTTAAACTAAAGCAAATTTTTCACGAAAATGCAGACAATTGGTTCCACACCCCAAAAATAATGATTTTATATTCTGAATAACATGTAAAACAGATGAATCAAACAATAAGAAACAGCTGAATATGTGATATTATAAGTTACTGTACAGTATAGCAATCAGCATGTGGAGTAAAATTGTATAGTAAGTGCATAAACCTGAAAAAAAAAAACAGCCGCAGTTTGTAGATTCAGGATGGAGCTGCAGATCCCCATAATGCAGTAGTGTAGTACAAGTGGCTAGAATAGAGAAGCAGGGCTGCTGTCAGAGGTCTGTGTGATCACATGACAGCAATGGGGAAGGGGCTTGTGTTCAGCATGGAGCAATCAGGAAGTGACAATCACAGAGCTGTGCAAAATGAAAGTGACAGAAACTTTATATACAGCAGTGTGAATGGCTGAGTGTAAGTGCAGGCACATTATAGCAGCAGTGTGAATAGCTGAGTGTGAGTGCAGGCACATTATAGCAGGAATGGAGAGGATGGGAAACACAAGGACTGACAGAGACTGCAGGGAGTATAAAGGAATGAGCAGGGCAGATGTGGGAACATAAATGCAGCACTCTCTGTCCACCAGGGAGAGAGGGGTTAGACTGGGTTCACACTGTGGTTTTGCAATCTGTTTAATGTGTAGGTTTTATGGAAAAACAGATGCAAAAGCGGATGCAATTTTATGTCATCCATTTGGATTTCCATTGACTTAAAAAAAAAAAAACTGTTTAAAATGGATCAAATTGAAAGTACTGTATGTATTGTAGAAAAGTTAGGCTACTTGCATGTAGCAGAGGGGAATTTGTTGTACACTAAACAGCCAAGCTTCTCAGATATATGGTGAAGTTGTGTTTGTCAGATGAAACTGCTGAATTTCTCACATGTACAGCAGCAAAGCTAAAACTATAGTAGGAGCATCCAGTGCAGATTTAATTGTTAATATCAAAGTGCTGGAAACCATGACAAAAATATGTTGGGCCCAGTTTGATCCTAATGGAGGCAAATCACTGAGGGGAGGGGGTATCATTACACGAGGGGCACTGGGCCCACCTTCTGCGCATAGAGTGGGCTGGTGCACATGAAGAAACCGGTGCCGAGTGCGGGAATCGGGCCTGTTTTGAAAAACTAACTGCACCACCAGGATCTGACAAGGTACTGTAAAAAAAAAATAATAATCACTTAGAAAATTGTATATTGATTTTAAATTACAAATTCAGCACTGCACCTTCTGTGATGAAAAAAAAAAAAATCACAATATATATTAAGCTATATGATTTATTGTTCCAGATAGCATAAGGTTTTGATGACAGTGCTGGCTGAGACTTGTAGTTCTATCATATCATTATAGACAGATCTGACCTACTCATTGGCCATGGCACCAATTGCGGTTCAACAACAGCTGTAGTGTTACAGGTTGTCTCCCCTTGTCTCAATGAGCGTCCTTATTAAGCTCATTGAGAAAGGAGTGTTTCAGAATGTACTATGTGTTGTGGAGACCGTGCAGAACATGACCTGTACAACACTTAGACAGGCTCTCAACTTATTATGTTTTGCATAATAGTGAATACAGCGGCCCATGAATGCACAATGCAATGAATAATATAACATCTGCAAGTTACACAATAATGCGATGTTAGCGGCAAATGATATGCATATATTAACCCATAGTGGAGGTCAGCACTTGACGATGGAAACTCAATGTATTATACATAAATCTGTCTCGCCGCACAAAAACATAATTGTTTAAATAGCCCTTGCAATTATTTCAATAGAAAAGCAAAATTATTTCAATACTTTAACATCCAGTCGAAGTTTCAAGCACTTAGATTCATTTTCTGCTGATTGCATTAACTATTTATGATACAGAGAACTTTAGGAAAAAGGAGGCGCTGCAGACGCGCTTCAAGCCGAAGTATTCAGAGTGAAGGGCTTTGTACTTTGTTTTTTTTCTGTTGGAAAGAAGTAATATTTACAGCAATGCTTTATGTCACTGTGGGTTCATTCGGAGTTGAGGATGTGTATCGATTCCTTGGCCCAGAGTTATATCTAGGAGCTGCTCTTCTCCCCCCTCCCTTCTACACCACCTACATTGGGGTAATAGAGCCCTTGGGTCTCCTCAGGCACTAGGTCCTGGGTACTGTTGAATCCCTATATTTAACTATAGCTATATTTCTAGTTAAATTATTCCCCCCAATATAGGGATGACCCACGTCTTCTTTTTTCCCCACCACTGATAGCATGGTGTATGGAGTTTCTGAAGTAGTAAAGCGCTGAGTACAGAAAATGCCCATGATCTGAACCAGTTAATGTGCCCATACACCTTTAATAGTTTTTGGTCAAACCCTTGCTAGCTACTGTATTTTGTCCATTCATTACCCTACACATACCTCAGCTAGGCATATGCATGTTCTCAGAAGAGAAAAGTCAGGCACTGGTTAAGGTGCCTATACATCTAAAATGTATCTCTTTGGTCCTCCCCATACACGTGAGTGTTTGGCATTGGGCGAACGTCCCTGTGTTCTCCATGGGTGGAGGAAGTGTAAGCCACAGTCAGGGCTGTATTAACAGCTGCTGCTGCCCTAGGCACTAAACCTGAAGACGCCCCATCTTCACGCATCTATTGGCGATACCAGACCTGACCAATACCACCATACCCCCCCCCACCCCCACCCCCCTGGAAAAGACACCAGATTTACTGGCAAGTCTGAACGGGAGGAGGGAAACTAAAAAAATAAAAACAAAAAAAATGTCCCCCTGCTCCCTGGTGCTGCCCCCCTGCAAGGTGCTGCCCTAGGCACCAGACCACAGGTGCCTAGTGATAAATACGGCCCTGGCCACAGTCAGACTGCTCTGACATTGGCTTAACTCTCTGAGAACAAATGGGTTGAGCAGTGAAAAATCACACCTGGCAACTACCTCTAGAGACTGAGGAGGTCCCCATGAACTTTAAAATTTTGTTCGAATCTGTATGAAGGTTTTTGGGCAGGTTTTAAAATTCAACATGCCCTCCTGTCCCTCTACATAATCTATCAAGGAGCGAGGATGGACGTCAGCACACTGCATAATACATAAGATAGTAAGCTAGTTCTGCCAACTAACACATAAGATATGTTTGTTTACGCAATTGTGTTAGCACAAATGAAATTATAATAAAGCTACTATTACTAGTAGTAGCACAACACATGTGAAATGATAATGGAGCTACTACTATTACTATAGGTCCTACTGTATTTGTCAATAAGCTTACAATAACAAAAAAAATTATACTAGACACAGTTTTCAGCACCACTACAAGAATCATTTTTGTCTTCACGTCACTATACCTAAAAGCTTTGTAGTAGTAAAATGGAGTGATTGCCCAAAGTATGAATAAGCGCAGGGACTCCTGTCAAAGACAAGAGTCCTTGCCCCTGTGCAGAATGGTGAGAAGTAAGGCCCAGCACCAAGTCCAGAGTGGAAGCTGGGATCTGTATAGCCTTCGTCTACCTCTTGGCCTCTCTATACAAAAGCACAGATGAAACAAATCTAAAAAAAACAAACTAGAAAGGGTTTCTAATGTAGCTGATTTCTTGGACTAAATCCAGTTTATGCCAAATCGATGTGCTCATCTTTATGAACTTTTTTTTTTTTTTGCTTGTTGGTGAAGATGATCAATATTGTAACCTTTTTCTTGTGCTCTTGTCTTTCTTATCCCCTTTGCCCCTTAATTTAATGTAAGGATGTTGACAAGAAAAGGACGAGGCGAAATGGCAGAAATGAAGTGTATGAGCGAGCCAGATGGAAGGTAAAAAGACTTGGACCCTGAGGTAAGGTTATTAGAGGTGAATGGATTAATAATGTTGATCTTGGTATTGAAGGACTTCAAAGAAAATATATAATATCCCATAAAGGGGTAATGTCAGAGGAATCGCTTTGGAGAATGATTGTGCAAGTAATGTACAGCCCCAAAAGATTTCATGTAATTTCCCAATGACACCACTACTATATATATATATATATATATATATATATATATATATATATATATATATGCCCAAGGGTTAGGATTAGGACTCCTGTCCATGAACACCCCATGTGTCTAAGTTTCTAAAATATCATGATCATTGCATTTTTCATCATGAAGGGTCATAATGACTTAGAGATATATACATCATAGTTCAGGTTCGGTTAGTCCTTGCCTTGCAGAATGAACAACTTATCCCTTAGCACCTGAGGCACAAAAAGAGTGACAAGGATATGACAAGGTAATCAAACACGGATTCCTTGCTTCATGTTCAATGTCAAAGCTGATGTCACATATTTGAACACAGAAATACAAGGGTTTCATGAAAGGGCCTCAACTCAATGGTCAAGAAAAATTTAGGAAAGTATGGATAATAATTCTACCACTGCCGTTAGCCTCTATCTAATACAAAGAGAAAATAATTAAACACTAATTTTATTTTAATTTTAATTTTATTATTGACCCTGATGAGTTATCACCAAATAAAACAGCTACCTCTGCAATGTTCCATCACATTCTTTGCAGGTTTTACCTTTGCCTGAGGTCTGAGTAGAGTGGAATCCAAGTTTGGAAAGTTTCTATTTTATTGGCCCCAATAGTTCTTATAGCTGCCAATAAACTGTGTGATGTAGCTGGCCTGAGATTACAGCATTTATGAGGCTTGAACTATTCTGTTGTCTGATAATGAACTGGAAGCACCATTACTGAGGAAGTTGAAGAAGGAATGTAGTTGGAAGGGTGTCACTGACAATATAAGGCTTACAACTGCAGTAAAGCATTAAGTCGGCCAACCAGCCCAAGGGAACAAATGAGTAAAAGCCCTTTTACGTGTGAAGATAATTTGTAAAAGTCAGCACCAATTGATGTTAAATTGAGTTGTTAACCTTCAAAGAACATATATTTGCCAATTACTGTAATTTTTTATATTTGCTTTTTAGATATATTTTTCGTCCTGTCCCCTCTGCTACAAATATGTGTGTTGACAATGCACAATGATGAGTATTGTTTGCTCAACATAATAATTTCTACACAATAATTGTCTCTCACTAGAGATGAGCAAACTAAATTGAATTTGCCAGGTTCACCTAACTTTACAGTAAATTTGAGGTTCATACGAACCAAACCTTAAATAAACGACACTAAAACGGCTAAACATTTGCAAGCATTTAGCTCTTTTAGTGTGATTCAAAAAAATTGATCTATACTTACCTGTCTGCTCTTCCCCAGTGTTTTTCTCTGGTGCCCAATGGCCAAAATTCAGTTAAACCACTGTCTCAGATGGGACAGTGCTGCGACCAGTGATTGGCTGAGCAGACTGTCACTCTTGTCTTGAGAGTTACAGCCCACTCAACTAATCACTGGCCATCACGCTGTCCCACCTCAGCCAGCCAGTGATTGGGTGAGTGGCCTGTTAGTCTCCCATTGAGCCAATAGGGCTGCACCGCAACCAGTGATTGGCTGAGTGGGCTGACAAAATACAAGAGAGACTGTCTGCTCAGCCAATCACTTGCTGCAGCACAGTAAAATCATTGTTTGGATAAAAGGGCTGGAGATAGGTGAAGACACTGGAGACCCGGAGGAGACACTGAAGACCCGGAGGAGAACCAGGCAGGTGAGAAATCTTTTTTTTTTTTTAGATGTGCAGTCTTCATATTTCCAAACTTGTTTTGTACCAAATTGAACTTTTTGCAAAGTTCGGAACAAATCTCGGTTCAAGAAGTTCTGTTTGCTTATCCCTAGCCCTTAAACATGTATAGACAATACTGTGCCATCTACCAGCATTACAGTATGCTTTAGAGCAGGAGGATTTGTGCAAAAGAATTCTGTGTAACATGTAGCTTATCCAAAAATGTCCTACTCATTCTGAGCTAAAAAGTCCAGTAGGTGGCCTCACTGAATGAATGACAGCTTATCCTGTATGACTGTGAATATAGTGATTAGGATCTCCTACTGGACTCCTAAGCCTAGAATAAGCAGACATTTAAATGAATATAATACATGTGATACCTAATCTTTTCCCATACAGCTACATTATTATATATACAAATTTCCTCAGCTCTATAATATAATGTAGGCATATACACTACTTTTTCAACATGTCAGGTTCCCATAACTTCTTCTTTTGTCGGACTGACCATCAAAGTATTTGACCAAATCCGTTCTCTTTCTGTTGTCCCATATAAAAGGCCACACATAATGGCTATCACTTAAAGGGTATGCTATTAAAAGGTATGCTAGTAGATCAACAGGAATACAATGGCTGGTACTTCCACCAATCTCGGTCTAAAGAGGCTTTCGCCCTCATGTATAGCACAGTACTGCAGGTCCCTAACCCCTTAAGGACCGGGCCAATTTAGTTTTTTGCGTTTTCGTTTTTCCCCCTTGTGCTTAAAAGGCCATAGCACTTGCAATTTTTCACCTAGAAACCCACATGGGCCCTTATTTTTTGTGCCACTAATTTTACTTTGCAATGACAGGCAGAATTTTTTCATAAAGTACACTGCAAAAGCAGGAAAAAAAATAAATGTATGGTGAAACTGAAAAAAAAAACAACACATTTTTTTACACATATACTAGAAGCCCCCCGGGGCACTTCTAGTATAAGCATACTGATCTCTCTTTACGATCAATGCTGTATAGATATACAGCATAGATCGATGAGATACAGTAGGCACTCAATTGCTTCTGGCTGCTGCAGCCGGAAGCAACCGAATTCAGAGCCGGGATCAGTGCCATTATGGCGCAGACCCCTGACAGAGTAGGATGTGGACAACGTCCCGGAGGAGCGATCCACCCCACTAGACACCAGGGAACGGCTCCGGAAGGTAATCTAATGCAGCTGCCCCGCTCTGAACTCCCTTGCCGACCGCAGGGTGTAAATATGCGACCACAGTTGTTAAGGGATTAAACTACCAATACTAAAAGTAGGGCATATACAAGGATGAGTGCCACCAGGCTTTGAAGAGGCTGCAGCATTCACATAGACACTGCAGCCTTTTTAAACAGCTGTTCGGCAGGGTCATATAGAATTGTAACCCCGCAGATTTAATATTGATGGCCCATCCAGTGGATAGACCATCTAAATCAATCTTTCTACATAAAACTTGAAATCTAACCAGTATCATTTGCTAGCCTAATTTTTGCTCAGGTGATTTTATATGAACTTGGCTCATTTGTTAGGGGTGTGTCCGAGAAGCTGTCTGTTTCTTATGTCAACCATCAGAATTATGTATACAGCTTTGTAATATTCAGATCCTGCAACTCGGAATTAGTCCCATGCCAGTAATAAGTAATGTATTTTGTTAAGAAAATGATATCCATATATACTCTGGAAAGTGAATATTGATCCAGTAAAAGGTCAAGTAATCCATGATTTAAGTTTATACTAAATCTCCACCGTAGATGCATGTCATCCCTGCTCCTTCTTAGTCACACGCATTGTACTAGACCGATGACAGAGACGAGCCACTCCAGACCAAATCTCAACAGTTAAATATTTATCTTAGTGCAGCAATTAAAGCAGATTTGTGAAGAAAAGCGGAATGGAGAAACGAGATTATTTGTCCCCATAAATGATTAAATGGTCCTGGCGACTTCCTCCACCTAATTAGGAATTGGATCTATAATATTATTTTGCATTCTCATTGGCAACACTGTCAATATTTTAAGACATAACTATCTTGCCAAAACAATATTATTTCTTGGCATTAACAAAAGCAAGAAAGATTAGTAAATCCAAAGGCAATTTGAGCTCTAATTTAAGGTTATTACTTCTTGTCAATAGCATTTTGCCCCATAAATCTCCCTAGTGTACGCTTTGAATTTTCTTCTTCAGTAAACAGATACTTAGACATGTGCAAATCATAATTATTTTGCCTTGCTGCATGTTTAGAAGGTTGAATGAAACTGTCAGAAAGGTTACATTCCATCCTTGTATCTCTGGGCAACAAACGCATATTTAGAATTCTTTAACAATCCTTGCACAGTCTTATCAATACTGATTTAGACCCGGTTAGGAAGCAGCAACTGAATTCAGGTGGGTTCCACTTGATGAAATAGCCTATACAAAAATTTGGCTTTGAGGTTTCAAATCAACCAAGGGGTCAAATTTGCAATAGATTCTATTACTTGACTGTGCTCTCCCACAAGCTGCCCTAAAGCCACAGAGATGCGCTCCAAAGATTGTAAAAATTCAAGTGAAGTTTCGCTCGGTTTTTGTTATTACCGAGACAGGAATTATCGGAGCTCATTTAAAGAAATGTGGAGAATGCATTTAATATTCACATGCCCTTTTCTCTCGAAAGCTTTGATAAATATCCCCCCTCTAGCCCTCTATTATTCCAGTTTTCAAACTTGTAATTCATGTGCAAAATACTTTCCACAAATACAGAGGCTTTTTAAGTGAACGGGTACGTTTGCATATTCATAAAGTAGGAGACTGCCTTGTGAGCACCAATTATTGCTCATTAAAGTATCTGCTGATTTTCACTGTCAACAACATCCAACATGCTTCTCTCTTTGCAAAGTCACCTTTACAGTAAAGAAGACGGCCTACAGCAATACTTCAATTTTCTGTTTAGATAGGTCTACACTGATAACCCTTAAATCGACCCGTCGAGGAATACATTATGCGTCTCTTTTATCTCGCCCGTGCCTTCTACCTTTTATATTAATCACCGTGCCTGTCCATTCCGACTCACTTCACAAGTCTCTTAGTTAAAGCAATATGTGACTAATCAGCACTGATGATATGATTGCGGAATTCTAATTAATGGAATGCATTTACTCTTCAATCTAGCAAAGGACAATGTTGCTTTTGTATATTAATGCTAAACATTTTGGATAATATGAAAAAAAAAACTTGAAGCCATTTAGACTAATGTTATTATAATGTATTTATGAATAGCAGGTGTGTTAAGTAGCTCGGTGCTAATGCAAAGTTACATGGAATAAAAGATTCAAATGGATGTACCAAGTAAAGATTGCCGTCTTATAACCTTTTGTTTTAAAACCGTATGTAAATGTCTTCATACGCAGTCATGTTTGGTTTGGCTTAACATGTATGTGTTCGAAATAAGGAGAAGGGTGTAAATTGCTGCCAGACACTACTGGAAGCAACTTATCTCCCAGAGAACAGAATGATCCAGCGACCATCTCTTCAATGATAACTCCCCCTCTATGAACACCAGAGAGTGGTGGTCAATGATTCCTACTCCGAATGGTCCCCGGTAATAAGTGGTGTACCCCAAGGGTCAGTACTGGGCCCTCCTCTTTTTAACTTGTTTATTAATGATATTGAGAATGGAATTAACAGCAATGTTTCTATCTTTGCAGATGACACCAAGCTTTGTAGTACAGTACAGTCTATGGAGGATGTGCAGATGTTACAGGATGACTTAGACACACTGAGTGTTTGGGCGTCCACTTGGCAAATGAGGTTCAATGTGGATAAATGTAAAGTTATGCACCTGGGTACTAATAACCCGCATGCATCATATGTCCTGGGGGGAGTTACTCTGGGAGAGTCACTGATAGAGAAGGATTTGGGTGTACTTGTAGATAATAGACTGCAGAACAGCACACAATGTCAGTCAGTAGCTTCTAAGGCCAGCAGGATATTGTCATGCATTAAAACAGGCATGGACTCACGGGACAGGGATATAATATTACCGCTTTATAAAGCTTTGGTGCGGCCTCATCTGGAGTATGCTGTCCAGTTTTGGAACCCGATTCATAAAAAGGATGTTCTAGAGCTGGAGAGGGTACAAAGACGGGCAACTAAACTAATAAGGGGAATGGAGCATCTTAGTTATGAGGAGAGATTAAAAGAATTACATTTGTTTAGTCTGGAGAAGAGACGTTTAAGGGGAGATATGATTAACTTATTTAAATATATAAATGGCCCCTACAAGAGATATGGGGAAAAGATGTTCCAGGTAAAACCCCCTCAAAGGATAAGAGGGCACTGCCTCCGCCTGGAGAAAAAAAGGTTCAATCTCCGGAGGCGACAAGTCTTCTTTACCATGAGAACTGTGAATCTGTGGAACAGTCTACCACAGGATCTGGTCACAGGAAAAACAGTAGAGGGCTTCAAAACAGGGCTAGACAAGTTCTTAGACCAAAATAATATAAATGCATATGTATAGAACCTATCACCCCTCCCCCTTCCCTGTATCCATCCCCTCCTTGGTTGAACTTGATGGACATGTGTCTTTTTTCAACCGTATTAACTATGTAACATTAGCTGGTTAGCTGGTCCTGCACTTGTACATAAAAAACGCAAGGTTAGTTGCCAGTTAAGAGATGGTGGAGAGATGATTTCCATCAAAAGAATGGGGTTGCTAGGTATTAAAGTAAAGCTGGACCTAGACTTCAGCTGTTGGTCAAATGGGTTCGACAGCCGGCATGAGATGTATGGGGCTCTCCCAAATGTCTACTGACAGATGATGTCGGTGGAGATAGGGGTATCAGACCACTGTTAGCCACATGCAGAGCTGTCTGATTGTGGCTTACTATTCCTTTCCCCATGAAGAACACGGCCAATGTTGAATATATCTGTGTATAGGGAGGATGGGCGGGGGGGGGGGGGGGTAGACAGGATAAATAACTGAGGTTCAGCTTGTAGTTATTGAAAGTGTATTAACATCTTAACATCTCTGAGAGCAAAAGGACTGGGCATATTTGAATTCAAAAGCCCAATTGCTGCCCTCCCCCAACCTCTGCCATAAGGGAGGAGAATGGAGGCCCTTATACACATTAGGAGATTGTCTGGTTAGATAAATAACTAAAATAGTACACAAATAAAAAAAATATATATTTTTTTTAGTAATGCTAGTAGTAGGTAATGGGCAGCAAAATAATAATAATAATAATAATAATAATAATAATAATAATAATACAAAAATGCCTTCAATTGTGACAGTATAAGAAATACCTGTATACCATCAAAAAGCAGTTGTCAAGGATTTTAGCCTACTAAGGACTCAGTATTCTGAAGCAGTCAGCATTGTGAGAAAAAAGGAGTTGTAGTACTTGTCCCTTTAGTGTACTGAGCGATGACAGATCCAGGTGGTCAACTCCCCCCCACACACACAAATCATACTTATAGGATAGGTAATCAGCTGATAATCCTTGAGATTCCCTTTTGATTAAAACTGTTCCTACCGCTATTTATATATTTAGTAGAATTCTTTTATGGCACCACGGTAATTCTGGCACACTTTGGTGACTGCAAAGTACAAACACTTTCCTGATTTATATACCTTGGAATTCCATCTTTCATTTAAACTACATCTGGGATAAGCAAGGCAATGAAACTTCATTATTATATTGTGTTGTGTTTAAAACGATTCCATAACCTCTATTTCTCATTAACCTCTCTTTTACTAAACATCAAATCACTTGTATAACGGATGTGATTACTGGATTTAAAAAGTCAACAGATGGCCGAAGACAAGGTGTATTTAAACTGATATTAATCTTGGATGAAGACAACTTATGATTAAGGATATAACTGAATCAGAGGTATATATTTGGTCAATGCCCAGACATAATTCAAGATTGATCTTCCAAGTTACCATATGGAGCGTATTTCTTTCTCTTATGAAGAGTAGATTACGGCAAGGACTAAAGCTACTTATGATATTACAGGCTCAACCCTTACTAATTTGAATAAGATCATAGTGCAGAGAAAGCAGCCTGGCAAAATGCCTAGATATACAGTTTGTACCCATTCAATCTGAATATGCATAAATTATCCAGACCGCATTGCCGTTCTCTAATTGTACTTGGTGATCTAAACATATTTGGGCTGTTAACCAGTGAACTGCACATGTTTCTACCGTCATGATAGAAAACATTAATCTGCATTAGTGGTATCCAACCTGTTGTGAAACTTCAACTCCTGACATGAAAGCAGCTAGAGGGCTATAGGTTAGAGACTACTGATTTACAATAGATAGTAAGCTTCACCTTTGTCAATACATAGCCCTGAGACTTTAAGATTTTAGGGAAGATAATCTGCTAAAATAGGAGAAAATAATAAAAATAACTTCTCGAGGCTAAGGCTCTAAAATTATATCAAGATACATTTATGTAATCATAATCAGACAGACCATTGATGCAATGATTGTGCTTTTTGGGTTTTCCACCAAAGCCATATATATTCTCTATTAAAGTTTTTGAAGTTTATTAAGTTAGTAGAAAATATCACTATGCCTGGGGGTCCCCACCCATCATGAGAGCAAAGGGACTTTGACACCTCTGGCTCTTTCTACATACATACTTTGATGTAGCCAGACATCAAACCCCAGATAAACAGACATGGATCTAACGGTTCACTTACTTTTACCAATATTTGTCCAAGTACAGCCACAAATGAGTGCCGATCATTGAGACTGGTGCTCGCTTGCACAGTATAAAAGGCACAATCAATTGACTGGCTGGGCCACACGAACTATAGCTGTATCGTTTGTGTGGCCATTTAAATACATTACTATGGGTCGCACGTTTACACAGAGAGAGGTATGGCTGATAACGATGATCTTTTGTGCCACACAAAAAATCAAATCAGCCAATGAATGGGCATTTGATTGCTTGTCAGCTGATAAATTTTAATAGGAACACTTGTTACCGATATTTGACCTGTGTAAAAGGACCTTTAATAACAGAAAAACTCTAGATCAATCTTTTTTTTTTTTCTTCCCAGTTGGGCTATTTTCATGTCACATTCAAAGTACTGTTTACTATATGTAGAAAAAGCTCCTAGCATATACAGTAAAAGCCTCCATAGAAACCTATGAGCACAGGAAGGCCAAAAGAGGATTATTTTGGCCTTCATTGAAGCCAGTGTATATCAGGGTTTGCTTATGAAATTTCACTATAGACTCCACTACACTATATTTAGCTTTAAAACATGATATGTGAAGACAATGTACAGTTAGTACAGGCCAGAGAGAAGATTGTAAACCGTTAGCAATATATTTTTCGTTTGACACATATAGCATTGAATTAATGACCCCAAAAATTTCTTGGGAATATTTTAATATTTTCATATGGTTAAAAGGGTCTTTTTTCCATGACTGGTAGACATTTTCTTTTGTTTTATGCTAGACTTAAGAAGCAGAGGTATATCATTATAAATGTAACCTGTGTCGCCATGCATCTTTCTCTAAACAGGCTAGAGAGAACAACGTGAACTAATTTGATGGTTTGGACACAGGTCACACTGGTAATTTCAGTATATATATCCTAAAACATTTCAATTTAAATACATTTAAAGTTTGGATGAGGAAAAAAAAATAATTTAAGAGATAAAAATCAGTCAAGATGTGTGATACATCTTCTCTTAGCACAATATGGTGAGCTAGACATAAAATTTCACTTCTTTCATATTGCACATATTGTACATGTCCTCGCCTTCTCAGTTCTTTTCCAAACGGATTGACTAAAAACATATACTCAAAGTCAAATCACTTCAATGTGAAAGAAAAACACCACTTAACACCTAAGAGCAGCCATGCTCATGCTACACCTTGCTTCCGCTTTTATGCATAGTTGGCCAAACACATCTAGTCCCAAGGTTAAACAGGTTAACTCATCAGGACAATGCTAAATATAAATATTAAGTGGAGTTCCCCCACTTAACGACAAAGCAGAGAGACATTAACCTAGGCTCGGCTGTCCGTATAAAGTATTCATAAGTGTTCATAAGTCCGCCAACAAATAATGATGATGGAGATAGTGGTTGGGTGTGATGGAAAATCACTGCCCCATCCCCTTGTGCAAGGAAATATAAGCTGCTTATTCCCCCATAGAGATAACAGGAACTCTCACTATGCCAAACATTCCTGTGTAAGGGTAGGACCAGGAAAAACAGGAGAGATAACTGTTGTTTGGCCAACAGTTTCTGAAAGTGTATGGACACATTTAAAGGTGACACCACTATAAAGAAAGATCTTTTAAACAGCTTATTTGTTAGGAGTCTTGAGAGATGCCTGTCTTTAATGTTCCTTAAAGCAACAGGACTCCATAAATCATATTGTTGTAAAGAAGGACATGGGAATAAACTGCACAGATGGAGGTCCACTGAAGCAGGACAACTGGAGGATAGCACAGGAACTGATCAGCAGTCAGACGAGGTTTAACAATCCAATGATGATAGGAGTTGTAGTCTCGGCATACAAGCTTTATTGGACAGTGCATTTCGAGATAGCACTCTTCGTCAGGTCCATCTAGTGCTGTCTCGAAACACGTCCAATAAAGCTTGTTTGCCAAGACTACGACTCCTATCATCATTGGATAGCGGAACCTCGGCTGACTGCCAATAAGCACCTATGCTAGCCTCCATTTCCCCTGCATCAGTGGACCTCTATCTGTGCAATGGATTCCCATTTATCTTACCTGTTTCCCCAGCTCTGCAGTAGGGCAACAGACGGTATCCTCCTATCTATTCTACTAGCGGTGTTGTGCTTGGAGCAAGACCGCAAAAGGTGAGCAGCATTTTTGTATGTGTAGCGCTCTCCAACACTTCAATCTGCAGAGTCATGTTATGTGCGCCCTATGGTGTAATCCTTTATTCTTCTAGTGATAGAAGGACATTATACAACTTTCAGCATGCAAATTTGCTCTCTCCTAGAAGGAAGTAAACTGTTTCATACTGGGCAAACCAGAGTCACATCTAAAAGAAAGAGTCATCCTTCTGCAAAGAGCTGTTTCTGGGTTCTTGTCCTTTGTCGATACAAAGTAGGATACTGGTCGACTAATGAGATGCCTTAGATAAAGCTCAGGGCCTTGGTGGAAGGGTATTGATTATCAATGAAGAGATCAGTAGTCCGTTCCTTAACCATGCTACTGCCAGTTTTTTTCCTACTGTAGATAGAAATAGAAAATCTCTGTAATTGGATCATCACCGGGTATTGTGGTGTTAATACAATTTTACTTTACAACTATTTCACTGGCACTCTAATGGTTGATAAATGCTCTCTACCCACCGCAGGGACATCCAGAAGGGAAGCTTAAGGACCAACTCATTAGTCAAATTCAGAATGTGATCTCTAAGACAGTGGTCAATCAATTCAGGAAGCAATTATCCATTCATTTCACATCTTGATTATGGTTTGGTACTGTCACTTTATTCTTAAGGGTTCTCCAGTTCCAATTATATCTAACATGCCATATACACATGCCCCATAATTACATCTGCGGGAGACTTGGGACTGCTATGCCCACCCCCCTGTCCATACTCCTTCAGTTCTGATCAAGTCCAAAACTCATAATAACAAGACGAGTGATTTTAACAGTGTGATAGAAAAGGCTGATCCTTTCAACACAGTAGAAATAACAGGAACATATCAATACCGACTGTGACCCTTTACTTACATGTAAGATGTTTTGGCTCCAGTTATCCTACCAGTGCAACTTTTTGACATATTTTATTTTACAATTTGGAAAAGTATAAAAACAATAAAATTGATAGTCTAATTGGTTTTCCACATTTATCACCTAGTCACATGGATGGCAATAAATACAGGATCAATGAGGTTTGACAGATAGCAGTCTCACCGATCTTGGGAATGGAGATTCCCAAGTCCCACACAAGTCCCCTGTGTACACTGGAGCTATAATATGCTTACATGACTGCCTCAAGGGACTGCCTCAAGGGACTACAGGACTTTAATACTTGTGAACAGCGGAGGTTCCATGGTTGCATCCCCCAGTGAAACTATATGTTGGTAAAAAATGTTGGTAATGATCCAACTCATGTATGCAGATATAATGGTCAATGGTCTGACTTCTGGCACCCTCACCAATCATGAGAATGGAGGTGCCTGAATTCTGTGTGACTGGAGAAGAAGTGTCCGTGTCTGACCACTGCTCCATTGACTGTCTATGGGGCTAAATAAATGCTTTCTTTATTGGTACCATATACATTAAATATCATGAAGTTGTGTTACTGTTCTCTTGAAACAATTCTTTTGAATATTGAAGGTCCCAGTGATTGGAACTTCAGTGACTCTATATTCATATGTCAGTAGTAGGTAAAAAGTACAGGCTTATGTCCATTAAAGACATAAAGCTTCTGTGCATTTCTGTACAGTCATTGTACTGTATATGTGGGGATATTCTTCTCTTTAATGCTGGCTTCACACATGGTACTGTAGTTTATTGGAAAATTGTCATTTAATTTTTTGTGCCACAACCAGAAGTGGATCCAACAGGAAGGAGTAATAGAAGCCCTCCCTTTATATTTTCCATCCCATTCAAAATCACTTTTGGCCTTGTCACAAAAACTGCAATGGCAGTTTCCAAAAAAAAAAAAAAAAAAAACTGCGCTGTGTGAAACCTTAAAAAGTGCTTCTAGTAAAGTTATACCTATATGGCAGCCTATTACACCTCCATCCAATGTAATATGTATGATGATGTGGATGATGAGTCAGACACAACTGTCTCCAGAGATTCAGAAATGAAATTTTCCGACATATCAAATTATTCTATTTCTTTATTGTTTCATATGCAATTCAAAATGTAGAAAATATTAGAAAAAAATATTAGAAAAAAAAAAAAGAAAGAAAAAAAAAACTTGAATGTAAACACTCAATACTCTACATGACTGGATATATAGACACAGCTAGAAAAATACTGAGTAATAGGATTTTGCCCACATAACATCCCACATACCCTCTATAAACACCACTGAATAAAGTTAGCACGAGAATTCGACAGCTGGAAAACACATAAAACATCATTCCAGCATGTCTTTTATCTGTGCTTTTAGTGAGGGGGTGGTGGGCAATGTATCAAGTATTATGAAATCTGTACCAGGCGTTCCTCACTTTAGAAACAGAAGGAATAATTAAAAAATAAACAGATCTGAAAAAAAAAGAAATCTTATAAGCCAGTAAAGGCCAAGGCTTCGTATGAAAAAGACTGGTCATTGCTGATATGAATTATTAATGAAGTAAGAAATGAGCTGGTTGGAGGGAATGGGTAATTTGCCGCTGTTAATGTTCTCTTAAAGTTAATTGTTTTTTATTAAGTCATTCATTTTCAAGATTACTGGAAAAAAAATTGCGACAAAAAGACAAAAATTAAAAATTACATCTCTTTAACTTAGTAAAACGCTCAGCATACAGTCTTGTTCTTCTGTTATATTCCAGAATTTGGCCATGGTTTTCCGAACCTGGCACCGGAAAAAGGTCTGTGTGATGCTGCAAGCTGCTGTTCCAGACAAAAATGACTGTTGTCTGTGTGGAAACACAATTACAGGATCCTAATGGATTGGCCTTATATTCAATGATTGCCGAAAAAAATTAATTCACATTATTGATGTATGAGCAACAGGTTCAAAATAATGTATACAGACCAGACAGAGGCCAAACGTAGCACAGCTTTTTACACGATGCATGCAAAATTATAAGCCGTTCTGTATAGCACAATCTCTTTATAGACTGAATGTAGCTAATGTATAACTGAGGAATATATGTGCCTGGAAGGTATGTCTACCTTTGCAACAAATATTTTTTTATTGATACAATACATATAAAGTGAGACATAAAGCAACACTTTGAATAGTCTTTGCAAGACCAGTGTATAAAATACCATTCTTTAGAAATCCCCCCTTCCAAGTTTCTCCATAGTTACAGAAAAAAACAAACCCTGTTTAGTCTGATATTGCAGTCACGCACGTTTCAACTGATTGCTTACTTTAAAAGGGATTGTCTGGGAAAATTTTTTAAAAAATGGAAAAATAGTCAAAAATAAAAAAATAAAAAATAAATAATAAAAAGACTATAAAACTTACCTTCCTCACTCCCCTACTTTACATCAGGACTGGGATAGTAGCAGGGGGGGCGAGGAGTGTAAGTATTGCTTTTTTTTCCAGGCTGTATGAAAGTGGTAATAGGTTCACTTTAAAGGGAATATCTGGTGGGATATTTTTTAAAGAGAGAATATAACAATGATAATAATTTCCTGATGCTGCTGTTACAGATTTCCCAAGATCTTGCGGGTCACCGCTGGTTCTGTCTTAACACAGGAAATGGATGGAAATGCCCACTAAGGTGAGTCATTGCTGCCTGTGGTTGGCTGAGGAAACATTGTCTGGTGTTGCAATATGGGACCATGCAGTGGTGATCAATAAGGACCCAATCAGCACTAAAACAGCTAATACAGGGAAAGTGAACATTTGTTGTTGTTTTTTGTTTGTTTTTAATCCAGCTTCACCTTTTTAAAAAAAATATAAACCCCTTTAATCTACAATTTTATTATAGCTACATATATTTCAATACAAGAGTGCCGAGTTCTGGATGTCTGCAACTAAGTGACTGTTTGAAAATTATGCATGAAGTGCTCTGTAAAACCTCATGTAAGAGTCCGAGTCCTTCAATGCATTTCACTCAATTGTCATATTTTGTCTCTTGTAGTCATATGGCTTAACATAGTTAAATCATTGAATTTTACTATATTTAATTCCCATTTACATAAAAGGTTCTCCTTAGTTCAACAATATTAATTCATTTTCCATCCCTTTATTTCCCTTTGATTACATACTAATCATGGATATTAAAGGGGTTATCCAGCATTAGCAAATTTTTCATATATTTCTGCCCTGTTTGAAAACATAACATGTTATGCTTACCTCTCTGGGCTCCCCCGGTGTTCTGCTGTGGTGTCTAACTTGTCCCTCACTGACTGTAGCCGCCAATTCCAAGATGAACCTGTCTCGGAAGTGACAGGCCGCTCAGCCAAAGGGATTCAGTGATTGGCTGAGTGGCTGTCACTCTCTAAGTCTGTCTTGGAAGAGGCGGCGGCTGCAGTCAACTGAGACGCCACAACGAGACATCTGGGGAGCACGGAGAGGTAAGCATAACATGTTTATTATGTTGTTCAACAAGACAGCATTATATAAAAATTTCCTAACACTGGATAACCACTTTAAGTACTCATATGTTGAACATATTCTATCCATTGTTTCTATTGTGAGAGTAGAAGAGGTCATTCGGCATCTACGCTCAGTTTGAGCCCATATAAAAAAGCCTCCACAAGTCATTTGTTAAAAATAAAATTATTCTAATTTATGGAAAAGGCTGATGGGGAAGTTTATTCATTTATCATGAATAGAAGTACTTCACTTTCTATATGAGCCTCTTGATTTTTTTTTCTTCTTCCTCTCTATACAATGCCATTTTTTTTTACTGTGAAAATTCCTACCTGCTTCATGGTTTACTGCAGAGAGAAATTATGGTAAATTATGAACCAATAAATGGCTGCAGTGCGTCTGGCATAATAGTATTCATTTTATGCTTGTCGTGCTTACATGTAATGTTCTGCATAACAAGCACTTTCCAAAAAGTGGTTCACACACTGCAAATAATTTAGTTCTCCGTAAGATTTGTATGGATACTGGAATTACCAGCTTATTGTAGAAAATATTTTTAATATTCATCAATTTCTTCACTTTGGGCTCTTTCAGCATAGAGCAAAAAGCCAGCGGTAAAAGAAACCTTGGGGAGAAATGAAGCCGCTATTGTAATCTCTAGATTCAGAATGTTTAACAGCCAATGTCTCAGAGGCAACAAACTACTTTCATTGTTGCCCCCTGCTGTAATTCTGACAGTGAAAAGTCAGGAAAACAGCAGGAAGTAGCAATGAATACAATTTTTTTCTTCTCAGAAACATCATCTGCCAGTGCATTGAGTTGTGAAGTAAGGCAGAGAGAAGAAAAAAAAATCAAGTATCTCCTGTATCTTAAAAGCTTGATTTTCATCTCTAAGTCGTCCTATTTACAACGTATAGAGTTTGCTATTGAGTTTTCAGAATGAGAGAAAATGTGTTGCATAAAAATATTTTGCCCTTGAATTTCTTCTGATTGATCTTATATACTTAACTGCAGGCAATGTGCCCATAATCGTCCTTAGATTGATCCTCTTGTCAATGTCTACTGTTTTGCTACTTAAAGAATTAGGCTTTTTTATAAAACAGGATTGTGAATATAGTCATATGATGGATCCATAGTATAGGGATCTATAAGACACCCATAAAAATCAGTGGGTCCACATTGTACCTCCTTGTAATTCTAAATTCATAAAGCAGGATAAAGCGATTCTTTTAGGCATGTGCCATCACATCTTGTATTATGGAGGTATCCTACCCCTAGAAACATGGCTCCAAAATTAAATTAGGATTCTCTATAGAGGAACTATATGGCTTCATATCTACTGAGCAGCAGAGTCCACATAGTCCCAGATTTTAATGGGTGTGCCTACAGTCTTAAGGTGGCCATACACCTTTAATAACCGCTTTCAGTTAAGTCTCCAACCAGTACGCCCTCCCCCTCCCCACAGCCAAGATTTCCTGTGTTCTCTATGGGGAGGTGTATAATGCAGCCAGTGAGTTCTGGCTGTGGTTTATCTGTGTGAGAACAAAGATTTTCCATCATGTCCAACCCATATTTCAACCAACATCATCTGTTGATGGACGGTCATAGGAGCCACACACTATACTTTATACTCTATACTATGGCTGAACCCACCCCGAGTGATGGGTGTGGCAAAAGTGTGAGGTGAATGGGAACCTTTACATTAGAAGACATACGTATGTGAGCCTTATAAGCCATACAATGTTCCATGGGAAAGTTCTATTCCAAAAGGAAAAAAAGCTTTCTCTTTACTGCCACCTATTGGGGGTAGCCTCTCTTCAAACAAATGTTCAACCTACAAGCAGGATTTTTTTCTTTTTTTTACCAAGCCCGAATTTCCCCCAGAAGGGATAGTTACCCATCTGTAAACTTTCCCTTCTGGGATAGATTTTCCAATCAAATCAATGGGAGTTCATTTTGATGCAGTAATTGACACAAATACTATATAAAAATCCACAAAAATTATAGCTATGTTTCAACTGTGTGAACGCGGTCTAATAGTGCCAACATAGTGCTATAAAGTAATGCATTTAATTGTTACAGGTTATTCTTGAATCTCTGGTAGTGCTGTTCATCTTTATTGCAGTTTGTGTTAGAACACAGTATAGTTATGAATTGTTTTACAGAAAACTCCCTACTATAATATAAGAAACGTTCCCTTTAGCTACACAAATGTTCTAATATTATGAAACTGAGAGGAAATTGAAAAAAAAAAAGACTGACAGCATTGTAGATCCAAGTTGTTGGCAATGTTGCCTTGCAGCACTGCGGCCCTGGGTTCAAGTCTTACCAAGGCAACAACTGCATGGGTGTTGTCTGTGCTAGCATGGATTCTATTAATATCCCAAAGCCATGCAGGTTAATTGGTTTTCTATAAAATTTGCTTAAGTGCATATGTAACATATAGAAATTAGATTATTAGCCCCACTGGGGATACAGGTCGTACTGAGTGGATACATTGAAATAATATATTTTATTTACTTTTTTTATTTTACATGATAGGTAGCAGTATATCGCTGATCTGGAATCATATACTTAGAGCTGTGTTTCCCAACTTCTGCCTCTCCAGCTGTTGCAAAACTACCAATTCTATCTTGCCCTCGACATACAAGTGGCACAAAATTAAAGGGGGATTTTAATTTCAAAAAGTTATCCCCTATTCTCAGGATTGGACATGATTAGCACACTGACTGCTTGAGCCCCAGCTGATCCCAATAATGGAGGCCAAATATGTTGAGCTCCAGGCATGCATGACTCCATTCATTCTCCATGGATAATTTGAACATTGCCAAATCAGCACTCAGCTATGTTTAATGCCCCACAGAGAATGAATGGAGCACTGGCAGTGCACATAATACAGCGTACTCTGTTCATTCCAAGGCATCATTTTTCTGCATTCTCTGGATTGGTGGGGGGCTCCTGCTGTCAGACCCCCATGATCCACCAGTTATCCCCTATCTTGCGGACAGGAGATAACTTTTGGAAGTTAGAATATTACTCTAAAGAGGAATTAAGGTTCAAAGTATTTTAAAAATATTATATGAAAAAAAAATCAACTCTAAGAATGTCACTGCAACGTTTTCTCGGGTGCCCCCTCCCCCATTGCGCCTAAACTGTCTTTAATCCTCTCCTTAATGTTGATGCAGAGTAAATGCTGTGATTAATTAAACATCCTTTAGACATTTTAATTGACATTGGCGGAGAAGATTTTCTGAATATATTATACGTGGCAGAGTTGTAAACATAAAAATAATAATCCTTCTAAACATAATTTTTATTAAAAGAATAAAAAAAATTCTCGTATTAATAAATAAATAGGCTGACAGCTCATGTCAGGATGTGCATCTCCCAATTTATCACTAGAATAAATTCATTTCAGTACCATGCTTGGAATACATAATGGATAAATGGGTTGTCAGCCTATGTATTGTACCTGCTGCGGCATTGAAGCTTCCTTGGCCCTGTAACCGATTATCAGTTAGAAAAATCCCCTCTAAATCTGTGTCAGAAGGGGCAGGCCTTGGATTTCAGGTTTGGTTTTTACACTAGGTGCTATAGTTTTGCCCACCCAGTGCAAATTTCCCATGGAAATTGCAAGGAAAAAGTCTAATGCTTTGTTGTGGGGTGCATAGTGGGGATGGCAGCATGGATTCCCGTGAAAAACAATGAGACAAGTTTTGGAAGCAGTCACAGAGAAAACTGATTGTGTTCTTAACATCTCCAAACACTTCAGACTTCTATCGGCGAGCGTCAGTTTGGCTGTTAGTATAAGGAGTATGGGGTCTACCAAACCTTCACCGACAGATTATGTTGGTGGAGATAGGGGTTTGATGTCAAATCAGTGCCCATCCCCTTTGTTTTTAGAGAGATAAGCTACCTCCAGCGCAAATTTGGCAGCAGATTACTCTTCGCCATTGAAAACACAGGAAAGCTCAACCGTGCCAGCTTTCATGTGTAGGGGAGACTGCGAAATATACATTGAAGGTGTATGGCCTCCTTTAGTTTCCCAATGCAGTAAAAGATCTCTAATGGTTCCTTTACACGGGTAGATTATTGCCTGATGATCAACTAGCTTGTCAGTAATATAGCACCGATAGAAATATGCCTTTAAGACGTGCAAAAGTTTTCACTTAAGAAACTACTGTATACATAACCTTGCTATCCTACATTGAATGCCATATGGTAAGATACTTTTTCTTAGAACTATTGTTTCTGGGTGAGAACACCTACAGTATGTAGCTTGGCACCATATGGTGGCTCCATATGGCGACACACAGGTTACTTACAGCGCAGAACTATGGAACCAATATTTCTTTGCAAATGAGTTTATGAAGGGCATCATGACTTATGATTGTCATAGCATCTCTTCTAATGGATTGGGAAATGATAGGTAGATAGTACATTGAGCTAAGTACCCCGGTATACTCTTTATTTGCTTCAGTGAAGTTACTTGTATAATTAAACAGATTTTTACACTTTTCATTTATTGATGCCAAGTATGATGGAAGAGTTCAAACTCTAAGGTTTCTATCTTGAGATTCACTCACCCAAATAATGCTATGTTAATTACATTTCAATCTCACATTCACCTTGATTGACTATCCCCATTGACATATAAAGATCTTTATGTTAATTATTAATTGTGTTCTTGGCATAAAAACATTGTGCATATTTGTGTCTTTTTTTTTTTTTTTTTTACTTGTCATAATGTTCAGAATGTTAGACCCCTTTCACATCACATCTCCCATATGTGTTTTCCGACCGAGAAAAAAGATCAGATCTCCAAAGATCAGATAGCCAAAAGGATAGGAGAAAGGATAGTGGTAGGATCCCATTCTATAATGCAATCTATACAAAAAAAAATGGGCAATTTTTGGTAATGCTTAGTCTTTCCTACAATTGTGGTGACTGGCGTTATACTCCAGTGCTATGTTCTCTGCTTACATTGCTTTTCATTTTATACAGTTTATATTGCTAATAAAGTGATCACTAAGCATATTTTGGGTGTACCCCCCCATCTGTTTTGTGTCTTCCTGCTGTTGGTCGAAAAAGAAATACATGAGAATCTGCAACCCTCATCAGTTTCCGAGAGAGAAGAAAAAATATCACATTTCCTTATTTTCAGAGTTCCAATGAAATTTAGTTGTTTTTGGATTTGGTATCTTGACCATGTTGTAGGGGACAGTCATAAACCCAAGTTATTCCAGAAGAATCATGAACCAACGTCATGACCTGTTGCCTTTTCCAATAATTTCTAGATAAGGATTACAAAAAAATAGCATATAGGAAAGTGAATAAGATCAGAAAGAGCAGTTTGACCTTTTTTAACCATTTTTTTTTAACCGTTCTGGTATTACAACTCAGCTTTATTCACATAAGACCTCACTTATTCACACTTATTCACACTAAGGCCTCAATCACATCTTGTATTTTTATCTCCATTTAGTGTATATGCTTGAAAAAGCTTTCAACATGTATGTTAAATGAAGGCTGTTATGAGTGTCATACTGAAACATCTGTCATCTGTCAAGTTATTATGGTATCTATTTATTGAATAATCCATTTGATTGATGCCACAGTAGTCTATGGGTGACTGTATGATATCTGTCACTGACATGCATCATGCACAGGCTATGGTGGCAACCTCTTATAAGGGTTTTCTGGGATTTTACATTCTTATTATATAATGCTGGGGCAACTGTAAGAAAGGAAAAGAAAAGTCATACTTACCTACCTCAGTCCCTTTCAGATCCTGAGGTAGCTCCTCTTTTTCCCTAGCTGCTCGTCCCTTGCCCCTGCTTCAAAGAAGACAAATCGAAGCAAGACCCAGTTGTTCAGACAATTACTACCAGCAGCAGTGTCTCGATTCGGCCTATGACTGACTGAGCAGGCAGGTCCTCCTCCAATACATTGTCACAGGGAAAGTTAAAAAGCAGAAGGGGACTGGAAAGAACCACAGCAGGATTTGTGGGGGACTAGGATAGGTAAGAATGCTATTTATTTTTATTTACTGATTTTATAGCTACCCTAGCATTATGTTACTATTATTGTTATTATTATTATTATTATTATTATTATTATTACTATTATTATTTCAGACTACCCCTTTCCAGCTGTGTCATAAGGGGATATGTCATCTGGGATAAACTCATAATGTGGAATGTGGCCGGGTCTGCGGAGGATATGACAGGATATTTACCCTCTCTGCTCTGCTGCTGCTGCCAGTTCCCGGGCCACCCACTCTTTGCCTCTGTCAGTGTTCTCATGACATAGGCTGACGTTCCATTTTCATAGAAAATGGTCACGCAGCACAGACAGTATAGAGTGTAAGCAGAGAAGCCATTTCTGTAAGCGGATATTATGAAAACACTAACTGGCTCAGGAACTGGCAGCTGTGGTGGAGCAGGACAGGTAAGTATTTTTTTTACTCTGGTAGAATAAAGGAGAAGCTGTGATTGGTTGCTGTGGGCAGTTTACACCAGGTGTATATGTACATCCTTTTTATAAATATTCCCCTATGTGTTTATCCTGGGCAACTCCTTAAAAGGTAGGTGGGGGAGAGAAAAGATGTGAAAAAGGACGGTGCCTCATGTAATCATGTTACATATAGACACTTTAGTGTTTCAAGGTGTAGATGGACTCTCTTCTGAAGGCCCCTTGGGCTTTGTTAATAAAACCCTGAATGCAGAAGTAGCTCACAGTGCTTGGAGAAGGTTGTCATCAATTCATATGCCCACACAGTTGGGGCCTACTTAATAAATAAAGGGAAAGAAGGAAAGCACAAAGTAAGATTATGGCACTGCCAAAATATCTCCAAGAGGCACTGCTATACACTGCTTCAACTGTGTCTTTAGGAATGAGAAAGAGGACGGTCTTTTGGTCTCAATTGGGATAATGTACCCCTATAGACACAGGTAACACATATGTTAGAAGTTGTAAATGCAGTGCCTATGCTGTAATACCTAAGTGGTGCTGTTTATGGAGGGAATAGCAAGCCTTTTTTTCTCATCTCATACCATACATAAAATACAGATAAAAAATAAATCTAGAATATTGATGAGAGTCTGTTCATTGGAGCATTAAGGTATGTGTTTTTAGAACACAGAGAATATTTTAGGATCACACACAGTGAAATATGGGTGCAATTGGCCATTACTGCAGGGTGTGTGCATTACTTTCACAAAATATGCTTCTCACTGTGACCTGTCAATATCCCTGAGATTGCTAAATTAAATTACACTTAAACTGCACAAAGTGATTTCTCAGCAGAAGGTCTAACCTCCCACCAGGAACAATATGTTAAAAAAGAAGCACACAGCGTAAGAATTAATTTAGTGACATAGATATTAATAATCTTTATTTTCATCCGTTTCTCTGTGTTTTGCTTAGCACTTTTGTGACATATATGAAGCATAAGGTATCAAAGTATGGGTTCCCCATTGGCCTAGACCTTTGGATGGCTTTTAGACCACACAAAATCTGTAATAATTCACAGACATAAAGAAATCCCTAGGCACTATCCATAATTTATAGTGTTACTTTTATGTTGTTACATTAATCTGTTCATGATTATTAATGTGTAATAAAAATGAAGAAGCATTTACTGTACACATGCACTCCATCCCCACTACCGTAACCTGGATCTATATATTACCGTACTAATGTGTAACTGTAACCCTTTCAATGCCAAGTCCTATACTATGTCTTAGACCATTGGAAGTCGTAGGTTGGGATGGTACTGATATTTAAATTTTTCAGTGTTTTAATATATGTGTGTGTGTGTGTGTGTGTGTACATTGGTTTAAGGGTATATTCACACGAACGGTCTCGCAGCGAGATTCTCGCTTCGAGTCCGGCAGGTCCTGGCAGTTCCCACAAACTATATACTCGCTGCGGTCGTTCAGTATGTAATTCTGCCACCCTTAACCCCTTCTGCTCCCGGCCGGCTCCCCCGCTGTAAGCATACATTACCTGTCCTCGCTGCACAGGTCCGGCGTCCTGCTCTTCTGCCCAGCCAATCAGTGTGTTGCCCAGCCGCAGCCACTGATTGACCGGACGGGAGAGCAGGACGCCGGACCCGTGCAGCGAGGAGAGGTAATGTATGCTTACAGCGGGGGAGCCCGGCGGGAGCAGAAGGGGTTAAAGGAGGCAGAATTACATACAGTTTGTGGGAACTGCCAGGACCTGCCGGACTCGCAGCGAGAACCTCGCTGCGAGCCCGGCAGGTCCTGGCAGTTCCCATACACTACATACTTGCTGCAGTCTAAACGACCACAGCGAGTATGTAATTATACCGCCCTTAACCCCTTCTGCTCCCGGCCGGCTCCCCCGCTGTAAGCATACTTTACCTGTCCTTGCTGCACGGGGTCCCGGCGTCCTGCTCTCCTGTCCGGCCAATCAGTGGCTGCGGCTGGGCAACACACTAATTGGCCGGACGGCAGAGCAGGACGCCGGACCCGTGCAGCAAGGACAGGTAAAGTATACTTACAGCGGGGGAGCCGGCCGGGAGCAGAAGGGGTTAAGGGCGGCAGAATTACAGAATTCGTTTAGACCGCAGCAAGTATGTAGTGTAAGAGGAACTGACAGGACCTGCCGGGCTCGCAGCGAGAATCTCGCTGCGAGCCCGTTCGTGTGAATATACCCTAACAGTAACTTGGATTAAGAGTGTTTTACAAGAAGAGCTCACAGTTTTTCAAACTTGTAACTTTGTTTAAGAGCATTGCTTTGGTTTAACAGCTCCCGATACTGGGTGGGAGGAAAAGTTAGGGAGGGGCATAGTCTGCACAGCGGAGTCTACAGCACTGTACTCTGACCCAGGAAGTCTCCCTCACCTTCTAAATCATAGCAGATCTACTTTAGGCTGGGACTTACATCAGGGGACAGGACTGTGAAGGTAATAGCTGTAACTACACATGTTCAAGTTTCCATTTGGCTACCTCTCTCCTACATAGGTAAAGGGTGTACGTTAAAGGTGTTGTCTGGGATAAACTATGAATCTAGGCTGCTGTCTGGGCTGCAGGGGACATAATTGTGCCGCATACTTACCTGTCCCACTCTGTGGCACTTGCGAGTTCCTTGGCAACTCAGTGCTCTAACCAGAAATTTCTTGTGGGAACAGCACATTAGCGGATGTTCTGAAAACGCTGAAAGAGCTGTAGAGCAGGCAGAAGTGGAACTGGCAGCTGCAGCGGAGTTGGAAAGGTAAGTATGCTGCACAGTTAGAAAGTTAACTAATTGCTCTGAACATGGGTAGTTTTAATTTCCTGTTTTAAGCTGGAAGTTAAGGTCTCCATACAATTTAAACTATGCTTATATTGACTAAACCTGCCACTAAGGACAGGTTCAGCCAAGAGTATAAAGTTAATAGAGGTCTCACAAGACTCCAATAGATGATGTCGGTGAAGATAGAAGACAGACATGAAGAAATTTCATTGCCGACCCCTTTGTTCTTGAAGAAATAAGCCACTGCCAAAGCATTCTGGCTGTAGCTGACAGTTAATGTAGGTGTATGGCCACCTTTACACTATGTTCCCATAATATTTTTTTTCCATGAAAAACATCCATCTTTTGATAAAGACCAACGTTTTTAATAATCAAAATGTCCATCTTTATTAAAAGACAGATGTTTTCATGGGAAAAAAAACGTTGTGGGAACATAGCCTTAGGGCAATATTACATAGAGCAATAATGTGCTGAATCAAGCCGATTTGGCAGATCATCACTCTGTGTAATAAAGACAACAATCAGCCAATGACAACCATCGTCAGCTGATCATGTCTTCAGGTGTGTATCTGGAATCTGGATAAGAGACCTGTTTAATAATTATCAAAAGAATAATTTCTTATTATATATTACAGTAATTTTGACTTTTAATGCCCACAAACTTGAAAAAAAAGTTTGTAGGTGATATGGGCATTAGCAGAGATGGTTCCTCCCTGGGGACTCAGCATATTATATGATCATAGAAGCCAGGCATCTGGCTTAGGAACCTCGAAAAACTTTGCTGTAAAGTTCTTGGTAAAGTCATGTATTACTTGATAGTCTTTATGGGCTTTATATATTAATGTGACATCTAATTGGATAATCTGCTATCACAGTTTCAACCTGTGATAACAACTGATCACAGGGGTTCAACTCAAGGGCCAACATTAACCACCTGCAGATTTTTTTTTTTTTTTTTTTTTTTTAAATTGCAACCTTGTTTCTCTTTTCTATCCCTCTGGTATTGCATTTAGCAATAGAAAAAAGAAAATGGGGTGCCCTTCATAACTTACCATTTTCATGATCTTTTTTTTTTTGCCTTTCAAACAGCAAGTAGGAAAGAATAAGGCAAGAGAATGGTAAGTTACTTATACAATTATAGTAAAAAGCTCAACAAAGTCAAGTAAAAGGTATAGGTCAAATTATTTTTTTTTTAACCAAAATGTAAATGTTTTAGTTTTTATTAGTGCAATAAGCACAGCGTGATATATTGGTTTAATTAAAATTTCCTGAATAATTCTAAGGATTTCATGTTCTGCAAATAATTGGCTTTTTGTTCTCTACTCGCTTATTGTTAATGGACAGGAATAGTATCTCAATGTTTATTAAAAGATACAGAGCAGATAGGGAATATGAAAGACCTTGCAGTTAATGAACTGACCTTTGTGTACTTAGGCATGCATTTAAATAGGACTTTAGTTGGAGGTTAAAAATATTTTTCCATTAGTGAAGATTTTAGCATAAAAACAATGTTATAAACATGGAATAAGCAACAGTTTATTATGGCAGAAAAGTCTTAAGTAAAGAGAGATAAGGTCTAATAAAGGTGTACGAAGCACAACTGTTGCTTCCTAGAACGTCTGTACTACTGCAGAAATAAACATCAATCTGTATTATTGAAAAGAAGAACAAAGCAAGGGTATGGGGGTATTGGGCCCTCTTCCTTATAGGACCTCCATGAATACATATACCATACCCAGGGATTCTTCTAGTCTCTTTTTTGCCTGAGATAAAAAGTTATTTGTTGTGCTTTCCCCTCAGGGGCGGAACTAGAGGGGGAGGGGCATGTGCTACAGTTAATTGGAGTGAAAGGGGAGGTACACTATTAAAACTATGCAGAGTGATTTGGTTTATTAAGACATGATTGATAATTCAATACTAAAACCGTGTATGTAGAAGTGAAAATCTTTGACCCCTTTTATATTGGAGACACTTTTTTTTATATTGGAGACACGAGAAACATACGCTTTCCATTTGTCTCATGGGTGGAGTTTCTTTTCGTACTAGTGCACAGGGAGTTATCACACAAATTTATGGCCCCATTCTCATTCCATTTGTGGGCTTTAAGATAGCCAAGGTAAAAAGCAGATCCTCCGCGAAGACCATAATATAGAAATTTATTTCTTATGCATATGATCCTTGAGGTTTGAGGAAAAGACTCTGGCAGTCTGGAAACGCGTTATCTGTGCATTTGTTCCAAATAAATTTCTATACTTATATCGTCTACGAGGAGAATCTACTTTTTACCTTGACTATCTTGATGTTGGTCCGTACCTTACGGGTTGCAGAGTTTGATTTCGTGCTGCGACCAATCCACATGTGATCTATCACCTATGCTGTATAAGTTGGTTTTGACTGGGAACAACCTTATCAGGTTAATAGCTACATACATGCTAGTGTCACCCACTATAAAAACTGTGTCACCCTATGAGGTGCTCTGCCTTTTTTCTTTAGTTTGTTTCATCTACTTATTTGGTCTTTGTCACTGATATACTTTGGAATACAGTCTAATAAGTATTCTGATATATGATTCAGCATATCCATGACTTAACCTAAAGGATCATATGTCAACTCATAAGTATACTCAAATGCACAGTAGACTACAAATGGGAGCACATCTTGTCTATTTGCAAAATTTGGAATTGTTACATATAAGGCTGGGTTCACACTACGTATATTTCAGTCAGTATTGTGGTCCACATATTGCAACCAAAACCAGGAGTGGATTGAAAACACAGAAAGGATCTGTTCACACAATGTGGAAATTGAGTGGATGGCCGCCATATAACAGTAAATAACTGCCATTATTTCAATATAACAGCCGTTGTTTTAAATAACAGCAAATATTTGCCATTAAATGGCGGCCATCCACTCAATTTCAACATTGTGTGAACAGAGCCTTTCTGTGTATTCAATCCACTCCTGGTTTTGGTTGCAATATGAGGACCACAATACTGACTGAAATGTATGTAGTGTGAACCCAGCCTCATTCTGCACTGGGTTCTTGAACCTTGACTAAACCTTATCATATGTTTGACAGAATGTTGAAAATTGTCCTTATAAGCCCCAAGTATGTATTACATGTATGCAATCATCATTTTGTATCCTGTTTTTCACTGAATTTTTTTTTAATACAGCATAAAGGATACCAATAAAACTCTAATAATAGTTCTATAAATGTAATATGCTATAGTTTTGCAGTATAGGATTCGTATAGTACACAAGTCTTCCGGATGCATTTGTTTGTATCCTCCATTTTACTCACAAAACATTCCCATCTGTCTTAATCACATTTTATTCCCTTAACAACTTTAAAAGATTAGCAGTTTCTATGTTAGGCCACAAAGTTGAACATTTAAAGAACAAATATGTATTTCTGAAGCCAAATAACATCACTAGATTCTTTTATTTACTTCGCACTTCAACACTGTATACATCATAAATGAAGCATCCTGTGGGAAGCAGTTATGAATATTTAATTCTGCGAATCATGCCATGTTAATTCGAGACACATGATCTGGAGCAGGCGGCTTAAGGTAGACGCAACCTCACAGATCTTGAAATAAACGTATGATGATGAAAAGGAAATGTTACGTTTTATTGAAGAGGGTTTGAAGAAGAACAAAATTTGCTCGGAACTGTAGGTTACTGCTCCTCTTTTAAGATATCATTGGTACTTTATATCTGAGAATGCCTATTACATTCATCATAGTACGCTAAAGAATTACCTTTAGATGCTAATAGTTATTATAGCATCCCATCTAAAGCTATTAATTGCTTGAAATAGTTTAAAGTAGGAGAGCTCAGATATTTGTACAAGACACTCACTGCTTTAAAAGGAATGGGGTGATACCTGCTATTTGTACTCTTCCGAATCAGGGCAATGGTAGTCATCTCCGTAATCGTAGTCATCTCAGTTATCTAAGTTATTTGGGAAGGATGATGTCTATCCTGCAATGGAGTTCATTCATTCTGAAGCTTACAACCAATCACGCTGAAACCTACAACCAATAGACTCTGTTCACACTTTGATTAGGAGCTCCTGTTGGAAGTGTTACCTACCATCCTTGGGTTTTTTTTGTTGTTTTTTTTTACAGTAACAATAATACAGTATGCTATAATCACATTGACCCTATTACAATCAGTGGATATCAGTTTGGATATCTATAAATAGAACTATTACTTCATAATCATCAGAAGCCAAGGCTATATTCACATAATGTAAAAAAAAAAAAAAAAAAGAGAAAAGGTGGCCATTATTGCTGCAATGTAATTGACTTCAGGGCAATGCATTGAAGTCAATGGAATGATGGACGTCCAATACACACAGACGTCCACGCATACGTAAAATACACACACATTTTTTATTTTTTCATTGTCCTTTCACTGTTTTTACTTTTAAATGTAATGGACTTTTCAATTAAACACAAACCCAAGGGCCAATTAGTCCACCTAATCTAGAATAATGTACCAAGAGCTGTCACTGCACTGGCAGCCAAACAGCAATATGATGGACCAAATTTTAAACTCACATCATTTTTTCTTTTAAAAAACACGTTGTGTGAACATAGCCATAATGTGTACTATACTGATTTCAATCAAATTTGTGTAATGCTTCACTTCGCCTGTGGGTGTGCTGGAGAACGGTTAGACTTTTTGTACATGAGATATTATTCCAACAAAATGGAATTTTAAAAGCAAACAACCTATTTTATGTATTTGCAGTATTGGGCTATGTTCCCACAACGTCCTTTTAGGTGAAATAATGTCTGTTATTTTATATTGGAGCTGCAGTTTGCATATTCAACCATCACTCTATGTAAATGGGAACTTAACTCCTGTGTTCCTATGATCAGGGCGACATTCGTCACAGAAGTCCAAATCGGACAATTTCCACTTATCATGTTGTCATTATAAAAGAACCCCTTTAAGAACTTTGGAACATTGAGATAAAATCACATTATTTTCTACTGTTTTCACGTTGGTGCAATAAAATTTAGGATTTCAACATTTTCCAAAACCCTGATGATGGAAATTCCCATGATCACAGGAAGTATGAGGCAGTTAATCCTCGGTTTAAATGAATAGTAAATGACAATGTTACATATCATCTACCAAAAAAGAGCAGCCATCTGCTTTCATTACTGCAAAGTCACCAGCAGATGCTTACAGCGCACGGCCAAATTTGCCCAAAACACTGACTGAATATGAACTGTGAAGTTGACATTGAAATGAACAGGTTACTTGGATGGTGAACTATTAGCTTCAATAAATAATTCTGAAAGAATATACAATGCCTTGTCCTTGCCGAGGAGCGACGAGACATAAAATTGTATCACTGGAATCCAGAGCCGCCGCTATATTGTTAACACCAAATATATGACTCTTGCAAAAAAACAAAAAAAAAATCAATATACAGTGTATGTTATAATGCTCCTGTGGCTCACAAACCCTGCATACTTTTATTGTCCACCAGCTTAATAAACTACAGGGAAAAGTAAACCTCGCTAAAGTAATGTTTATTGGTCAGGAAAAAAATGAGTTGAACCGGAGAAGATTCCGTTAGAGCTTTCTTTCCCCAGACGGGCTGAAGATTACGGATCCCCAGGGAATATAGTATTGGCAATGGCTATTCAATGTTCCTGACTAACAGTTTGCATGGATTAAAGATAATAAATGTCATCAGACATATCGAGAACAGAAAATGTGCTGTAATACGCTCTCTCAATATGGTTGCCTCAATGACATGCAATACCTGTGCAGTAGTTAGAAAGTAATCATTTTGGTGAAATATGCCACTCTCTCTTTGAAATAAGTAGAAATCCAAAATTGCTCTCCATATTTAAAAGCCAAGTCACAAAGAATTGACATATGTCAGATAGATAGACATCACTTCAGTAAAAACTAACAAGGAATCAATTGTCTTTTATTTAGCTTTTTTTTTTTTCCTTTTAACCAGTAAACATTTCAGTTTCAGATCCATGAATATGACCCTATAACTGATATGTGGGGTACAATACCACATTCATAAAAGGTTATGGACTAAGGCTATGTTCACACTACGTAAGAGACTCAGAAAAGATCATCCCTGCCGGTACTACTGTACCGGCCGGATGGTCTTTGCAGCCACTGAGCACCGTGCACACCTGCATCAGAGCTTCCCACTGCACACAATGGAGAGTGCAGCCGGCCCGCTCCATAGTGTGCAATGACAGGGTTTTCTGCGGCCGGATGGACATGTCATTTTTCTGCGGCCAGATGGAATCCTGGCCGTAGCGTATATTATGTGTATACGCTCCAGCTGGGATTCCATTTATTCATGAAACAACGTATCTTTTGCATAAATCACGGCCATTGTTGCAAATTGCAACAATGGCCGTGATTTATGCAAAAGATACGTTGTGTGAACATGACCTAATACTGTAACTTACATAACTTTAGGGGATGCAGGGTTCTGGTACATGTGAGGCTCCAGAGGCACCTCTGCCCCATAAGAAGATACATATATATGGCACATGGTAGACAAGGAACTCTGTTAAAGATTTTGCACTGGGGCTCAATATACAAGTTACGCCTGTGCTACCATTAAGGCATGTTTGATTTGATATTGTATTATGGATGTATTTCTCCCTAGGGGATAATACAGTGAGTCGTGGAGACACCATATGTTAGTGCCCATAGATCCATGATATGGAGCTGTACCTTCAGAGACTAAATGTGACACCATTCAAGTTCCTAGCACATTGAAATGTTGGGTGTATGCGCCCATAAACTGACCCATAAACATGTGTGTTGTATTGAAATAGACTGTCTTGATCTATAAACAGTCAACAGCCTACAAAACGTATACAGATCACATTAACACATACGGAACGGAATCATACTGTAATAGGAAATAATATATATATATATATATATATATATATATATATATTTATTTATTTATTTTTGACCATTAAGGCTCATTAAGTCTCCATTAGCAATATTATGCTAATACTAGTAATCATAGGTTGCACTATCCCCCCCCCCAAACAAAAGCTATCAAAGTAAGAAAAATAAAAGGATCACTAGACAGTGATAATAATATACAGCAATTACTGAATTAAAGGGGTTTTCCAGGCAAAATATACTGATGAGCTATCCACAGGATATTTTATCAGTCACTGATTGGAGAGGTGCTGACACCTGGCACCCCCGCCGATGAGCTGTTCAGTGTATCTATTCACTGAAATGTAGATGGACTAGCTACTACAGCTCAGCTGCCGTTCACTTGAATGGGAGCTTAGCTGCAGTAATAGATCGCCACTGCTACATAGTGAATAGAAACAACTGCTTCTGGCTCCATTCACTGTGTAGTGCAGGCGGGTGATAGCACTAGAGATCCTGGAACAGAGGTCCTGCGGCTGGTCCCACCACGTACGGGGAGAGGTAAGTTCATACTTGTTATCAAATTCCCCCCTGCCGGCTGCCAGATTTTCAAAACGGCCGGACTTCTTTATTAGTAATCTGTCTCCTCTTTTTAAATCAATGCATGACCTTCCATCGCCGCAGATCTACCGTCTCAAGTCAGCCACCCAAAAAATTCCCAAAAATTGAAGTGATCTAGAAATGGTCATACATTAGAGACAACCTCACTTTCTCCATTTTGTCGCATTTTTTTTTTTTTAAAGAATAGATATGATGCCACCATTTAAAACTATTATGTCTTTATGCTGATAGCATAACACAATTTCACACTGAGAGTTGTAATTTCACATCAAAATGAGCAATGCAAGGAGAACATTGCAATCTGTGTTATCACTTTGTTGTGTATAATATAAGAATAGCTGAACATAATGGCTGTTCCAAAGCATCATTTGTTTAGGATGCAGAAGAAAATAGGACATAATTGCATACACACAGCCACATAACATGAATTGCTTGTGCATTGTGCTAGCCTGCAAAGACGATGAGGGGTTGAGATTGATGTACGTTCGCTTGTATTTGCCATAATAAAACATTAATATAGATTTGTGATTGAGGACAAGAGTTCTACAATGAAAAATAAATTAGTAATTGGAATATCTGACCAGGAAATTTAACCTGGAAAAAAGCCAACCGCATTTCCATTTATTAAGCGTTTCCCCATTCAGGAGGACTTTAATATATACAAAGGTCATTCCATCTCTAAAGTGTCTTTGAATTTGTCAGCATTATTCACAGCTTGATCGCTTTACAAAATGACAGATCTAAACCGAGCATATGCTTTAATGATGCGGATAATGTCTTGCCTTTAAAAAAAGGTGTCGCAAGTTCATTATCTTAGTGGCAAACAAAAGCTGGGAACATAATGAAGATACATAAGAGGGAAACAAAACTTAAACTAACATCGTAAGATGAAAGGCAGTGTAATAAGAATTTATAATAGGCCTAATTTTACTATGAGTCAAACTATTTTTTCCCAAAACTTTATGTGCTCCAACATTTAGGAAGTAATAATGTAGTGTACTGCCATAAAGTGCAGTGCCTATTATAAGTGTCGTACAGTATGGGAACTGCATAAAAAGGATAAACTCCATCCACTATAAACAATTAAATGTATAGTGCAGTAGTAGTAGTGCCGCATAGAAAAAGTGAAAAAATATAAACAACACTCAAGTAATGCCACAATACAGTGAGTACGTAACAGAACTAATAACACTGCTGTAAAGCGTCTTAAAGGAAAAGTCCGGCCAAACCAAACTTTTGTCAGGTGGAAGGGGCAGGGGAGAAAATGACCATTATTGATTTCTCATCTCTCCCTGTACCCACGATACGCTGCATTTGGAAAATAAAGGCATCTTTCTTTGCTACGTGCTGGATCATTGTTTTCCTTGGACATATTGGCGCACACCAGCCAGGTGTGGATCCGCAGCACCGAAGAGAGCCAACAGATGGTGAGCTGATTACTTTCTTTACCCACGATACGCTGCATGACCAACCTAGGGACCCCCGACTGAAGTCATTGTGACAACTCAGGGGAAAATGGCCATTCCAGCTGATGGACAGCCCACTCAGCCAATCAGTGACTGCAGCGACGTCCCGCCCCAGTCACTGACTTGCTAAGTGGGCTGTCAATAAGTCGGGTCATGACGTTGGCATAGCAGAAGATCCCGGAGCCCAGCAGGATCCATCTCTGGAGAGACACAGGAAGAGGTAGGTTAGCATTGTTTATTATGTTCCCCCCATGCCCCGACTGGTATAAAATGCTTGTGGCCGGACTTTAATAATGCTGCTATACAAAAATATTAATGAAGTTATTCCAAGATTAAAAATAGTTATCTATGGACAGGCTGGTGATAAGTATTCCAGGCGATAAAAAAAAAATGGAGGTCCCTTGAGTGGTATAGAGGATGAAAAAGTAGTGACCAGGTATGTTCACTGTGGAGGAAAAGAGACTTTTGTTGTAGTGATCAGTGGGGGTTCAAGTGGTTGGACCCCCACCAATCAGATATTTATGTGTGGGTAGGTGATAAATTTACAACATAGGGTCACCCCTTTAAGGTGTTAAAAACCTGAAGCCCAGTCCTGCATTTAGGTATGAGCTAAACTTAAAGAGGAAAACCAACACCTTATTCATGTAGAGGAAAAAAAGTACAGTGGTACCTTGGTTTAAGAGTAACTTGGTTTAAGAGCATTTTGGTTTAAGAGCTCACAGTTTTTCAAAATTGTGACTTGGTTTAAGAGCATTGCTTTGGTTTAAGAGCTCCCTGTACTGGGTGGGAGGGGAGTGGATGAGGGGCAGAGTCTGCATAGCGGGGTCTACAGCCCTATACTCTGACCCAGGAAGTGTCCCTCACCTTCCAAATCATAGCAGATCCACTTCAGGCTGGGGCTTACATCAGGTGACAGGACTGTGGAGGTAATCTCCCCATATCTGTAACCCCTCTCTCCTCAAACAGAAAGTGCTGCATGTATGTGCCCACATCTGTCCTGCTCATTCCTCCATGCTCCCTGCAGTCTCTGTCAGTCCTTGTGTTTCCCATCCTCTCCATTACTGTACAGTAACTTATAATATTACACATTCTGCTGTTTCTGAATGTTTGTCTGAATGAATTGTCTGCATTTCTATGATTTCTTATAGGAAAATTTGCTTTGGTTTAAGAGTGGATTTGGATTACAAGCACGGCCCAGAACGAATTATGCTCGTAATACAAGGCACCACTGTATTTAGAAAAGTTGCATTTGTCAAATGTCAAAAATCTTTTGTCATGTATTAGTAACTGATGCCTTAAAGAGATAAATAAAATATGATTACCTGGTCTCGTATTTCTATGTAGAAAACCAAAATGGCTACCTGGCCATCACCTGCCTGTTTGCGGTTGCCAGAGATTTGGAAGCCAAGAAACACCCAAGTTGTTAGCCCTGGAAACAAGTCATATCTGTATTTATGGATTGTAAGCCTGGGCCCTTACTCCTCTTACATGGTTACATATGTATCTCTGTAATCTTTAGTTATGTCTATGTATGCACCCACATAGACTGCTACTGTTGTATCATCGCTCTCCTCGCTCTTTCTCTCTCTCTCTTTCTCTCTCTCTTTCTCTCTCTCTTTCTCTCTCTCTCTCTCTCTCTCTCTATATATATATATATATATATATTTAAAGAGTAGGCAGGGCATCAGAGCATAGAGGTGTTGTGGGCACTTTGTCACTTCAGAGATGCAAAGAAATCAATTTTCAGTGGAGAAAGGCAATGTCATGCAGAAAGTAAGATAGGACTTGTATCCTTTAGTGAAGGACGTTAATACAGTGTTGGCCATTTAATGGGGGGTTCTCCAGGTGACAGATTCACTTTAACAACTGGACATTTTTAGAGAACTTAACATATTTCCAGATCGTTTTGATGATAAAAGTTGTTGTGGCCCCTAACTGCATTAGTGTATGGAAGAGTTCATTTTTTTTGTATGGACATAGCTCATGTATAAGATAATTTCACACTTTAAATAAAAGTCACAAGACTTTTATTTCCCGGCAACCATGCAGATAGAGGGAACATCACCGATCATAAAGAAGACAGAAGCAGAACATCCATGCTGTAATAGCCAGCAAGGCAGAAGGGGATTTAAAATTGGGCATCTGTCGCCCAGCCCACATGTTCAGCAATATATCAATCCAATGTGAACATAATGCAGCTACTCAGTGAAAAATAAAACCTTGTTTGTTAGTTTTTGTGATACTGCAAACTCTGCCTTAGTAGAATTCTGAAGTGGAAGAGAAGAAAAGTCTTTCTCCTATATCACTAGCTTTAATGGAGTATAGAAATGTGTTGGCCTGTGGGTCTACAGAACTACACATACTAAAAACGGAACTGTTACTGTGTCATTGTATGGTGACTGTCAGTGTTTTCTACAGAGTGGTACAATCATGTGTGACAGATGGCAGAAAATGGACGTATAACTTGAAACCCCCTCCACCTGCCAGTATTATGTCCCCAGACACCAGGGCATGAAAGTCAAGCCACAGGCATGCACTGCAGTCCTATCTATCTATCTATCTATCTATCTATCTATCTATCTATCTATCTCAGAAATATGCACATGCAATAATAATGGAAACCAATGTACCAATAAAATATATCTATATTTATGTTTCTAACATATTTATATAAATGTGATAGAGCTAAAACTGGTCATACATATTACATTAACGAGGCAACTGCAAGAAGATCAGTCAAATATCTATGGTGGAGATTTATCAAACATGGTGAAAAGTGAAACTGGCTCAGTTGCCCCTAGCAACCAACCAGATTCCACCTTTCATTTTCCAAAGAGTCTGTGAGGAATGAAAGGTGGAATCTGTTTGGTTGCTAGGGGCAACTGAGCCAGTTTCACTTTTCACCATGTTTGATAAATTTCCTACTATTTATTTATGGGGTTTGAGTGGGTGGGGGGGTCTCCCAATCTCCCTAATAGTAAAAGTTGAGGAAAGAGGATCTCAATTGCTGGATCTCAATTTACTTGATCCTTACGCTCTTGGGAAGTAAGGTTATCCACCTTCCATATTTAGAATGCATGCATATTCAGCATGAAGAACTGGGGCGCCGAGGACCCACCAGAGGAGTTATTCTCGGTGCTCACCCCACAGTTACTGCACTTGAAAATATCATCTGATCACTTTTAGATCTTATAGACATAAATGAATGCTCAAATGGGCACAGTCAAGCTGTCTTCTATAGGTGGCTATACACCTTCAACTGCCCAACAATCATTCGCCAACAGTTATCTCTTTGTCTTCCCTACACACATGTGAACATTTGGTATGTGTTTCCTATGGGGAAGAGTAAGCTGCCACCAGACAGCCCTGGCACTGGATTATTCCACTAGAACAAAGGGGTTGGGCAGGGAAATCCATTACAGGGGATATGGGAGTTCCCCCTACACCTTATACTGACAGCTGAACCTGCTAGTGGCAGGTTCAATTCACTTTTCTATAAAGATATGAGGGACTTAAGAGCCATTACTCTTTTGTATTTCTGTTAACAGAGCTATATGGTGTTTTTTTTTGTGGGACCTGCTATATTTTTGAATGACACTTTTCATTTTACCAAATCATGTATTCTGGAATGTATTATCCTTGGGCGAACAGGACACTAGCAGCAATATGATGTAGAGTAGAGTAAGCAGAGCGTGCCTGGTGACGCTTAGTTCAGGAGGGGGTACAGGGAGGGAGAAAATGGGAACAGCCAGACATAGTGAGTGACAAGAGAAGACCCACTCTAGCTCAGAGCCAAACTAAGGGATTGATCTGCTTCTCTTTGGTCCTCCCAAGCCTGTTGCTTTGCATCTATATTTTGGGATCCATTTAATAGGTGTCAGTCAAACAAATATTCACTAAACAACTATCGGAAATGTATGGCCAGCTTTAGTCTATAATTTATTTATGGCTGTCGACCAACATTAAGAAGTGGGGACTGGACCTGGAAAAGAAGAGGACCCAGCAAAAGCATGTAAAAAAAAGAAAAGAGCTGACAAACCGGATATCCAGCATAGAGTTGCATGGTAATTTCCTACAGAGTAGGTGTGTTCTGGAATCAGAACATACAAACTATACAGTTCGTACAGATAACCACATCATTAGACATATCTATACATCTAAGTGTATCAATAAAAATAAGTAACAACACAAAAATAAATGCAAAAGTTGCCCTATAAAGCAAATAGCACAATATAAAGCCTTTAGCAATCCTGTTTACTGGTACCATTAAGACTACATAATCAGACATATTGCAGACATATTGACAGACATTCAACTTTCAAGCCTACGTCTACACCGAGACACTTTTTTAATGTAATAAACTTTGATCACTTTGCGCAGGAACAAACTGGGATATTCCTGAAACAGCAGCAGACATTGTACTACCTTTGTTGCCCGTATCACTCTGGCAAGGTTGAAGATCATCCATCTAATAGTTCCACAGTTATAGCCCATAAGTGATTTGGTGGCAAGGAAAAAGAAGGAAGAAAAAAAGCGAATTCAATGTGAATTCAATTATTTTCCATCATTGTAGAAAAATAGAATATTTCTTTAAATGTAATTTTAAATATTGATATGTTGATGTATAAAACACAAAGAATGAACCGGCATACAGTGCAATATAAATATTCTATAGTACAAAGCTACCAATGAGGCCTCACATGTGAACGCTAGATACAATAGAAATAGGTCATCAATCGTTTTGTGAATTATCATAATACCTAACTACTGCATATAATAAGGGGTTGAAGGAATAACAGACATATAGATGATTTTCTAATTGCATATGCTTTGATAAGTACAATACACTGTACATGGTCTCACACTATGGTTGCATGCATTAAACAGACATATACACAAGGGCCTTAGAAGCGCAGATATAGGAAATTGTTTGTTTAGGCCCTTGAGATTTCCATGTGCTCTACATAACATAAAAACAGTCTTTTTCAGCCTAACAAAGAACAGGTGATCTGCAATAATGAGAAGCCACAAATATTACTGACCCTACAGAGACTATTCTTTCTGGTTAACCGACTACCTGGTCTTCAGTATGGTGCCCATGTCATGCAACTCATATCCAGATTCTTCCAGGGTCGAGTAGGAAACTAAAGCTTATTGCAGTATCCTACTTTGTAAGTATTTAAAACACCATGTTGTATTTTATGGAGAGGTTATAGATGAATCAAGTCTATATTTTAATTAAAAATAATTCATTTGCAGGGTAAAGGGGTTGTCATTTAAACGAGGCAGTTACTTTTCTATATGCCCTGTTTAAGATTATGAAAAAAATGTAAAAAAAACCTAAGGGTGATTTCACACACAATGCATTTCACGCCCCGTCATAGGGCGAGCAACAGGAGACACTGGGGGCCCCCGAAGCAAGCCGGAGCGCGGACCCGGTAATGTATGTACCGGGCCGCAGAGGGGTAAAGGGAGCTGACTTTTACATACTCGCAGGGGGACAGTTAAGGATCCGCTGCAATTTCGCAAAGTGAAATCCACTGCGGAATAGTTGTGTGTGAACACACCCTTAAGGTGCCTTTGGTGATATTGGCAAACTCTCTAAAGCATATGGGAGGCTCCTGACTCTCAGGTTAAAAAAGGATTGGGGCTTGTTGAATTTCATTTGTCTGGCTATTTTGTCGTCAGAGAGATAAGCCATTGCTAGAGCTGTCTAGCAGCGACTTACCTTTCTTCTCTCTATTCAAAACTCATTTGGCCGTGCCAAATGTGCGAGCGTATGGGAAAGTTCAGAGGGCTAGCAATTCGATCAAGAGCTATTGATATGGTATGGCCAGCATTTTGATAGTGATAACTGATTTAGCTTATGGTCAAATCCGTTAGTAACCCAGTGGATACACTATTTCCCCTATAAGTATTAAACATGAGGTCCCGAAATGTACCAATCTGTTCATAGAGAAAATTAAGTTGAAATGGTTTGTGATAACTAGAGATGAGCGAACCTCGAGCATGCTCGAGTCGATCCGAACCCGAACTTTCGGCATTTGATTAGCGGTGGCTGCTGAACTTGGATAAAGCCCTAAGGCTATGTGGAAATCATGGATATAGTCATTGGCTGTCTCCATGTTTTCCAGACAACCTTAGAGCTTTACCCAAGTTCAGCAGCCCCAGCTAATCAAATACCGAACGTTCGGGTTCGGATCGACTCGAACCCGAACCCGGTTTGCTCATCTCTAGTGATAACCCTCAGAAAGTAAAAGTTATAATATAACTTGAATGTGAATGTCCCAATTTGTTCAATAACAGCCATTTTTTAAATATAGTTTTATGTTTATATTTAATGTACATTTTTAATATAGACATGTAAAAAAAAAAGCAAAACATCAACTCAAATAAAATCTGTAATCTGCTTGAGTCTGACATGATACCAATCCCTTTGCATGTAAACATTATTTCTAAAAGGATTCTGAATTCAAAAAAGCCAGGTGTGCAAAACCTAATCCTGGAGGGCTGATGACAGGCGGGAGTTCTGGGATTTCTGGTAATTAACAGATAATTAGCCAATTAGCTAGCTCTCTATATCACTAAGGAAAATGTTTAGGAGTACGTTTCCTTGATATCCATCCCCAAGCTCTACCCTAGAGAATGCAAGTCATGCACCCCTGGTTTAGCCTGTGCCCTCCCTATGCACACCACTTATGAAGATTATACTTGTCATGCACTAGTCATATAGACTGGTACACATAAACAATATATAGATGCCAAGCCGTATTGGTTTACTTAAATCCATGGATAGATATAACAGTAACATTTGTTCACCTTTTTATTATTAACCCATCATTTCATCCTTTACAGACGCAACCATAATTATAGAACTTGAATGCAAATTGCGCACCAAAGACTTCCTATTGCATTAAGCAATTGGCTGGAAACTCAGTTTGACATTTGTGCTTGCTTTGCAAGGCATTGCAGTATTTTGTACAGCCAATCAGATGGATCTCCCTTTTTTATTTTGTTTTCTTTCTTGATTGAGTTAAGCGCAGTAAAAAAAAAATATATATATATACATTTGAAATGGAATTTGTGACCAATACCCCATTAAATTACATAATTTAATGGGTGACTTAGAGCACTAATCTACTAGGTGCAGTTGTACACATTGAAAGAAGGGTATTTCCTTTTTAAAGTGTTCACTAGACTTCTAAAAAAAAAGACAATATATTTACTAATAACTAGAACAGCCTGCTGTGTCAACAGGGATCACATGTCTAGGGACTCGTTACAATATTGTATTTCCGAGCATGATTGGTTTGGGGGTTCATTCTGGTGTCAAAAGCCTTGCCCTTGAGGCTGCTAAACCATACCCAACTCATGCCAACTCACCCACACTGCCACAGGTGCTATCCTTTTAGCTTTAATAAAATAAAAATACAAAATTGGACTTTGAAAATACATATGTACTTTTTATTCTTAACAGTGAGAATAAAAACTACTAGAGTCTAGACAAAGCTATTAAAGGGGTATTTCACGTAAACATAACTTTTGATACGTTGCTGCCCATGCTGAGACTAACAATTGCTTCCATGCTTGGTATTATCTATGCAGTCTCCTTCCCCCAGTTCTCAGCTGCTGCTTTCTGCTGAAAACAAAAAACAAAAAAAATCTGTGTGTGAGACTCTTTCTCTCCATCTTCCCCTTCTCCACCCTACCTTCTGAGACAGCTAATGTAAACAAGTCACTGTCAGGCTTTGTCTGCAACAGTGAAGCTTCAGGGACTTGTTTACATCAGCTGTCTCAGAAGGGAGGGGGGAGGAGGGGAAGACAGAGAGAAATGATCACACACAGATTTTTTTTGTTTTCAGCAGAAAGCAGCAGCTGAAAAGAGGGAGAGGGAGACTGAATAGACAATAATAAGCATGGAATGCATTGTGAGTGTCACCATGGGTAGCAACTAGGGATGGTCCGAAGCGAGTTCGGTTCGGGTCCGTACGACCCCGAACCCTCGGTAATGATTCCCGCTGTCTGCCCGCTCCGTGCAGCGGGCGGATCCAGCGGGAGGACCGCCTGGAAAACTGGGATACAGCCACAGCCATAGGCTGTATCCCAGTTTTCCAGGCGGTCCACTCGCTGTATCCACCCTCTCCACGGAGCGGGCAGACAGCGGGAATCTGATGCCGAGCGTTCGGGTTCATACGAACCCGAACCTCGGAGGGTTCGGACCATCCCTAGTAGCAACATTTAAAAAGTTATGTTTGAATTAAATACCCCTTTAATGTTATAACAGTAGACAAAAAAAGTGTAAATTATGTTAAAAAGTAGAAAACAGAGTGAGTCTGTTGTATGTTGTTAACATTGCCCATGGCTTATCTGTCTATTATTTAATTGAAACTAAAGATGAAAAATTTGATTTTAATTTATCAGGATTTAGTCCATATTTCCCAAAAATTCCTGTTCCTGGATTCTATTATATCTTTTAAAAAGAATGTTTTTTTTTTTTTTTTTTTTTTTTATAAAGGTTCAAATAATCACACTGCTTAGTGTTGTCAAAGAGACTGTAAACCTTTAGAGGAACAGCTGAAAGATTTTGTAAGATTTTCCAGACCCAACTCTTACCTGTGGTTAAGTTTTAATTATAAACTTGCCGAAATTTTTACAAAACATTACGATCAATAACTTATATGTGCAGACTAAGAGCTAGAGACTGAAGATCAAGAATAATTGTGCAGACAATCTTACTACGTCAGTCTTATTGTCTTTAAAGTGGATCAGCATTTTATAGATAAACAGCTTTCCTCTGCACAAGATGAAAGACTATTCAATGAAAACATTTAACGGCATGGGCCAAAAATGCTATTTTCCCACTGATCTATACAAGAAAATGTTTTCAGGAAAAAAACGACAATTGAACCCAAACAATTCAATACGTTTTTTTTTTTTAGCTATTCAGTCACTGACATTCTATTCATGACCCTGGTGCAATCTTTTCATAATTGTTAGATAATATCTGTGCTAGGTAATGCCTGACAATCGGATGACTAATAAAGAAAGAATAAGAGACCAAGGTTGGAGCGGAGAGTTATAAATGACAATCAAGAGAAGGATAATAAACAATAAAAATAGCTATTTAATGTGTCTAGCCGAGTCCTCATCATCCTTGTAACTCTTTCCGGCTTAATACACATTTGTGGTGAACACACATAGTTCAGAAAAGTCATGATTTCCCATGTGATACGACTGTGCTCAGGAAACAAGTCTACAAAGACAACTGCTACAGATGTTTTGACTAAGTTTTGCATTGGGAAATTTTGGAAACAAGTGTAGACGTGTCCACAGATCAATGAGAACTTCTCATGTAACCAGATAGAAAGCTGGTTGTGAACTCATACACTCCACAGAGGAAATTAAGTCTTCGAAGACAAAAATAAAATGAGCAATATAGTCGTGTTGCCTACACATCACATCTGACAAATCAGCATTAGTACAAATGGAAAATAATTAAATAAATCTCCGATGCTAGCTCATCAACAGGAAGCGACAAATGACAGACCATAATTGGGTTTTGTTTGTCCTTTGTTTGAAATGTGCATTGTTACTTTTTAATTGAGGAAATTTCGCCTTGTTAGGTTCGCATCGGCTTAAACGCATTCCAGCTGTAGGCAGGTAGTGAATCGCGGCATTGATCATTTACATAGACATGGCAAAGTCTTTAATTATGTTGCCTGATGAATTCCTTAGTGCAAATCTACCCAAAACCTCCAAAACAGGTTCCAGATGTTGGAATTAATAATGAACGCAGTTTATGCACGCCAAGGCAAATTTATGAGATATAGGTTGATGATAGAGAAAGGATTAAGCAAAATTCTTTTTTTTTTTTCTTTTTCCTCTTTCTAAATACTTTTAACGTAAAATAACAGAAAATAATTGCCTTTCAAAGGGAAGTTATGTCTTTGATGTTCATATCTGTGGGGTGATGATTAAGATTCAGATCAACTTCATAACTAGATATATTGTCTCCCAAAATCCAAGCTTGCTGTAAATTACAAAGAGTATTTATAGCAGTCCCCTATGTATATACACCCACAGAAGTGTTGACATCAAAGCACATGGTTTATACAGGTGTTAGTTATAGTTTATACAGTCAACATATTAATATCACTTGTGCTGTGCTGTGTATAGGAAATCTTACACCTTTCCATTGCTTGACTAAGATGTGGAATAAAGTCCTCACACATATTACACATCACCTCTTCCCCCTTAGTATAAGAATTTAATGAGGGTTCCATTGGACTATATGGCTTAAACAAAAGAACCCTAGACAGGTTGTAATTTCCTGTGGGTATTTTCCATTACCGTAAAAGAAACCAATGCTACTGGACTGAGATGATGCAATGTTATTTGAAAAAGAAATATTCAACTATGCACACCAATGGGATGGTAGTTGCACCATTGGTTTTACTGGTGTTTTGCAAGATTCTATGTTATTTAGCAACTAAAGTCAATGGTGTGATTGTGCAAATGTTGTGCTACAGCTTTCAAGTAATGATAATCTCCACCTTACCTTGGAAATCATTGAAAGCCAATGTCTACAACCTGCACTGATGGCATAGTCTGACATCTTAGTAGAGAAGATAAGATAGGAATTGTATTGGATTGAAGTTCATTGTACCCACCAAGATGCCTTCCCCCTAATTTTTGAATATCTGCATTTAATTGATCATGGGTTATTCTTGTAATTGGTTTTAAAGTCAGGTTCAAATTAGTTTGTATTCTGTTTGTCCTTCGGAGTCACATATTGTGGGTACATTGCTTCATAGTTTGGGTTCACCTTAAGATTCTGAGGCATTCTGTTGGGTCAGTCCGACTTTGTAAAAGTGTCCTACAGGATTTTTTTTTTACCTGACCAAAACACAGCTCTTTAATGCTCATAAACTAAAACTAGCATTGAGCAGATCTGTAAAAAATTTTTGAGTTCAACAATGTGATTCGAACCCGAACACTCAGTGTTTGATTCCTCGTAGCTGTAGAAGTTGGATGCAGCGCTAGGAAGTTTTGAAAAATTGGGATACAGCCATTTGCTGTACCCATGTTATACTGGCCTGGGAATTCTCTACATGGAGAGTCAATACTCCCCAAGACCAGAAAGTAGGGCTAGGCTGTTCTATGGTCACACAGAATGTTTAATTTGGGGAACATTATAGATCAACGCCCATGGACATCTTTTAACATCTGTACATATTTTGTATTAGGAGATTTTCTATTGGGCACTTTCCGGTATTATTAAATAAGAGAAATGTATTCATTTGTAAGTGCTATCAAATATTGACTTTTTTTTTTTGTTGTTGATACACAAGTGATGCATGGTGAGAAATTTAGCATAATGTCAATTCTATTGAGCAAGGCAGCACCAACTCTTACCTGTAAATAATGTGCAGTTTGACTATATTAAAAGTAAAGTCAGGTATTACCAAATAGATACATGTAAAATCCCTAAAATTGCTTTCTTTTCATCTTTTGTAAAGTCTCCACACCAACCTCCTCTATTTCCATGCCACGGTGAGGAAACATAGTGATTGAAGATGTAAACTACAGTACTCTCAGATATCCACTGATGTAGTCTATTTCCCTGTTTGTCTCCATTCATGTAATAAGCAGTGTGAATTTCCGCAGTAATAATATTAAATCTTTATTCCACCGCGTTTCAGATGTACGCCCTACAGTGAACACAGGACCAACATTGAAAGAAAAAGAGAAAATAATAGTCCGAGATGAAGTATACATTGAGAATCTACAGCTGAGAAACAAACAGAGCTATTGATCCCGACAAATCATCAGACAGGACAACGAAAACATTCTTGATTTATTGCCAGCTGCGCACTATAATGAATTATGTAGAATAAATTAAAGACTTTACACACTGTTATATTATTTATCTGTGTAATCGAGAGGGGGGGAACAATGACGGTATTATCAGATGACCATTCATGCTGTGTATGGGGAAAGTGGCAGAGACCAATAATTATAAATGTCAGATGAGTTAGAGATGACGAGGCAAGACATGAAGGATTTCCATGTACGGGTAGTGGACGTTTAGAAAGATTGGGATATTATGTAAATGAGCACTGTAACAGAGATGTATAATTGTATTGTTTCACATTAAAAGAAATATAAGAACTCATTCCAAAAAATTTAGAGCCAAATGGCTTCTGTTGAGTCCTTCACATCAATACAATACCAATACTGCTGGCAAATACTGGTGCAATCCAAAACGTAAAGCAAAGCAATCGGCACAACTCCCCTCCTCACCACAATCTTAAATAGCCAACTCTTACAGCATCACAGAGTCTGAACACTTAGGTGGTGAACCATCTCCAAGAAAGCACACACTGCAATGCAAGAAATCAACTCAGGAAAGAACAGCGAAGGGCTGTAGACTTTTTATTTCATTTTCTGTAGATAAAAGCCAGCATCACAATGCAAACCAGGATGCCAAACACACGGTCATAGGTAGGTAGCAGCTATTTTGCAAGAGGTCTGATGAAGTGTACGCGTGCACGCGAAACAGCTGCTGCCTATCTGTGACCGTGTGTTTGGCATTCTCATTTGTAATGCTGACTTTTATCTACACGAAATGGAATAAAGAGACACAAAGGGATAGGTGAGTGCCCTCTGCTGTTCTTTTATGAGTGAAATACTGGTGTAATGCTTCTCTCTTTTCAAGTGTTCTTTACAAAAAAATGAGACAGAAGATCGAAGAAGGGAGGAAGAGGAGTGTTGGATGTCCACAGTGCGCTGGAAGGCCAGATAAATTAAATTACTAATTTATAAGGACTTCCAATTAACATCGTTTTTTTCCCCCAAGAATAATTGTCATTACCAATAGAGATAAAAAGGTAACTAGAAGGTTTAAAAGTAGCACAGCATAAAACTAGACAATGCAAGCAGAATGGCACACACTATGTGATAGATGTTACTCGACATGTTATTCTCTTTCTGGACTTTCTTTAGAATCCCCCCAAAAATTTTGTTTTATTTTAATTCCTTTCTGATTTGTTTTGATGTTGCTTCTGTATTCTGAGTGGCCCAGAGTAGATGGCCATGCTGTATGTATCACAGCTTCAACTTGCTGGACTGGGAGCTCTACAGCTGACCAGCAACTTAGTGTACTGCACATGAGCAGAGAGTCCAGCCTTTAACAGGAGTCCCTGCTACTGTACACACTTTGGGGAATGGGGGGAAACCAATAAATTTGCTTACCTCTAGCGCACATTGGTAATAAATCTGACACATTGCATGACTATACTTAGCCATGTCCCCTTTTCAAGAAACTATTGAAAAATAAGGAGTAAAAAGTGCCTAAAACACATAGTAAATTTACATACGGAATGTATGGCACTATGTTTTGCCACAATTAAAGCCAGATTTATTTATTTTTTTAAACATGTTCCCTAATCTGCTATCAATATTCATTAGATTAATAACTAAGACTCCATTTGTCAACCCTAGACACAACTGGAACTGGTTTAGATGACTACTTCACCGATGACATTATGGTATACTTCACTGATGAGTCTTCCAGATGCAGATCTGCTGTGAGTCAGCAGACACTCCCATGTTACATCCTGCATCCTGTACTATATAACTGCACCTGCACAGGGAATAGAATAATGATGCTTAAGTGTTTCCTATGCAGGTGCAAAGGTACCTGTATATATAATCCATAAAGATCCGCCGGCTTATTGTAAACACCGAGTCAGAAACAATCCCTTTTCATGTGATATGGTAAATTTAGCTCCATATTCCATTTTTTTTTCTAGCTATCCGCCTTAACCTGAAAATAGGAGGCAAACCAGACTGAACACTTCAATGTACTTAATAGCATCATGTACTCCGAAGGCACTTTCATTACTTGCATAAGGCATACTGGTTCAGGATATCTGTAAAGTTTATACAGTTTTTTCTGTATAGAGCCAAAACCACAAATGCAATCTTTTAATTAAAAATGATTATTAAAATGCAATAAAAAACCTTAGTGAACTACTAAACAAACTCATTTGGGCATGCTGATTCAACATCTCTGTATTTTATGCTTTGCATGATTAATACGTGTTTTAAGCATTTTTTGCTGCTTGTACATTGTTTTTCTTGCCATTTTGCTACCATTGTAACAAGATACGGCTCGGTACAGTTATGACTCAGAGTGATTTGCATTTTGGAGAATCCATGGAGGAGAGGATTTTTAAAGACTTGTTCATCTCTAATCTGAACCATATGGTATTGTGTATCTTCCAAAAACCTATCATTCAGTACAACTGTAGCGACGTGGTGATGGGAGCGCAGGGATTGAGGCGCTCCACCTAACAGTGGAATTTACGGCTTAAAGCTTTTCATTAAAGAATTTGCAGCTATTTCTAACAGTACATTAGGAACGAAATCAGCATCTGTTAAAATGTGAAAATATTTATAATAATGTTTCAGGCGATCGATGTTACATTACAATCAGTGTTACAATGTGATGGAATTATGATCCACCATATCTTAGTTCATTAATGCTCTACAACACGGACGATTAACTTTTATCAGTTGTGACTGCCTTATAAATAACCTTCTACCACGTGAGTGTTTCATTTGTAGTTGAATGTCCTCATACACTGTATAATATAGTGTTCTCATGTTGTTCGATCCAAGTATACCCGCTTCTATAGTTTCCAACTTAAAGGTTGTGGAATGTATTGGTTAAAGTGCAATTGAAGCCAATGGTCCTTCCACAAATAAAGACTAATGCTCAAACTCCATCATGGTTTCGTTATGCATACCTAGTAAGTTCTCAACACGGGGCAGGGGTGGACTGTGATTGTTCAGAGACCCTAATCAATGAGGTGACAAACCCCTTATCTATTATTATAGTCAAAATGCACTTGACCTGGGTGAACACATTTCATTTAGACTATTAAGACTATTCTTTTCTTTTTATAAAGTCTGCATCTTTGGGCTGTTGGCTCCTGCATCCTCCTACCTATCCATATTCCTATATGTATAAGAAAAGACATTTCCCTTTTCTCTGAAGATTTTGTGCAGCAGCCATACATGAGTTTGTTACTGCGCATGCACAAGATATGGAGTAAACACAGAGAAGCCACTGTTGGATCTAGGAGCCGGCGGGAAGGATGGTGCACTGAGGAGCCTAGGAACACCCCATAGTGCTCCAAACTAATTCATTAGCATATTTATTTTTTATTAAAATGGCTTAAAAACGAGATAGAAGAACAACATAAGAAGACCTGTGTGATGAGCACTTACTCAACTACAGAGTCATATGTTTTCCTTTCACTAATAGGTAATGAAATTGTTCTGGGCCTGGGCACTGCCCTAATGTGAGTGTCCTCTCTGGCAGAAAGTATTAGTAGTAGTATCCATAGTCGATGGGCTGCACACAATTTGACCTGATACTTCTGCTCAGCTATTTACCCTTGTCATATCATTGTTTCTACTCCTTCTACCGGTTTAACCTCAGAAACTTGTTGGTGAAGGTTTTATGCAGCTTGACTTATATAACACTGGAGAGCACAATATACTGTATATATGTATATATATATATATATATATATATATATATATATATATATGAAGCTACGGGTACTTTCACACATGCCATTTTAATACAGTTTTTGAATTTAAAACTAAAGAAGCCCATATATACTCTCAAAATGTTGTCAGGACCAACCAACTGACGTGTGCATGAGAACCTCTAACTTTATAGATGATAAAAAGGAGGGTCGGCATGACTTTATCTACTCTACTCTTTTGTTTGAAAAGCAAAAAGCCACCGCAAGATAAGTCTAGCAGTGGCTTACCCCTCCTCTCTTTACTGATAACTCATGAGTAGAGATGAGTCCATCCGAACCCGAACGATCGGCATTTGATTAGTGGCGGCTTCTGAACTTGGATAAAGCTCTAATGTTGTCTGGAAAACATGGATACAGCCAATGATTATATCTATGATTTCAACATAGCCTTAGGGCTTTATCCAACTTCAGCAGCCACCGCTAATCAAATGCCGAAAGTTCGGGTTCGGATGGACTCGAGCATGCTTGAGGTTCACTCATCTCTACTCATGAACAACTGCCAAATATCAGTATATGGAGGGATAAGGGGTTATAGAAAACCGGCGGCCAACAGCTAATGTTTCAAAAAAAGAAAGAAATAGAACCTTTTCCAATATAATAGCTCACTCTTTAGTATTCACTCTGTCAATTTGGGTCGTCACTAGAGATGAGCGAACCGGGTTCGAGTTCGAGTTGATCCGAAACCCGAACGTTCGGTATTTGATTAGCTGGGGCTGCTGAACTTGGATAAAGCTCTAAGGTTGTCTGGAAACTTTGATACAGCCAATGACTATATCCATGATTTCCACATAGCCTTAGGGCTTTATCCAAGTTCAGCAGCCACCGCTAATCAAATGCCGAAAGTTCGGGTTCGGATCGACTCGAGCATGCTCCAGGTTCGCTCATCTCTAGTCGTCGCTTACCGTCCATATTATGGATGCTGAAACTGATCGTACTTTACAGATGCATTACATTATGTAAGGTGTTATATTTAAAGAAAAAAAATGTGTGTGTGTGTGTGTGTGTGTGTTAAAAAGCTTGGCATGAAATGTACTTTATTTACTTTTCCTATCACTTAACTAGTGTCTCTAAATTCTACTGGCTTCTTGTGCCGTCAGCTCAAACAGTGAACAGGTGTTCCTAAGATCCGCATACCTTCAGTGTTTTTATCAAAAACAGGAACAGATGACACCAGTGGGCAGTGTGTGTGTGTGTGTGTGGGGGGGGGGAGATCTGTATGTTCTATCCCCTTTTTCTTCCCATATTTTGTATAGATCTGTAGATAGAACAGAGGGCATTCGCAAAACCCTACTCGAACATCATCACTATTGTTTTTTCTTAACTACATGAGAGATAACAGTGAACAACTTAACATTGCAAATGTATTATTATTCCAAATATGTAATATCCTGACATTGATACTAATGATGATAGCAAACTGAAGGGCACCTTATTGTTTATTTTAATGTGCAAGTAAAGACCAAACAATATTCTGCGTTCTTTTTGGTATATTAAAATTTCCGTTTACTGTCTGGCAGTAAAATGGGTTTCCATTAATTAAAACTGCATATGCACCGGAAAGAACGAGCCTTTAAAATGAGGGCTAGTAAATTGTCTGAAATAATGATGTATAACTAATTAATTTTAAAATACTATACAGGATTGTTATCCCAGGAGAGAGTGCACAGGATTGGGAGAGCAGATTAAAAGCTTTTGCTGCAGGACATATGGGCTGGTTGATTCTCTGCTGCATATGCTATGGGACAACCCAAAGGTGCATTTTTTGTGGTGGAAGTACATTGCTATAACAGAAGTTGCATTGAATATTAAAATACCTTCAAGGCTAAGATTAGAAGAGTTTCTGTGTGCTGGGGAAAGTTCCTACCTCAACTTCCTCTTTGTTGTTTGCATTGCTATACTTAAAAGCAACTAAATTACAAGTCAAGCCAATATAAAAAGACACTTGGTGACATTGAAACATTGAAAAAGTATATTTAGATTTAAAAAAATATATATATATAACAAGAAGGATTTAGAAAATATTTAACAACTGTTGCCTTTTGTGTGTTCCCATCCATAGAATACATTATGTTACAGAACACAGGTTCAAGGTGATTTCAGGTAAGGAAAAAAAAATTCCCTAAAGAAATGTTCATTACTTTTAGTGAACATTAAATGGATGGCTTCTTTTTTGAAAAGAAAAATTGAAACTTTCCATTTACAAGGGTATTTCACGGGTGCAGATGTTTTTTGTTTTGTTTTTCCGGCATCACTTTTATGTTGTACCGTTTCATATAATGCCCGAGGGTGCTACAAGGCAAATTTAATTCACTCTCTGGATCTGGACAGGTATTGAAAATCCACATCTACAAACACTTGAGGTAACAGATGCCAGTGCTATTGGGTAAGGAAACCTGAACTGGTATTTTGAGAGGAGATTTTGGCTTAGATTGTTTTCTGCCTCTGCCCCAAGATATGTGACTCTGAAGATGATGTATGATGCATAGAGGTGCTAGTTGGGGAGGTTGTAGGCTGAAAAAGGCATCAAAAATTAAGTTTTTATTATTATCAAGCTTCTCTCCTCATTAAACATCCAAAAGTACAAGTGTAATAATATTTTCAACTAAAATACTATACTCTATATACTATGCATGTAAAACTATTTAATTCATGTGTTATTGGAGCAACGGAACCCACTGGAAATAGAGCATTGTCTTATGGCCTTTGTCATTGAGTAGAAAAACATGTGCAGAGCTCTTCTCCAACTGTCAATAAAGGCAAATAAGAAGGATGAAGCATTTGCCAAAGGGTCATGGAAAGAGAGATTAGGAGAAATCAAATTTAAAGCCTGGGTGGCAAAACATAGTACCAGATGTCAGCCATGATTGTTAAAATGACTCTCATTCTTTTCATCATACTGCACACCACTGAATTACCCCTATCGTAAAGGGATACTGTCACCCCCCCCCCCCTTACTCTATGTGTGGTCCTCTATACCAGCGCTTCTCAAATTTTTTCTACTGGAGCCTCACCCAACAGACCGAGGCAATGCCTGGGCCACACCGGACTGACCAAAAGGGCGCCTGGGCCTCACTACATGTGGTGAAAGTCCATTTAGAAGATAATGCTAGAGCTACCTTTCACCCATCTCTTAAGCTCTATATACTAATAAAGCAAGTAGAAAATAAATAATGTTGTTCAAATGGAGATTTTTGCAAACAGCAAAAGGACTGTGCAGATCATAGTTACTTTTGTGAAAACTGGCTCCTCAGCTGGGCCTCACCAGTGAGTCGCCCCCTGGTTGTTGGTGAGGCCCAGCTGAGGAGCCAGTTTTCACAAAAGTAACTATGATCTGCACAGTCCTTTTGCTGTTTGCAAAAATCTCCATTTGAACATTGAGAAGCACTGCTCTATACAATCCACAAGCTTAGATGCTGCGCAATCAGTTTATACCTTTATAAAACTTGTCTTCTTTCTGCTCTAAAATCGCTTTAATTCATTGGTGGATAGTGTAACCTAGATGGGACTTAGTGTCCATTGAACCCCTTCTGTCTGCCTCAGTCCAGTGCTTTTAGCCCCACTCCCCCTGGGATGTGGCAGGGAGAGGCTGTTCAACAGATCTTAAAGGAGACCTGTCACCCCCCGTGCCGGGGTGACAGGCTCCCGACCCCCCGGTACAGCCCCCTATACTCACCTGATCCCGCTGGGTCCCGCTTCCTGATCCAGTCGGGTCACGGAGATATAAGCGCCCGAAGCCCGGCGCATGCGCTCACAGGAGAGTCCAACGCTCATAGAGTATGAATGGGGAGTCCGATGCTCCGTCATTCTCTATGGGCATCGGACTCTCCTGTGAGCGTGCACGCCGGGCTTCGGGCGCTCATATCCCTGTGACCCAACCGGATCAGGAAGCGGGACTTGGCGGGATCAGGTGAGTATAGGGGGCTGTAACGGGGGGTCGGGAGCCTGTCACCCCGGCACGGGGGGTGACAGGTCCTCTTTAAGCCCTGGCTTACAGACACTGTCCAACAATGTTAAAATCACACAGGTAAATTTGGGTGACAGTATCACTTTAAATCCTTTCCATGTAGAACCTAACGCTTTTGGCCTCTGCTCTATTTGTTGAATGCATCTACCTACTAGGACCACATCACAGGGAAGGACTAGACAGAACTTTGGAGATGTAACTATATAGCTGTTTAGTCCCCTCCAAGATTGAGCAGAGCAAGTCAGGAGCACAGTGCTCGATCAATAAGGAGAATGCCAATGATAGTGTGGAAAGGGGTTGACTATTGAGTTCCCTAGCTTGGATGCTCAGTCACAACTGTAACACCTGAAACCCATAAAAAGCTACACCATTGCTTGTAGCTACTTATCTTACTTAAAGGGGTTGTTCACCATTTTTTTTTTCTTTCAAATCAACTGGTGCCATAAAGTGCCAGAGATTTGTAATTCACTTCTATTAAAAAATCTTAAGTCTTCCAGTACTTATCAGCTGCTGTGTGTCCTGCAGGAAGTGGTGTTTTCTTTCCTGTCTGACACAGTGCTCTCTGTTGCCTCCTCTGTTCATGTCAGGAACTTTCCAGAGCAGCAGCAAATCCCCATAGAAAACCTCTCCTTCTCTCCAGACTGGAAATAACATAACTTCCTGCTGGGCATACAGCAGCTTATAAGTACTGGAAGGCTTGAGATTTTTTAATAGAAGTAAATTACAAATCTCTGGCACATTATGGCAGCAGTTAATTTGAAAGAAAAAATTTTTGGTGTACAACCCCTTTAAGAAGAAAGGACTGGCCACTGATTATATTGTTTGGCCATATTTAGAGGGTTTCGATGACTTTTGTATACATTATGGAAGCAGTACGGCATTATACTTCTTTGTAATTTGTAGTTTCAGAGTTTATAATAAAGGCACTGTTTCTTTGCTTCCATATATTGTCCATTGAACAGTTTGTCACAATAAAAAATGAGACCTATGACGTGTCCTGGTATAGATGAGGACATCTCTATTTGCCAAGTCACCCTATTAGGTTTACCAGTCAGCTTTAAATATATTGAGGCCCCTTGTGTATCATGATTGCTACTTTTACAACCTCTTATGTCCATGCATTGTGTGGCATTAAATCTGTGTGGATCAGCAAAATCGGGGAGACACAGATAAAGATTTGAACTGGTCTAGGAAATTAAATGTTGGGGCCACATAAATTGCATTGTGTTAAAGCCTTATGAGCATTGATCTAGTTCTGCTTCTCTAATTAAGTGCAGCACCCATCAATAAACTTACAGAATGATCCTCAATCTCTACATCTGAAGTCAAGACAAAAACAAAATACAATATCAGGCGATTGCTTTTCCATTGCATGTGAACATCATTCGGAATATCAGAATGCTGCTTGTTGAGAAAACAAAGATTTGGAGTTCTCAGCAGTTGATACCATTCTTTGGCTAACAGAAAAGATTAGGAAAAAGAGCAAGCTTTTCAGGCTACTTAAATCTCTTCATCAGACCCGGGTTTGAGCCATACACAGTTGTTGAGATTGCAGTTTTTTTTAGTAATATAGGTGATATTGAGTATAAGCAAAAATATGAGCAGAGGAATAAATGGTTATATGAGCAGATAATTAGGGTAGTTCCACCTAAAGTAGTTATCCAGACATAGAATAACATAGTTGTGTTCTATCAAAAGCAGAATAGCCAGAATCCTGCTCAACACTGATGAGGGGCAATACCCTGAAACAGCTGTCTGTGGATGGATGCTTGGCTTTGGTAATCCCTTGTCATGTCACAATACTCGGAACTGAGTGAGACTTTGACACAAAAGAGGCCCCCCTGATATTTCCCTATTTGTGTCCCAATACTTGCAACTGAGTGGGCCTTAAGATGCTATGTATCAGGGTGGTTTGGTGATTTCCCCACTGGGAGGCACCCCTTGGCAACAGGTTTCCTTCCCTGGAGGGAAATCTGGCTATTCCCGTGTTTTGAGACTCCACAGACCTCTTTCTTGCATATTCAAATTTTACATGGGGCAATGTATCAATGGAGATTCTTGAATGAGTAGTCCATTGCATTTTTTTTTACTGATCTCCGTGAGCTCAGTGATTGTTGTGTTTTATTCGTTCCAAAACAGCACCAAATTTGTCCTCAGTGCAGGTGTTGTTTTGCAGTTGCATTGAAGTGAATGGAGCTAAATTGCTATTCCACACATAACCTGTGGACAAGAGTGGTGCTATTTTTGGAAGGAAGTGGCTATGTTTTTTTTTGTTTTTTTTTTAATGCTGCATAACGCCTTTAACACAAAACTACTCCTATTATGAAATATACTTTCCGGATATCATCAATAAGAACAAATGAATAAGGAAAGAACGATACCAAAAGCCAATTGACCACCCAACATACCTCGGATTGGACATTCTCCAAGCATAGCACATCAACAACTGTATTGTTCACAGCGAAGCTGTTAGATAAATCCTCATCATTTCTAACCCTACAGATAGAGACAAACATCTTGGTGGTCTTGAAAAACAAATAAAATTTTTGACTCAAGACTACCACCCAAGAAAAGTTAAAAAAAATCAATTTATCAGAATACTAAGCAGGGAGCTCCTATAATACAGAAGCAAACAGGAAAGCTATCACATGCCTCTGGCAATCATCTAGAATCCACATCTTTAGCTGCTAAGAGGAGATGATCATGTTCTACGTCCGTTCTTACAAAATAAAACATCAATATATCAATATTTAAAAACCCTCTTATTTCTGTCTTATAGGCAGCCCCCTAATCTGAGAAACATATTCTCTCCGACAACAGGAACATTTACCTGCAACCAGAGAAAATGTAAAGCTTGTCAATAAGTAATAACCAGGCACAATATAAAGATTACCAGGTCTCAATTCAAGTTGTTTTTGTTTGTTGACTGACCTGTTCTCAGCTCACAATATGTAACCTCTGGCCATTACTAACTTACAGTCGCTCAGACTTGCTCTCACTACTATAAACCCACTACTGGGACAAAATGGTATGATAATCAACTAAAGTGCATGTGCATATATGTAAACCACTAAGTAAACTCATTTCAGCATAGATGTATACTATACAAAGTAAAGTGCAAGTGATATTCCCTGCTGCTCCAGTATGCTGAACAGAGTAATTATACAGAGTATACCTATACACATGTCAGCAGTATGTTACTAATAATATGCAGAGTCCCAGTCCGCTGGCCTCCCACCTCATTTCAATGTCGTTCCGTTACTGCTTCCTCAGGGAGGGTGGGAATGGGAATAAAGTCTAATAAATGGGAATAAAGTCTAACTTTTTCTTGCTTCTCGAAGGTTGAAACACAGGTATAAATCGTCAAATAAATTACCTTAAATTGTCAAACGCATCAAAATTTTAAGATCACACTAGGTTCAACTCTTCAGAGCTACTGTGATCACAAGATATAGCCGGGTGAACCGCTCAGCAGGGCACTTCAACCTGCAGCTGTCAATCAAATCTGATTGATTTGCTTCATTTTAGTCTATGCAGCACATCAGTGGGATCCCACGGCTGGTAAATTACTCAGACAGGGTATAGCAGCAGTGACTGGCTGCATAGACTTTGTGACGAGCATAAAGTAACACAATACAATATGGCATAGCAATATAAAAACAATAATATATTTTTTCAGTATTTTTCAGTTGGCTCATCTCTACCATTTATTACTCTCATTGCATTGTATTCCTACAGTAACTCACAAATACATCACAAATCACCTCTATGATACATTACTCTATTGCTCATTGGATAACTTCTTCTTTCCCGAATCCCCACCCTATAAATATTCCGAAATGTTTCTAGGGAAAAGTCACAAAAAGAGCAGAAAAAAAAAAATAATCACAATTTCCTCATTTACATGCACAAGCCGCATGTTATCATTCCCATCTAATAAAAAGAAAAGCTATGCATTCAAGTATATTTGTACAACCTGTTTTCTATAGCTCTATAGTCATTACATGCACCTTGCCTTGTTTCCCTCTTGTCCCTTTCAGTTGCCTGAGAACACAAAACGACAATACGAATAGCCGAATAATACGCAAGTTCTAATGTTATCGGCAGATAAATGTGTCAGTGAAGCAATCTGCCTTGACCTTGTTCTTTCATTTGAGTTGGAAGTGTCTAGATGTCTTGCAGTCCTCCAAAGGGTCATATTACCAGAGATTCCATTAGACGAAATCATAGAGCTTTTCAAATGATCTGCCCTGACTATTTTGAACTTTTATTCCCATTGTGCTTCTGCAAGTAGAGAATGAATTATCATACTTAACAAAAGCCTTTTCAGACATATTATTTCATAATAGACCGAAGCTCATTGCATCTCATATATGTGTCACGTCATTAATATTTATGGCTTTTGTGAATGTTAATGACATCACTGTCAGGCGGCAAGAAAATGTCGAAAATGGACATCTTATCCTTGAAAAGCGGCAGAAAATATCTGATATTATAAGTCAGATTGCGTTGTTCCGACATTGATAAAAGTCTGACAGTAAGTGCTTATGTGGATGAGATGTCTTCTCCAAGTTCTTATTTATGTTACTTGGGAACAGCATATTAATCTGTGTTTTTTTGGAAACCATGACAATATTTCCTACGCACGTACTGGTTACATCATTTTAGTTTTTCAGCTAAAAAATAATTGGCTATACTGACTAAATTTTTTATGTCTGAGCCCCACTCATCTCCTCAGTTGCGGTCAAATGATTCAGAATTATGTATGTTACCATTATACGGAAATAGGTGTCTTCATGACATTACTTCTCGCTGAGAAATTGATAGCGTTACATATTTTATTCAGATGTCTAAGCTACAACTGACTTAGAGAAAGCTGCAATTGCTCCCAAAAATTGACATTAAATAATCTGTATAAGGTGTTTAATGATTATTTCATAGCGTAGCTGCGGCAGAGACTTATTCTAACCCAGCTGTCCAAGACACAATGATTTCCTAAGTGTCAGGGATGGGGACAGTCACATCTGTGAACTTTAAAGTGTTGTAGAATCGTAATTGGAAGAGAATGAACCACAATTTGCAAGAAAAAAAAATTCAAAAATAACTTTTTACGCAACTTAAGGTAATTTGGCTGCAACAAATAGTAATCTATAACTTGGGGTTTCATTTTAGCTGGCAGCCAATTAGACGCAAGACCATTTTCTAAGAATAGGAACAATTTGGCATAAAAAAAATTAATGATGTCTAAATAGTGGATATAATAATGAATCACATGATTGGATTCAATCCTTCACCAGTTTACACTGTGCAGTTATGCGAAGAGAATTATTTTCTCTATTGAGTCATTGTATGGTCCTAGTTACATACTCCAAAAGGTAGACTCCCTGAGGGCAGTGCCAGTTGTATCCTGCTCTAAGAAACAGCAATGACTATGTACTAGCAATGACTAAGGGTGGTATTACACGAAGCGATTTTTTTCAATTAACGATTAACGATAAACGATCTCCAACGATCGCAATAGCGGTTGCCTAATAATCGTTCGTTTTACTACACGGAAAGATTATCGGTTATATTGGAGCAACAAAATTCAAGAACACTCCCCTTTCAATTTGCGAATGAACAGGGAACGGCTAACGACATCTTATTCAAACGAACGATGTGCGAACGATGTGTAAAAGACAAACGATAAAAATAGATTCAAAACCTATTAAACGACCAACGACCAATCGTTCGTCGTTTAATCGTTGTCTACTATTACACTTAAAGATAATCGTTCAAATACGACCGATTAAACGATTATTCGAACGATAATCGCTTCGTGTAATACCACCCTAAGACCATGACCACAGGTAAGACCACAGGTATGACCATGACTTGACTTTTTAGTTGACTCATAGCCAATATGTGCCCTTTTGGCCCTTAAACTTTTGCTTCTCCTTTACGGGAAAGACACCCAGATTTTCAGCCCCAGGGAATATTTGGTAACAATAACAGACATCACGTCATAGACTGACCTCCCTACCACTTGTCATACACACAAGATAGATGTCAGCCAAGTTTTTTTGGCCTTTAGCTATCTTTCCAGATTGCCCTGTCCACACGTTCGCTCAGCTTGTATTTTCAGTAGGAGAGGTGGAAAATTGCTGTCAGACTCTTCTTGTAGCATCTTATCTTTCATGGAACAAAAAAAATGGACAGTACAATGTACTATATAGTTGTACATTGACCATATACTTTCAATAGCTGTCACAGAAATTTGGTGCAAAGATATCTCCCTTGATTTCCCATATACATAAATGTTCGGTACAGCCAAAAGTTCAGTTGTTCTCTATGGAAGAGATTTATCAAACTGGTGTAAGGTAGAGTTGGCCCAGTTGCCCCTAGCAACCAATCAGATTCCACCTTTCATTTTACAAAGAGTCTGTGAGGAAAGAAAGGTGGAATCTGATTGGTTGCTAGGGGCAACTGAGCAAGTTTCACTTTACACCATGTTTGATAAATCTCCCCCTGTGTGTATATGTCTGTGAGCACTTTACCAGCCCAATCTTTATCTTTATCTCCTCTTATATCTGCCATTGAAAGGGAAAGTAGGAAAGCCATTATATACAATAAATGGTCGGCCGATCCCCTATAGGACATAATTAGATGTGCATGTATCTAACATGCATGGCCAGTTGAAGCAGGTTTGTAATTCAGTATAAAGAGTATAGGGCTCTCTCCCTACACAGATAGGGGTCTGACATGAGGGAATTTTACTCCCCGACCCATTTGTTCCCAAAGAGATAAGCTGCTGCCAAAGCAATTGGCGAGCTAACTGTTTGCCTGACAGTTATTAAAGGTATATGGGCACATTTAGAGGCTGTTCTTTTGCAGTGGACATATTATAGACCTCATTGTTGTACATTTTAATTGCATACTTTTGGACTGGCAAGTTCAGCATGGAAGTTCTGCTTTCCCTTGAAAACTTGTAATGTTAACATTATGCATTTAATTAAATATGTAATGTAAAAACTACATAAAACCTTATATAGCCATAAATGATATGACGTATATGTTTCAGTGAAGTTTAGTTGCACCATTGCAATATACAGATATTTACTCTCATTAATATAGCCAGTTCCTTTATTTATTCGGCTGACTCGGACAACATTCAGTGAATTCCTCAGGTGCTGGGTAAGTCACCAGTGCATTGTAAGGTTCAGAGGTTTTCCTCTCCGAGTTAGGAGAATTAAGCATTACCTTTGTGTGGTGTAGGGCCTATTAGTTTTGTGAGATAGCAGAGAAAGGACTTGATAGAAGTGAGAAATACATCAGGGCATTCTACAAAGCCAGGGAGGCAAAATAGTATATTCCAGAGAGGAATCTAGTGGCGGACAAGAGGTCATGCTCTAAAGCTTGAGTGTGTTAGCCTTAAGGAATAATGTGATGAAATTCTATTTTACTGCAAGCAGCATCGCACTGTGATATGATGGGCCCATAGGGAGAGCAAGCTGAATGGGCCAACTTCTGATTCACACCAGGATATGAATCACATTCTTCTCTACCTGAGATGACGCTGTGTCCCAAATGTTCCAATGTCAATATATATCATGTTATTTCTTCACAATGTTCAGGCTACTTCCATTGTATTGGATCAATGATTCCCTATTGGATTTTCTTGTTATTAATATTGTCTATTTTTTTAGCAGAACATTCACTACTCTCTCCTATAAAGAGCTGGAGTAATTGTCTGGCATAACATTTGGCAATTTCTTGTGTATGTTACATTATTATCTGCTGGGCCATGGGAGGCTGTGACCCTCACAATAAGAGGTGTAAAATGAGTCAGACATTCATGAACAAACTGCAGCTCACACAAAAATGTCAGAAAACTGATGGAAAGTCTTAACAAATTTCAAAGTCCTCATGGTTGTTCATGGGGTCACGGGTGGTAAATCCCCAATTCTGTCACAATAGGGCACCAGTATTCAAAATGGTGTATGATGGGTTCTGTTACAGATTTTGCATCATAAAGAGAATTAAAGGGGTTTTTCATCCCCCAAAAATATTTCAAATAAACTGGTATCAGAAAGTGCCAGAGATTTGTAATTTATTTTTATTAAAAAAATCTCAAGTCTTCCAGTACTTATCAGCTGCTGTATGTCATGCATGAAGTGGTATCCTTTCCAGTCTATAGAGCAGGCTAGGTTTTCTATGGGGATTCCCTACTGCTATGGACAGTTCCTGACACAGACAGAGGTGGTAGCAGAGAGCACTGTGTCAAACTGGAGAGAATACACAACTTCCTGCAGGACATGTAGCAGCTGACAAGTAATGAATTTTGTAATAAAACTAAATTACAAATCTCTGGCACTTTCTGGCACCAGTTGATTTAAAAGAAAACAACATTTGGTGAACAACCCCTTTGAAGGGGTTATGCAGGTTGTGTATGATATTAAAACTAAAACCATTTGCTTTAATGTGCAATACCACAAACAAACTGAGGACAAGAGTGGTACTGTTTCTGTAGTCATGTTTATAGAATCCTTTAAGAGCTGTCTCTACAAGGGTTAAAATATGTATCCTTATGTGTTACTGTTCATGAACATACATAAGAAAATAGCTTTGACATGACCTAAAAAATAATGAAGAAATCCCACAAATATGGCTGGTTTATACTCCAGATCCGACTCATGCCGGTTGTGAAATAAGGCGGTGGTTCTGATGCAATGCTCAAAAAAGTTGCAGATGTTTCCACTTAAAATATTTAATGTATTTTGCCTATTAGACAAAATAGAGAAAATACTGGACCGAAAAGGCTGACACTGTGCAAAGGGATGATTTACACAGTACAGTACTAGATCCCATGTAGAGGGAGAAGGGATTACTGATCCATTGGATTTGGAAGGTGCCATGTGAGCAGCAAGATAGCAAGAAGGAAGGAGTTACACTAAGCACTGACCCGCTACTGTTTCTGCTGCTGAGAAGTGAAAGAAAGGGAGAAGATTACACTGCAGGGCAGCAGACATATTGCAGTAGTGTGGACTTACAGCAGTAGGTTCACTGTACACTGGTCAAGAAGCCTTGATTTACCTTTGAGAAACATTGTGAATCATTTTCAGCAGGCAAACTGGCTAAGTTTCCAGATACACATTACTGGTTTTCTCTTCTACCCATGGGGCATAATAAATCTGCCCTGACTTCCTGTAATTTGTTCCGATCAATCTTTTATGGAACAGATTTCCCTGACAACAGGCTGTAAACGGCAGATTGCAGAGAAGTGGAACACCTAGTGAAGTAATTTATGGTTAATGAAGTTGAGTGACAGCTGAAATCCACCACATTGCATACAACTCTATGTATTCTTCTGGGCTGTAGCTTTAAATTGCATAAAATCAATCCCTGGCACTGCAGAAATTCTCCGCGTAGCCCTAACCATAGAACAGTGCCTAGATGTCTGTGCTCCACTCAGGCAGAATCTGGGCTGTCTAATGCCCCCCTGATGTCTGAATGTAGAGTGAAACATGTCTTCCGGATCAATGCACCTCACTAATTAGAAGTTAATTTTTAGATGTAATATCAGAGGAAGATAGCGACCTATGAGATCAAGCGAAGAAGGAGACTATGAGTGGCATTACTGTAAAGAGGCTAATAACAGCCAATATAGTTCATTAGATGCCTACAGACAGAATACAGCAAAGGGCAGCAAGCCAGGTCCTTTGGCTTCCCAGCAGAAGGTGAGCACATCGAGCAGGAGAAAAAGACTGGTTACTTAAGTGTCACAAACAAATAAAAGGAAAGTAAGAGGATAGAGCAGGGCTAATGTTGTAATATGCAGCAGAGCTCAGTTTGTCATCTGGTACAACCCAGAAAGTGTTATCTGCACAACAGTTAATATAGTTTCACATATGAATATTATTTTATCTATTCTGACTACTAAGGGGAAAAAAAATCTAATAAGTATTTGCTAGATATAACCTGTTCATCCTATATATTGATACATTTTCACTTTACAAGTAGTTTAGCATAGACCTGCAAACAGACATTTATGAAACTTACGACAGAGGTGTACGCCAGGGAGAAGGTGCAGATTCGCCCCTTATCCCTGGCATATGTTTGCCGTATCCCTGCTCGCCTGATGGGTAGGCGGGGGCAGCAAAGTAGGGGAGGAGGTGTGGCCTCCTCCGCACCTTATTTATCATGATTTACATGCACCTCTTAGTGAATTTGGCCAGGAAAAGAGGGAAAAAGGGACAGGGCTTATATTAAAATCCCCCCATGGTCTTAAAAGGATTTTACAGAACTTTTGCAGGATTGATGGCCTGTCTCCAGATTAACACCTGATTGGTGGATTTCTAACACCAAGCACTCTTTGTGATCAGCTATTTGGCAGAGCCACTGCACCCAGGTTTATACAGTTGGAAGCATATGTCTCCATTTGTCATGTAGTGACCGTGCTGAGTTCTGCATTCACTTTAAAGGGGTTATCCAGCGCTAAAAAAGATGGCCACTTGATTCCAGAGACAACAGGACTCTTGTCTCCAGTTCAGGTATGGTTTGCAATTAAGCTCCATTCACTTCAATGGAACTAATTGGCAAACCCCACCCAAACTGGAGACAAGAGTGGGTCTGTCTCTGGAAAAAAAAAGTGGCCATGTCGTTGTAGCGCTGGATAACCCCTTTAATGGGTGCTGAGCTGCAGTAACCTGACATGGCCACTACATAATGAATGGAGCCATATGTTCCATTCACTGTGTACTGTACATCTCGGCACAGCTGATTGTCAGCAGGCAGTGCTGGATGTTGCCTCCTCACCAATGCAGTATTAGTGGCATATCCCAAGGAATCCCCAAATCCTAGACAGACCCTTTAATGATGCCAAAACAATGTGTAAAAAATCCCTCAGGTTGTAGGATTCAGCTTTTGAATCCAAAAACCAAGGATGTATTAGAAAAGGAGAATTTCCAGCTTCTCTTAATACTGTATATTTCCTCCATTGTCATCTGCTTCCAGCTTTAGCTCCGTAACTGCATCAAAGACCCTTAAGCAACTTCAAAAATCCTCCAATGCAGACATAGTCCAACCCTGTGCGTGTGGCATTAACGTAAGCCTGTATGGCATGTTTATGTTATTCTATATTTAATTCATCTATTTATGTATTAAATACCCATGTGCTGATCCTAAACAATGTTTACAGGAATCTGCTCAATCCTACGTGATGATTCACTATTGCCTGCATCTGCTTAATTTCCTGTGTCGTGTTGTTTGTCTTCCCCTTTCATACATGAAATGATGCAAACAAAAGACAAACTCGGCTCCTAAATAACATCTAGCTTCACATCGAGCAGTTAACAAGTCTGTAAAACGCAGCATTGATGTAACAAGTGATATTTAACATAAATGGCACTCATTTAATCAACTTTATCCAGGTGTGAAAAAAAAAAAGTCAATGTGCTTGCCTCTGATTTATTTCTCCTCTTTTAGCTTTGCACTGGGTAGAAAGCAGAATTGCAAGCCAGGAAAATGTTTATCCAGCTATACCTTGACATTAGTTCATTGTCTTGTGAAGCCCAGGTACTTCTACTAGCCCAGAAAACAGCATCCAGCCATGTGTCAGGGATAATCTCTTTGTGTGAGTCACCAGTACTGTCATAGTGCTCAATGCCATGGCTGTATATCATGGGTCTCCAAACTGCGACCCCCCAGCTGTTGCAATACTACATTTCCCATCATGCCTGGACAGCCAAATCCAAAGCTTTAGCTGTCCGGACATGATGGGAATTGTGGTTTTGCAACAGCTGGAGGGCTGCAGTTTGGAGACCCATACTCTATGTACCTACCTCTGGTCTATCCTTAGGGATACTTGACTTGTGAGGTTACTCTCGATGATAAGGCCATCAATGGCTTGGCACCTGAGACTTGTGACCATCATTACTCTTTTAGGGTCCTTTTACATGGCCTGGTTCAGTACTGCAAAAGAGCCCCGATCAGCATGATCAGTGCTTGTTGGCAGAGATTGTTCCTCCTGTCCTTTTACTTTATCATAATCAGCCGTACATTTCCATGTACACTAGAAGATACGTGACTGTCGAGCGATAATTTAAATGCGATCAGCCAACGAACAAGAGATTTCTCGGCTGGTCGATCGTACTTTTACATGGGCCGATTATTCCCAGTGTACTTAAAAGGAAACTATCAGCAGGACAGACAAATCTAACCTGCTGATAGCACACAGGGTGCTGAGAACTAAGGTACGTTTCTTACATGACGCCGGTCCCGTGCAGTTTTGATGTAATCCTGTGTCCCGTAAGGCAGTTTGGAGCACTGCTGCACCAACAGACCGCCAATCCAGCCAGCCCCTGGCCTTCCCACTCTACTGATAATCATTAGAAGGGATGGGCCAGTGGCGGATCATCGCTTTGGGGGCAGGGCAGTGCTCCAAACAGCCTTACCGAACACAGGATTACATTAAAAATGTACAGGAACGGCACAGAGGATGAAGGTAAGAGACATACCTTTATCCTCGGCACCCCCTGCGCAATAGGGAACTGTAAGCAGGTTAGATTTGTCTAACCTGCTGATAGTTCCCCTTTAATAGGGCAGTGTATACCTTGTTGGTCAGTGTAAAGCAGCAGATACTCCTGTCAAAATGACAGCAGTCCCCAGAAACTACATTAAGAAACAGGGTCTTCTGCCATTTTGACAGGAGTACCTGCTCATCTATAGTAAGCAGTGAAGCACTATACATGTCTACTCTTACTCTTATATGATACACAGAGGTAATTGGCAATGCTATGCATCACCACATAATTCCTTGCACTCTTTGGAGGACATTTATGAAGTCCGGTGTTTTTTACACCGGGCTTACAAATGCCCCTGCAGCTCCGGAGCTCAGGGGATTTATGTAGAGGCGCATTACCTCTACATAAATCCCGATCGCATGGAGCCCATCCATGCAAAGATTTTGAAACCTACGCCAGCTCAGAGCTGGCGTAGGTTTTAGTGTAATATTTCCACCGGAAAAATGATAAATGCGGCGCCTGCAGATGCCACGCCCCCTCTGCGTGCTGCCGCACCGCCCTCTCTGTCGAGGTGGTGCAGATGGGGCAGATGCGAACAAAATAGTAGCAAAAATACCGAATATTTTGACGCCAATCTGCCCCATCTGAGCCGAAAAAAGGCATTTATGCCTTTTCATACATATCCCCCATTGTGTCACCTGGCAACAGCAATAATAAATCATACCCACTTGCACTGTAGAAAGTGGCCCTTGTAAAATAAAATGCAGAACAATCTGTTTGCTTTGATAATTCATTTATGACATCAGAAATTGGATTGTTCAGGAAAACTTTTTTTTTTCATTATAGTTCTCGGGTACTTCTTGTAGACCAGGTCTGATGGGCATTCAAGATTTAATATAAATAGCCAGCCATAATTCTCATATCTCTTCTGCAAAGAATGTTATTAAATTCCAACTTGTCAGGAGTTCTTGAAAATAGAACAGATTTCTCAAAATGCATATTTAGTGTTGTGAATAGTATTAAAATGCCACATTCAAAAGAATATATATATATATATATATATATATATATATATATATATATATAAATAATCTTAATCTTTTGAATGTGGCATTTTAATACTAAAGCTAGCCATGGTTAACATAATCAGTTAAGTCAATAAGAAAGTCGAGTTTTCCAGAAGGATACTTCACATAATACACTGCCATACATAATATCCCAATATGCCGCCAATGTAGCTATGCAACTCACACTACAAATGTTCAACATGTCCCCCTTGGTTTAAACAAAGCTTTTTTATCTGAAAAGGTTTTTCAATGCTGAACACAGGGAGACAATTTTTATCACTATAATATGCCAGTAAATGCTATCCTTCAAATCTGACACTAATATAGGTCAGAGAAGACCTGGTCCCCCAAGAAGCCCCATCTCTCAATCAAGTGACATCACTTCTTCTCTGTGTGATCACAAAGTCTAGTCTTCTTACCATTGCCATAGCCAACATCACAGGCAATAATTTACATATGGTCCAGAGGAGAACAGGGCAGGCCAGCTTTACCTATAAAGCCATAAAGATAGTCCCAGTCCTCGGCAAAGATGGGAGAACATGTGCTTGAATAAGTGGATTTAGTGCAGGTTTAGTGCAAGGATTTCTCAACTATATTGATGTACTTTTAAACTAGTTCAAGCAATAGAGATAGATGGCAACCACCAGTCAACGTGACACAGGGGGGTGAGCACTTGCCAATATCCACTGGTTTGACTTTACCCGTAAGCCAGAAGATGCGTTCATAGTGGAAATGGCCATCGCTTTCTATTTGTTATGCAGTTTTTTTTACTATGCTGTAGGCCTTAATAAAGCATCAACCTAAGCACTTTTGGGTCAGTGTAGCCCACTTTTTCACTCATTTGCAAGACTTGTAATAAACTACTTTATTAAGACAGATAAGAATCTTTTATATTGCTCATTTGCTTTAGATTTGCTTTCCCATTTGCTTTTATCGCTCAAAAAGAGCATTGGATCTTGGAACAAGCGAGAAGAAAAAATTCCTTAAAGATTTTAATATTGACATCCTACTCTCAGGATAGATCATCAATATGTGATCGGTAGGACACTAAGACCTGGCACCAAGCCAATCAATAGATCACTACTTATATTGAGTAAAGAGATCCAGAAGCAAATGGATCCATATATTATGTTGGGCTAAGTCAATGAAGGCTGATCTGCAATACCCCAGCCTGGCCACTATTAGTGATGAGCGAATAGTGAGATATTCGAATATTCGCTATTCGTACGAATATACCGCGAATGTTCAAATATTCGATCGAATTTTCGATCCCATTAACGTCTATGGGAACAAGTATTCGATTAGTGAAAAACATCTATTTGACCATTTGGAGGGTGAAACCGGAAGCTGGGGGATTTGACCGCTTATCGAATATTTATCGAATATTCGCGGGATATTCATATGAATATCGAATATTCTAATATCTCATTATTTGATCGAATATCTATTAGATCGAACAGTATTCGCTCATCACTAGCCACTATATGGCGTACAGAGCTATCTGCTTCCATCTTTCTTGTGCAGGGAAACCAACTGGATTAGGGAATGTTTTCTTTCGTCCTTTGGCCAAGATCCTATCCTTCTACTAATAAAGATATTTTAGAGAGCCACTCTTCCTGAACATGATGCACATCGAGCCATCCAAATCCATTTTGGTCTAGGTAACCGTAATAAGTGAAGCACATCAACCAAACCGACTTGCACGCTCCAAAACTCTGCACAAGTTCTCTCCTTGTATATGGTTGTGCCTCATTAAACAGACTTTTATCTTTGTCATCCTTTCCTTCCATGATTCGCATTTAATTGCATTTTTTTAGCTTTCCATATGCACGCCTTCATGTTGTATAATAACACGACCTTCTTTTTTTTTTTTAGTTCTCTTGTTCAAAGTACCTTCAAAAGATTTATTGTTTCCAGTTAATAGTTCGTATATTACATGCAAATTTTATTCCTATTAAAGGTTCACACTTTAAGCCACTTAAAGCATAACTTTTACTAGCACAAAAAATTCTCAAGTCCCAAACTGTTGGAAATGAATCAATACATCATATTTTATGAACATAAGAGAAGAATGAGGTGATATATTTTTCCTTGTATTTCCACTGCAGTTGGAGTATGACAGTAATATTCCTGTACTCATTTGATGAATGGCTTTTGAGTGTGTCGCACAATGTCTTATGCAAAGTTGCCCTAAACTGATTTCCAAGCATATTGTAACGCACTGCACAGGAGGCTTATATTGTAGCAAGTCATGTCTGCAATTCCTTCAACAAGCCAAATATTTTTTCTTCCTTTGAAAGAAAAGCAGCAGGTGCCACTGAAAGAGATCATAAAAGGAAATGACTGACACTGACCTTTAACAGGTACTAGTTTGTCTCCTTATGATACAGTATGTTTCCCGCAGGCAGTCACTGCTTCCCTCTATTTATTAAAAGTACCAAAGATACAAACTATGACAAAAGTTAAGTCATGAAAGGAAGGCTTATGGTTCTTTGTTGAGATGGGCCTTATCTGGTGTCTGTTATGTTATGGCAATACTGTATCTTCCAACACAGACACCTTTATATATAAACAGCCTACAGTATGTTTCTGTCTATGTCCCTGACTTATGTGGTAAACCCAGATAAGTAGCATGGTGGTTGAGTCTTTATCCCCTGCTGCCATCTCGCACCAGGAGAATCTTTAAAAGATTTGTAGGTTCTACCTGTGTATACATGGATTTTTTTTTTTTTTTATGATACCCACCATAGGGCACTGCTGTGAGGAGCCTAGGTAAATGAGAGGTATATATGTTTGACCAATATACAGTCTAGATATTAGAGTCTGTGAATTTTTACATTATTAGGCTATGAATCTTTTACATAAATCCCAGCCGTTGTTGCAATTTGCAATAACAGCCGTGATTAATGTAAAATATACTTTGTATTTGAACGAATGGAATCCTGGCTGGAGTGTATACACATAGTGTACACAGTATACACTCTGGACGGGATTCCAACCGACAGCACGGAAAACTGACATATCAGTTTTGTGCGGCGGCTATTCATTGAATAGCAGCCACATAAACATGTCATTTTACACAATAGAGATTGCACCCACATCCCAATTCAACAGAAAGGAAGATCATCCGGCCGGTACTTCAGTACCAGCCGGGGTGATTTCCTCTAACACTGGCCGTTCTGTGACACGGCTGGGTCACAGAACGGCCGTTGTCATACGATGTGTGAACTCAGCCTTAGACACCATATAGATTCAAAATCAGTTTGAAAGATTGGATCCATGTGTTTTATATAATGTGATGGGTACAATTTGTATTTTATAATATTGTTTTTGGTCTAAGCCACCAAAAGAAAAAAAACTGCATTTACCATGTTTAACTGTTTTTACTGGCACTAATGTTATTTACTAGAGATGAGTGAACTTGACGAAAGTTCGGGTTCACACAAACCCAAAGAAACAACATTTGCCTGGAGAAGGTGGATGTAACCCAAGGACTTCTTGAATAACATTAGAGCTTAGCAAATTTACAGTAATAACAAAGAGAATGGCTTCACTAGCTCAGAAATGTAACTTAGTGCTGCTCCTCCCCGGGTGCTGGGAAAAGCTGGATCCAGTCCTGGAAAACTTCTCTCAGTTTCCCAAGATGGATCCAGCTTTTTCCAGCACCTGAAGCAGAGCAGCGGGGAGTTAAAAGACAGACGGCTGATGATCGGATTTCCAAGATAACGAAGCCATTGGATTTATTTCTGTAAATTGTCTCATCTCTAAAAATAAAACAAACATGGATACAGCCAGGCTAGACAGCTGACTGTCTAAAGGGTATGGCTCTCTTAAAAGGAAGACGTTGAGAGAGAGAACAGTTGGGTATGTTGAATTTCAACCCTTTTGTTCTTAGAAAAATAAGTTGCCAGAGGAGGACACTGATAGAACCTTATCCCTCCTTTTCTCCAATGAGAACACATAAACAGTTGGCCATACTGAAAGTTCATATGTATGGGGAGGTAAGGAGACATAGCTGAACGGACATTCGGTAGACAACTATTATTGACTAGGTACACATTCCCCCTCTAATGGGCACTAATATTTAAAATTCTGGAAAGTGTATAATACTTACTCAATGTATAAGTTAAACATGTCACAACATGTACAAGACCTTTGTCCAAGAAGTCGTTTTTTATGGGAAACAGACACTGCCTTGAAGTTACAGTATAATAGTGTTCAGGCCTTGTTGAAAATTCCAAAGTGATGGTATAATGTTATTAACATTGATTTGTCTTTACCTCAGCCTTCATCCTCTGCTTAATCTATACATCATTCTCATCTGAAGTGCCATTGATTCTGCTGGTGTCCAGCATTCAAGCAGAAACACATTTGCACACACTGTAACATCTGGCCTGTATGAGAATCATTGCAAAACTGGAGATGGAACCGGCCAAAATGATAACGAATGGATCTGATATTTTGGCTCTAATAACACGAGTGCTCTGTGTTTTGGTGCGGTTTTTATTTCAGTGCCTCCTGAGCCATACATGATCCAAGAGATATTTTTCTTCCTGCAGCTCTAACACAGGGTGGGGAGCAGTCATTCTACACACAATTAGTTTACGATCCGAATGGGAGAAAACATGGAAACAATTCCAACATATTTTAATGATCAAATTACATGAAAGCCACATTAATCCATTTGCAATGCAGAATTACGAGTGGATTCATGCAATGTAGCAATTTATTCCTTCTGAATGAATATTTTACAGTGATTCTAGATTTAACCTTTCCCATTATGTAGCTAAGGAACACTGGCAGCGTAAGATAAATAATGGCATCACTGTTCATAAGCAAATGCATCCTCCATGGAAGAGTTGCTGATGATAGGGTTATTACGCCTTATATGCCTATATGTGTACATATTTAACAATGTATACCCCCAGACACAACAGCATATTGTGTATTAAATAGGATTTTTAAATGAACTTGGGAACTCCATGCAATGATTTTTCACATTCTTAAAGCCTATTTCCCACTTTGCTTTGCATCCATATCAGCTGTTTGCAACAGGACAATGCATACGTGGTTCATTTTCTAATGTATGCACTAAAATGGATGTTATTATTTGATAAAATGACACTTTTTTACCTGATACATTATAGTCTCAGCAGCAGTATCTTACTGAGACACAATGACAGCAGCACAGATGATATGAAATACAGATTGACCAAATGCATTCACTATAATTGTCTTAAAACGACTCTGTATCCACCAACCCACCCTACCAAAGAGCTAGTACTATCCGTTTGATGAGAGTAAATCCTTACCGGTCGTGTCTTTTAAAATTCACCTGGTGCCTTGGTTAGAGCAAAAAATAATCTTTTAATCTGCAGTGCTGTGTCATACTAGTGTGTCTGTGCCCCAGGTCTGCGTTGCCTCTTCTCCCTTCCTCCCCGCCCTCCTCATCATAAGGAACACTCCCATGCATTATTTCTATTCATTGCTTGTCTAAACAGTGCACCTGTCATGTTACAGCCCAGGTGCAGCTTACACAAGCGATGAATATGAAAAATCCTGCCTGGGGGTGTTCCTAATGATGAGGAGGTTGGGGACGAAGGAAGGAGAGGCGTAACAGACCTGGGGCAAAGACACACCAGTATGACACAGCGCTGTAGATTAAAAGATAATTTTTTGCTCTAACCGAGGCACCAGTCGGGTTTTAAGAGACATGACCAGTAAGGATTTATTCTTATCAAACTGATGGACTTGCAGTTTGGTGGGGTGAGTTGGTGGATACAGCGTTGCTTTAATGTTATATATACAAATGTAGGTAGTCCATGTCACTGTAGCTCCTGCAGAACATCTTTGCATTCTTTTTTTTTTTTTTTTTTTTTTTTTTTAATATTTCACATAGCCTTGATTACTTTACATAGTCTTGATTAAAAAAAAATCCCTCATTGTTTTGTGTTTACAACTCCTATGCAGACTAATGAGTCCTCTTGGTAACAGATTACAAATAAACTTTGTGTAGCCTGATCTTGAAGTCAAAAATATTAAACATGCCCCCAGTTCTGTATGCTTGTAAGAAGTGAGGGAAAGAGGAAAGTAAAAAAAAAAAAAAATTAGGAAATCCAGATCCAGACAAAAGCTGAAGTAATGGAATAAAAAACAAATAATGAAAGTGGTGGCATATTCCTAGGACATGCTTTATGATCAGTGGGGGTCTTATTTTTTGGAGCCCTACTGATAATAAACACATGAGATGCATCTCTGCTGTAGTGTGATGTCTGCCGCTTTAGCTCCTGTACAACATTCCCTAGTCACTTGGCTGGGCAGGGAACTACAGTGTGGCCTCATTCAAGTGAATACCAGGGCTGAATCCCCTTCACTCTTATGACTGGTCCCATAAAGTGATGGCATATTACAGAAATATGTAAACAGTTTAAGACATGGAAATCCTCCTTTAACATAAGTATCAACTATATGCTCCAGAAATAGAATGCTAGGACAAGAGCTTATGCTATGGGGCCCACATTACTGCCTCTAGAAATATTGTGACCTCTGCCATAATCCTGCAAAACAACCACTGTAGATGCCAAAGCTCATACTATCAACTGGCCAGTTCTTTTTTTTAGCATTTGGCATCCAACTAGGAAAAAAGGCTAAACTGATGAAGACACTTTTTCAGTATTTGCCAACTAGACCAAGAGAAAACCAAGCCTTATTGTGACCAAAGTGAAATTGCATTAATCAGATGTCTAAGGTTACTATTAGATGGGCCGATAGTGGCCCAATAATCGTTTAACAAGGGCTGCAGGGACATTGTTACCGATGTCCTTGCAGCCCTTGCTAAACTGGTATACATTACCTATCCCAGGTTAAGGGCTCCTTCTGCTCCTCTTCTCCCCGTGTCCCGCGCGCTGCAGCTTTAGAGACGCCTGTTTGAGCTGACAGGCCACTGAGCCAATCACTGGCCGCAGAGGTCCCGGCCTGTGATTGGCTGAGCGGCCGTCAACTAAAACAGGCCGCTCTGGAGCTGCAGAACGCTGGACCCGGGGAGAAGAGGAGCAGGAGGAGTCCTGGACCATGGATAGGTAATGTATTCTTTTGCAAATCGGTGGCCGACAATTATAGGTTTGAACCTATATCAACGATCAGCTGACGACAACGATCATCGGCTGATCGTTGTGTTTATTACACGAAACGATAATAGGCCAGATAGGGCCGATTCGGACGATTATCGTTCCGTGTAATAGTACCCTAATTCGGATAATCTAGCTAATTTTTGACACAAGACTAGGTATGGTATCCTATGACAGTATCGTAATCTGGGTGGTCTTTCTGAACCTTTGAATTGTGCATTCCTGTAATAAAGCCCCTAAAGACTTCAATAGAGCCGTTTTGTAACTCTGTACATCTCTAGTTACAAATATTGGCATTTAAAGTTTTTTTTTCCTGTTGGACTTTGAAGCATGATCTATTTGATGGAGCATTACAGAACCCTAAAATGGACGACCATTTTATGATGAAACCATTGTATGTTGAGACCAAAACTCTTTGGAAAACTGGTAATTGGTTCTTAAGCCCCATAATATCATCATAAAATGAGAATAAAAATTAATAACAAATACGGATAATGCAAGTCCTTACAAATAGTCAGAAAGAGCTACTGGAAACTGTAAATTACTTTCTATGTAGAGGACTGGAGCATTTTCAGAGTCCTTTGCAGGTCACACGGGGTCCCAGAATAATAAAATGAAGCCGCCCTCACCTGGTGCTCAAAGGAGCAACGCATCCTGCCACAGATTAAGGGCAGCACAGGACTTATAGTATCACACTGTACTGTAGAGAGGGAATACTCAACAGCCAATCACTGCATGCACCTCAGAAAAAAATGCAGTTTTGTAAGTAAAATGGCCACTTACATCTAGTATACCACATGTTCCACAGAATTGAACTGTCTGTAGCATTATATGTTGAGTCTGGTCTCAAATGACGATGGTCAGAAAGAACCATTGCATGTTGAAAATATTGTCTCCTGAGGTCATTGTAAGTTGAGGAAACCCATTACTAGCATTATATAGGAAGTTGCCCAAATAACAATGCCAAATGACAATACACAAAACAGTTGCCTACATTGCAATACTTTGCAGAATATAATACATAATTTTACACATAACCACCAAGTAAAAGCCCCATACATAATTGAATATAAGCTTAAATAAAAGTGCTATACAAATACTATCAAAAAAGCACTCCAGAGAATTTCATTTTTTTGCTTATGTAGTGCAGCATAGGCTATTATTAGAGATAGATAATGTAGAAGTTCTTATGTATGTCTTACCCACTTTAGCTGACGTGGCTGACGTCATTCTGATTTTTATTTGAATACCGAATTGATTTTCTAATGCTGCCTACATGTCCCATAAAGCCTCTGGCTTTGTCCATTGTAGTAGTTAGGATGCTGCTGGAGTTTACCCAGGAGAATTGATTAAACTAATAAATGGTTTGGTATCAGCTCACACTATGTGCAGTTTTTTTTACAGAAATGTTGTGATGTGGAGAAAGTGATTTTTACCTACAATTGAGGTGTTTTATAAAGTCTTCAACCTGTGTTCACACATTGGGTTTTTACTACATTTTTACACAAAAAGGGGGACATTTGCGGTCTTAAATTAGGCCCAGCCTATTTTCCCTAGCTGGACTCACTAAGAGATGCACACCTCTTAGTAAACCTAGCGGGCCCTGCGTCTGGCACAACAAATCTACACCTGCTTCCAGGAGATGTTGATTTGTAACATGTAACACGCCTCTTCTCCTGCCTGCTCACCGGGCAAGCGTCGGATATGGCAGGTGAGAAGGGTGCAGACCAGAGATGATCGAACAGCGCTGATGTTCAGGTTTGTACGAACTCGAACCATCGGTATATGACTCCCGCAGCCTTCCCATTCCATGGGGAAGGTGGAAACAGCCCGAGTCCCACCTAGAAAACAGGAATACAACCTATGGCCCAGGCTGTATTTCTGTTTTCCAGGGACTCGGGTTGTCTCCACCTTCCCCACGGAACGGGAAGACTGCAGGAGTCAAATACTGATGGTTCGAGTTCGTACAAACCTGAACATCAGCGCTGTTCGATCATCTCTAGTGCAGACATCTATCAGAAGTGCTGTGGGAAGACAGTGTGTGCAGGGTGAGAGGGCTGGTATGGATAGCTGAGACAAAACAATACATTCTGAGACATTTAATACTGAGCAACTAGGAAGCACAGAAATAACACCCTTAAAAAGAGTATTGTGTATCCTTTACTTTCTGATTTCAACTTCATTAATCCAAATATATACATAAAGAGTATTAAAAAAAATAAAATATATATATATATATATATATATATATATATATATATATATATATGTGTCAAGCTATAGTGGTTATGATCCCCTATTATCTTGATAGTGCCTGATCCCTGCTGCTAAACACTTTCTGGTGATGTCTTCACAGTAATAGGCGCTGAGCAAGGAAACGTCATTGTATTGCTTTTGGTATTACCCCTTTAAGGGTATTGTGTATCTTCCCCTGGTGGCTCCAATTTCAATTTTTCCAGAATATACATTAATATTATGTGATTCTACACATATTGACTTAAAATAGGCAACTATTATATTATGTACTATAGCATGTATAGAGAAAATCTCACAAAAAGCTGTAAATATCGCCACTAAAATAGGCTGCCGTAAGATTAAAACTGTTTGGTGTTGTGTTGTAATTAATTTGCTAATCAAAACAGGCTGACAGCATGTCTTCATGGAGCAGAATGAAATGTAAAAAGCATGGATTATCCCCAGGCTATCCCTGCAAAGTATGTTGACTTAAACAGAGGCTTCTTTAAAGATGGTCTAGTATTCTATTCACAGCTGTAATTCCTCTAGTGATTTATAGCAGATAACAACTCTAATTATACTCTCTGCAGCACGTAAAAAATAGAAAACCATCGCTGAACTTCATATTTAAATAAATCAGGAAAAAAAAAAAAACACCATCCTGAAAAATCAAATAACCTTCAAATTGATTTACCACTCGTGTCCCGACCGTTTCTTCCCTCTGTTTTCAAATAAACAAAGAAACCTAGAAATTGAGAGTAGATAAAAAGTGGAACATTTTGCTTATCTAGTCTGTGCTCTGACTGTCAATTCTAAAACTTCAGTACTTGGTCCTGTTTTAAAATTCAATATAGCTCAATGGCTTTTGCAAGTGTTTATCAATTCCTTGACTGTACTTGTCTTTTACCACCGCTGCTAGGAAGCTGAGACTGAATAGATGGCGCATAAAACCAAAGCACACAATGTCACAGGGACTCCTCTAGTGAAGTAAGAGGTCAAACATGACTGATGGCCTGGCAATTAACCCTTTGAATAAGGGATTGTGATGATGCAAGAGGCCTGGCAGTCACCGGGGGCCTGCTGAGGAGATGGCCCAATTAAAGAAGTAATCCAGGAATGTATGTTTTTCTTATATAGTGCGGCATCCTTTTGACAAATAATATGGAGGCTCTAGTGTATATGTATTTTAGTTTTAGATGTGGCTGGAATAGATTGTCTGCCATCTTGATTTCTATTTCCCCTCTAATATGGCTATCCTAATACAGTCTATGGGGGAGATTTATCAAACATGGTGTAAAGTGAAACTTGCTCAGTCGCCCCTAGCAACCAATCAGATTCCACCTTTCATTTTCCAAAGCATCTGTGAGGAATGAAAAGTGGAATCTGATTGGTTGCTAGGGGCAACTGAGCCAGTTTCACTTTACACCATGTTTGATAAATCTCCACCTATATTTCCCATGATGCCACTGACGTGGTAGAGACCGAGGTGGCAGCACTGCACTAGCTATAACAAAGTGCAGCAATTGTTAATCAATGACACAGAACTCCTGTCCCCTAATTTACAAAAGTATTAGTTTGCTGGTATGAGACGCAGCTTCAGATTGCCTCCTTGTCATAGGCTTCTCCCCGTCAGCTCTTACATGCAGGAGACAGCTGTGTCTCATAGGACACATTAGAGAATAGGCACATAAAAGAGCAGGCAGTGTGGGTCAGGAGAGTTGTATAGTCATTGTTCAGACTCACCTACTATATGACTGCACTTCTGTTCCTTAGGGTCAGTTCACACAGAGCGAAAGCGACATGTCAATTCTTTGAGCGGAAAGCAACAGAAGTGGAGGCGTGTGAGCCCTCCCTAAGAGAAACAGTGTCGGCAGGCGGGATTCCGCTGTGGCCCTTAGGGTGAAAATCATCTCTTCAGCAGTGCAGAATATATGGAGGGCACACAAATGAATAAGGAGGGTGGAGCTGGATGGGCAAGGGTCTGAGAACTGTCAGGAGGGATCTGACAGGTACTTATATATTCCTGTACTGTAGTTTACAGAAAGTCAGCCTCACATGAGAGAACGCCATCAAAGCAGAGCATGTATTGTATTGTAAGACCGGGAAGCTGAGTTCCAATGAAACACATTACATTGCTGGAATACTGGGGGTAAGGTAGCATTATTTGGGCAAACCAAATAACGCAGAATTTTTTAAACATGGCAACTATAAGAAACATATATAAAAGTCCTCCATGTTTGACATTTCATAGAGCCCTTTTACGCAGCCTAGCCTGAGACGATAAGCGATATCAACGCTCATTGACGCAACTTTTACAAGGCTTGATCAATCATGCAGCCGGGCCACACGAATGATCGCTGGATTGTTAATGCGGCCCATCAATTTCATCACAGTTAGCCACACAGGCCTGTTTCCATGGGAAGATCTATGGTCGAAAAGATGCGATTAGCCATCCAACATGTGTTTTTCTGCTTGACTTATTTCACAGGCCGATTACCGGCAATGAAACTTGAACTGCAGTGGCCACTGGGATTCCGTTTTCCTCTCGCGGCACCGTGTGTACATTGTGAGATCACTAGTAATAAGCATTATAACCACTTGGGTGTCTTGTGGTCTACTCTTATATGAACATGCACAACGTGAAACAACTATGTAACCTATGTGTGTAACCTTTGAGGGCACGTAAGGAGTAGAATTCACTAGTGGGTGTTTAAGTCAGTAAGACAGGATCTCGCTATAATCTTTCCCCTTGATTAATTTGGCATTCAGTTTTCTGAATCATCAAAAACAGATGTTCATACTTCACATAGTGTTCACTTGCATGCAATAACATGTCAAACATTAAAACAGTTCGGTACAAAATAAATATCCTCATCTTTACTTTACATGAGATGCTCGCAGCAACACATTCTACACAATATTGTTATAGATTTTTTCCTGTTTACATCTATATATAACTCTATAAGAGCTAAAGGTATATATCCAGATAAACGGCCCTAAATAAAATGAAATGGGGATCCCCTCCTGATAGCACTGTAATGGCTGTATGAAGTTATATCAACACAAGGCCAGAAGTTTGCTCAATGACATATGGCAGATATAGTCATGAAAAATAGATTTCAATGGATTTCATTAGATTTTCAGATACACGAGGAGACATGAATCTCTATGGAAACAACATCATCACAATTTCATACAGAGAACTGTTTTGAATAATTGGTGAAAGGATACAATAAAATAATCAATGAGTAAGAGCAACATAAATCCCATATAATATTTCTGCCTCCATATACTGGAGTATAAGTAGTATAATAGGGATCAAACATATCTAAGCAGTACAAACTCTGTATGCTCCAATTCCAATGTACCAGTCAACTTCTGTATCCAAAGTTCACTCACTAACACTTAGGATTGGGGTAAGAATAGCCCAGATGAGGTTCGGGTTTTGACATAAAAATGTGCCCAAATTTATCAGCAGAAGACAGTCATCTAGGGCGGCGCTTCTCCAACTTTTCCCACTGGAGCCTCAACCAACAGACCAAAGTGATGCCCGGGCCGGACCAGACTGACCAGGAGATTGCTGGGACCGCACCATCTGTGGTGGAAGTCCATGCAAATATAAAAACTATTGCTCAGTCTACTCTTCATGTGTGTCCTAAACACTGTATAATGTTCAAATAAGTACAAAATGAGTAAATAATGTTCCTAGGCCAGAGATTGTTGCAGCCAGCCATCTTATAGTCACTTTTGTAAAAATTGCCTCCCCAGCTGCACCAACAACTAGAAGGCGCTGTTGAGACATGCCTCTTAATTTAAGAATTTTCAGTGAATTCCGGCCGCAGAAAGACCTGTCAGTGCACACAGTGAAGCGAGCGGCTCTGGCCGCTCGCTTCACTGTGGGTTATGGGAAGCTCTGATGCGGGCACGCTGATGCGCCCGCATAAGAGCTCCGCGGCCGGACGGATCATGGGATGACGGACGTGATGATCCGGGCACAGACCGGCCGTTCTGTGACCTGGCCGGGGACACGGAACGGCCGGTCTGATACGCCGTGTGAACATAGCCTTAGGGTACATTTCTTAATAACAGAGTGACCTCTTGGCCCCGATTGGCTGAGTAGGCAGATCCTGCAATGTTAGGATGTCGCAGAAACTGGGATATAGGAGAGAGCAGTGGGACCTGAACAGTGGAGCGAAACTTTTTAATTCTGCACCAGAAAACTTGTTAAAAGATTTTGAAAATTTGGGGTAAAGTTCAGATGTACTATAGAAATAACTACACACTACTATAGTCAACACTTATCTGGCAAAAATATTTTTCTTTCAAATCAACTGGTTTGAGAAAGTTATATAGATTTGTAATTTACTTCTATTTAAAAATCTTAAGCCTTCCCATACTTAACAGCTGCTGTATGTCCTATAGGAAATGTTGTTTTCTTTTCAAATCTGACACAGTGCTCTCTGCTGACATTTTTGTCCGAGACAGGAACTGCCCAGAGTAGTAGCCAATCCCTATAGAAAACCTCTTCTGCTCTGGATAGTTCCTGTCTCAGACAGAGGTGGCAGCAGAGAGCACTGAGTCAGATTGCAAAGAATACACCACTTCCTATAGGACAGCAGCTGATAAGTATGGGAAGTCTTGAGATTTTTAATAGAAGTAAATGACAAATCTTTATAATTTTCTGAAACCAGTTGATTTGAAAGAAAAAGATTTTCGCTGGAATACCCCTTTCAAATAGGCTGGCCCAGAAAGGGACCAAAAGCAACAGGAAAGATGAGTATACAATAAAAAGTGGGCATATACATGTTCTATACAGATAGCAGGTCAGCCCTGGTGAGCCCAAGGAATTACAGTCTAAGGCTATGTTCACACTATGTATGTGTGCGGCTGTATTTTTTATGCGGCTGGAAATGTGCGGCTGAAACTACGGCCGTGGGAAAAAATAGACATGCGGCTGAAAACATACGGTCATTTACTTGGAAATCTGGTTCAACTAAAAATAACAAATAAAATCTTTAGAAAGTGATGCAAACACCTCTGGATGCATCTGGGAAAGCAGGGAAACAGTTTACAGGAATCGCTATTACCGGGGTTTGCGATCCTCTGCAGTATGCCGATGCCGATGCCTCTCATGGTTAATATATTTAATTAATAAAACACATTTTCGTTGTAATAAAGTCCCTTTCATTGTTCAATAATTAAATTTAAACAAATCCATCATTTTGCAATTAAATATACTGTTAAAATAAATATTTATATAAATAAATGTATATTTATATATATATATATATTTATTTTTTGACAGTATATTTAATTGCACAATAATGGATTCGTTTAAATTAAATTATTGAACAACGAAACTGATTTTATAACAACGAAAATGTGTTTTATTAATTAAATATTAATTAGTACAGGAAGCTCCAGTAAGCCGTTAATTCATATTGCCGGCAATAGAGCTTTCTGTACTAATCATCACTTTACTTTAATTAAAACATCAAATGTTTCTTCTAATTATGTTATCACAATAGCATTATTAGAAGAAACATTTAGAATTATATGTGCGCTCAGCTGATTGGCTGATCGGCTGAGCGTACATATAAAGAGCCGGTCCGCAGTACAGTGACTTCATTGTGCTGCGGACCAGCGAAGAGGACACATCGGGGTGAGTATAAAGCTCTCCCCACCCCCTCCCCTGCACTGCACCCCTCCCAGCAAGGAAGGGGGGTCACTTAACCCCTTCCATGCTGAGATGGGTGCAGTCTGACATCAGTCTGGCCCCCAAGGGGTTAAGGGGGATGCAATACATCCTCCCTTAACCCCTTGGGGGCCAGACTGTAAGCAGCGATCTGTAAAGATGCTGCATACTGTAAGGTGCACAACACCGCTCACAATGATGGGTGTTGTGCTCCTGTTTGTGTGTTTTTTGTGTGTTTCTCCCTTTTTGTTTTTCAGATATCGGTATCCTGGGGATTACGTCGGATTCCGTGGACTACGTCGATGACCAGCTGTTGTTTGTTTTGTTTTTTTAATAAAATGGTCAATGAGGGGTGTGGGGGTGTTTTTATTTGAATTAAAAAAAAATTAACTTGTGTCTTGTCTTTATTTCTTTACTTTATAGACTTAGTAGTGGAAGCCGTCTAATAGACGGAATCCATTACTAAGTCGGGGCCTAGTGTTAGCCGGCTGAAATAAAATCAGTTTCGTTGTTCAATAATTTAATTCTAACGAATCCATTATTGTGCAATTAAATATACTGTCAAAAAATAAATATATATATATAAATATACATTTATTTATATATATATTGATTTTAACAGTATATTTAATTGCACAATGATGGATTCGTTAGAATTAAATTATTGAACAACGAAAGGGACTTTATTACAAAGAAAATGTGTTTTATTAATTTAATATATTAACCATTAGAGGCATCGGCATTCGGCATCATTGCCGGCTATTTTTGAAGTACTCCGTACGGACCGCCTGTCAATCCACGGCCGCATTTCCAGCCGCAAACAATGGTCTTGTTCATTTTTTACTGGTCCATTTACGATAGGGTCGTAGATTCATACATAGTGTACACTGTGCAGCCGTATATCGTATACTTTCCAGCGTACGCATGAACCGGAAAAATCCGGCCGATGATTTACCGCCCGCAATACAGCCGCACATATACAGAGTGTGAACCTAGCCTAAAACCAAATAACCTGCACTAAATAGCTTCTCACAATGCTGTCCCTAAGGCAGAGATAAAGAGCACACTGGGAGCCATCATTCAGCCCATTCAGGAGCTCCAGGTTCATGCGACTCCTCTGGATGTGTTAGAAGCACTGGCTATTATCATGTTATTTGCTCAGAATGAACAAATAACATTATATCAACTTGATTATCTGCCTGTGTAATGTAGGCATTAGTCAGCCGTATCTTCTGCTCTCTTGAACCAGTCCCCAGTATAATGTCAATGTGTTGGTAACAAGTTTCCATAGTTACTCTCCGACTTGTACAGATATGATGGGTCCGGCTGTATACTAATGTGCTTGTGTATTAGTGACTTTAAAAAAAAATATTCTCTAATACAATATAATCTTTTCTATTACAAGAATATTCAGACCTTAAAGGACTTCTCTGATGTGAATAGTACTATTAACTTGCAAACCAATGTTGGCGACTCATGAAAAGAAACAATTTCAATACAGGGAGGTAGAGTCTGGTCGAGAAGACAATGACGAATTGTATAAAGGGACATTCAAATTGTACAACATGGAATGGAACTACAAATTGATCAATGCTAAACATTTGCTTTAAACCAAGTCTAATGGCATATTTCTGTTGTTTATAAAACTTACAGCATATTTGGGGTTTTACTGAATTTTCTTGAATTTAAATTTAAGGCACACTACGTTTTTGCACTCTATTTTTTCCCCATCCATTCTTGCAAAAAAAAAAAAAAAAAACTGATGGAAAAAACGGGTGCATTTGTATGTCTTTTTTTAAAGGGGTGCCCTGGGGGCACTTTTTGGGGGGGCCGGGGAGGAGGTGGCTGAAATAAAAGACGTCCACTGGAACCGGGGAGGTAAGTGGACGTCTTTTATTTCAGCCACCTCCTCCCCGGTCCCCCCCAAAAAGTGCCCCCACGCTGGAGCACCCCTTTAATGTACACAAAAATAAGGTCAGCTATGTTTTTGTGTATGTAAAAAAAAAACGGATGAGTTTTGATCCTTTTTTTATAATAGAAGTTAACGGAAAAATGGATGAAAATGGACGCACATAAATGCATCCATTTTTCCAACCGTTTTTTGCAAAAACATGAAAAAAACTGATTGCAAAAACGGAGTGTAAACCCAACCTTCCCTAATTTTCAAAGTTTGTTTATGTGTCTGGTAGGTTGTAAGAGGTAGACCGTGCAAATTTACTAGAATATCGCACACACCTTATGGGGCACTAAGGAGACCTTTATTTTCTTACATAAAGTTACACACTTACTAGTTGCTATAATTACATGTGGTGAACCAGTCCAATAGTTACAACCTGTACAGGTAGTAAAGAGCTTGGTGGCTGCTACCCTACTTTGTGGAGGTACAGTAGTCTCTGAGACAATAGAACAGGAGAAAATGCAACTGGGTCCAGGGTCCATGGGTCCAGGAAAGACTGAGAGGCTGAGATGTGCTGATTGGTGGATGGCTTGGTCCATTGTAGTTCCCTATTACACGAAGCGATAATATATATAATTGGTCGAATCAGGTCGATGTGTAATAGAGACTGATGAAATGATCATCGGCTGATGGTTTCTTTAGGTCCAGGCCTAAATCCATTAGGTGTCGAGTGCGCATTGCTACGGGTAATAGCAATGCACAGCCAACGCCTAGTGACTGTGTTAAATAAAACTACATAACTATCCAAGCTACCTGACATCCTGCTAGCTTTGGCCCGCTGCTGGCACTGTCTGAAGTGGCAGGCCGTTCAGCCAATCACTAGGTGATTGGCTGAGCAGCCCGTGACTTCAGAAGGGGGCCAAAGCTAGCAGGATATCAGGTACCTAGGAGTTTATTTTTCTACAAGGACTGCATGGTTATCACTAACAATGTCCATGCAGCCCTTGCTGCCCAATTATCGAGCAGTGTATGAGCTCTGTAAGCAAAATTCATTTACAGAAATTCATCGGGCTGTGTAATAGGGCTTTTACCCAGTCTTGCAGCAGGTCTGTCACTCATGTGCTGTATACTCACACACTACCTTGAGCTAGGCACAGGATACAGACGCACCTCATTACCACCTAGAGTCACTATGGCACAATGTAAAAAAAACTAATATTAACCCTTCACAACCTGCACTTTTTTTATTCCTGCATATCAAATATTTAGGCATGGAAACACAGGTCACTATACCCGAACATTACACTGCCATTCAGTAAGGGGGTGACTACAGATGCTTGCTGATCCCCCTCTTTTACAAATGGACAATTATATATTCTGACTATTTTACCTATGTGTGTATGACATTAGCAGGTCTTTTTACTACCATTACTGTCATAGTGAGTACAGCTGATTTGGCCTTTTAAGAACATAAATTATGAATTCAGATTGCATGTGATGTCTGAGAGTTGTAATGTTCCTGTGCATATAGACGGCTTCCCCTGGATGGAATTGGATTCTGTGTGCATATTTAAAGTGTTGCATATAGTTTCCGACAGCTGCAGCTACAAGATGAAGTTCACATGGGTGGGTGGGACATTGATGAAATAGTATGTGACCTATTATAAAATCTAAAATTCACACATCATGTTTCTTATAAGTATCTATCTATCTATCTATCTATCTATCTGTGTATTTGTTATCAATGCAGCAGAAACTAAAAGAATAATGAATACACATATATTAACAACCCAGCTAAGTACCGATTGTGTTCAACGACAATGTACTTGAGGAAGCAATGTGAGATAAGTAGCAATTCATATCAGTGTATGTATCACATTTGACCTTTTAAAATGTGTATCTATTAGTTCAGGTGAAGAAGACATTGTCACTTGGAAGTAATGTTCCTGGATGATTAGGGAAATATATGCACTGGCCGTGTCTGGTTTGGCCTCAAATGTTTTTTTCCTCTTTTTTTTTTTTCTGTTTCCTAAGTGCCTATTGAATGTTCAAAAATTCACTCAGCTCAAGTCTTATTATAAAGGTGTATCAAACACATTAACAGAATCCCCTGTGTAACGTCTCCGCTCTCTATTCCCACTTCATAAATAAAATACCTCCTAAACATCCTGGGGGAATTTCAAACATTCCTGGAAGTTTTGAAAATTACATTTCTTAAAGACCTTTGTGAATGCTAGAGGTCTACCAGGATTATGAAGGGTAGTGATACATCAGTAACATTATTAGCTCGAAGAAATTGAAAAATGTCCACAATTTGTGAAGGCTGATTAACCTCCTGCACACAGAACGCATACAGATTTTATGGATTTCAACCCGGTCTCATCCTGTTTTGCAATTTTTCTACAGTTCACATTGGGTAACCAAATAAGAAAATAAGACATTGGGGAGAACACATAAGAACACTGTCATTCTTTATGAGACAGTCCAGTCTTTGTTAGGCAGTCTAATCTAAGAGCATCTAGTCAGTTATACACGATAGTTTTAGGTGCAAACACAGAATTTTTAAGCACAGTCTTATTTATTTCCCCTATTGTGTTCTCCTATAACCGGTGCTTTACCATTCCAATGATGGCATTCTATTATATGAGACCCTATCCTCCATCCATGTGAGGCTTTGTTCACTGAATCTAAAGGCCCTATTACACAAAGAGATTATTGGCCGTATTCGGCCAATATCAACCACTATGGCAGATAATCAACGATAATAGAAGACAACGATCAGCTGACATGCCCAGTGCTGGCTGATCTTTGTCTTTCAACATGTTAAAAACTTAGCCCCCGGCTCTTACCTTTTCACTACTGACACATGTAATAGCGCTGGCAATGAGTGGGGAACGAGGAGCAAGCGAGCACTGACCTGACCTCTTGTCGCCCCATGTAATAGGGGCTTAACTGCATCCATCCACATTACCTGAATTCCCAAGGCACATCCTCGAAAATATGATAGAAGGCAGTCCCTAACTCTAGTCCTCAAGGAACACCAACAGGTCATGATTTGAGGACATCCAATACAGAATACCTGGGTCAATACATGATACACTGACTATAATGACATCATTGGTGAAATAAGAAAATTTTAAAAACATGACCTGTTAATGCTTCTTGAGGACTGGAGTCAGGGGACACTGCCGTAAACCACATCTATTCAGGGCAGACATCACATGTAATTTAAACTGTGGAATTCTCCTTGGTATGAATCAATCAACTTTTATGATTTTAGGAACACCAACTAAAAGTGCAGTGCCAACTTTTTTTTTGTTCTGGTTTACACTGGGTAATGGGAGTCTATGGATAAATTTAGTATATATGTCAGAAACTTACCCAGGGCATATGCTAAACTCTGCTAACAAAGTGTGAAAAGAGCTTAATTGTAATAGACACTATCTTAAAATAGACAAGCATATTTCATGTCATCATGTGATATTCTTATTGGATCTCTAAGGATCTCCATGGATGGGATTTCCCAAGAATTCCAATATATCAAAGTCTATAACAGGAAATGTGAGCAACATATCATGTTCTGTTAGCATGTAAGATACCTAGAGATTCCTTTGGTTATATCCTTGACTAATGAGATGTCTCATAGATTACATTGTTACATACTCTATATCAGGAAACACTGTTAGGGAATTCTAAGCCAACAAAAGGGAGTCCCTGGTTTAGCAGTCTCATCAATTAGCTGGAGCGAAAAGAAGCCAGCTACAGGGTGTTTTAATTCAGAACAGCACAAAGTTGTGATAACAGAAAGAGAGATGAAGATTTTCCAGATGAAGACGAAGAACATCTAGTTAGTAAACTACCCAGTGGGTTCCCATTCATGCAAAATAAAAATAATAATAATATAAAAACTCCCCAAGGCTGTAAAGTAGCAGTGCGATGCAGTACCTCAAGGATTTTGTAACCACAACTGGAAATCATGGCCTGGACAGGCAATAATGTGAGACAAGGAAGGCGCCCTTGGTAGACTTGGATATCAGCCTGTATGGTTTTACTAGGTTTATTGTGGGGCTGCAGCTGAAAATGGAGCCTAGTGCTCTGAAACGCATTACGAATGTGTTTTAGGAATTAAAGCTGATTGCTGGGGTTTTTCGCAGTTTTTTGCTGTTATCCCTTTGGAATCAACTGCTTACTTGTTCCATTTAGGAAGACAGAGTATTGTATGCACTTGTTGAGTCATGGTAAAGGTCCCCAGGTCCCCATACACCTTTAATAACAGACCGCTGCAGTTTATCTCTCCATGAACAAATTTCCCAACCGACCCTAACCAGCACCGGCATAATCTGTAGAGAGAGGTCATTTTGGACGAAAAGCCCCATCTACGTTAAACTGATGGTTGAACCCACCGCAACCAGCAAGTAAAGCCGACAAAAGTATAAGGTGGACCTTAAGGAATAGATAAGTCAGGTCCCCACAAGATAGCTACTCTTTCCTCTGATAGTCGACCCCCTTATAGTATATCAACCTGCCCCAATTGGTAGAAAGTAAAAAGGAGTCTTTACAGCAGAAAACCGAGAAAAAAGAATAATACTATATATTGTTGGCTTTAAAACAAGATAGTTTACAACATTTTCTTCTTTTTCATGCAGGTCACATTCATACCAAAGAAGGCAAAGTAATTCACTCCAATTAAATGATGTTTTCAGAGAACCTTTTTTAAAAAAAAAAAAAAAAAAAAAAACAGTAAATTTGAGCTGCGGCAATAAATGACTGCTTTACTCTTAATATACTGTGTAGGATGATAACCGTTCTAAAATGGTTGTGGTGCCCTGACTGACTGGAGGAAAAGGAAACTCATTTCTTCTTGGTTGCATAGACTGACAATAAGTAGAAAGGTTGCTGTGCTATTGTTACTGAGGACTCATTGGAAAATATGCTTCTTTGATGGGAATGGTAATTGCTTCTTTACAGGATAAATTATTGAGATAAGTACAAGCAAAGCGCAGCAGACTGGTTTACACTCGCTGGCAATGCGCTGCTATGATGATCAATGATTATCCGGAAATAAAGGAAACACTATCATCTAAAAATATGATTTTTAAAGTATTGTGCTAAATGAAATTAAATGCAACACATTATTACCTGACATTAATAAAAGTTTATAGTTTTATACTTTTTTCCCCTTTTTTTTGCTTTTTTTTTTTGCTTTATGCAAATGACCGCCTGTAGATTATTAAAGGGGCTACATTACTAACAAAACAGGCAGTTTTTATATTGTATAAGATAAAAGGTTGCACTTTAACTTGAAGGGGTTTCATTGCCATTATACATTGATGGCCTATTCTCAGAATAGGGCATCAACGTCTGATGGGCTGGGTGCTAACACCCAGGACTCTTGCTGATCAGCTGTTTAGCTGTGGCTCTGGAATGCACATAGTAAACATGGCAAGAAACCATGCACCTTAAGGCCATGTTCACACAATCTGTATAGTCTGGAGGAAAGAAGGGAAAGGGGGGACATGATTGAAACCTTTAAGTATGTTAAAGGACTAAATAAGGTTCAAGAGGGGAGTGTTTTTAGTAAAAAAAAAAAACTAAGCTCAAGAACAAGAGGACATAGTGAGAGGTTAGTTGGGGGAAAGATCAGAAGCAATGTGAGAAAACATTATTTTACTGAAAGAGTAGTAGATATCTGGAACAAACTTCCAGCAGAGGTGGTTGGTAAATCTACAATAACAGAATGTAAACCTGCCTGGGATAAACATACATCTATCCTAAGATAATAAGAAAGGAAATACTAAAAGGGCAGACTAGATGGACCCAGTGGTCTCTTTCTGCCGACAATCTTCTATGTTTCTACACAATGTATAACACCGGCCGTTCTGTGACCCAGCCGGGTCATAGAAGGGCCGGTGTTACTGAAGATCATCCTGGTCGGTACTGCAGTATTCACTTCTGCTGAATTCAGATGCAGGCACATCAGTGCGCATCCATATCCGAATTCCTCGCTGCACACAATGGAGCATGCAGCCAGTGCCCCTCCAATGTGTGAACTGACAGGTTCTCTGCGGCCGCTATTCAATGAACATGTCAGTTTTCTGTGGGGCCGCTAGCGATCCCGGACAGAGTGTATACACTCCGGCCGTGATTCCATAAATGGCAGCACAAAGTAAGCATCCTATTAATCACGGGTGCAAATCGGCAACAACGGCCGGGATAAATATAACACTTAACGTTGTGTGAACATAGCCTTATTGTGTAATGGTCAAGCTGGATTAATGCATCTCAGCTGCTAATCACTACAATGGGAGCTGAGATGCAGTAACCCAACATTACCACTAGAGGCTACTGCCTTTTGGCCTCATTGAGTGTAAGATGGAGCCATGGCTTGCCCAAAGAGCTGATCAATGGGGTGTTGGATGTTGGCACCCTGCCGGACAAAAATTTATACATTGTTAACTTCATTAGGCCATGGGCTTCTGGTCTGAAGTGTACTAGTATTTTCTGCCTGTTCAGTTTCTATTAGTAAAGCAGATACCACACAATAGTTTCATGAAGCAAGAAATAAATAAACAAATTAAACGTCATCTTGGAAGCACAGCTAGCCGCTGGCCATGTTTATGTTGACAACTTTCTTTTGACAATCAGCAGAATTTTGAATGCAGCTCTGGGCTACAGCAAAGACTACAACATGTGGTCAGTACAAAACACTCAGTTCAAGGCATGTAATGCATTCATGAAGTTACTCAATTTTATGTGAACTATATTTGTGAACCAAAAACTGTGAAATCTTTCATGCTTTGACATCCAAATAATATGGACATCTAAAATATTAAATGCTTGACTGGAAGGTTTCACAGGGACAGAATAAGTCACAGTCACACAAACCTGAGCAGATGCCAGGACCCTTTGGACTTAAAGGGAGGCATTTTATGCTTTCTACTTGTAGCCTTCTGTGCCCACTATAATACATGTACATGTATTCATTTAAAAGTGAGGCTCTGTGCTCTAAATTGTGGGAGGCCCAGCAGTTACTGTAATTCCCCCTGAACCAACATCAAGTAATTTAAAGGGGTTTTCCAGGCTTAGAATAAACATGGCCGCCTTCTTCCAGAAACACCATCCCACAACTTTTGATGGGGTTTGGCAGTTTGAAGTGAATGAAGCTTAACTGCAAAACTACACAAGCTTAATTGCAACCTAGCGACAGGGACAGAGCTGTTTTTGAAAAAAAAGTAGCTGTCCTTTTTCTTATACTGGATAACCCCTTTAAGTTTGAACACCGCTTAAGCAAAGTAAAAATAAATAAATAAATAACATTAAATTATTATTATTATTATTATTATTATTATTATTATTATTATTATAAAATTTACTGTAATAATAATAATAATAATCTAGTTTATCTTTTTCTATCAAATTAATTTAGAAGGTTGAAACTTTAATTATTTTTATTAAAGCACAAGCATCTTCCATCATGCTGTACAATAACATTGCTATAACCCATAGACCCAGCCCTTAAAAAAAAGAAAAAAAATGAAGATTTGCACAATACAATGGGCACTGGATATAATATACAACTAAGACGTGTCAGCATGTTTAACACTGTTTAGTGACTTGTTTTACTTCCCAAGCTCACCTTACTGTAATGGTGGAAGAGATTTTGTCACTTTATATTAGCTTACAGAGAGCAAGGTCAATGGCTTTTATGTTTAGCGCTGTAATATGAGCAGCCTCATAGTAATCAGCCAGCACTGACCCTGTGTATAAAGCCAGGTGACATGCCAACACATTGCATGTCTTATATAATTCATTCTTATCCCAGGCAGCCTGGTCACTTTCCCACTCAGCAATATGAATTTAGACTGTCACCACACTTAATTCACAAAGCAGAAACTCAATCCCGAACAAGAATAGCTTTCTAAGTATGGGCACAAAATTGAATTCCCAATTTCCTTCACTTTGTTTTCATAGTCTTCTGTGCCTCTACATAAAGATGTATGCGGCGTCAGTGTCCTGCATTCTTTATATGAACCTAATAAACCACTGACTCGCAAACATTTCTATTAATTCTCGTGTGCACAATATTTTACATTAAGATAACAACTTTATACAAAACAGTACAATGACTAAAAAATCCATGCAAATACTAAGCCAAAGCTTTAACTAATGCACACCATATGGTCTCTTCTTCCTCCCATTAGTCTAGTAACATTACCTAGACTAGACATGCAAATACAGTACAGACCAAAAGTTTGGACACACCTTCTCATTCAAAGAGTTTTCTGTATTTTCATGACTATGAAAATTGGAAATTCACACTAAAGGCATCAAAACTATGAATTAACATATGTGGAATTATACAGTATACTTAACAAAAAAGTGAGAAACAATATTCTAGGTTCTTCAAAGTAGCCTCCTTTTGCTTTTATTCCTGCTTTGCACACTCTTGGCATTCTCTTGATGAGCTTCTAGAGGTATAGCAAAAGAGTCCAACAGCACCTGGGTTAGTAGAAAATGCCTCTTACGTTGTAGAAGGCGGACGCACGCCAGAGGGTCTTCAATCCCAGTTAAAGACCATGAAACATCAAGGAAAAATTGTTCCGACAGCATCCAATAGTGAAAAAGGTGGTGGTAGTTTATTCAAGCAACAAACACCACTGGTGTTTGTTGCTTGAATAAACTACCACCACCTTTTTCACTATTGGATGCTGTCGGAACAATTTTTCCTTGGAGCTTCTAGAGGTAGTCACCTGAAATGGTCTTCCAACAGTCTTGAAGGAGTTCCCAGAGATGCTTAGCACTTGTTGGCCCTTTTGCCGTCATTCTGCGGTCCAGCTCACCCCAAACCATCTCTATTGGGTTCAGGTCTGGAGCACCCCATCACTCTCCTTCTTGGTCACATAGCCATTACACAGCCTGGAGATGTGTTTGCGGTCATTGTCCGGTTGCAAAATAAATGATGGTCCAACTAAACGCAAACCGGATGGAATAGCATGCCCCTACAATATACAATTTTGATAGTCATGGAAATACAGAAAACTCTTTGAATGAGAAGGTGTGTCCAAACTTTTGTTCTGTACTGTACATTTTACATATAGTGACATTTTTAAAAATATATAAAGCAGCCATTGTGTACCTCCATGTATCAGATCTATGCAGTTCTCCTTCTAGTTAATTTTCTATTAATGCAGAGTAGTGCTGAGATGAAGGTTTATATATTTCGACAATAAATATAATTTTTTGTTGCATATGGAATTTATAAATCTCTACCATGATAACATGATCATTAACTGCTCCTTAATGCAGATACAACCTAGTGATTTTCATTAGAGATGAGCAAATTTACAGTGTTAGCTAAGTGCTTCGCTATTGTCAGCCATTGGCAGGACTACATCCAGCTTTTCCTGGAACCAGATCGGAGACCAAAGGCAGCCAGCTGACAAGCTAACAGCCGAGTGTGGCGAAGCACTTCACTAACAATATAAATTCTTTCATCTCTATTAAGTTATATGGACAATGCCCCAAACATCACTTATAGCAATAGGAAATTTAGGCTTCACAATATCTTTTAATAAACATTTAGCAAGTCTACACTACGAGCAGAATGGCTATGGCGATGATTTACGAATAATTTTTATTTATAAGGAACTCTATTTACTATGATTTATTGGTCTCAATTTTATATTTCACCAAAATAAGTTTAAGGCTACAAACCCACTTGGCGGGTCTGCAGCAAGTCCCCTTGCTGCGTATTTGCAGCGAGACTCGCTGCAGATCCCGGCCCTATACTTTTAATGGCAGACAAACATGCAGCCCACCCCATTAACCCCGCCGGAGCTGATACTGCACCTGATCCCGGCTCTGGCGGTTCCCGATGTCTTCAGCAAGCCGGAGCGGGGACCAGGTGAAGTATATACTCCAGCCAGCCGCCGGCAGCCCTTTTAACACCTCCCGCAGCCCCGGCCGCCCGATGGCCCCCCGCAGCACCGATCGCACCCCCCCAATCGCCCCCCCCCCCCGCAGCACCGATCGCTCGCACGCCCCCCCAATCGCCCCCCTGCAGCCCCGGCCGCCCGATCGCCCCCCCCCCCTTGATGGGGCCTACAGGGGGGCGATCGGTGCTGCGGGGGGGCGATTGGGCGGCCGGGGCTGCGGGAGGTGTTAAAGGGGCTGTGGGCGGCTAGCTGGAGCACATACTTCACCTGGTCCCCGCTCCGGCTTGCTGAAGACATCGGGAACTGCCGAAGCCGGGATCAGGTGAAGTATCAGCTCCAGCGGGGTTAATGGGGTGGGCTGCAGACAAACTCGCAGCAGGGATGTACATCCCTGCTGCGTGTTTGTCTGCCATTAAAAGTATAGGGCCGGGATCTGCAGCAAGTCTCGCTGCAAATACGCAGCAAGGGGACTCGCTGCAGACCCGCCAAGTGGGTTTGTAGCCTAAGGCTATGTTCACACTGCGTATGAGTCCGGCCGCATTTCGTACGCCGTCGTACATGTGCGACTGAAACTACGGGCGTGGGAAAAATCAACATGCGGCCGGATGCGTACGAACCGCGAACATACGCCCATAGTACAGTTATGCTTCCCTAGCTTGTTTCGAAGCGATCTGAAACAGGTCATTTACTTGGAAATCTTCGCCCAGCCCAATAAAAATCACAGAACCTTTTGGATCGAAAAATCAAGTTCAATTTGGCTGAAATAAGTACTCCGTATGGGACCGCATGGAAATCCACGGCCGTGAGTTGGAACATTTCCGTCCTTAAACAAAGGTCTTATACAATCCGGCCGTAAGCTCATACGTAGTGTGCATTGTGCGGGCGTATATGGTATACTTTCAAGCGAACGCATCAACCTCAAAACGACGTGCGTATATTCGCAGTTCGCACTACGGACGGACTCATACGCAGTATGAACATAGCCTCATGGTGGAAACTTTAGACACCTGAGGAATATTGTCATAGGAGCTGTTACATCAGACTATCTGTGTGTTCTCAGGAAATCAAAAGCTACTTCCACATCCCGTAAATGTAAAAAAAAAAGTCTTATTAAATCTGCTATAAGGGATATTGGATGAAACAAAAAACGTCTAAAGTATTAAATTAATGATGAAAACAATGTCTCTTCCTTGATACATAGATCCTTTAAAGCGTAAGCTATTTGAGACAGGAATTCATGATGGAATAGTCTACTCTTTACAGTGCCGCTTACCCTGGCAGAGATACATAAAGATAATAAATGAAGCCTATTCTTCATGGATCATATCTTTCAGAAAATAACAGTGGGGCAGTAGTAGTCATTTCTCTTCTGTCTCCAGCTGCTTGCTGGCATGGATCAAAATTTCCATAGGATGCACCTAAAATATCTAGTGAAGATCAGAGCTCTCTTCTCCACAATGAAATGTACTGTTAGCATCAGTGGAGCTGGAAATATTCTGAGCCTTGCTTCCAAATGCAATCGACCAGAATGATAAATGATCGAGGCACAAAAAATTTCTTTCACTGTCTCCTAAACGCTAATGGATTAATTTACATATTTTTATATAAAATAATATTGCTAAAGCTGATTCTTTTTTTACATTCAAAAATATAATGTGTGTGTGTACTTTTTTTTCCAATAAGCATTAAAGTTTGGCAATGTATAAACTGATAAAACTATAAGAACCAGAAGAAGTCCATTTGGATATTGACCCAGAGTATTTTGCTTAATGTGAAATACCATTTCAAAATGTTGCTATGCACTGATACAACTGAGAAGAACTAGTTTGTGATTTCACACACTATAGACACATAAACTTAATACATAGAATACATAGAAATGTGTACTGTAACTGCCTGCTACCTGGTCCACGCTGCTCACCACTTCCTGGTAACATCTCAGCAGAAGGAAGTGGCTGCTCTATAATCATTGGCCACTGCAGTGACTTGGCTTTGCCAGTGATTGGCTGAGATGACACTTCCTTTTGTTGAGCCCAAGACTAGAAAATACTGAGAAACTGGACCTGAGATCATAAGAATCGCAGAGATGAGGGATAGTGGCACATTTTTTTTTTATTTTTTTTTTACCCCAGCTTAACCTTTGTAGGAATGAATTTGAATGGGTATCCCTACACTTACACATATTTTTGTCAGAATTGGCTGACCATCTAGTGTATGTGTGGGAGTGACTTACTTCCCCTTCTCTATTGAAATAATGCACACTTAGATAAGCCAAGTCGGCATGTACATAGATTAACTGGGATAGGAAGTTTCCAGAACTATGTCACAGGGATGGCCAGCTTTATTGCTGTTTCTTCATTATATAAAAATACAGTGGTCCCTCAACATACAATGTTAATTGGTTTTAGGACAACTGTTGTATGTTGAAACCATTGTATGTTAAGACCAAAATTCTACGGAAAACTGGCCCAGGTATAGAGCAGTACAGGACATGTAGTATCACACTATACTCAGAGAATCACTACCAGACAGCCAACCAGTGCATGCATTTCACTTATACTTTTTTTACTGGTATATTTTACCAGTAAAATGGACAGTTTCATTGGTTGATCATCTAGTTATTTACATGTGCCCCAGATCCTCACTGTCTGTAGCATTGTATGTTGAGTCTGGTATCAAGTTACGATGGTCCAGAAAGGAACATTGTATGTTGAAAATATTGTATCTTGAGTCCATTGTAAGTTGAGTGACAACTGTAGTGGTTTGTTGTAACCTCCAAGAGCTAATCACATAACAGTGTCCATAGACAGTAGGTAGCATTTACTAGCCCTAATACACAAGGCGCTAAGATCACTTGCTCTACATGGCCCCATCTTTGACACAGCCCCTACTATCATTTATTTTTATTATTTTTTTTATTTTTGGAAGTCATCTGACTCTCTCCTGCTTTAGCAGAGAAATTTCATGAAGATCTGCAATCATAAATAATGTAATTCTTTTGATACCATATTGGGCCATGTTCACACAACGTATGTTTTGTGTAAATCACGGCCATTGTTGCAATTTACAACAGCCGTGATTTACACAAAACATCCACTGTATTGTGAATAAATGGAATTCCGTCCGTAGTGTATACACATAGTATATGCTCCGGCTGTGACTCCATGCGGCCGCACGGAAAACTGACATGTCAGTTTTCTGCGGCCGCTATTCATTGAATAGCGGACGCAGAGAACATCTCAGTTCACACAATGGAGCATGCGGCAGGGAATTCAGAATTCATCAGAGATGAAGATCATCCGGCCGGTACTGCAGATTATCTTCAGTAATATCGGCCATTCTGTGATCCGGCCAGATCACAGAACGGCCGTTGTTATACTTAGTGTGAACATAGCCTTATGGAGCGATTTTTCCTTCTTTCAGCAAGCCAGACATGTTTTCACATCGATAAGACAGATCTGTATTTGTGAAAAACAATATTTTCTTCATTTGATGCAAATATATTTCTCCAGAATTCTCCTACTCCATCATTTTTATAAAAATTGTATGTGTGTAAAGCCCTCCCTAACAAAACACTGCCTTATTCTTCTCTTTTCATAAAATTGTCTCGAGTCTAATATAATTCAGTAACTCCTGAACAGTTTTCATGCATGAGCCTCATAGTCTACAAAATCCAGGCCAGATATGCTGCATTGACAAAAATGACTTATTACTTTCAGTGGATCCTGTGACATAAGCTGCTTTTTGCTCTTCAAAAGAAATGCATTTTACTGATTTGTAACTAAGCTGGATTTTCAACCACCTTTCATTCATCTTTCCAATATTATACATAAATAGAACCTGTATTCCGTAGTTAAACTTTGTACATTTTACACAGTATTTTTTACCTCCCTATATGTATGCTTCATTTATTTACATTTAACGGCAATTACATTTTGTAGCCCTTGCACTGGAATAATTCAGGCTTCCACATGAATTTACCTTAAAAGCATCATATATCCATGTCAGAGAGTCAACTGCCCATCCTAAGACAATCTCCACCATGCACTGCTGATATATACATGTGTTCTGACCCTTCGTTTTTTTTTTTTTTAAAGATATACCACAAAGTTATAAAGCTTTAATATATATATATATATATATATATATATATATATATATACACTCTCCGGCCACTTTATTAGGTACACCATGCTAGTAACGGGTTGGACCCCCTTTTGCCTTCAGAACTGCCTCAATTCTTGGTGGCATAGATTCAACAAGGTGCTGGAAGCATTCCTCAGAGACTTTGGTCCATATTGACATGATGGCATCACACAGTTGCCGCAGATTTGTCGGCTGCACATCCATGATGCGAATCTCCTGTTCCACCACATCCCAAAGATGCTCTATTGGATTGAGATCTGGTGACTGTGGAGGCCATTTGAGTACAGTGAACTCATTGTCATGTTCAAGAAACCAGTCTGAGATGATTCTAGCTTTATGACATGGCGCATTATCCTGCTGAAAGTAGCCATCAGATGTTGGGTACATTGTGGTCATAAAGGGATGGACATGGTCAGCAACAATACTCAGGTAGGCTGTGGCGTTGCAACGATGCTCAATTGGTACCAAAGGGCCCAAAGAGTGCCAAGAAAATATTCCCCACACCATGACACCACCACCACCAGCCTGAACCGTTGATACAAGGCAGGATGGATCCATGCTTTCTTGTTGTTGACGCCAAATTCTGACCCTACCATCCGAATGTCGCAGCAGAAATCGAGACTCATCAGACCAGGCGACGTTTTTCCAATCTTCTACTGTCCAATTTCGATGAGCTTGTGCAAATTGTAGCCTTAGTTTCCTGTTCTTAGCTGAAAGGAGTGGCACCCGGTGTGGTCTTCTGCTGCTGTAGTCCATCTGCCTCAAAGTTTGACGTACTGTGCATTCAGAGATGCTCTTCTGCCTACCTTGGTTGTAACGGTTGGCTAGTTGAGTCACTGTTGCCTTTCTATCAGCTCGAACCAGTCTGCCTATTCTCCTCTGACCTCTGGCATCAACAAGGCATTTCTGCCCACAGAACTGCCGCTCACGATGTTTTTTATTTTTCGGACCATTCTCTGTAAACCCTAGAGATGGTTATGCGTGAAAATCCCAGTAGATCAGCAGTTTCTGAAATACTCAGACCAGCCCTTCTGGCACCAACAACCATGCCACGTTCAAAGTCACTCAAATCACCTTTCTTCCCCATACTGATGCTCGGTTTGAACTGCAGGAGATTGTCTTGACCATGTCTACATGCCTAAATGCACTGAGTTGCCATGTGATTGGCTGATTAGAAATTAAGTGGTAACGGGTAACGTGCAGTTGGACAGGTGTATCTAATAAAGTGGCCGGTGAGTGTATATATATATATATATATATATATATATATATATATATATATATATTTCATAAAGCTTTATAACTTTGTGATATATCTTTATTAAAAAATATATATATTTTTTTTTTTGACTGTCAGCTGTAAGGGGTGACACTGCCTACCTGCTGCCACCAGTGGCTATTTCAGAGACTGCAGGGCTTCAGAAGCTCTGGTCTCAGGCACAGTTAGATATTGTTAGTGCTGTGGCATGCACTGCTAGCGATACTGAGTCTCCCTTAATGTCTTCTTGAAAGCATATAAGCAATAGAATATGCATTACAGCTGTGGAAGCACAATAAAACAGAGAGAGCAGGTATAACTGATCCAACTGTGCTGGGGACAAGTCTTGCAGCCCTGCAGTTCCTGATACAGCCATTGGCGGCAGCAGCAGATGGGCCATGTCTGCCTTTACTACTGCAAGTCAAAGAAAACATAAATATTCTTTAATAAAGAAGTAGATGAATCTAGCCTGCTGATATGTTCCTACAGCGCACAGGGAGGTAAACATCTTACTTTTATCCTCCTTGTCGTTTCCATACAGTTTGTAGTTAAATCCTGATACTAACACGGAGGTTTGGTGCATTGGGGGCAGAATAACCAGCCCTCAGTGCACCAAACCACCTTATTAGCCTAGGGATTTTTCTACAACTGTAAGAAAACTGTGCTGAGGATGAAGGTAAGAAACATACCTTTATTTTCAGCAGCCTGTGCGCTATATGAACATATCAGCAGGTTAGATTTGTCTTTAAGATGGCTAGGGATGATCCCATGCAGATATTTGTAGGAAGTTACTCCTGGATTCCGGGTGTTGGCCGCTATAGCTAACTGTATGTACAGTATATTTTGTTGTTTTAGATATTGTCTATTTTGTAGCTTTTATTAAGTACCTTGTAGCTTTCTTGTTGCTTTGTATTCAGCCTTATATGAGGAAACTATATCTATTCACTTTGTCGATCTACTGTAAAATATTTATTTGCGCATCTTAGAATCAACCATAAAACATAAGTACCAGGAATTGCTGTGCCCAAATATTACCATCAAACAGTGTCATAATATTTCTGAGAAGGATTAAGGAGTGGAGAAATGCAGTAAATTCCCAAAGTTTTACAAAGCCTTTGCAGGCTAACCTAACATTTTCAATCACATAGTCACTAGAAGAAAGTTATTTCAATGTGACTGTTCTCCAAGTAAAATCACTCCACTCCTTCCCTTACTACTGCAGTAATCAATATAGAGACAGATATGAAAATCAGTCTGTTTCATCATCAAATAATATATTGACCGCAGGCACGAGAAACAGGAAATTGAGTGGCAACATTGTTGGCAGCACATTGCGAAATTACTGGATTAGTTATAATGGAATAGTATACTGCATCCAAAATAACACTGAAAAAGCAATAGACGTAAAAGCATAACACTCTACAACCCCTGGCAAACGTTACAGAATCATCACAATTACAGGATATTCTCCCAGCATTTTTACACAAATACAAAAATTACAGATATGACAGCAAACAAGGTTTGTTTTAAGAGTTTTCCTAACCATTAATATTGTATAATTAAAGAAACATTCCAGCGATAATATGTAACCCCGCAAAAGGCTGGTGAGGGTAAATCTCTCCTCTGCTCCCTTCGCTTACCGGCCACTCTGTTTCTTTGTTATTACTGCCGATTGAGCCACCAGTAAGCAGTGGGAAACAGGGGAGCTGTTTACCCTCACTAACCTTATGCTGGGAGGGTACAATGGTTTTATTGGTGGAGTGCTCCTTTAAAATATCTGGTGTAATAATAATAATAATAATAATAATAATAATAATAAGTGTGATATCTGGTGTCATACCAACAGTAATGGTCCCCCCTGTCAAATACTTGCTGCGCTCCTCTCCACACATAATAAAAAATCTCCTATGGGACTGGCAATAAGTACAGGATAAGTACTGTATGTTAAAATATACCCTATGAAATATATCCGAAACATATAAACAGAAAATGTATTTTATTTAATGGAGTGCACATGTTTTTCTGTATCAAGTCAAGGGGGAAACATGTATGGAATCCCTCAATGTCAAAGCAGTTATGCCAAGAATAACAGCTATTCCTATGAACGTTGAATGAATGGAGCAGTATATATATATATATATATATATATATATATATATATATATATATATACTTTGTTTGTTTGTTTTTATAAATCTTTCTTTATTTTTGAGTCTCTTATAAAAGCAATAACACAGGAAAACTATTGCCCCAACATTATGTACATAATACAAAGCCCCTTTGAAAACAGCATCTCTGATACATCCACTTTCTTTTCCATCGAGCTACCCCAGGCCAACCTTTACCAAATACAGAATACTCATTTTCTACATCCTCTGATCCCACCGTACCACCCAACTGCTTAACTATCCATATTACTCATCCCCTACCTCGCACCCCGCTCTTACCCCGCATCTAACCCCAGAAACCCAGCCCTGCTCTTCTGATCGTAGCCTACTCAACCCTATTCATATCTAAAAAAAAACCACTCTCCTATCCAACCTCTCCAGGACTTTCAAAATTATTACAGGTCCCTTTAACTGATTGGGGCCTGTAAATAATTGGGTCCCTATAATTAATCTCACACTTATGCCTTGTCCTGTAGATAGGGGATGGCTTAATGGTAAGACAACACTTTATTTAAAATGTGTTTAGGGCTGTTCCTGAAGGCAGAATGTTCATCTATTAAACATTGTGTTGTGTCATATCTGCGATTTGCGTATTTGCTATGAAATAAAAAAAGCTGAGTGAACATCCTCTTAGTGTGGTAATTCCGCAATGTTTGCCAGGGGTTGCACAATACATTCCTATGTGTATTCTGTTAGTAAGCAAGCTCCAGGGGTTTGTTAACAATCAGAATGAATAAGGATTACTAACTGTACATAGATTCCTATATACATATTCCTCATCCAGTGACTTTCTCCATGTATATAACCACTGCTATGCCTGGAGCTATAGTCACAGGATAAGATTTTCGCAGGCTAATTGTGTAGGCAAATGTATCTGCCCGTACATACACTGTAGGCTTTTGTATAAGTATTTATGTGGAAATGTATGTATGCTGATGTAAACCACAATGGGAAACAGGGGCTTAGCTGTGGTGGTGGTGGGAGTTACTGGGGTATTTGTTCTAGGTGTTGATTGCCAGTGGGGGCAGCAAAAGGCCACTTTTCCTTGAAAATTGTGCTGAGATGCAGAGTATGGGACCTTTTCCATGGGCTGATTTTTGGCAATGAGTGTTGTTAAAAATGGCCCATGTAAAAGTGTCAGCAATCGGCTGAGGAGCAGGAAAATGCCTGCTTGTCAGCTGATCACATCTTTTCTGGAGATGTGTGGCCGATAGCAATTAATTTACATGGAGGCACGAATGATATTGTTCATGTGGTCCGGCCATTTGATTATTTGTGCCATATGAAGGCACTACAAACGAGTGCCGATATAGCTGAGGATGGAGGGCTGAAGATTGAATAGTTCAAAAGGACCTTAAAGAGACTCTGACAGTAGGTTTATGCTGTCCTATCTAAGGGTAGCATAAACTAGTGACAGAGAAGCTGAACAAAATGATTTATGACTTACATTGTTCTGAGTACTCCTCTCCATTATGTCCATGAGTCAGGTGGTCCTCATTATTCATGAGAAGCAGAAAACTCCACCCACCAGCTGCTGATTGGCAGTTATCTATCCATGCTGTGTATAGGCAGTCAACTGTCAATCAGCTGCTGGGGGGGGCAGGGGAGGGGTGTGGTAACAATCTTATTCTCCTGCATGTGAGGAGAACGGCTGAACAAAATGATTTGTTCAGCATTTCTATCACTGGTTTATTCTGCAGTCATTTAAGGCAACATAAACCTAGTCACAGATTCCCTTTAAGGGCAATAAATTGTACCTCTGCCTCATGTAAAAGGAAGGCAAGCCATGGCTCTGATGGGAAGCTAAATCTGATATTTACTGTGTGATCCTCCTACTTTGTTGTATTAATATATGTCTTTGTATTTGTATATACATGCAGCTATATGCATTTATATAGGTGTGTGTATATATGGGATTTTATGCCAGTCTGTTTCATTGCATTTTATATCTCACTCTTTTACTTTCCAGAGACAACTTGGCTATAATATGTAAGGCTACAGGAGGATAACTCAGAAACTCTACCCTACAATTAAACACCTACATTTCACTGCAGCAGACTCAGAAAGTTTATTTTTCTTTGACGGCAATCACCATGTAAACTTTGCAGCATAGACTGTAGCTGAAAAAAAAATGGGGACAATTCACAATCAAAGCCTTTTTTCCTGCTACTCTCTGTAATTGTCCTCAATGTACACCGAACAATTACAGAGCTTTTAACTTTTAATGTCTCATTCACTGCCTCCGAGGGTAAAAAAAAATGCAAACTGAAATTCTACTACTGAATTCGAGGACTTAAGACCAACTGGGAAAATGAAGATTGAAATCCCTCTTTTTTTTTTGGAAAGTTCTAATCGCTTCGCTGCTTAACACTCATTGACACCTGACACCAAAAGACAATGGGAAGAGTAGACTTGATTAGTGCATCAAACAAGAAAGGTGCCTCGCTGAGTAACACTGCTGAAAGAAGACAAAAAGAAATCCAACATGTCTATTGGCGTAAATTGAAGAGCTGTGTTTTTTTGGGATTCTTTCAAAGGCACCTAGATAGCTGTACACCCATGGGAGTTCCATTTACAATGTGATTTGCATGCCTGTGATGATAGTTCTTTGTTTCTAAGTATCTTAGATTTTCTTCTTCTTCTGTGTGTTTTTTTTCTTTTTCTTCCTTTAAGTGGTGCTACAGACTTTTGGCAATCAACAAACCACCCCTCAGGATACCATATGGACCGTAAAGAGCATGTTTGAAGAACATAATTTATTGCATCTTTTTCACTTTACTTCAAAAAAACCTCCTTTAGTAGATTTCAAAGAGTTGCAGATTACGGTATAAAACGGTAAGGTTTGAAAAGGTACAAGAATAATATAGCTGAATGGAGCAACCATTCTTAAGCAATGCTTCATTAGCTGCTATAAAGCAATTAATTGTCCTTAAATTAATTATAGGGATTACCCATTGCTTTTTATATTCCTTTTTATTCGAACTTTACATTAGATTACTTTCCTTCCATAGCACATGTCGTTTCAAAGAGGCTTTCATGCCAATAGCGGGGATGTGATGCTAAGAAGATCAGTGAAGTAATAGGCACACATGTTAACAGAACTGCATGTTAGATGTTGTTCAGCCCCATCAATATTCACATTTGGTAGAATTCTCTCATCATGACCCATTCCTTATTACTGTCTTAGTAATGGGTTTGCGGAGCAAGCATTAAAATGCTCAAGTGCTCATTACCAGAGTCAAGCATTTTTTTAATGCTCGAGTAGTCGAATTCCATTGAAATTAATTGAACACGCAAGCATTTAAACAGGTGCCCCTTGCTCGGAAGAGCGGAAAGTGCCTTGTTCACCTATTGCATTTTTGCATTCAAATTTTTCAAGATGTCCTCCCTTGAAGGAAAGTGTAAACGAAATGTACAAAAATTAGAACGAAAAAATGGAATACCTAACTGCAAGACACATTAGAACTCTGGTGGTATGCCATCAAATGAATGTGTTCTAATGTATCTTGCAGTTAGGTATTGCATTCTTGACTTCTTCCTTCCTTCACGTCAAAATTTAAATTTAGTTTGAACTGTACCGTTCAAATGAATGAAATCAGTTCAAACGTCAGTTTCTCTCCAGTGTCAGAGGGAACCTGAGCTGCACCGCCCGATATATGTGAAGGGGGCCTTATACAGTTAGCCAGTCCTGCTGACAAATAATTATGGAATTTGAATCCATCATCACATATAACGCTTATGACTATTTTGGTCTTCACTGACTTTTATGTATTTTTCTTGGTGTCCATTATGTGCATCTATTTTTTTACTGACACTCCATCATCCACACTTAAAATTCTTCCCCCCCCCCCACACACACACACACACACACACTTCTGACTGGAAATGAGGCCCCTTAAATACTGGTCCCCATAGTTGCCAAGGTTAGTGGTCATTATGAATTTGTTGTTGTGAGCTGCATCAATGCATTTGTGATCAAAACTGCAAATTGTGACCCCAACACCAGCCAATAAAGAGCTAATATAAGACATATACATTTTTATATATATATATATATATATATATATATATATATATATATATATATATATACATATATATAAATAGTCCTATATTTCCATATAGATAATAGTTTAAATTCAAGGGTGGAGTATCAACCTAGGAGTTGGCTCCCATTGTATCACCATACATAATATTTTTCCTCCATCTCATTTATCTAGTAGTCTTGTTGAATGGATGTTTTGCACTTAGTAGATGCAAACATTTGATCCAAACAATAGGTAGGTGAAGTAAACAAGCGGTTGGATAAAAACACTTAATAAAGAAGAAGAAGACAGTTGAGTACCCTCAAGCCATTTACAAAAACGCCAACGTGTTTCTGATGCATTTATGGCCATGAGTAAGATTGCATAAATGTACCAGAAACCAGAAGAGTTAGTAAAGTGAAGTGTTTTTATTGAACTACTTGGAAACTGTATCTAGCTATTGTTAGTCAGCTAATTGTGTAGCATTGGAGTGAAGGACCCAAACATCCATCAGGCAGCAGAAGTGATGAACTTACTTTTTTATATTATAGAGATACCAACAGTCCCCTATGGTTTTTATTGGAATTTCCTGTACACCTATGTGTTATTTTTGCCACTCCGTTTTAAATAAGATGAAAAGATTATAAAAATATATTGTTACTATTTACAGGTATTCAACTATTGACCTAAGCAAAAAGGAACTCAGACAATGATGAGAATGGCGGAACACCACCACAGCAGGGCAGAAGAAGACAGTATTATATATGCTGGTAATAATAACAAGTCTTAAAGTGACACTGTCACCCCCTTTGTGCATTCTGACATCTCTACACAGGTGTAAAGGGTAAATTTTGCGTTTTTCACAACTTATTTCATATCATACGTCATGGTGTTTGTTCAAGTAAAAAGTGTCCTTTTATCAACTGCAGATTGTATTAAGTGGGCGTGGCCTCGCGGCATTAGCACCACTTAACCCCGCCCACAACGGCACTGTTGGCCCCACCCCCTTGCCGGCCATTGGAACAGGCTGGCCGATAGGTCTAGACCCCACCCCCTTCACGTCGGCCAACCAATGGGCGTCAAGGGGGTGGGGCCAACGGTGCAGTTGTGGGTGGGGCTAAGTAGCGCTAATGCCACAAGGCCACGCCCACTTAATACGATCTGCCGTTAATAAAAGGACACTTTTTACTTGAACAAACACCATGACGTATGATATGAAATAAGGTATGAAAAACGCAAAATTTACCCTTTACACCTGTGTAGAGATGTCAGAATGCACAAAGGGGGTGACAGTGTCACTTTAAGGTATCCATACGCCTTCAATAACTGTTGGTCGTCAGTTATCTCTTCCGAGTCTCAACCTCGCCCTACACAGGAATGTTCAGCATGGCCCAACGTTCCTGTGTTCTCTATGGTGAACAAAAAGGTCTGGCTGCACCTTATCTCTCCGAGAACAAAGGGGATGAGCAGTGATTTTCCATCAGGCCTGATTCCCACTGACATTGGCAGTAAGTGGAGTGGCAGGAGACACTTTATACTGAGTAGCAAATTCAGCTGACAGAAGTGTAAAGTGGCCGTCCATATTAGATAAATGACAGGTGAAACCACTGAACTCCAGACTGTATAGTGATGGAAGATGTTGGGGGAGATGAAGATATGTCATGTTGAATGCCCAATCATTCTCATTTTAGGGCGCAGTTTCACCACCCCCATACTTGATCAAGGAAGCATGTGTACATGGGGATCGGGAGATAAAGCTGTCCAACAGTTAACAACTGTGTAAGACCAGCTTCATCATTACACCCTTTGATTTAGAATTTAAATGCTGGATCTGTTCTTTATGCACATGTTTTGCTGTAAAAACGTCCCTTTTTTAATCATTTTCCTTCTTTGTGTATATGTGTATAAATTATTCCATTGTGCACTAGCGTATGCAAGCTTTGAAATGGAATAACAGAGGCTTTGCATGAGAATGTCACCTTTGCATATAGTTTTCTATTACCAAATATGTTCACTTGAGAAAAAAAAAGAAAAGAAAATAGTTTATGCTTTAGCAGGCCATGGCTGGAGGGCCTTACAATGCATTAGCTTCTAATGCAGAGACAGAAACTAGCAGTGAGGAAATTAAACTAATGATGGTTAGCTAGTTGTCACATTTCATCCAGCGGGTCAACAGTTTGGAATTGCATTTCCTCCAAATGCACAAAGCATAGCTTACTCCTTACTATTTCTAATCATGTACTTTCCTAGGCAATCAAATTGTGATTTTCTGACTATAACAAAAATAGAAAAATGCACTTGTAATAATTTCAAAATGACAAGATACGCTGCGGTGTGTGAATACGCTGTCTGAATTTCAGTAAGAGGCAAAAATATCCCTCCAGAGAGAAATTCACCCTTAGATCAAAAGCTTTATGGCAAATTCAAGGTAAGTCATCACAATAGATTTTCTATCCGCAGACTAGGAAAAAAAAAAAAATCCCTTTAGCTCAGCTTTTTGGATCTCGTTCGACTTACATTTAGAATAGGACCAGAGATGAAAGAATACTATTCAGCTTTGCGTTTAGCAAAAGCGACATGCGAACATTTGCAGCCAATGCTGCAGGGGCCGCGATGAATACACGGTATTTTTCTGCCTCTCTATTTCAAGCACTCTGTTTCACTACAATGAACCAATAGACCCCCTAGCGTTAATGGGGATTTGGGTTTCCAGGCTATTTGTCAAAAGCAATGTGTTTTAATTTATTATTTTTTTTCCGCCGCATGTTGAATATTCAGGTTGCACCTTTACTGTCTGACATCATAAGGATTTGTTTGTACGTTCATTACCAGCTGCATGGTTGTATTCATGAATCAACAAGCCCCTGAGATTCTTTAATGGCTGGCGATGGAATTCTTTCATCACAAAGAGAAGTGCACATAAAAGCTTACTGGGGTCACCACCTTCCTTTATAACATACGTCACCCAGCTCCCATAGGTAGCGGAGAGAGAGACGCATACAATGACTGCACCTTTTTACCTCGAGGAGTGTCTAGAATTCCGATCTGATTGTTATCAGAAAGACAGGAGAAGATGACGGCCCTTTTTGCTCAGTTGGAGATGATGGCACAGGTGAGCCAGCCTCAAGTGCCCCTTGTCTGATGGAGGTAATTACACAATCCCAGCAAAATGCTGACCACAACATATTGATTACACCACAACCACCTCAGGGCAAATTCCTTCTCTCTTCAGTCCTTGATGGCCGTATTCATTGTCTGCTCGGAATTTAGATAAGGGTTAGTCTTGTGTAGGCAGTGCGCTCATTCCATAATAATCACAGAGGCAAGGTGCTTGCAGAGAAGGAATGAAAGGAAGGTTTGTACATGTTATATTGCTGATTTCTTTTACCGCTTTACAAAAGATGTGTGTAATGGGCATTAGAGGTCCATTACAGTCATATAACAGATTAACCATTTAGAAGCCTCTTTACAGGTCACCAGGTCTACCCGTCAGTGCACTGCAACAGGGCAGGCAAGCAGAATAAGAATAAGCAAATGTTGGAGTATTCAGGTGTCTCATTTTGCAGTTTATTTAAGATATGGTACATTAAGCATAAAGTCATGAACTAATAAAAAAAGAACAGCCACTATCAAGCGTACCTTTGGATGTAAGTAATAATATTATAACGCCAGCATATTCCGTGGTCAAGACACTATCCATTGGCACTTGCACACCTTGGAAGTGCTGCTCGACATCCGTTATATATATATATATATATATATATATATATATATATGTATTTTTTTTTAATTGATATTATTTTTTATTTATTTGTTTTTTATTTATTTTTTTTTTCCCCAGGAATTACAGAAACACACATCCAGATCAAATCAAGTATAAGAAGTGAGGGACCTGCTACCAAGTTCCCAAGATCTGGAGTCATTAGACTTATAGTTTATCTAACCAAAAGAATCAGGCATCAAAATCCAACTGCTCATCCTTATTTCTTTCAGTGACTGGGGGGAGTCAGGACATCCCCATACAGATAAGCAGGTCAACCAGTCCCAGCAATATCTATCTAATGTGTATGGCCGGCTTAATCCCTTCAAGCAATGCCTCTGCCTAAAATGTATTTTCTCAAGTAACAAAAGAGAAAAGGTATACCAAAGGTTTAGAGTCTCTTTAAAGGCGCCCATACACCTCACACTAAAGTTGAACAAACAATGATGTTGGTGGAAAGAAGGGTCAGGTATTCAGAATTTTTGTTGTTTGGCCTTTTTTTCTGGGAGGAAAAAGCATATGCCAGAGCAGTCTTGATGTGGCTTACCCCTCCCTTCCCCATAAACAACAGATTAATGTTAAGCCATACCAAACGTCAGGAGAGAGAACTGTCAGCCAAATTAACGTTGGGCCAAGAGTTACTGAAAGCGTATGGCAAGCTTTACAGCATCCATCACTACTAAACCTCGAGGAGAAAAGGTACTACACATGAGCAGATTATTAAAAGACGACCTCCGAAATTGAACAATTAGGTAGAATTTTTCCAGGATTAGCATTACACATTATGCATTATAGGTTATTGTAGCCTTGGCCATATTAAAGTGAATGGAGATAAGCTGAAATACAAGCCTCTTCGGCCTTTGAACAAAATTCGTGCTGTTTCAAGAAAAATATCTGACCCATTTTTTGTAATCCAAGACAAACCTTTGCTTTGCTGATGGGAAATTAGGACTTTGCGGTAAATAAATAACCAGCGACCATCATATAAAGCAGGGGTGTCAAACTAGGAGCCCCCCGGCTGCTGCAAAACTATAAATCCCATCATGCGTAAACAGCCGCAGATTTAGTTGTCCAAGCATGATGTATGTAGTTTTGAAACTGATTTGACACATGTGATAGAGAATTTGTATAAAGGGGTATTCTCAACTACATAGGTATCCCCTATCCATGCTGAATTTGGCAATTTTTTTAATGGAAACCTGGTGAAGAATTAATGGAACTCTGGTTTCACATGCATTTGGTCACTCTATTCCTTTTACTTCTGTTCTCTGGATTTTTGACACCCACTAATCCACAACTTTTGAATGTTGACAATAGCCCTTTAGGCCATTCTCACACAGTGTATGAACATCAGCCGTTGTTTGACCCGGCCGAGTCAAATAACAGCCGATGTCTGAGATGTTCACCTAGCCGATACTGCAGAATCGGCTGGATGGACATCACTTTATTTTAATTGGAATGTGGGCACATTCGGGCGTACCCACGCTCCAATTTGCTATAGATCACAATGTAAAGTATGGCCGGGAGCCGTGCTTTACACTGTAATCACTGGCTATCTTTTCAATTATTTTGTGCGGCCACAGAGAACACCGGCCATAGTGTATACCACGTGTATACACTATGGCCATTGTTCCATACACTTCAATGAAATTGATCACTGTCATTAAACCGCCGCTGTTGCAACCTGCAACAACGGCCGTTGTTTAATGCTAAAATACAGTGTGTAAACATGACCTTAATACGTATTCTGTTGTGTTAGATTCCATGTTTTTAATTCCACTGACTACATATCCAGGGAAGTATAGGGATCCATATATATCCACTTGCCTATACAAAATCAGATTTTATTTGTGACTCTCACTAGTATAGAACCATTTTGTTTCCCCTGATAGGAGACTACAGACAAACGGATCAATTATATATAAGAAAGACACATGACATATATACATATATGATTACCAAATCTGCATATAAATACAGTAGTCCCGTAAGTGTTCTTTATGGACACATGACAAGTACAAGCAGCACACACAAGTACTAAAGGAACTTAGGCAGGGAACATATTCTTGAGGATTATTCTGAGAAATTAAATACAAATCATTTTCCGTGATGGGTTTTCATGGTTAATATGATTATCTAGGTTTTGTTCCAGTGCAGAATTTTCAATCCTGTTATCATAAGGCTATATAGAAGCTTTTACTCCTGTTTGTCAATGTGTGTAGGAAGCAGAGTCATGTTCATTTTAAGTAATGACAAACTCTAGTGTTGTAGATTTTCCAAATGATAGAAGAATATTATTTAGTGAAAGGAAAGACAGGGCTGCTCCGCCATTGCCAGCTCATCCCGGTAATTATGGGCTTATGTACTGTAACTAATTAAAGCTAATAATTAGAGGTAGGAGTGGAAACTAGATGTCGTAATGTAGAACTCCACAGTCACACCCACCAGCTTTACGACTGATGGATTTGCATCCCTATAGACGTTACTAATAGTTATGTCCATTGGCATAGCGTAGAGTTCTGACATTGTGAGATCCTAGGTCATTTTATCATGGTTTTCCAAGCGTTCTCTTGTCTTTTCCAAGCGTTCTTCAATTAATTACTGCAAACAGAATTAGTCAATGATCCAACCCATCACCATTACAACCATGCTTTGTACTAACTCCTATTACTGCATGACTGGACCGCAAGCGATGAAATTCAACCACCAAGAAGAACAGGATTACTAGAATTAATTGCTAGATTCAAAACCTGATGCAGGATATTGCTACTAAAACTGCAATGATACAGATTCACTTTTCCAGAGGCCTAGTAAACCTAATCAAGGCCTAGTAAACCTAATCAAGATGTCTCAATATTTTTTTTTTTATTATGAGTAAAGGCCCTATTACACAAAACAATTGTCGGCCGTGCTTGGCTTGGTGTAATAGGGCTTGTTAAAAGGTCACGATCACCCAACGTGCACAATGTTGGTTGATCGTGATCTTTCAACATGCTAAAAACAAAACTATGAGCACAGAGATGGTCTACTGCACGTTGCTCTGTGTAATAGGAGCAGTAACAGTACTGCTGTTCTCTCCTATGAACCACGCGGACAATCTAAAGATCATCCGGGCAGTCCCCCCACAGTTTCTCACAGCCCCCTCGCTCTTCCCCCCTCAATGTCTGTGCATGTTATAGCACAGACAGCAAGCGGAGAACGAGTAGGAAGCGAGCGCTGATCTGACAAGTCAGCCCTCGCTTCCTCAGCATCGGCCCGTGATAATAATCACAATTTTTTTGAGCAAAGAACCAGCCCCCGAGGCGAGGCCTCCTCCTGCATCCGATTTGTCATTACTTAAACCTGCTAGTAGGCGTAAATCAGGCAGAAAAGTTACTCCTGCTCTGGAGACTGGCATACTCGCATGCTGGTTTGGTAAATTTGGGCCATTGTGTGTTAGCCGCATATCTCGCCTTGCTTAGAAATGAAGGAGGTTCAGGACCAAATGAATCTAGAATAGGTTAGCCTGTCCAAAAGGTATATTGCTGGACTATGTGGCCCTTAAGGTCCCCATACACTTTGTACTGATGTTGGTCATGCACTAATGTTTATGGGGGTTTCCAGAGACTCTACCAACAGATGATGTCAGTGGAAATAAAGGTTGGGTGTGATGGAATTCCGCTGCCCGACCCCTTTGTTCTTAAGGAGATAAGTCGCCGTCAGAGCTCTCTGGCTGCAGCTTACCCCTGCCTTCCCCCTGACTTTCCTACTGCACAATCCTAGTGATCGGCTGATAAATGAGCTTGCTTGTTGGTCAGCTGATCCAATAAATGGCTAATTTGGCTGATAATCGCTCTATATAAAAGGCCTGTAAGTGTAAAGAAAAAGTCATCCCAGATTTCTCACGAGTTGCTGTGCATCTTGAATACACCTTGAATGGGTGATGACAGCTACCTACACGCATAACACATGAGTGACACATATAATGTGATAATCAATGTGCCTTCTGTGCTCCAGCTGAAACAATACAGGAGTTAACTAGACCTATCATGAGTAGACTGTATACTATCAATTACACTATTATAACGGTAAATTCATAAGAAGAATATGAAGTTTCGGCTTATACTTCATCATTTCAGCCATCATTTCAGAGAATTGTTTACACTGACATTCCCATTGATTTCAATAGAACTTCTGCTCCAATAATTGGCATTAGTTAGGGTTGGTTTACATGCAACAGCTGTGTTTGACTCATTGTTTTGTCTATTTATTTATGTTTATTGGACACATAAAGTACAACCACCTATATAGCATCAGCATGGAATCAATTAAGCTTCATAATGATCAACCAATATATACCCCAAAACATATGAGCCATCACACATATATCCAATAATAAAACAACAATCTTTATTTAGATACATAAAAGCAACATATACATCCTGATAATGAAAAGCTGAATATATATATATATATATATATATATATATATATATATATATATATATCCGGAGGTAAAACAGACAGAGTAGATTTAATATGTCAAATATAACACATACATATTTTACACACTGACTCATTGAATAAGTAAAAGTACTATGTGCAAACACAGTACAAATTAGTCAGTGACAATATGGATATACACAATACAAAAAATATATCTATATCTTGGGCGCAAAATTTTCAAACAACTTCTGTACTGCGTTTGCACTTTCACTTATACAATGGGTCAGTGTTCAATATGCATGTGGTAAATCTGACAAATTAAATCTATGCCGTCCATGACTCTAGTCTGTAGTTACCTCCGGATATACATCAATGTATTCAGCTTTTCATTATCATTCTGTATATGTTGCTTTTATGTATCTAAATAAGGATTGTTGTTTTATAATGGATATATGTGTGGTGGCTCATATGTTTGGAATTTGGGGGTATACACGAATGATAGTAGTAGAAGAGAATTTATATGTTGTCTTAGTCTACAGTAGCAATATGCATGAATCCCCTGATCCATATGGATACCACCCATAAATACACAGGTAAATTAGTGTAATTGCCTCCCTAAGCCAATAATCATAAGTAATTATGCTCAGACAGGGCATGTTTACGAGAACAAAGACAAGGCAAATCCCTTCACATGGGATGGCACTTTAATGATAATTTCTGCCGGTATGCACAGGTAATAGGATGGATTATGATCACTGTAAACCAATGTTTATTATATGTAACTTTCTGCCTATAGAGACAGAAAGTTACAAAGTATGGGAGTAGAATAGAAAACAAAATAATTTTACTTTATAAACCTTTGTTCACACTTCGTGTTTCTTTAACAGTAAAAACGGCCGCGGATTGCAATGGAATCAGCATTCGTTCTTTACTGCAGGGAGAGCATTTCATTGAAGTCAATGCAATGCCACCCGCTGTGTTCACACAATGTACATGCCTATTATTTCCGGATGCTGTTCAATGAGCAACATCCGGAAATAATAGCTGTTCACGCAATATAAAGTCAGCCAGCGGCCGCACTTTACATTGAAGTGAATGGTTTACTAGTTTGTGGGTACACCTGATGGTAACCGCAAGTCAATTGTAAAAAAAGAATGTTCCTGCAGCCGATACAGAGGTATCGGCTGCAGGAACATTCTAAATGCAGCCTGGCAGCCGGCTGTTTAACAGCGAACATAGCCTACAGCTGGATACACAGTTTAATGAGTGAACCTACCGAACATTTGGGTTCATTTGAACCTGAATACTCTACATTTGATTCCAAACAGCTGGAGAAGTTAGATGCAGCCCGAGGGAGTCTGGGAAAACATGGATGCAGTCATAGGCTATTTTCACACAACGTATATTTTTGTAAAAGTACGGCCGTTGTTGCCGATTGCAAAAACGGCCATGATTAATACAAAAATATACGTTACCTGGCCTCTATAGAATCCAGGCCGGCGCGTATACACAGAGTATACGCTTTGGCCGGGATCTTTCGTAGCACCGTAGAAAACTGACATGTCAGTTTTCTGCGGCTGCTATTCAGTGAATAGCGGCTGCAGAAAACCCTGTAAGTTTGTAAGTTCACACAATGAAGCGTGCGACTCTGGCCACTTACTCCATGGTGTGCAGTGGGGAGTTCTGATGCTGGCGTGCACGGATGCGCCCACATCAGAACTCTGCGACCCTAAAGATTATCCAGCTGGTACTGCAGTACCGGCTGGGATGATCTTTTCAGAGACCAGCCATTCCATGACCCGGCCGTGTGTGAACATAGCCATAGGATGTAAGGTAAAGAGGTTGTACAACCAATTATTGGAATTGGAATAGGGAATCATTTGTTATATGTCCCTTTCTCATAGTTAGCTTCCTCTAACTTTTTTTCCCTGGTGGGAAGCCCCCATATACTTTATAATTATGATGATCGATTCTGCCGATTCGGCTGTCATCAATATAAAGTGTATGGGGATGTTTACATGTATGCCAGGAGCCTTGTTGTCTGGTAAACTTTACGTAAATACCTGATCTGTTTTATAGATAACACTGACTGGTAAATTGTTAGATAGCCCCAAGGGAATGCTCCATAAAGATGAAGTATTGGATAACAAGGAGGCCTATATGCTGTTCTTGCACAGTGGAACTTGACTATTTGTATACCTGTATATTACCTTCTCAATAATATTTCATAATATCTGAACGAGCAGAGTGCACCAGAGAAAGAGACACTTTATGAGAGACGGAAGGTCTAAAGCAAACGCCAACCAGAGCATATGAGAAGGGGTTGACATGTTAAGGCATATTGTGATCTTAAAACATCCCCGTACAGAAGAAATTCTGAAAACTAGGATTCAATGATATGCCTATTACTGCTGTATGCAAAAAAAAAAAAAAAAACATCATTTAAAATGAAAAACTTGCAAACATTTTTATCTGGCTGTTGTGAAGCGAGTTCCATTCCTCTGCACTGAATAACAAATTGATCAGAGTCCCACTCTTTCCTGGGCTACATTTCAAAAGCGATAATATGCCTGCGAGTGGGATTCTAACAATCTCTTTGTAAAATGTAATAAAACTAACAAACAATAACAAAACAAAACAAAAAAATCTTTTAAAGTTTTATATTTTATCAGTGAGGTTTAACCTCTTAAATACAATAGTGATAACCAGCTGTATTGCAGGTATAGTATCTCGAAATTGCAATTACAACCCTCTTGTCCTCAAAGCACAAACATACACAGGTGTGGGATTATGGGACAGCTGCTCCTGAAATTTTACTTTAGACTCACCTGAAAATTATAGGATACAATGCGGACACTCTGTTTTGGCTTGCAAAAAAATCAATTGTTTAAGACTTTTGCTAACACGGCTGGATACGGTAGCCATGATATTCTCAGAGTCTAGTATAACAATCATTATTTTAAAACCTTTTTTTTAAATCCTTAATGAGATTATTATCCCATTACCTTGTCCCTCGGTAGCACACATAATCTAGTGAATACTTTTATCTTAACTTTCTAAGCCTGGAGGTAAGCAGCCACACCTGGAATGCAGTTTAATGGTGGGCGCGCCTGTTCCAACGTATGATGAGCAAGGATGTGTACAGCCTCATTTGCACAATTAAGGCATGATTACTAGTAGTATTCCATTCATTTAAGGTAGTAGATTCTCAAAAAAAAAGTATGTTATTTGGAAGAATAATTAAATAAAAAGTACATAAAAAAAAAAGCCATTTGAAAAAATGTTTATAATTGTTTTTTTAAAATGGTGACCAGGGCCTAAAGCTGACTATACCCACTGGATTATTATCTACAATAATTCCCTACAGATCAGGAGAGAGATGAATTCAGTAATTGGATTTCAACACAACCTACCCTTTCTGTCAGGGGAGCCAACGGCCTCATGAAATGGGTAATTATTTGCCCAATCAGGCCGATATTGCCCAATAAAATAGGGCCAGCGATCGACCAATGAACAAATGCTCACGCGTCGATTGATCATTCACATGTCAAAAAATGTTCGGTTATCGGACGTGCCTTTCCCTGCGTATTGTTTTAGCATCCCTTGGTGCACAATTATTGAGCCTCGTAGTAGGGTCTCTAAACAAGTGTCGATCTAGGAATTTGCCGCTCGTGTACAGTATCACTAGGGCCTTCTTATATAGCCTTTGCCATAGGTGTCTGGCAGCAGCTAACCCCCTTTCCTTCCCTTTTCAACCATTCATATTGGGGGTTCAGTTATCTGCCAAACAAGTCTCTGACTGACAGCTAATGTGTATGGCCAGCTCAGAACTTTATGATTGCTAATTGTACCTTAATCAAACTACAGTGACTTGCTCTTTAAAATAATCTTTCAAAATTAGAACAAAAAATTACAATTAATAAAATATAAATATATCAAGCAAGATTTTATTTTAACAGGCAGATTTTTTTTTTTCACCTCTAAGGCTACTAACAAAATAATAGCATTTCAGAATTTAGGCTATTCAATGCTAAGCCTCCCTCATCTTTGGGCTTATATCTATATATTTTTTTTTCCAGTCAGGAATGAATTTTCTTTTATCCCTCAATTTTGCACCAACAGCATATCATGAAGCCTTACGAAGTCATTAAGTATTTCTGAAACCTTTAAGAATGTCTTAGCCACAGTATTTTTCAGTCTTCAGGCAGTTAACTTCACATATGTTTTTCTTTGCTTTAGGGCACTTTTACGTGGCAGCATTTCGGTCAGTATTTTGCATCAGGATACGTAAGCCAAAAGCAGGGAACGTTTCCATCAAACAACTTTTCTATGTAGGTTCAACTCTTCATCAAATCACTAAGAAAAAGTCTGGTCCGGCACTATCAGCTACTCTTACGCTCAGGCACAGGGTCCAATATTCTGACACAGTGCATCAACCACGGGGCAAATGCACATGAATCCATATGACAAGAGAAGAAGGTATGGCATGCACTGTTTGGTTTCCTTTTTACCAGGAGTGTGCAGTAAATAAGAAGGCTCTTTTCCTTGCAATGTACTCTGGGTAAAAATGACTTCAATAAACAATCTATCATGCAACCAAACGGTCAGTGCCATACCTTCTTTTCCTCTCAGATGAGGTTCCACTCCTGGATTTGGCTTATAAACCCTGATGCAAAATACTGACCATGTGAAAGTAACCTTAGATATATTTAATATTAACCCAACACAATAGTAAAATAGACAAATATAATTACGGTTTATTATAAAAATCACTTTATTCATCAAATGTGCACGGCATTTGCAATTACAGCAGTTTGTTTTTCAGTAACAATAAAAAGTTTTGCATGATGTCTCATAAATACATAAAGTCATTGTACAAAAAGAGGCTAAACGTTCGCCCTGTAAAATATTTAGATGTAATAAAAAAAAAAATTAAAAAAAAATCAAAAGCATCCAAGCCAACAAAAAATAGTGATATTAAATAACATGATATACTGATTGGACGGCATTAAACCATATTTTGCACTGTTGCAATCACTTACAGTTTCCCTTTTTGGCCTAGTAAAAAGTAAACAAACAAACAAACAAAAACATAAATAAAAAGCATTAAAATAAAAGTCCTTTTGTCAAGGCTGTGGGGATTTTAATTTAAATTCTTTACATGAAATAAAGATTGAATTCCCTTTCCTACCTTTTGTTATGACCCAAAAGGAAACATTACCAGGTAACAAAGCTTAATGAATCACCTCCTATGAGATCTGCCGCTTACAGGCTGTTGCAGCACACAATAAAATATTACTGCAAAAACAATAATTAGTTTCTTTTTAGTTTGTACCTATATTGGTTTTGATATTTCAGTTTCACTTCAGAGCAGAATTAACTCCACAGAGGATTGCACTTCTATGAGTAATAGCACAGTCAAGAACAACATTTATCACAATTTTGGTCTTTCATGTTTTCCTTACAGGGAATAATCGCTGTAAAATTTGAAGTTATGAAAGAAATATTCATCTCCTTGTAAACTATAAAAGTGATAGGTAAAATATGTCCTGAGTGCTTCTTATAGCCATTCAGGGGCCCATCTGCATTTGTACTGCATAAGAAAACATTGAGTCTCTTTTCTTTTAAGGTGGCCATACAACTTTAGTAGATGTTCGTTCAGTCGACAGCTATCTGTCCCATTCACCCCATAAACATGAAAGTTTGGCTTGGCTGAGTGAGGAGAGGGGAGGTAATGCGTTTGCAGACACCACTGAGAGTTGGGCAGTTGAAATGTAACATGTCTGATACTTCTTTTTCCCTAACTTCATCTGTCGTGGAGAGTTTGAAGGGCCTCACACAATATATTGAGTTGACTGGTTGTTTTTCATGACTTTTCACTAATGAATGTATGTAAGTACAATGCTTATCGACTTTATGGAGCCTCCTACAAACTATTGGCAATAGGGAGCCAACATTTTACAGTTATATGTTTAGTTGGGCTGTGAGTGATCACTAGAGGTGAGTAAATAGATTAAGCATGTTCTGCACCAAGGGAAGCCTCTTAGCTGAATGTCAGGGGGGGCAGTAAATCCTGTTTCTACACATTCTTAACTTTGGCCATTGGCGGGCAATCGAGGCACTTCCAAATGCAAATGAGATCCAAATTAGAAATGTATTTGTCGGTCAAATATGCCTATTCTGAGCCAAAACGATCTTCGGGAGAGTTACTCAGAACTAATGATCACTATATCCTTTTTAAATAAATTAGGAAAACTAGATGTAAGTCAGTTATGCTAATAGGTACAATGTAACCTAACTAGAAATGAGCGAACCTCGAGCACGCTCGAGTTCCTCTAAACAAGAGTGTTTGGCATTTGATTAGCAGATTTGATTTATCCACTGAATATGGATAAAGCTCTAAGGTTGTCTGGAAAACATGGATACTGCCAATGACTATGTCATTTAGGTTATTTTCCACATAGCCTTAGGGCTTTATCCAACTTCAGCAGCCCCGCTAATCAGATGCCGAACGTCTGGGTTCAGATAAACTCGAGCGGTTCGATCATCTCTAAACCTAATCAAAGATCCAAAGGCCAGGACTTATCCTCATGTTTTTCTCAGTCTCCAATATGGTGTAACAGGTCTGATAATAATCATTTTGCTTTCAAAAAAGGTTTCATGGAAAATGATTGACAAAACCTTTTGAGGTAGTTATCCTGTTCTGAAATAAAAGTGTTTCTAAACAGAAGTAATAGACTATGATTCACTTAAGTGCCAAATGTCATCACCTTCTGGGCAAATCTACCAGGACACATGTTTAAGTCCATGATCTAAGGAAAAGTTGATCATACTCAACTGTGTCAAGCTCGTAGACCTCCCCTATGGCCATACTGTATAATTTGTAATATATCTTGGAAAAACTTCCAAGTCCCATTTTTTTATATATATATTTTTTGTAAATTTGAGAAATTAATTTGAACAATATTCCATTATCGAATACAACAAATTATAATCAGTATAAAACTAAAAAAATATACATTCCAAAATAGTTTATGACTATACAGTCATTCATGATCATCATTTGCCCCAGTGATTGCATAATTTGCACATTATTAATATAACTCATACACCACTAACACATTTAGTGCATTTTTCAATTGACTATCTGTTTGGGTTCAGACTAACGCTATTTTAGGAGTAAGTAAGCCCCAGGTTCAAAAACGAATGCAGACAAAAAGTTGTTGAGTTTTTGGTAAAAAGCCAACATATGTTAGCTTAAGCTGGCCATACATATTGGATTAGTGTTGGCTAGACCTGGCAATTTTGCAGGGTGGGACAACAATCTAATGTGTATGGGCACAGCCCAATAAAGAAGGATGAAAGAATTTTAACATGTCCTATCCTTTGTACCTCCGGGAGATAAGCTTCTGCCAGAGATGTCCAGAAGCAGTTTGTTCCCCTCCCGTCATTGAAATAAACAAGCATATGTGATTACAGTGGGGGACGGGGCGTTGGTGTCAGGAATTATAGCCTTCGGCTGAATCTAGGTTCAGCAAACAACTACTTCATGTGCATTCCTGAAACAAGTGTTCTGACAAGCTAGCTGCTTTTGTTTGCACTAATATATATATATATATATATATATATATATATATATATATATATATATATATTGTGTGTACAGAACATGTTTTTGGAAGCACTTATCAACCAAAAAACCTTAACAAATTCTTAAAATGAGATTGTATCCACAACTGGAACCGTGTGATATGCTAATGAGATTGTTTACTGCAAAACAAAGGCAGAATTGTTCTGACATCTCCTATAGTCTGCAGGGCAGAACTACACAAGGTACTCAACTAAGCACTCCTATTTCAGATAAAGCAGACACTCCACGCAAAATGTACTTACAAATTTGTCTGCATGGTCCATAAACATAAGAGACACATACAGAATCTTTGGAGGAGCTACCAAGTCTGTTCTCGGAAGCGATTGTGCAAGCTTCCTACTGTATTAATCAATTATAATACGTGGGGAGAGATAATAAAAAACCGTGCCAGATATCTGACGGAATTTGCATTAAAAAAAGACAAATGGCTTATGTGACTTGCACCACACTTCAATGTATTTTTGCCCCTCCCTTGGCAAGAAATGGGCTTTTCCTAAGTGAGTGTGGCTTTTGTTAAAGGGGCATGGCATATATAGGCCAGTTTGTGATCCCCATTTTGGCATAAAACATAGTCAACCAATAGATGGTGCAAGTATAAGCTAAACAGTCTCAGGCTATGTTCCAACACAGTATTTCTGTTCAGTATTTTGAAACATAAACCAGGAGTGGATTCAAAACAGAGAAAGGCTATGTTCACACACTGTTGGAATTGAGTAGATGGCCATCATTTAATGGAAAATAATTGCCGTAGTTTTGAAATAACGGTAATTATTTGCCATTAAATGGCGGCCATCTACTCAATTTCAACAGTGTGTAAACATATACTTTGTGTTTTTTCAAACCACTGCTGGTTTTGGTTGCAATTTTTTGGTTTGCAAAATACTGAGCAAAAATACAGAGTGGGAACATAGCCTAAAGAAGCACCAGATTTTCAATTAGGCACTGTTAAAAATCTGGCACATTCTTATACTGTCTAGTCTAACTTTACATTGTCTAAAAATGATTTTCATTATCTTCCCCATCATTTATTACAGAATTATTGAAAGGGAACCTTCCTTGTAATCTGACTTCTTAGAAACAAGTCAGGAAGATGAGGCTCACTTCTGGCTCTTAACTGGTACTCTTTAAGTTAGTGCAATTTTGTAAACTTGTTGAAATTTGATAGGATCTTGTGTAGACACTTAACCTAAAGCAAATATGTGCTGCTGACAGATTCCCTTTAACAATAACCAAATGAAATTTCTAAGGCCCCATTCACACTGCAACACTAAGTTTTGCCCCTATGTTTAGTGTATACCTTGAGAACGCTCTCATGTTATCACACTAAACATGTCCATGGTCAGATGGAGGTCAAAAGCAGAGGCTTTTGTCCTCCATATGGCTAGTATCTTTCAGTATACCAAAAAAGTATAGAATAGAGCAGTAAAAACTGCAGTATTTCATACCCTGAGGTCCTTTAATAACATGTATCCATAAAACGGATACCATATTAGCCTATGTGACAAATGCCATTGTATGGCACTCCTTACAGGTATCCATTTAGTAGATACCTTGGGAAACTCTAGTGATGTCATTGTTCATTTATTGACTGTCACTGAAACTTCCGGAGGCAAAAAGGCAAGGACCTCCTACCTCTCTTCCTCTGAAGCTCGCTTTGCAGACAACCCCCGTACACAGTTTGCATAAGAATGTATATCAGGTGGCTGTCCACAGTATTACCTGTAGAGCATACATGGCTCTAAGGAGGAGAAGAGGAAGACTGACTGCTTTCCTCAGGGAAGCTCCAATGATATAACTTCATATGGTCAAAATGTGATGGGGCCTAAGAATTAAAGGGATGATGAAAAGAGGTCGGTTTTTCCACCACTCTTGCCACTAGTTATAACTGTTATTGCATATCATCTCTCTTCAATTGACTATGCTGACATTACAGTACTACAGACAGCCTATAGGCAAGAGTGGCGCTGTTTCTGAAAAACAGACTCTTTTTCCTAATCTCAGTTAATCCCGTCAAAGAAGACAGACTTGTATATTCACATTTTCTCCTACCAAAAAACAAATACTTATATACTGGTAACAGAGAATCAACCGTATTGAACCTATGTATTGTAACCTGACCAACCCCTCCTATACTGCTCTTAGCAAAGAGTAAAATGAAGAAAGCTCAAACTGACTGCCCGTAGTATATCTGATATGATCTATCTAAATATACATTATGTACTTATTGGTAGTGCATTCACTTGTTTTAAATTCAGCCAAGCAAAAAAGTTGTTATTATGTTTAAAAAAAAAAAAAAAATACAAAAAAATTTCCAAAAAATTCTGTGTAGACATGCAATTTATTTTTCAGCAACACCATTAGTTTCAAGCTTTAAATTAAAGCTCTGAAATTTTTTTTCTTTTTTTTTTTCTTATATATCTATAATAAATATTCATCTTTATATAATAAATATATTTTATTGGTTTATTTTATACGAAAATAAAAATGTTCCTTCTTAAGTCATCGTCGTTTTTCCTACTAGCCAACGGTTGCATGAAAAGTACATAACAATTAACAAATCATTTGTAACATTTGTACATTTCAGATATCACAAGAGGTTATAAGCATTCAGGGAAGAAAAAAAAAAAAAAAGAGTGAACGGTCAATAGAACCATTTATACATACAGCGTACCTTTTTGAATGCAAACTTTAACCGAACGATGGATTCCTTAGGTATTCCACAGTCTTGCTTTGTGAAATTCATTTTTTTTTTTTTTTTTTGTAATAAGGCAAGTATAAACTTAATACTTTAAAAGTAGTTTACATGTCTTTAAATGTATATATAAATGGTTTTCAAGGCTCTCCAGTGTTTCCGATGCGCGTCACTTGAAGCTTCTTTCATATATATATATATATTTTTTTTTTAGGCAGCAGAGTCCCTCTATACACACTTATTAGAGTGACTCTATGCAAAAATGTCCCACAATCACATTTTCTAGCTCTTTAAGACAGATATTTTTCAAGATCGCAGATGAGGTTCACAGGAGGAGTGTGCAGTGACCTGTGGATAAATAGAGGTCTTTCAGTTTCAAGTTTAATTATCCCCAATGAATGAGGACTTGCAAAATGATATGAAAATTATAAACACCTGAAAAAATATCGCTTGCTGTGCTAGATAGTATTGGAATTTCCAGCAACATCATTAAAGGTAAAATTTATTGCATAGAGCAAATGAAAAGATGCCTATCCATGTATTTGCCTGTCATTAGGTTACACAGGGCACCGAGCTGCAGATAAATTATAATTACCCGCAGCAGAAAGAACCATTTACAGGACTGTATTGCATTTGCCAGCACATAAAGAAATAACATAGAAGCCTTTTCAACAACTAACAGGTTTATCCATTTCATAAAGGACTATGAGCCTATAGATCTAGTAACACCTACTAAAAAAAAAAGAAAATAGAAATAAAAAAATAGTTAGAAAAATCTACACAGGAAATTCCAAACTTTTTTGAATGCTATGACTACATGTTTAGGCTATGATCACACAGCGTAAAAGTACAGCCGCTGTTGCCATCTGCAACAACGGCCATACTTTGTATGTCAAAACACCTTGCATGTTCTTTTATGGAATCCCGGCCAGAGCGTATACACATAGTATACGCTCCAGCTGGGATCCCAAGCAGCGCCGCAAAGGACTGACATGTCAGTTTTCTGCGGCCGCAATTCAGTGAATTGTGGCCGTAGGCAACCCTGCCAGTTCACACAATGAAGCAAGCGGTTCCGGCTGCTTGCTTCATTGTGTGCTATGAGGAGTTCTGATGTGGGCGCTAGCTGATGCGCCTGCATCAGAACACTGCGGCCGGAAAGATCATCCGGCCTGTACTGCAGTACCGACCGGGATGATCTTTGCAGAGACCGGCCGCTCCGTGACCCGCCCGGGTCATGGAACAGCCAGTCTCATACACCAAGTGAACATGGCCTTATACCGCTTTATGGCTATGTTAACACTACATTCTTTTTCAGTAAAGAACGGACACTGATTGCTATGGAATCAGTGTCCGTTCTTTACTGTAGGGGCGGCATTGCATTGAAGTCAATGCAATGATGTCAGCTGTGTTTACACAGCGCTATATAAATGCCTGTTCTTAGGAATGGGCGTTAAAATAATGTACATGCCTATCATTTCCAGACGCTGATCAGTGAACAGCTTCTGGAAATGATAGCAGTTCACACAATGTAAAGTCTGTCGGCGGGCGCACATTACATTGAAGTGAATGGTTAATTGATTTCCGGGCACACCCGATGGTGCCCGCAAATTAATTTTTTTTAAGAAAAAAAAGAACATTCCTGCAGCTAATACAGAGGTATTAGCTGCAGGAACATCCTGAATGCAGCCCGGTGGCCGGCAGTTTAAGCGTCAGTTGCTATGTAACGGACGCTGTTAAACGCTGTGTGAACATAGCCTATGTGTGTAATTATAGTCAGTAGCATACATTAATGGAATAGTTACTATGTTAAAAGAAAAACAGTCAGATAAGCATAACAATACTGTTAGCATGTGCTATAATAATGCTGCAAATAATTTAACTCAGATTGGAAACCTAGATCTCAAGGGATGATGGCTTCTAGGTTTGGATGGCAGAAGTGCTGGCATCTTGACTATTAAACTAGTTTTAATGTTTAATTAGGAAAAAGAATAAAAAAGCGGAATGGAATACGATGTCGGTGGCGGAATTATTTTAAATATTCATAACCAATTTCACTATTTTATTTAATTCCTTCGCCAAGGAGTCCGTCTTGATTCCATCATTCTGATCAAAAAATCACAAGATGGATCAAACATACGTCTATGATGTCTGTAGTGAACAGATGTGAACAGAGTCTAATGCTAGTTTGTTGGATGTGTATTATATTTCTTTATGAAATAGCCTCATGCATATTACCATACTACAGCTCAGAGACATCATAGAATGCTCTGGTTTTATACCGAGGCATAAGAAAGTAATTGTCTGTGTCGTGTTCCATCAGTTATCATATTAAAGAGCTATTTTCTCTACAAGTATTGGGAATAATAGCTCAGTAATACAGCACAATATTACTCAATGGGCCTCCATGTGCCCCAATACAATGGCACAGCTGTATTAGGCTGGGTTCACACTACGTATATTTCAGTCAGTATTGTGGTCCTCATATTGCAGCCAAAACCGTGAGTCGATTAAAAATACAAAAAGGCTCTGATCACACAATGGTGAAATTGAGTGGATGGCCGCCATATAACAGTAAATAACGGCCATTATTTCAATATAACAGCCTTTGTTTTAAAATACCAGCAAATATTTGCCATTAAATGGCGGCCATCCACTCAATTTCAACATTGTGTGAACAGAGTGTTTTCAATCCACTCCTGGTTTTGGTTGCAATATGAGGACCACAATACTGACTGAAATATACGTAGTGTGAACCCAGCCTAGTTTTAAATGCAGAAACCAAGGGTTTTATTGGATCCACAACCTATACTTAAACATGTAAGGCAGAGACATAATACACCACGGTACATGGCCCTAGGACCTCCTCTTTATAAGAGGCACTTTATTGTTATATACTGTATATATATATAGTGTATATAACACTGTTACTGGTCACTGCATGATTGGTTTTCAGTAGTGAAGTAGTTAGTGGTGGAATGAATGCGATAATAAGTGCTGAAAATTGCAAATGTAACATATTAGTGCAGCATTTGGTCTGACTTATTCATGTTTCCTTCCATCAAAACTTAATCTAGACATACACATCAGATAAAGCTCAGCTACAGATCCAATCTGCATGGAAGCAACCTGATAGCCACCTGACATCTGCCACAAGGTACATGACATCTACGACTCCATTCTGCCCCCTAAGGATTAGAACCTAATAAAGCTGTTACTTATGCCTCCATACTTATAATAAAACCCTTGGCTGAACCTCATGATTTTGGTGGAAAAGGCTAACTGTCTAAACTGTATGGAGGCCTCAGCTCTCCCCTGCAGATTATTTAGCGAGGGATCAGGCATACTGGATTTAAACTGCCTGATCCTTTTGTTCCTAGAGAGACAAGTCAATATGTAAAGAGTATGGCAGCGGTCTCGTCTTGCCATTCAGAACACAAGAACACTTGGCAGAGATAGGAGAGATGGCTGTTGGCTGTATAAACATTTGGCCAACAGCTATCACATGTATATGGAATTATTACCCTACCCACTGCAATTAACAGGGTTGAGGTCCAAATATGAGACCTCTTAATACTGGTCCAAAAAAATGGTCAACAGCTATCTGATGTGCATGGCTAGCTTAAAGCAAATGTACCATCAGGTACATAGTTTCAGGTTTTTTACCTTAACGGTTCAGCGCCCGCGTGGGGATGCCGGTGGCACGGTCCTTTTTTGTGAGCCACCGTCTGGTTCTCACACACAGTGCAGGTCTATTACTGAGCACCGGCCTGCCCCAGAGCACTGGGGACAGGCCCGCCACCCCCCAGCGATCACCCCTCTGTGACACAGCTCTATTAGAATCAATGGAGCCGCATCAAAGAGGGGAGGGGATTGCGTCACACTGGAGGCTGGCGGGCCTGTCCCCAGTGCTCCAGCGTGGGCTGGTGCTCTGGAATAGACCGGCACCGTGCACGGAAACTTAGTGGCAGTACAAAAAAAAGGACCGTGCCACCAGCATCCCCGGGCCGTTGCCTGTCTGTTAAGGTAAAAAAAAAAAAAAGTGCGGTGTCTAATTATACATTCGCTTTAAGTAAGATTCCATAAATATCTCTACAATAACAAAGTCCAACATCCATAGAGAGCTAAGAATCTCTTGTCAATTGATCAGCCCTGCAGACAATACATGTAACATTTATCCTCCCTTACATACCCCTTCTGTTGGGTCAACCTTCAATATAGCATGTATTAGAAAGCTTGAGCATGTTCACTACTCTGTTAGTAACAAAATCATTTTAAATCCTCTGAAAAATCTAGATGGATCATTCGATTATCGAGTGTGCAATCCTGCCTGCCCATAATCGCCCCCTGGGTCCTAAGTGTCTTCTATGCTAATGACCCTCTAGATTGTCAATGAAGTGATCTCCACTGCTCAGTTTCCAATGAAGGAAAAGTGAGGTTCACATCCCACTGAGTAGAGAAGAGCACGGCACTCTAGCAGGTGGTGGCACCAGTAGTATGTAGAGAAGAGTCCAGCACTCACCAAATCATTTTCTTCATTTATTGTAGTGCAAAATGCATCAGTATTACATCAGTACACGTTTTGGCCCAGCATGGCCTTCAAGCTAAAGCTGATGAAGGCCATGCTGGGCCGAAACGTGTACTGATGTAATACTGATGCATTTTGCACTACAATAAATGAAGGAAATGATTTGGTGAGTGCTGGACTCCTCTCTACATACTACTGGTGCCACCGCCAGCTGGAGTGCCGTGCTTTCCTCTCCACCACTTCCCACTGAGAACTGGGTGGCAGCAGTGCCAGTCCTGAGGCCTACTGCATACATTGTCATCACTGCTCTGTTCTCAGTTTAGAAAACATACCAGTGGATTCCACAGTCTGGAGACATATTAGCATGTTAGATGTAAAAACTAATGGTCTATGAAAAAGATGGATTAATCAGTGCAGCTGGGTTTTTCAAAGGATTTCACAGGAATCCCCAAACATTTAAAACATTCAGACTTTTTTTTTTAATATGGAGGAATCTATGCAGGGTTATTGGGCCTCAGGAGAATTTAGAATTTGCCAATGATATATACAGTAGGTCAACTCACATGATGGTGATGTGTGCATATGAATGATATATACAATAATCCCTCAAGTTACATGGCCTCAGGTTATTTTCAGTTTTTCAGTTCTCGGTCCAGCATAAGTTTAAACTTCATTTAATTTAGAAAAACCTTGGGGAGTCTTGCTGTAGTCCTTACAACTGACTGATAGACCTAGCAATTCAACACATGCAATTTACTTGTTACATACCTGTGAATTGGCATGTTATATATATTTACTGTACTATTCCCTATCTGCACTCCATGGGGGAGATTTATCAAACATGGTGTAAAGTGAAACTGGCTCAGTTGCCCCAAGCAACCAATCAGATTCCGCCTTTCATTTTCCAAAGAGTCAGTGAGGAATAAAAAAGTGGAATCTGATTGGTTGCTAGGGGCAGCTGAGACAGTTTCACTTTACACCATGTTTGATAAATCTCCCCCCATGTACTGAACTGCTACCTGTTCTACATGACCTGTACTGCTCTCTTACTGTACTACATGGATTATGCTGCTCTTGTTACATTTACTGTTCTGCTCTCTACCTGTACTATGCATACTGTACTGTACTACTCTATACATGTGCCATATATACTATACTTCTTTCTATATATACTACCTCACTATACTACTCTCAACTTGTACTGTACGGCACTCTACTTGTGCTACATCTACTGTTCTGCTCTCTACCTTTACATTGACTATACGGCTATCTACCTGTACTATTTGCACTTTATATTCTCTACTCTACTACATGTTGCTATATACCAGCACTGCGTGTAGTGTTCAATAATACACGCACTGTGCTGCTCTCTATCTGTACTACCACATAACCGAGCTACTCTATACAAGTACTATGTGTACTGGTACTACATATACTACTTTCTTTTTATTGATCGCTTTATGTACTATATAGGGCACCATAGAAGGCTTTGCCCTTAGTATAGAAAGTGACTCCCCAAGGTTCCTGCAGCTTTTTCTGACTCGTATGATCTTGCTTTATATATATTTGACATTTAGGGGACTTAGAAACAATATTGTAACATGAAAGATGACCGTAAAGGTGTGCATGCATGTCAACATGGGGGATTAGTTCTCTTTTCTTCTGTTGTATATAAAAATTTATAAACATCTTTATGAAATATGGATATGCTAACAAATATAATATTAAAGTATAATATCAATTTGCCCTGATCAGCAGCGAACCATCTAGGCCTAAATAATGCAAGTTGATCTCTTTCATATTTATGATCACTACAAGACAAAGCACATATCATAATCCGACCACAAAAGCATATAAATAATGAACTGTCCATCTATGAAACAGTTTAACAACGACTCGTCAATAATTCATTACTCTGCAAACTTTCATCTTTTTAATGTTTTGAGTGGAGCTTTATTGTGCTTGTGTTTTTATTGATGGAGAAGTGTTTATTTTGACGCTGCGGTACGTCCATGCTGTACTTTTATGACATCTGGCTGCTGCTTTCCACACCCTAATAAATAATGTAATGTGGAGCTTAGCAGAAAGCAAACAGACTTTGCAATTTTCATATGTTAGAAGAAAATTTATCTCGGGGTGGTAAAAATATATGTGACCTTATACTCTAAGGATGGCATGTATCATCTTTACCGGTGATAAAAGTTTACACTTCCAGTGTGCAAATAAATGGATTTAAGTATTGGTTGCCATTTGAAATTCCATTTTATGTTACTCTTCTTTATCACAGGGGACATTTAAAGTCTAAATGTATAAATTTACCTCAAATACATAAGCATTAGACCTGCTATAGATTTCTAATATGCGGGGTGATACGCATATGCTCTCTGATTTAAACTCGAAAGTCTGCAGGTTAGAGGTCGATTAGGAATGTTTGTTGGCTTATTTCTCATCTTTGTGGGCGGATTTTAATACTTCTCGGTATGGATAAAATATAGGCACTTTGATCTATCTCAGATTCAGTCTGGGACAGTAAATCTTGGAATGAATAGAAAAAGAGAAAAAAATACTTTTTCTGGAGACCCACAGGCTAAAGGATAGTAAATAAGGCATGGCTGGGGTAAGCCGAGGTTTGGTCTGGCCCTGGGCCTGCAGTCTATACACTTTATAATAACGTCAGTGAATTCTGCCAGTGATTGAAGTCTCAGTTGACAATCGGTAGTTGTCAGGGGTGTCCCCAAGGTTGCATATCTGTGGAACAAGGAATGGCTATGCTACATTTCAACATGCCTAATCCTGGAGAAATAGCACAACGGCTTGTCTCCCAGTCTCTATTAAAATAAACATTAAGCCAACAGCTATAACATTATAAATTATCCTTTTTAAAGTTGGCTTAAGGCCTTAGGGGTTGTCCCAAGATAGACACTTAGCGACTATCCACAGAATAGGTGAAGAGCCTACAATGACTGACGGTTTCACCACTGCAATTCCCTCTCTTAGAGGCCAGTCCCTGTTTGTTTAGAGTGGTCATCATTAGAGATGAGAGAAATCCATCTGAACCCGATCGTTCGGCATTTGATTAGCGGTGGCTGCTGAAGTTGGATAAAGCCCTAAGGCTATGAAGAAAACATGGGTGTAGTCATTGGCTGTATCCATGTTTTCCTGACAACCTTAGAGCTTTATCCAACTTCATCAGCCACCGCTAATCAATAGCCGAATGTTCAGGTTCGGATCGACTCGAGCATGCTCGAGGTTTGCTTATCTCTAGTCATCATATATATGGGTCCACTTGATGTCTAAGGGACACTTCTTTATCTGTCAGTCCTGCAAAAATTGAATTAAGCAGCAGTGCAGATGCTTGATCACTGCTTCATTCAATAGGGCACATGAGGTCCCAGTTCTTAAGACTGGTTGGGGTTAGAGATGAGCAAACCTCGAGCACACTCTGGTTCGTCTGAACCAGAGCATGCAGCATTTGATTACCGGTGACTAAAGAAGTTGGATGCAGCCCTAAGGCTTCCTGGAAAACATGTATACAATCATAGGCCACTTCCTAGGGCTGCATCCAACTTCTGCAGCCACCACTAATGCAATGTTGCACGGTGCTTGAGGTTCGCTGATCTCTAGTTGGGGTTCCAATGTTGGGACTCCTTAGCAATTAGTTTAATTTTTACCTATCCTATGGACAAGTGATACGTATTTACTTTGGGACAACTGGCTAGTACAACATCTATAAACTGAAAAAAAAAAAAAAAACCTTCAGAAACTTTACTTATCTTATCTCAGTATTGGTAGCAGCATAGTGCACTGGTGTTGGGGAGGACACAGATGCAATTGAACACTACGATCAATGCAACCCAGGACATCAAGTAAAAGACCCAAAACATCTGTACTTGTTGCTAGCAATATTAATAAATAAAAAAGTAAATTAAAATTCCTATAAAAACTAGTTTGACTAACAAAATGTCCCCAACTTTGCATAATCTGTGTGTGTACTTTGAAGAATATTAGTAGCAGCTTGCAATTAATTATTATTCTGCCAATTTTGTAATAATGATAGTTAAACTTTTACTCCAGCTACAGAATATGTGACACCAGTTTTTTTAAAAAATTAATAAGAAGATAATAAAAAGATATTATGTAAAAAAAATAATGAGCATGGCATGTACTTTTAGCCTTTCTGTAAGAGCGGTTCATATAGGCAATTAATTTCCAGGCTTAGGAAGTATATAGTTATGTATAAAACGGATTCACTTCATTTCTATTAAAGTTCATTTTAATGAATCTACAAAGACTGGTTAATAAGTAAATTACGATGCCTGGAGGAATTAAGCACTGAGGCAATGCACTGGACGAGACTACAAGTAAGACGGCTCTATACACGGTACCAAAATAGAGCAGCTTTTGTTTAAGGTTTTGATCTTCACACTGAATTGTAAGTGATCTTATCCTCCGAGGGGGAAAAAAAAAGGAAGATAAGCAGCTATGGCTATGGTGGATCCTGAAGAGGCTAAGCTCGGAATTTTCTTTCATCAGTATGTGACTTGGTGAAATAGCAGGGGAGGTATTCAAAAAGACTTCCACCGAGAGAACATATATAATGAAAAAGAAATCATTCCTCTGAAAATTAGTGAGGCATGCATGAAAAATAGTTAATAGCTTCTCCAATCCTTTGTTGCATTTGATAACACTGCAACAAGATGGTCTAGGCATATGCTTTATAGGCACTATTATTCTATACCGTTATCCTTGTCTTCAAAAATATCTTCAATCTTGCCGGAATGGCATGTTATTAGCAAATTTGTACCGCCAAGCGAGTTGACGCACAATTACAGTACATAATTGTGAAGCTGTTTTATACACCATTTCTATTCATATGCATCTTGTATAGAAGTTAGATGATCAAGGTAACAAATCTTCCCGTAAGGTTTACATTTTGTATTTATTTATTTGTTATGAAATTTAAAAAACTTAGGAGAAGTCACACAGGTTGCTGTTGCTGATGACAGTGACTTATCACTCAGTTCTAATGATTAAAATAGGATTAAAGGAGAAGTTTGGCGGGAGGGTGAAGATTCATATTGGGCAGGGAGTGGGGAGAAAATAACAAAGAACATATAATTGCCAGACCTGTCGCATCGCCGCGCTCCTGTACCACGCTGGATTTTCTTCCAGTGTGAGGTACATCATGACCTGGCTGCCACATCACTAAAGGGTGGAATTTAGCCTGTTCAGCCAATCAGTGACTGCAGTGGTATCCCGCCTCAGTCACTGACTGGCTCAGCGGGGCATCCCTCAGCCGGGTCGTGATGTAGGAGCAGGGGGTGACGTTAAGGCTGTTGGAGGGGTCCAGGAGCGGGACCCGTTCAGCGCAGGCACCGAAACAGGTAAATATTCCTTCTTTACGGTGTTCCACCAACCCCCAGACTGAAATTACCACCACCTCCAGACTTCTACTTTAAGGGTATAAACCCACACACCGTATATGCAGCGTATTTACTGCTGCGATACGCAGCTAACTCGCAGCTAACTCGCAGCAAACTCGCAGCAAACTTGCAGCAGATTAGATCTAAATAACTGAACACAGCATCAAATCTGTACCAACAAATCTGCTGCGTATTTGTTGCATATCTGCTGCATATACGGTGTGTGGGTTTATACCCTAAAGCTTTATTATTTAATAAAGTGCAGCATTAAAGATTATAAAGAAAGATTATAGAAAAAAGTTGTAAAAAAAAACCCCAAAAAAACATTTTTTGCAATTTGTGCACGAACTACTGTTTTTCCATAAACTTTAATGTAGCACATTATTAGATATTAAAACATCTTTCTTTCCCCCAATATTTTATGGTAATATTTTGCTTTTATTTTACTGTGAAGCTTAAAACGGCACATATGCGCCAAATATCTGCAAACCCTTTTACCAGTTAAAATTTGACAGGAGCCCCAAATAGCCTCATCAAGTGGTATAAATTGCCTCTATTATCCCTACATGAGTATGGGCTGTGGGGAAATCGGAAGTCAATTGACTTTGCTAAATGTAATAAATAGACACTTTTAAAAATCAACAGTTTTGGATGTACAAAGAAGGTGTAAGAAGGACTTCTAAATTGTCTATAAGTATATTTACTATATTTAATTTATTTTATGAGCACAGTCATTAAAAAATAACATGTCAAAAGTTTTGACTGGTCGGGTCTGAATGTTCAGACTGCGAGCGATCAGGAGAATGAGCCGAAGGAAATACGCATACAGCGCGTTCACTCCTGTCTCCATGTTACCATGCAAGTCTATGGAGTCTGTCTAGGTCTCAGATACAAAGCAAGGAGAAGAGCGCCCAGCAGCATGGTCACTTTTTGGATTGTTCTACTGATCATTTGCAGTCAGAACACTCAGACTGTTCAAACTGCAAGCAATCAGGAGAATGAGCCAAAGGGAGTCCACATACAGCCCGTTTAGTCTTGTCTCCATGTTACAATGCAAGTCTATGTGGTCTGTCTAGGTCTCAGATACAAAGCAAGGAGAGTAGCACGCCGCAGCGTGGTCGCCTCCTGGATTGTTCTACTGATCACTCGCAGTACTCTTTAATTATGGATAAAAATATACAAATATACAAATGTATCCTCTGCTGTTTCACAATCATTCCCTCTGTAGTTGTGGCGCGACCTTTCATCCTGCACCTTTTAAGTTTACATAAATTGGTTTGAAGTTTCAATTTTTTTCTGTTTCCTTTGCCAGTTTCTAAGAAAAAGGCGTCTGTGATCTTTTCAAGAGCGTGTCAGCTATAAAGAAGTTCATTTATTCTTCTCTACATTCTTTTTTTAGCATCTTATTGTTAAAAATGTAAGAGGCAAGGGTTAACAGTTTTGCATAGTGAGATTCTTCTTTCTTACATGTGGAATGTCAAAGAAAGTGAGAACTGAGAGTACTAAGTTATGCCATCTCCTACAGGCACGCACATTACAGATAGGTCATGACATGACTTAAAAGTGAAAACTTAAAAAAAAAAAGAAAGGCAAAAAGTCTATTGGTAACTATTCACACCTTCTGGAGAATACAAATGTAAACTTCAGGCAGTTCCTTAAAGTAGAACTATCAGCAGTTTAGAAGAATCTAATTTGATGATTATCAGTGGAGTGGGACGGCCAGGGGCTGGCCGGATCGGCACTCTGGGGGCAGGGCATGCTCCAAATGGCCTTACCAAACAAAGGACTACATTAAAACTGCACTGGAACAGCACAGAGGATGAAGGTAAAAGATTTGGTTTGCACCTCTGTACCCAAAATCTGCCCCCCAAACCGCTTGTAACGACGGATAGCTGCTTTTAATCCAAGATCTGTCCTGGGGTCTGTTCGGCAGGTGATACAGTTATTGACCTAAAAAACAACTTTTAAACTTGCAGCCCCGTGTTTAATTGGCCTGGCTTAGAGTATCTGTGCCTCAGGCCTGCGAATCCTCTACGTCTCACCTCCCCACCCTCTTCACCATTAGGAATGCCCCAGGCAGGATTTCTTCTAATCATCACTTCTCTGAACACTGCACAGGTGCCTTAACAATCCAGCATATGTGCAGTGTTCAGACAAGTGATAAATAGGAGAAAACCTGCCTGGGGCATTCCTAATGATGAAGAGGGCAGGGAGGAAGAAATGAGAGGTGTTGCAGGTCTAGGGCACAGACACTCTAGGCCACGCCAGTTTCATACAAGTTAAAAACTGCATCACCTGCCGAACAGACCCCAGGACAGATCTTGGATTAAAAGAAGCTATCCAAAGGTACAAGCGGTTTGGAGGGTGCAGATTGTGGGTACAGAGTCGCTTGAAATAAAATAATGCAGTTGAAGTCAATAAAATCTGAATGATGCCATCAATGATAACTTAATAGAGAATAAAGCAGTCTAAAAGTTTAAATTTTGTTAAGACAAATACTGACCATAACTCCATTAGCATGCTCATTCAGCTCAGCCACAGGGTGGGTTCACACTACGGAATACGCGCTGAGAAGTTGCGGCGAATTTCGTCACTTATACCCACTCATGGCGGTGTACATTTCCGCCCATGCCATAGATACCATTCTATGGCCGGGCAGATTACGCCGTCCACCGAAATGTCAATTATTTTGGCGGACGGCGAAAGTAACCCACCCATAGGATTGAGTCTATGGGACGGGTGGAGACTTTAAAGGAGAAGTCCGGCCAAAATTAATTTTTGATATGTTGTTACTTATGAAAAGTTATACAAATTTCTAATGTACATTAATTATGGGAAATGCACATATACTGCTATTTCCCTTAATTTAGTAGATCAGGAAGTGTTAGAAATATCTCTGAAGAAGTGACGTCACGACCCGGGGTGTAATTCCTATGGAGTGTCCAGCAGGGGGCGCTCTCTATATAGAAGTCTATGGGACTTTATTGTTTCTATGGGTTTCTATGTAATGTAATGTAGTGTACAGTGCTTTATTGAATGGATACATCTATGGAATACTTTGGGGAGCAAGTGTCCTTGCTCCCCAAAGTATTGCATAAATGTATTCATTCAATACATTAGGATATCACAGTAAGCCCGCCGATCCGCCACATTTCCGCCGCATTCCCGCCGATCCGCCACACGCTGATCCGCCGCATTCCATATACATATACATTGAACTACAGCTCCCATCATCTGCTTCTAGTATGAACAGGTGATGGGAGCTGTAGTTGGGTAATGGACATGACATGCCGCCGGGCGCAGGGGGGAGCCGCTCAGTACACAGGAGCGCTCCCCCCTCCTCCTCCTCCTTCCGTGATAACTTCCGCCTATAGCACTGCTGAGTCCCTGCCTGGCCGCCGCTCTCCGCTCACATATACCGGCTCCCGGCATCAGCGCGGACACCAGGATGCATCGGGAGCCGGTATGTATGGGGGGAGAGCGGAGAGCGGCGGCCAGGCAGGGACTCAGCATTGGTATAGGCGGAAGTTATCCCGGAAGGAGGAGGAGGAGGGGGGAGCGCTCCTGTGTACTGAGCGGCTCCCCCCTGCGCCCGGCGGCATGTCATATCCATTACCCAGCTACAGCTCCCATCACCTGTTCATACTAGAAGCAGATGATGGGAGCTGTAGTTCAATGTATATGGTCCGGATCGGCGGGAATGCGGCGGAAATCAGGCGGATCGGCGGGCTTACTGTGTATTGAATGTATTGAATGAATACATTTATGCAATACTTTGGGGAGCAAGGACACTTGCTCCCCAAAGTATTCCATAGATGTATTCATTCAATAAAGCACTGTACACTACATTACATAGAATCCCATAGAAACAATAAAGTCCCATAGACTTCTATATAGAGAGCGCCCCCTGCTGGACACTCCATAGGAATTACACCCTGGGTCGTGACGTCACTTCAGAGATATTTCTAACACTTCCTGATCTACTAAATTAAGGGAAATAGCAGTATATGTGCATTTCCCATAATTAATGTACATTAGAAATTTGTATAACTTTTCATAAGTAACAACATATCAAAAATTAATTTTGGCCGGACTTCTCCTTTAACTTATGAAAGAGCTATTTTGCATGTACTTTCTTTCCAGAATTCCCCGCTTCACAGTCCGCTCATCCCATAGACTCCATTCTATAGTTAGGCAGATTACGCCGTCCGTCCAAAGAATGAACAGGTTCCACCTGTGCATAGAATGGAGTCTATGACACAGGCTGAGAGCGTACGGGGACAAGCCGCGGAATCTGCAGAGAGTTCTCTGCATGGATTCCACAATGTAAACGCACCCTTACTGAGCTTAGTAACTCCGTCATGCGCATTTGGCTGGGCCAGAACCAATATCATCAGCCGTCATACAGGCTGGCATAGCGGACAGGATTGACGGTGCACTGGGAACCAGGGACTGCCCTTGGTGCATCATATAAATTTGCATATAGGATTTTTGCAGCAATAACCCAGAAATTAAGTACCAGATTTAAATACCAGAAGCCCCAATGTATTCAGAATCCCAGGATACCATAAGGTATGTATTATGGTGGCTATAGATTCCCTTTAAAAAAAAAAAAAAAAACTTTCACTTTAATGAAGCTGAACAATATCAACAGGTATGACTCTGCTTTATAAGGAAAGTATGTATTTCTAATTCTGAAGGCATCCTATTATAGAAAAATAAGGATTCCATGTGCCTCCGTAGTTTGCAGAAGGCCTTATTCAGCTGTTCTCCCTCAATGGATCCTCCAACCTGTTTGCAAAAGGTATTCTAAAATTCTATGCATGTGTACAAGTAAGCTACAGAATGTCTAGAATGACGTCTAAAGCAAGACCATACCTGCTGCTGTCATTCCTACTCTGCGAAGTACAGTATGTATGACTATGTACTATATATGTATTGAGTCATGCAAATTAATTTAAGGTAAAGATATAGAAAAAAAAATCACCTAGCATTCTTCTCTACAGGGATCTAGAGGAAATGTTACATAATATTCTACAATGATGCAACATATCCTGGGATGAGAATAATGTAGGAAGCAATCCTCTGCTGTAATTGTAATGGGAAGGCCTTGGCTGCTTTGAGACCAGATGGTAACAAGTAATATGGCCCCTACATGGGTTTGGTCATATATCACTTGGGTATACCAGGGGTGTATACAAATAGCCATTTCGTAATGAGATACAGTTCTAAGGTGATGTTTTACTTGATGTTCTCAGTCTTCATGCATGTGCACTAATGATAGCATCAGGGACAATGTAGAGGAAAACTCTAGGGCACATATAGCTTTTTTCCTCAATAAAGTTGTCAAAAGAGAAACAAATGGCCTATGCTTCAAATATATGACTATAATAAAATACTCACTTATTACATTCTCTGCTTCCTCTATTTATTATAGCTTTCAATGGACCGAACAAAAAGAAAATATACTGATGTCTAATTATAATTCTATTTCCATAGATATATTTCTGTATTTCCAAATATAGATCTAATTAAATCTGCTATTGATTTATATTAATAATAAGAAATTAGCATCTCCTTATTAAAATAGGTTTCCTTACTTATTTTTTTTATGTTTGTTTAAAGCAAATGTACCATCAGATACATCGCTTTAAGTTTTTTACAAGAGTGGATCGGCTCCAACGCGGGGATGCCAGTGCCGCAGTCCCTTTTTGTGAACAGGCCCCTGATTCCTGCGCACAGTGTGGTCTATTCACAGGCACCAGCCCAGCATGTGTGACGAAACCCCCTCTCCTCTGTGACGCGGCTCTATTGATTCTAATGAAGCCGTGTCACAGAGGGGAGATGGTGGGTCAGCCCCCTAGTGCTTTATGGCGGGCCAGTGCCTGGGAATAGAACAGTACCGTGCTTGGAAAGCGGGAGCCTGTTTAAAAAAAGGAGCATGGCACTGGCATCCCTGCATTGGCACCAATCCATTCATGTAAAAAATTGATGTACCTAATGGTACATTCACTTTAAAATCTCTTTTTACTTTTTTATATTTTTCTTGTAAATTATTATAAGGGCAGGCAAACTTCTTGAGATAGCTTCTTGACAGCATATAGAGATATAGAGCCCCAATGACATAGGAAATAAAAGATGGAGCTGTCCATATTGACGTCTAGGAGGGAATTTTCTAGGCATGCTCTGTGACCTATGCAGAAATCATTGTGCAGAAAGGGGAGCAGTGATATCACTTAAGGTCAATGGCTCATTTGGGTCTATTTACTGGTCTCTCCTTTCATTACTATCCTGTCTGCGATAATAAGGAGGAGACTGCTGAACAGTTTTCTCCCTAGCTTATTATTATCCATATTAGCCAAACTGAAAACTGCAAGACTTCAAGATTATTTTAAAGTACAGATAATAATATCTAAATAATGTTTTGACACAAAAACTTGATTTAGGGTTAATTGACACGTAAAGAATCTGCAGCAGATCTGATGCTGTGTTCAATCACTTATACTGATATGTTCAAATCTGCAGCAGAACCTATCCATGTGAATGCACCCTTAAGCAACAGGTCATTTCTTGATGGTACATTCCCTTTAAACTGAACTTGAACAAAAAAAAAAAAAAAGGCATATCCACAAACACTAGAAGAAATATTTTTGACATGCAGGTCAGATAGGAAACACTGGGCAGAATTTACAATCCCAGTGCATCTCTTTATTGTGACAGTAATTCTATAACTGTATTTTTCGCTTCTACTTTACAAACAGGACAATTATTTTCCCTAGTATCCATGCATTGGATTTCTAGAAATCTATAATGCGCACCAGTTTCTCAGCTATGATACAGTAACAATGCCAGGCAGAGTAGTGTTGCCGGAGCTCTCGTAGGGCATGTCTCAAAAGCCTAATTAAAAAGTGGTTCTCATAGTGCATGTGCGATTTATCATCCCACAGCTATTGCTGTAACACTGCTTACTACATGTTAAAATAATTCTGTCCGCCAATAAATATGTATGCTGTGTATATTCCTTGCAAAATTAATTATGTGTATAATGTATTTTTATCAGACTCTGTTCACACTCTGTTCACCATTTACATACAGCATATACATTGAGGGGGGGGGGGGAAGGGGGGGGATATAATACAGGAATATGCAGTTGCATAGGCATACAGTCTGTCTGTGACTTCCATTATTTATTTATTTATTTATTAAGTTTTATATATATATATATATATATATATATATATATACACAGAGAGAGAGAGAGAGAGTTTATTTTATTTATGAATTATATATATATATATATTATATATTAATACATTTTATATATATATATATATATATATATATATATATTAATATTCATATTTTTTATTTTATATTATTATTAATTTATTTTTTATTATTATTTTTTTTATTGCAGCGTATTCTCTCCACGGCCCCAGGTCTCTTGATGCCAATGATCATCACATTCAATCTGCAACCTCCTCCAGCACGATGCCCCATGTTGCCCTTGGCAATAGTTAAAAAAAGGCATCCAGATGTAAACCAGCCAAGTTATGCCATAAGCACACATATGCCATATCCATAGAACAGTATACATCTGGATAATTTCCAGACGTATATGTCGAACATAATCAGCAAAATCAGTGAAAACACCTCACACTCGTCCTACCAACTAAAGAGAGGCGAAGCAATGATACTGAGTATTCTCAACGTGGTATTCGATTACTAATACTGCTGAAGTTTCTCCGGCTTTGGTTGCCCCATATCAGTTTTCTCCATAACATCAGCTGAGTGTGGGGTTTCCTTGCTGGGTGTATTGTATTGCAGGGTGTAGATTGTTCTTAATGGACACCTCCAGAGTTAAAAGCTGCTATGAATGTAGCTCTTAGCTTTAGCTTATAGACAGAGATCCTTATCGAGGGAACCCCCTGGTACAACCTCAAGAGGTCACACTAAGTCAAACAATACCAGATTGTCTAAAGTAGACAAGTCTGACAAAAAGGGATTTTCTTGGAAATAGCATAATTGTATTTCTGTCCCCAGCTTCAGTGTTACAAGAGAAGTGATATTATCTATGGGCAGCAATAGACTGCTTGGTGTCTCACCAACCACATGATTGATGAAGTTAAGGCCTATTCTTGGACTCACTATGTCAGCTAAGTTCATGATATGTCTCACAAGGGGTTGTTCAGGCTTAGAAAAACATGACTTTTTTCTGGAAACGGCGCCTCCCTTGTCCTCAGATTGGGTGTGGTTTTGTATCTCAGTTCCATTAAAGTTAATGAGGTTGAACTGTAATACCATACATAACATGAGGACAGGGGTGAAGCTGTTTTGCTGTTTTTGCGAGAAAGTAGCTGTGATTTTTCTAATCATGGACAACTCCTTTAATTAATCCTCTACATTAGGGATGGTCCGAACCGAGTTCGGTTCGGGTTCGTACGAAACCGAACTGTCGGCAATGATTCCCACTGTCTGCCCTCTCCGTGGAGAGGGTGGATACAGCGGGAGGAACACCTGGAAAACTGGGATACAGCCATAGCCCACGGAGCGGGCAGACAGCGGGAATCTGATGCCGAGCGTTCGGGTTCATACGAACCCGAACCTCGGCAGTTTCGGACCATCCCTACTCCACATGCGTTCAAGCATGTTGGATGTTTGTAGAAGCACATGCCTCTTCATAAGATCGGGCACATCCGTGGGCCCTCACTAAAATCCATGCCAACTCTAGCATAGATTTCAACTATAATTAATACCTGTATCCCCTACAAGTACAGTCACAAAGACCCCTACCTCCCCTCTTGGTTTGAGCGGCATGGACTATGAAAACTTGTAAATCTTCTGTGCAAACCCCTATTTTGCCTAGTCTAACTCCCTGGTGCTACTCTCAATCCCCCCTCCCTGCCCACCATTGTTTGGTATAATGAAAAATTGTGCATAGAGCAAAAGTTATACATTTTACTTAGTTATAAATAAACATAATACACAAAATACTAATCATTCATAACATAAATTGTATACATAGTATTTACACTGATCAGCCATAATATTAAAACCAGCTGCCTAATACTGTGTAGGCCCCCTTGTGCAAAATATCTCTGCCCTCTGGAGGCATGGACCCCTAGATGTATCCTGTGATTTCTGCAGCAACATTAGCAGGAGATCCAGTAGGTTGCGTGGTGGGGTCTCCATGGCAGTAGGTTGCGAGGTTGGGTCTCCATAGATGAGACTTCTCAGCACATCCTACAGATGCTTGACCAGACTGAGACCTAGAGAGACCATGTGAGCACTTGAACTCTGGGTCGGGTTTCTCAGATGGGATCCCAGAGAAGGTTGGTGACAGACTGGCATATGGGGCTGTGTAATCAGAGACCAGAGTTCCTATGCTGACCTTTGTGCACTGCTCATAGGCACTACAATAGGCTAAAAAGCATCAGAACTGGATCATGAAGCAATGAAAGAAGGTGGCTTGGGAAATTATATTTTCTATTATATCAAGTGGTTGGCATGGGGCATCACTCACCTGGGCAAGACATGGCAGCAAGATGTGCTATGGGAGTAATAAAAGCCAGTGGAGGAAAGACAGTAATGAGTGCATGCTCTGCTGGTAAACATTGGGCCCTGGCATTCCTGTGGATGTTACTTTCATATGTATCCCCTTCTTAATAGCAATGGTGTTCGGTTTTAATGTTATGGCTGATTAGTGGGTATACATAAAGTATAAAAGGGAGATATAGCAGACATTGCGTAGTTATAATAATTGAAATGAAACACATTTAATTGCAGTTGTGGTTACATTTGCAAGCCTAACATTAAAAGAGATGTTTACACATGAGCTTACAGTAAGCCACAGGAGACCTGAGGTGCACAGCTCAAACAAAGGAGTATTTTCATTATGTAGCGGAAAATGCTAATAATGTACAGTATATTGGTGCCCAAGCCTGGTTAATAGCATGCAGGGGAGGAAAGTGCAATAGAGAGGTGAGATAGAGAGACGGATTTACACCATAAAGCTTAGCCCTTAAACACCATCTTCTAAGGGACTTCTGCTACATACCAATTTATGCACTTGATCCAGGTGGGAAGGCCCAAATGATGAAATCAAAACAAAAAAGATGACTGGAAAAAGAAAATGTGAAGAATAAAAATATGTACATATAGGTAAAAAAAAAGAAATGTTAGAAAAAAAATATAATAAAATGAAATAATAAAATAAGATAATAAAATGGTAAACAAATAATTAGATAACAAACTTATAATAAATATATAAATAAAATGGTAACTATTAAGTCAGGACTGGACATATCGAAAGAGATTATCCTTAGGATAAATGGTATCCCCTATCCACAGGATAAGTAATAACTCACTGATCGGTGGTGGTCCAACCACTGAGACCTCCGCCATTCACAAGAGCAAAGTCAATTGCCAATGGAGCAGGAGTGCTCAGCTCCTTTTACTGTCTATAGGACTTCTGAACATAACCAAGTTCAGCGCTTAGCAAAATATGGAAGTCCAATACATAATAAATGGAGCAATGGTCAGGCGTGCCTGCTTGGGGGACAAATTATTTCCATTCTTATGAACACTGGGGGTCCTAGCGGACCAGCCCCTATTGATCCTGTGGATAGGGAAGGACACTTAACATTAATGATATAAGACTTCACGAGAGTAACAGGTCATGCGTATATTAAAAATTTGATGTAATATAACATAGTATACAACTAATATGGGAACCTTCATATGCATTCAATGACGAACAGACGCATGGAAAGGTGTAAATATGTCTATAATCGGCGCCATACCGACAATCCTATGGTAAAGCAGGAGGCCTTACGTCCGCTGAACAATGTACAATATACTGCTGCTTACAAAGTTTAACTAACAGTCTCCTTACATTCTGAAGGACCTCCCTGATGTAAACTGTGTGTGAGGTTTGACATTAGGATAGTAAAACACGAACAATGTGCAGGCTGTGTAGGAATTTCACAAATGTTAACTCCATGATAACTATTTTATCACCATCCCACCAATCCATATACTGTATAGGATTACATAGTATCTACACATCTTGTTTTGACTTCAGTACAAGCCTACAGCTGTTCATGCATATATGTGTATATATATATATATATATATATATATATATATATCTATATATATAAAAAATTTTACCAACTAGTGTATCATATCGCATTTTTCTCTTCAGCATGACTGAAGTGTCTGTGATTCTTCCCAGATGGCTGGTGAATACATCTCGCAGCACACATATGTGCCCTGAACGGGAAAGCACGCTATGACACCATGAGCCTCCTGACTATGGAAGATGTCCAGAAAAAGTCTGACACAAACATTATGTTTACTTCCCAAAGTGAACATTTTATCATTGACTAGAGATACTTCAAAATTTCATTCTGTTCTATCAATGACAATAAGGAGCCAAATGCATTATACATATTGTGCTCTACAGAACGGAAAGACTGCATTCCCAGTCCTGAAAAATTGAACAAATGATCCAATTAAATGTGGATCCTATGACACTACTGGGATGAAACAAGGGCATGTCAACATTCTGTAGTACAATGGTGGCAATGGCTTGTTGCTAGATCATTGTGTACTTTGGAATAGTGATGTATGCACAGCATGATCATTGCACTTGGATGGACAGTCATTCAGCTGACAGCTATAAGCCCCCATTCACTGAGTGGAATATAGGTTTAGTTATACTAAGCATGCATGTTATGTCTGCCCATATATTATTGTAAAGTTGTGTCATTATTACTCATGCACAGCATTGTTGACACCCTAGACCAGGGATGGGGAACCTTCGGCCCTCCAGGTGTTGCAAAACTATAATTCCCACCATGCCTGGACAGCCAAAGCTTCGCTTTGGCTGCCCAGGCATGATGGGATTTGTAGTTTTGCAGCAGCTGGAGGGCCGAAGGTTCCCCATCCCTGCCCTAGACCATGGGTCTCCAAATTGTGGCCCTCCAACTATTGCAATACTACATTTCCCATCATGCCTGGAAAGCCAAAAACAGAGCTTTAGCTGTCTGGGCATGATGTGAATTGTGGTTTGCAACAGCTGGAGGGCCGCAGTTTGGAGACCCATGCCCTAGACAGTTGCCCCCTCTGCCTTTACCTCTTTCCGACCTTGCTTAAAATATTCCACATCTCTAAGAGGGGCCATCCATGTAACACTCTTGATTGTTGATCTGATCCAATATTATTCCATTGGAAAATATAAGCACTCAGATATCATACAGGGAATTCTATATAGACTGCATTAGGTATAGAGAGTAGACAAACCATGGATCAACTTTTTTTAATTGCATTGATCTAAATAGTAGAAAACACTAGGTTGGTAAAACAGTGTAAAGAAAAAGTCTAGGATTGGATGAAGCATAGCTAGGCTTTCCTGTACTTTGCTTCCTTAGCCTTGTAGATAATTACTGTGACCAAGGCAAAGAGGTCTGTACCCCTTCAAGCCTGTATCTGCCAACATTCCTTTAAGCACCTTTTTTTTTTTCCATTTTATCATTTCTTTTGCAAAAAAAGGTTAATATTTGTAGACAATGGCAAAGTAAAAAGTATCCATGACCCAGGCTATTTGTTGCTATGGCAGACAATATTACATAGAATTCATACCAAAGATAAAAAATTGGCTCCACTTGAACAAATCACTGACATTTGCTATTGCAATTTGTCAGCAATGTGATTTTGTCCATTCAGACAGGTAAAGTACAACACGCAAACAAAAATAGACTAACAAAAAAAAAAAACGTTAAAAATGTATTCAATGAAACGGCTGAGTCGTAATCTTGACCACAAAGGCAATTAGTTAATGCAGGTAGACGATAACCTCACAGGATATGAAAACCTTATCAATACGAGACAATATTTTATCTCTGTACAACATGTCCTTGATTAGATATTGTACAGAGAGAACAAGACGAACAAGAGCCAATATTAAGGAAAAGGCAACAAGGAAGGTGCTGCAAACAGGGACAGGGAGGTGGCCCTTGCTGATGCCATAGGATTCTAAGGATGATGGCCCAGGTCGGCCACATTGCTTGTTCATGGGAGATGCATGAATCTGTACTGGGCTATTTCTCTCCACAGCCCATGCAATTTTAACTTTAACCAAAGGGCATTATACTGTCAGTACATCAGGTATGGAAAGAAGAGGCCCCAGGTCCCCCCAGTCCAGGAAAGAAGATGTGAGCCAGAGGACTCAACCCTTACTTTTGCTTTAAGATAAGAAGGCTGGGAAATGAGCTTGGCAATTCTTCTATTATATGCTCCCCACATACAGACATGCACATTTCTATGTCCCCATGAGGCAATCTGAAATCAACCCTGTCGGAGTACATGTTTCATGATGAGATGTTAAAGAACAGCGGAAAGGAATGGCTAGAAAATCCGGCCAAAATTATTTGAATTTTCCAGGAGAAATTATCCTTCCTTTTGTCTTTCTTTTCTATCTCTCTCCCTTCCTCTCTCTCTCTCTCTCTCTCTCTATCTCTCTTTATCCTCTATCTATCTATCCATCTATCTATCTATCTTCAGGTTACGTTCACACAACGTATATTTTTGTAAAATCACGGCCGCTGTACAACGGCCGTAATTATTATGAAAATGTACGTTACCATCTCCATCTATGGGATCCCGACCGGGGCGTATACACATAGTATACGCTCCGGCCGGGATCCCTAGCGGGGCTGCAAACAACTGATATGTCAGTTTTCGGCGGCCGCTATTCAGTGAAAAGCGGCCATAAAAAACCATGTCAGTGCACACCATGGAGCGAGCGGCTCCGGACGCTCGCTCAATAATGTGCAGTGGAGAGATCTGATGCGGGCGCGCATGGATGTGCATGCATCAGAACTGAGCGGCGCTAAATATCAAATGATTTTTTTCAGAGACCGGCCGTTCTGTGACTGGGTCACGGAACGGCCGGTCTCTTACATAGTGTGCACATAGCCTCAAATAGTAAATGCAGCACTCAGAATAAAGATGGAGAGGTGCAAAGCGGTAAACACCAGTGACCAATGAGAGCGTGAAACGTTGCGGTTTTGGGTGAAATAAACATGTTATCCTTTGGAGGGCTGTGGTAATTCTTCATGGTATCTATCTAGCTATCTATCTATTTTTCTATCATCTATCAATCACATTTTAGCTATCATATATTAAATATCTGTCTATTCATCTGTCTATCTATCTATGTATCTCAAGCTGCAACAAAGCCATACAAAATAACTTACTTCACAAAAAACAGGGTTGATACAAAGATACATTTACTTTCAATAAAGCAAAATATGTTCTTTGTGCAGACACTTATGCGAATGTTATTAAAGTGATTCATTCTGGTTCCACTAACCAATACCCTTCCAGGCACGATATCAAGCATATTATTAAAAAAAGGCTGACACTACCTGTCATGCAGAAGATGTCACAGAAGCTTCCAAACAGAAACCACAATTACAAGCTGTAACTTTCCTTGTGCCTCCAGCACATAGGAAATCCTCTTTTATGGTTATGATATATAATACAATAACATTTAAACCAAAACAAAGAACCAGATACAGAAGCAGTGTACAGTGTGAGGTATTGAACAAGCAGTAAACGGCACACACCTTCCAGCATTTACCGACACAACATTTACTGGGAAGAGAATTGTTGTGGAAAATCCTCCAGGTGATGATAGCTGTAAAGTGTGCGTGTTGGGTTTTATCTGTTCTCTGATGCCTGCATAGAAATCTTGTGAACTATAGAGCTTAGAGCTGGCCTAGCTGCACTAAGCTCTTATCTCAACACATCTTTCTCACAATGACACCATATTAACCCATTTGCTTTCTAAAGTCCCATACCAGGAGTTTTCTGTTTTCTAGGTTTATATATTCAATATCTATCTTTCTTTCTATCTATCTATCTCCTTTCTACCTATCTATCTATCTATCTATCTATCTACAGTATCTATCTCCTATCTATCTCCTATCTATCTATTATCTATCTATCTATCTATCTATCTATCTAATTATCTATCTACACTTGACAAAGTAACGCAGCACTCAAGATACAAGTGGCGGGTGCCAGCCGTACACCGTAGATCAGTCGGCGTTCGAGTAGATATCCAAAGCAAAATACTGCGGCACTCCAATGATAGTGAAAAATATTCCAAGTGGTTTATTCAATCCATATAACAGGTAATGCAACGTTTCAGCTCTGACAATGAGAGCTTGAGAATGCTTGAGAAAAGCTCTCATTGTCAGAGTGAAACGTCGCATTACCTGTTATATGGATTGAATAAACCACTTGGAATATTTTTCACTATCATTGGAGTGCCGCAGTATTTTGCTTTGGATAATTATCTATCTATCTATCTACTATCTATCTATCTATCTTTCATTTATTTCCGAAAAAAGACCACAGTTGTGGTCAGAAACGTCGCTGCTGTATTTTTGCATGGTTTGTGAATAAATTTCCACGTTATTTTTCACGACTACGGAGTGCTGCTGCTTTTTCTGAATTATATATTACTAAGCCTGGTGGCTCCCTGGCTTGCAGCTGGCACCTACTTGCCAATTTTCCTGAGTTCTGCAGTATATTTTTGTATCTATCTCCTATCTATCAATCTATCTATCTCCTATCTATCTACAGTATCTATCTATCTATCTCCTATCTGTCTATCTATCTATCTATCTATCTATAGTATCTATCTCCTATCTATCTATCTATCTATCTATCTATCTATCTATCTATCTCCTATCTATCTGTCTATATCCTATCTATCTATCTATCTATCTATCTATCTATCTATCTATCTATCTATCTATCTATCTATTTATCTATCCATCTTTAAAACTGGAGATCCAGCAGGTCAAGTATAAAAGATCATTTTTGTTTAAAAAGAAGATGCACTATCATTAACGATATATGAAGAATATTTAGCAATTTTGCTTTTAGCTCTGACACTTTGTGTACTTGAAAGGGTTACAAGGTAGTTTATGTGCATTCCACACAATACCTTAGATAGCTATACACAACATACAAGTCTCATGCTGCATTCTAAAGACTGAATTATGACCTTTTCACCACTTGCACTGCTTTAAAAGCTTTATGATCCATAGTGGATATATGTAGAGGAAAATGCTCGTGGAAAATGTATATCTATATATATAGGGTTGTCCAAAAGTATGTGGCCAGAAAATAAGAACATTTATTTTGATTTATACAAACAATTATGTGGTGGTCCAAAAGTAGGTAGACAGTATGTGTAATAGGGTATAAATCGGGGGAGATTTATCAAACATGGTGTAAAGGGAAACTGGCTCAGTTGCCCCTAGCAACCAATCAGATTCCACCTTTCATTTTCCAAAGAGTCTGTGAGGAATGAAAGGTGGAATCTGATTGGTTGCTAGGGTCAACTGAGCCAGTTTCACTTTACACCATGTTTGATAAATTGAGGGGCTTTATTACCGTATTACACAACTACTTTTTGATTACTATATATATATACTATTTCCCCAAAAATAAGCCTACCCCCAAAATGAGCCCTAGCTTCCTTTTCCTGGGTTTTTGGAGTAGGCCTTAAATATAAGCCCTATTTTAAAAAGAAAACAAATTACTCTATGGAGTCCAAAAAAACAAATGATTGTTATATACATATACATGATATATATACACACACTCTAGTTGCCTCTCAGGGTTCTGTCATATATACAAAGGAAAAGAAAAGAAAGATAAATGAATAAGTAAAAAAAAAAAATATATATATATATATATATATATATATATATATATATATATATATATATATATATATTCTTTTTTAATAAAAGCAATGACACTAGGTCATAAATTAAATGGATGCTAGGCATATAGGAACACCATAATGCAGCACTGTTAAAGTGTCCCCATATCTACAACCACCCTTTTGTAGTGGGAAAGTATAACAACCAGTCTATAAAAATAATACAAGTCTAAAAAATACTATAAAAACACTCTATATAGGCTACTTCAGCTTTACTTTATGGCCTGGCACTGTCATAAAATCACAGGACATTATGGTGGTCATCCTTTATATAATGCAGAAGGTATATCATTCCTACAGGGCTGACACATCTGGAAGCCTAACTGGTGGATGACATTATCCTGAATGGATTGAAGACATGTTCACTGGATAGTTATATTATACAGGCTTAGACCACCCAATGTTAAAGCTAAATAAGTCAAGGTGGTTTTGTCTACGAGTCGCACATACTAAAGCAGTGATATCACCGTGGACTGGCTGACGTGGACAGTCACAACAGAATTACATTCTTACTAAACTGGATTATTTTGGCTCCAAACTCCTATTTATTGTAACATAATTACTTGGAAACTACAAAACTGAGAAAAATGTGATACTTTGATATTTGGATGATAGATAAGTGAAAACTCATCCCCCCTCTGACTATCAGAATATCCACATTGTAACAATGTTAAATATTCATGACTTGGGCCAATGCTGGTGGAATAACTGCACGCAGAGGCAAGAAATCCTCATACATAATAAATGGATAGAACAAAATGTGAGGCAAGTCCAACAAGGATGTGACTTACCTCCACAGTATGCACAAGCAAAACCCATAGCAACCAATTAGATGATTGCACTCATTCTACTTTCTACCGTTTGATCAGACAGGATTGTTGGTGGTTTATAGCACAGACTGAGTTTATATATAACTCTTAAATGGTAACTTAATAACATCAAAGAGAATTACATCCTCTGAGAAAGACCAGGCATGTCTGCTTAGGTCTTCACAGTAGATCACGATTTCGGGGCATTTTTTCTATAGCGCCACCATTGTCCACAGGTTGTCATTTGAATTGCAGGTCTGACTAGTCGACTGTATGTAAACTGGCTGCACTGCAAAGCTAAACAAATAATTGTATTGATAAAATATTTATATATATATATATGTATATATATATATATATTTTTTTTTATTTTTTTTTATTTTTTTTTTGGGGGGGGCACCTTTTTTTTTAGGACTTTGCATTGTACTATTCCTCTGTTATTCCTCCCAGAAATGTATGACTAAATCCATAACTGTATATAAAGAACACTATATAAACTCTATATAAAGATAGATAGATAGATAGATAGATAGATAGATAGGACCCAGATAGATAGATAGATAGGACCCAGATAGATAGATAGATAGATAGATAGATAGATAGATAGATAGGACCCAGATAGATAGATAGATAGATAGATAGATAGATAGATAGATAGGAGATATGGTGCGTTTACACAGAAGGATTTATCTGACAGATGATCCCTGTTTATAGTCTGTTCCTGGTTTTGGCTTCAAAGATCTGTCAGATAAATCTGTCTGTGTAAACGCACCAATAGATAGATAGATAGATAGATAGATAGATAGATAGATAGATAGATAGGAGATAGATAGATAGATAGATAGATAGATAGATAGATAGATAGATAGGAGATAGATAGATAGATAGATAGATAGACAGACAGACAGACAGACAGACAGACAGATAGATAGATAGATAGATAGGAGATAGATAGATAGATAGATAGATAGATAGATAGATAGATAGAGAAATAGATATTCACACAAATAGTCCGCAGCACTCAAGAAATACTTGTAAAAAAAAGTGGGATTTATTCCATAATCCAAACAAATTCCAATGTGTCAAAAATAATGCCGCATGTGCAGACGCTTATTTTGTACATGCCGCATTATTTTTGACACCTTGGAATTTGTTTGGATTATGGAATAAATCACCCTTTTTTTCACAAGTATTTCTCGAGTGCTGCGGACTATTTGTGTGAAGATTTATCAGCCCATGGTCAGGGCAAGCTGCTGGTGCCTACCTACATCGACTCTGAGTGGTGCTGCTTGACTATCTTTATTATAGATAGATATATAGATAGATAGATAATAGATAGATAGACAGACAGGAGATAGATAGATAGATAGATAGATAGATAGATAGATAGATAGATAGATAGATAGATAGATAGATAGTCAGATAACCAGTAATTCCCTATGGACAAAAATGTATAAGGATAAACCTATAACAATTTTTTCTCTCGCAGTTTCTCAGGACTGGATCCATCTTTTCCCAGAACCCAGAGAGGAGCGGCACGGATCGGAGCACACTTCAAAGCCCACAGCCTGATGAGCAAAATGCAGAAAGAAACGAAGTGATTCGCTTTGTTCCTGCTATAAATTTGCTCATCTCTAATTGTTACCATTCCTTCTGTCAATAGGGTGTCTCCCTATATAATCTGACATTTTCCATGAATACATCCTATTAAGGTCACCATACACTTTAGTCAAAAGTCAGCCAAACCCACATCTTTGGCTGAAGCAGCAAATGGTCTAAAATAGATAGGGGCCTCTGAAAGATGATGTCAGGGGAGTAAAGAGTCATGTATGCTGGATTTCACCTGCCCAGACTATTTGGCTAACCTCTCCTCTCTTTATTGAGAACACATGAACATTCACATGTATAGGGGGATAAGGAGAGATAGCTGCTGACAGTTATTGAAGATATATGGCCACCTTCATCATAGGAGTGGGACCTCACTAAAGGGAACAACTCGAGCATGTTCGAGTCCGCTCATTCAGCATTTAAATACCAGAGGCTGAAGAAGTTGGATGCAGCCTTGAAAAACAAGGATACAGCTATTGACATATATGTCAATTTATGCATCCATTTCCAGAAGGAATAACAGAGGACAGGGACACTCCTGGGTGCTGCAGAATTGTTATCGCATAGAGAATTAGAGCCCCCCTTCATTGGGTGACAATACACGGACAGATTGTTTTCTGTGTATAATATCTTTCGACTACTGACGTACACATTTTCTTTTGCTGAACTGCACTGTTCATTTGGATAGGCAACGTATCCATGCAGTTAGGAACCATATGCATTACTAAACAGGAGAGAGCATGCAGATTCATTTAACAGATGAACTGACAAAAGGCATTTGGTCTTGACTCTGTATTTTTCCCGTTTGCCTAATAATTGAATGAAACATTAAGATCACTCACTGTTTCATCATTAAATTTGTGCAGCGCTCTAAAAGGACAGGGTCAATATTTCCCTGTCTAGAGAACGTACCACTTGTCTGTGGGCCGCAGACCTTTTCCATCTAAGTCATATGTAATACTCAAACCAGCCATGATACGAAGTCCATATTCCCTATGGGTTTGTGTTCATTAGTGCTCTCTGTTCGTGGAGCGGCATAATAATCAGGGTCAGGGGTACAAAAAGAGAGGTAAAAGTCAACAAATTGAATTTTAAGAGTTACATATCATCCCTACATGTGTGTTGGTGTCAGGAATGTTTTCCCTTTGCTCCAATTAGAGGTTAGAGGTTGTGATATGTTATTGGACAAGGATGAATGGAATGCAGGGGTATTAACACAATTGAGTTCTTTGGATATAGTGGTGGCCTAATTATATAGCGGTCATAGCTGAGCATGTGCTACATCATCAAAAATGATAGGAAACACACTCGGTCTGTAAAAAAAGACTGGTGACACAGATGTAGCAGAGCTGAATTTGCCAGATGTAACAAAGCTGCATAATATTAGGTTGCTACATTTAAAGGATTAAAGGGGTACTCCAGGGAAAATCTTTTTCTTTCAGATAAACTGGTTTCAGAAAGTTAGATAGATTTGTAATTTACTTCTATTTAAAAAGAAATCTCAAGTCTTCCTATATTTATCAGCTGCTGTATGTCCTGCAGGAAGTGGTGTATTCTTTCCAATCTGACACGGTGCTCTCTGCTGCCACCTCTGTCCATGTCAAGAACTGTCCAGAGCAGGAGATGTTTTCTGGTTCAATGTTTTTATTAGGTTTTTTAAGAACATATTACAAAAGAGAAAATTTATAAGCACTGACTTTAGTGCCAACAGTAACGTTAACATGCTTGTACAACAAGCTAACATATGGGTTAACAAAGAATATAGAAACTGTTGTTTCTTTATTCTTTGTTGTTTTTTATGGTAATTTGCTGCTGCTCTGGACAGTTCCTGACATGGACAGAGATGGCAGCAGAGAGCACAATGTCAGACTGGAAAGAACACAACACTTCCTGCAGGACATACAGCAGCTGGAAGACTGGGGATTTGTAAATAGAAGTAAATTACAAATCTATATAATTTTTTGAAACCAGTTGATCTGAAAGAAAAAGATTTTCGCTGGAGTACCCCTAAAAAAACAACACATAACTGCACCACTTTTGGAATCAGGCTGTGTGTAGTACTGCAGCTTAGTGAAGTGAATAAAGCCAAGCTGTAATGCCACAGACAACCTGAGGGCAAGGGTGGTGCTGGTTTTGGAAAAGAGCAGCTGCTTTTTTTTTTTTTTTTTTTTAATCCTGGATGGCTCCTTTAACTCAGGACTGCATGTAAATCTATGTTAACTGTCTGAGTGTACATGATGCACAAATAATGCAGCCTCAGGGCTTAATTTCAAATACTACTCTGCTATGTTAGTAATTCAAAGGATAGTAAGTTCTGCTATATTTATATCAACAGAATAGGCACACAACATCACGGAGCAAATAATTCCAAATACAACAATCCTCCCTGACTCAGTGTGTGTATGTACACATAATATTGAAGTGTGTTTGTGCGCTATAGCCGGGTGACACAGAATATTCCAAGCTCAGATTGCAGATGGTGTATTCTTTTACAAATATTTGTGCAGCCAGCTCTGATACACAGTTTTGTAAATGGAAACGATTTTCCTGACCCCTGATATTGTGGTCAATAAGATGTATCACTTACTTAGTCTAATTACACTAATGGCAGTAGGTATCAGCTTCCACCGCTACCATACAGGTCAAGGCCCAGCGTAAATGTATATGTGCCTATTAATTTAGCCTGCATACCTCCGTAATAGGGTGAGATACACATACACCATAGACAATACAATAGTAGGGACATCCACTGTACATCATTATATTAACCCTTATCTACTTTATATTAGTAGACAAACAAATACCGTAAATAAAATAAATGAAAGATAGATAGATAGATAGATAGATAGATAGATAGATAGATACATAGATAGGAGATAGATAGATAGATAGATAGATAGATAGATAGATAGGAGATAGATAGATAGATAGATAGATAGATAGATAGATAGACAAATAGGAGATAGATACATAGATAGGAGATAGATAGATAGATAGATAGATAGATAGATAGATAGATTCCTTAGATTCCTGTGTTAGAATTGTTGTTGCATGGGGGGCACAAATTACTTTTTTTTGGATGGTAATGAGGAAATATGACTTTCTAGTAAGCACCTAGGGCATTGTTACTATATAGGGGTACACATTGATTATTATTACTTTCTGGGGTGTAGAAAAGCTGTCATTATTACTGTGTAGGTGCAGAAATGGGTCCTTACTCCTACCAAGTGGCATTGATACTCTGTAGGCGGCACAAAGAGGATATTGTTACTTTGTAGGGACCCAATGATGAGTACTACAATTTTGTGGTGATACAAATGGTACGCCATACATGTGTGTGATAGTAAGAGGAGCACTATTCCAGTTTTGGGGGGATGGGGGGTTAGTTATTATAATTATCTGAAGTAAACTATTTGGGGACACAGTAATAGGGGCCAATAAAGCAGCAACAGCACAGAACTAGGGTTAAACACAAGAAATCTCATTCGTGTAGGTAGGAAGAGAGGTAGGGAGGGTATTGGAAAAGCAAGAAACCAAAGATGTTTGGACAGCAAACTCTGCAGACAAGTTGTGGCTGGAAGAAATCCCTGTTGTGGTCTGGGCCAGATGGAAAGGATGGAAAAAGTGAACTACAATCAGAGGTGACGTCATTGGATATGACTGTACTGTGCTCACTTATAGGGTCTGCGGAGAGCATTTGTAGGGCTTGTATCGTCTGTGCAAGAATGAGGCATGATATGACAAGCATGTATAAAACCTTGAATTTTACTATTATTAACACTAAAGAAATAAGCTTTTATGTAAAAATACATCAAGTGGGACAGAGATCATAACGATGATCCATGACCGCTAATTATCAAAATAAACATTGTCCTTTAAAGAGAACAAAGTTTCTTCTAACAACCTGGTAGACTTCAGAGGGGGGGGCTATACAAACATATTAAATCAACACGTCACATGTTCAGCTAATATGTATGAGCCATACTATAAGGTACGGTTTATTCCAACGTTATGTATATTATGCATCATCCTAATGTATATGGCAAAAGCCCTTCTCTGCAGTAAGTGACTGTCAGGAAGCATCATGGCTCACTCACTGACACATTTCTGGCTACTATTGTGCCTGGTTGCTACAGCAGACAAATGCGGCATACCAAGTGTGCCTTTGTCTGCTTGTTTCCAGATATAAAAACAAATGTCTAGCCTAGAACCAGCTACTAGGGGTGAAAGAGTAGACTTTCAGGGCAATGTAATAAAAAAAAAAACACATACTGCCAAGAAAAACAGAACATCAGACATACATTATTAGCCCATGCAGTGCTACAGAGAGTGTAATAGACTGCAAGTTACCAGTGCCATGCTGGAAATGCCATATGAAAGTGTGATGAATAGTAGGGTATACATCAAGAGTTGTCATAGGTTGAAGATATTTTCCAATACTATACTGCAGACAAATGTTACAGTATATAGGCACATATCACAGCATATTTCATTGGTTGGTATGGTATGCAGGCCTGTAGTACAAGCAGGGGTTAAAAGTTATATTTTTAAGTACTAAGGAAGGTTAAAGCATATATTGTGTCATTTATATAGAATATGCCACTAATGTCTGATCGGTGGGAATCCAACCAATGTGACCCCTGAACCAAGTGGCAGCAACGCTAGAAAAGAGTCAAGCCTATTTGTCTCCTCTGCTTGTCTTGGTCTGGGTGGCCGCCTGGTTGACCATTAACTATAATGGGCCAAACATGCAGCAGAGCTGAACCCTGAGACAAAATAGCATGACGTTTTCCTAGTGCACCAATATGCCGTAAATGCCTACGCTGAGACAATTCCCCGATAAAGGTCTATGTTCCAGGTAAACTGTTCAATAATACAGCATTAGCCCAGAACCAACAAGGTGTTATATACTCAATGCTTTACATACACAGCAAAGGGTTAAAAAAAAAGGGTTCAATTACCTGTATGAGAAATATCAGACAGGCCCATATTACAACAGAGGGTTAAAATACTGCTTTAATACTAGTATAGGTCCAAATGACAGCATGGGTTAAAACCCCCAAGTCACAACAAAGATTTAAAACTCCTAAGATTCAGTGCAACCAAAGGGTTAATTGATTCCCTTCCAACATCATTAAAGCGAATCCTCCATTTCTGATGCAACTACTTTTCATAAGCACCCTGAGACTGTATTTCTAATGAAAACTCTGCTTGATATGATGTCACCATCAGATAGCTGAGCACAAACCTTTCCATTAGTGGCATCAGCCTGCAGAGCTATTGCCAGTCTTTGCAAGTCACCACTGTGTTACATTCTATTGGCTGCTGTGCTGTTTCAGTCCTAGTGAAATGACAGAGTTCAGATGGAGAGTAGCAAGCTAACCAAATGCTGCATTAACATTAGATAAATGAGTTTCACCTTTACATGCTACTGTAAAATGCAAAATCAGGCAGTGCACATCAGCGGAAATGGAATCACTTTGCAGTGTTGGAGGCGCAAACCATAGGGAAAGCCAAGACAGTACAGAAATCTGTGTGTTTACAAATAAGAATCTATGTTTGTCAATAGAGATGGATGTATTTATAAATATATAGTGCTGTGTGGATGTTCTATTACAGTCTGGTTGACTGTTCCATGTCACATGTGGGGGAGGGGGGGGGTCATGACACTGTATACATTGACATAGCTTACCTGTTTGCTGTACTTGTTATTGGTCTGACAACTGTACTCAGAACAATGGTCTGATCCAATTGAGATGTTGTCTCCAGCTCCCACAAAAGTGTTGGCTGGTGGTAAATCTTGCACCGCCTGGTGTTTTTTCCCAGCAGTAGGTGACTGAGGATGAAGCTGCACAGTAGGAAGTGGAGAACTAGATTTGTAATGCCTTGCTAGGTCAGGACTACCAGGACCTCCATTGACAGTTCTGTATCTTCCCATGCTGGGGCTGTCTGACAGCTTTTCATTGACACTGTCATATCTCTGCCCATTTGGCTTGGAAGCTTCCACTGTCACTATGCTGCTATATAATGGCTGTTTGGATTTTTTATTTTTCTTGTCTTTTTTGGGTTTCTTAGACTTGTCGTGCTGTTGTGGAGTGAAGAAGTCCTCGTGGTCTTTCTTGCCGGCTTCGTATCCGTTTTTACTTTTGGCCCTACAATAGCGGGCCATGACCACCACCAGTATGATCAGTATGACAGTCATGATCCCAGCCACAACCCCAATCACTATGCTAAGTCTCTGCTTGCTCATTTCATAGCTGGGATCTCCAGCTATATCCTGGCTTAATGGGATGTGCAAACTTCTGGCAATTTGGGAGTCAACCACCGAAGCGTTGGAGACAGTCTCATTGATGAACACATGAACTAGGGCGGTGGTGGACTGGGAGGGTTGACCACTGTCATTCACCTGGACCACTAACCTGTGCAGACCATAGTGTTTCGAGGCCAGCTTGCCAACCAGTGACACCACTCCACTGGCTGGGTTGATTTCAAAGAGCTTAAAGGGGTTTCCTCCAACAATGCTGTAATTCAGATCTGCGTTGACTCCTGTGTCTGTGTCAGTGGCCATTACAGTTGCCACCACTGTCCTGACACCGCTGGATGGGGAGACAACTGCATAGGAGCTATTGATGGGACTGGTGATGATTGGGGCATTGTCATTCTCATCCATAACAAAAAGGGACACTGTGGCGGTGGCGGACCTAGGGGGGTCCCCACCGTCCACTGCTTTCACTTTAAAGGTGTAGGAGGTCTGTTGCTCCATGTCAAAGGACACTGTAGAACATATAGTGCCGGTGGTGTTTTCAATAGAAAAGATGCCATTGTCTTCCTCTATGAATAAACTCATCTCTGCATTGCGACCTTTGTCAGCATCCATCACTGTCACCATCCCAACCGGGCTGTTGGGTTGTAAGTTTTCCTTGACGTAGAAATTGAAGACATCCTGCATAAATTTGGGGTCGTTGTCATTCCTGTCGGCTACCTGGACTACTACTGTGGCAGTGCCCTGCATAGTGGTGGGCAGACCCTTGTCTTTGGCAACAACTTTAAACTCATACCTGTCGTTCTGCTCCCTGTCTAGGACTATATTGGCCGTTATATCGCCAGTGTCTGGGTGGATGGAGAAGACCCCGGCCACCGACTGCTCCAGGGAATAGGCAATCTCTGCATTCTTGCCACTATCTGCATCAGTGGCAATGACTGTGGCCACCCTCTCCCCGGGCACATTGTTCTCAGGGAAGGCTACCTCCACTACAGCTTGGCTAAACACTGGGGGGTTGTCATTGGTGTCCACCACCTTGACCAGCAGGGAGTTATTACTGGACAGGCTGGGGCTCCCCGAGTCTACAGCCACTATGATGACATTGTACTCCTTGACGTTCTCATAGTCCAGCGGGGCTGAGGTGTGCAGGAAGTACTTCTTCTTGTTCTGCTCGCCCTCACTATCACTGGCCGGTTTGAGCTGGAAGGGGACGTCTCCCACCACCGTGCAGGTGACCACCCCGTTCTCCCCCTGGTCCCTGTCAGACACCTGCACTAAGGCTATGGGGGTGTCCACCAGGACGTCCTCCGCCACACTGGCCATGCCATCCTTCACCGGGATCCGACCGATCTTCCTGATGTCTATCAGGGGCACGTTGTCGTTCTCGTCCTTAATGTTGAGGATGACGGTGGCCTTGTCACTTTTGGGGGGCTGTCCCCGGTCTCGGGCCATGACGGTGAAGCGCAGCTGGTTGACCTCCTCCCGGTCTATCCGGTGCAGCACGCTCAGCCAGCCCGAGTTCTCGTCCAGCCGGAGTAACCTGCGCACCGACTCGGTGGCGGCCCCGAACACGTACTCGATCTGCCCGTTCACCCCCACGTCGTAGTCGGTGGCTTTGAGCTGCAGGATGGGGGTCCCGGGCGCGCTGTTCTCCGCCAGGTCCGCCTCGTAGACGCTTTTCTCGAAGCGCGGGCTGTTATCGTTGACGTCGGTGATGAGGACCCGGAGGATGGACTGCGAGGACCGGGGCTGCTCCCCTCCGTCCCTCACCCGCAGGGTCAGCTCGTACGAGTCCCGCTGCTCCCGGTCCAGCGCCCCCTTGACTATCAGCTGCGGCTGCTTCTCCCCGTCAGACGTGTCCGCCACCTGCAGCTCGAACACGCTGCTCCGGCTGTCCGTCTCCATCCGTCTCTTCCCCGGGTAGAGGGCGCTATCACCGCTCTCCATACGGCCACCGGATCGCCTACCGGACATGTACAAACTCTCCCCGGCGTCCTGGATCAACTCGTAGCGCTCTATCCCGTTGCGGCCAAAGTCCCGGTCGGTGGCGGTGGGCAGCAGGTAGAGGGTCCCCACCGGCCGGTTCTCCTCCACGGTAAGCGTGAGCACCGGGGAAGGGAAGGTCGGGGTGTTATCGTTAATGTCCAGAATGACCACCCGACCCTCAAACAACTCCACCCAGCTCTGGGACGGTCCGATCACCGACACCTCGAAGTCGATGAAGCACTCGTTCTCGTCAAAGATCATCTGGCACTGCGGCAGCTTCTCCCGGTCTATCCGGCGCTCCGTGGTGCTCAGCTCCCCGGTCATGTTGTCGATTTTAAAATAATCGGAGCCCGATTCCAGGCTGAAGGTCACCTCTCCGTTCCCGGTGACGATGCCGATATCGGAAGCCACATTCCCGATCCTAATGTCTGGCTGCCCTTCCTCTGCCAGCCGGTACTTTAGCAGCTGCTTGGAGGCTGCCAGGGTGAGAGCCACCCGGAGCAGGAACAGGCAGCAGCCCCATACACTCCTCATGGCTTCAGTGCTGCTGCTGCTGCTGCTGCTGCAGGGAGGAGGGAGACGCTGCTGCAGAGATCCAACGAGCCCGACCTGTAATATCCCGGCACAAAGTTACCCTCTCATAGTGCTCTGCTCCTCCACACTCAGTCCATGTCACTTTTCCTGGGACAGAGGGATGATGAAGAGGAGGAGGAGGAGGATGAGCACACACAGCTCAGTGATAGGGAACCTGGACCTTCTCAGCCGGTAGCTCCTGATCCCAGCACAGTTTTGTATTATTCCACCATAGACAGGATGCGCACAGGCAGAAATCCGCTCCGTATATCCCGGTGTGATCCGGTAAAGTTGTCGGCTTGAAGCTGCTGCAGACGGTGGCACCGGAGTTAGTGCTGGAGCCGCAGTCGGTGCTGGGCTACCTGCATTTGCTCTGCATGTGTTAGCAATATGTATCTGCAGCCCTGTGAACGATTCACAAATGATATTGCAGAGTCTCTCCCCTCCCCTTACTCTCCTCCCCCTTCTCCTTCTTCTTCCTCCTCTTCTCCTTCTTGTCCCAATGCAGGTAACCAGAGCTGAACTTGATCCTGCAGTTCAGAGGTGAGGAACGAGCCTGTCTGCGGGCCGATGATTGCTGCCATTAAAGGGAATAGGAGGCGAGGCGGTCCCGGGAGGATGGTGGCCGCAACCGGAGAGGCCGGCGGGAGCCCGGGGAGAGAAGCCGCCAGTCAGCAGCCGCACATGAGAGAGGATGGAGGGGGCACCGGCAGCTCGGGCGTTATAAGGAGGGGGGGGGGGGGGGTAAGTTACTGAAAGTGCCTGGGAGCCGGGGGTCTCTCGTGACGCAGCAGTCCGAGCAGGAACCCACTCAGCTCCCACTCATCCAGGGGAGGAAGGATGGAGGAGAAGAGGAGCCGCACACTCAGGGCTGCTCCAGCCACCGGGGCTATGGGAGTCTGAGCAGCAGCAGCTCCATCAATCCATATCCATATACCATGGGGAGGGAGACCACAGCTCCTACACTACACACTCCTCTACATGCCAAACACTCCAAGAGCTAGGGGGCTAGGGAGGAGAGAGATAGATAGATAGATAGATAGATAGATAGATAGATAGATAGATAGATAGATAGATGGAGAGAGAGATAGATAGGAGATAGATAGATAGATGGAGAGAGAGAGATAGATAGAGAGATAGATAGATAGAGAGATAGATAAATAGATAGATAGATAGAGATAGATAGATAGAGAGATAGATAAATAGATAGA